>NC_133759.1:66019994-66629992 GCF_036562045.2 Rhinolophus sinicus
TTCGGCCTCACATAGACAGGTGCTGGCTCAGGTAGTAAATGGCCATCAACTGTGATTGCATGGCTATCAGCTGTGGCTAGTTGGCCGTCAGCTGTAACCAGTGAGCCATTGGCCACTAATATAACTGCTGTGGCTACGCTAGCAGGGAGAGGAGGAGAGAGAAGAGAAGAGAGAATGGGGCTAGCAAGAAGATGGCGGCTAGGCTGGCAAGCGTGGATGGCGGTTTGTGGACAGTGTGGATCCAGCCTCCAGTAAGAGTATAGTGCCGCCAGAGAGAATATAGTGGTATGACTCCCCTACCTATGGCTCCGTGGGTGTTCCTTTTTGGCCTCATTGGCATTATGTGGGGAGCGGGACCAGAGACCCCCGCAGGCCTCCCTGCACGACACATGGCGCAGCGAGCAGGGTCCCCCGCACGACAACCCCTGCGAGGCGTTTTCCTGCACCTAGGTCTGGCTGGCGGCCGGGCGAGACACAGGAAGTAGGATCAACACGATCAGCAATCCACAATCCGCTTGCCAACTGCACTTGCTAGCCGCAATCTGCCATCCATTTCTCTGCCAACCAACCAACCCCTAGAGTAGCCACAGCAGTTATATTAGTGGCTAATAGCTAACCGGTAACAGCAGATGGCCATCTAATAACTGAGCCAGCACCTTTCTACGTGAGGCTGAGAGCCTGGAAACTGCTGTCTGGGACTCTCTCCCCACAGCATGTCTGTGACCTCTTGGCCAGTCTGCCTCCCAGGTGAACCACAGGAGCATGTCCTCACCCCTGTATGGTGGTCCAGGTCTGACCTCCATGGGCCCATCTCTCACTCTTATTTGGGGCTTTTGAGCAGAATCCAAAAGAGCACTTATACTCGTGTCAGCACACACTCAGGGTGAAACTTGTCTAAATAGGACTAGGACAGATTGCAACGAGACACCACAGATGATCAGGAACTTCCTTTCATGACATCAATTGGTATAAATTACTATGTGGCCTCCAAGGGACATCTGTGGGATTTACACCTCATTATACTGATAGTGTCAAATGGAGCAGCAGGGTTCAGCTACCCTCCTTAGGAGCTGTTTTGGTTCTAGGCAAAAATTGTAAAGAGTAACTGGAAAGTACTAGAATCAAAAACCTCCAGTGAACAACGGCAACAGAGCTGGAGGAAACTGAAACTCAGTCACTGTTTTGCCTTTGGGGGTTTCTGATTTGAATTAACTTATTACACTTCTGCTAACTCCTGCTTCAGTTCCTCTTGAGGTTGGTGATTTAGCCTGAGAACAAGCAAAACTATAGAACCAGTGGTCCAGGAAGAGTGTTGAGGAGGGGCTGCAAGTTCTGAGATCTGGGGACTCAGCAGAGGCAAGAATCCAGCTTTGCTGGGGGTAATACCAAGGGTGGCTTGAGCCCCCCATGATTTCCATTGGTCACGCCCAATAAATGAACAAGCACCACCTCAAAACGAGGCCCCCAGCCAAGCCTTTGCCCACCTCAAAGTCCTCACCCCTGGGCCTGTGCAGATCTGGGAAACCCACTTCCCACTCCACCAACAGCCTTCCAGAGGCCCACAGGATAACAGGAAGGTGGGAAGCCAGGAAACCTGGATTTCCTTACTGGCTTCCAATGGTGGAGAAGTGAAACAGGCAGGAAATGAAGAAAGGCTACAGGAAACAGATACACATCAGAGCCAGGAACAGACCCCAGGCTTGATTATAAAGTCGTGTGCGGATTTGTCACGATAGTATTTTCATGTCAGTGGTTTTTTTATCCAGAAGTGATCCCAGTTTAGACTGTGGGAGGACAACTTCAAAGGTGAATGCCTACATTCATCCTGCGGTTGATGAATGGAGGGACTGGAACATGGAGGAGTGCTGGAGCTAATGAGATCCAGCAGAACGGAAGTGTCCATCCATGGTGTCAGGCTCGCCTGGAGGATGCCTGGATGGGCACTGCCCTCACCATGCCCTCATACCCTGCACATACTGCAACCAGGACAGCCCATGGGGAACAGTGTGACCCTGCAGACGGGCTTTCTGCCGCCCTAGGAGCACACAGCCTGTGTGCAGGCAAGCAGAGGAGCCCCTGGAACAACCCTTAGTGATGGCCAACGGGGCGGTGGGACCAGGATGACTCAGGGGACCGTTCTCTACTGTGTTCAGAGCTCCCCAGTGGTGCTGCGCTCTAGTTGTACTCAATGATGACCATCTAGATACACACCCGGACAATCTGTGCCCTTCCCTGTCTTACTTCCCTTCTTCTTACCAGTGCTTCCTGGGATCATCTCCTAGAAAAGACTTGCATTCCAGTATTTGTCTCTAGGTGTGCTTCCAGGAAAACTGAAACCAAGGCAGTGCCTTGGTGCACTTCATTTAAATAGGCACTGTCTGGGTGGATGTGGGGGGCAGGACTTGGCAAGCAACCCTTCTCTGGTCTGACAAAGTCCAATACCAGCATGCTGACAGGCAGATGATACATGGGTTGAAAAGTCCCCACCTGACTCCTTGGCTAGGCATTTTTGCCCTGTACAGAGGCCCTGCTCTGTGGCAGTCATTAGCACATCCACCATTTCTCTCTTCGTGGCTTCAGGGAAAGAACAATTTACCTAGAAGGGATAGCTAATCTAGTTTTGAGGCAGACCAGAAATTTCACCAACACACCCTTGAGAGTCTGAACATTCCTAGGAATTCAGAAAGTGAGCAGGGTGTGGAAGAAACATTGATTGTGACTGCTCTACGTTCAAACAACCTCTGCCCCTTCCTAGCTCTATGACTTTGGGTAGATTGGTTCAACTTTCTGTGGCTTCCATTTTTCTCAGCTGAGAAAGGATGCACAATGTTTGAGGCATAAATTTAGGAAACGAATACCAACCATGGCACAGTGCCTGTCAATCAGAAGGTGCTTTTCCAGTGTTAGTCCTTCCTCTCTCCTCCTGCACCCCATCACCAAATAGCCAGCTGGGCTCACTGAGTGCTCAGGCCAGATGGAAACTGATGGGCATGAGTCTCTGAAGACCCCTGACACTCAGAGCCTGCCCAGCCCCTTGAATTCTCACTGCTGCTGAGTGCCAAGATATGTTCATGGAAAGGAGGTCATTGACCAGGTGATGATGATAAAACTCATGCCCCCTCTGTTCTTCCCTTCTGTTCGCTCAGAGTGGTTATGAAAAACAACTTCTTGACTATCCCTTGACTGAATAAAGTGACTATAATGCAGGGTCTCTGGTCCCACTTTCGGCAGGTGGACACAGAATATGGTGAGGCTAAAAAGGAACACCAACGGAGCCATAGGTAGGGGAGTCATACCACTGTAATCTCACTGGAGGCACTATAGTGTCACTGGAGGATGGAGCCACACGACCTGCAACCTGCTGTACGCTTCTCTGCCTGCCAACCAACTGACTGACCAACGCAACTGCGACAGTTATATCAGTGGCTAATTGGCTAACTGGTTACAGCTGATGGCCAACTAGCCATAGCTGACGGCCATCTACTACCCAAGCCAGCACCTTTCCACGTGAGGCGGAGAGCCTGGAAACTGCTCTCTGGAGATGTTGCAACCTGCACAACACAAGCAGTGGGGAAAGCGAGGGAGGCGGCAAGGGCTAAATTCTATTATAGAAATAAAGAGACCAGAGACACTGAATGCAGAGAAACCACAGAGGACCAAGGGACTCACAGCCTCAAGAGACTGGAGCCCCGAATCGGGTCGTCGTGGGTATTTATTGCTTTTTTACAATAGGCATCACATGATTCTGGGCAGGGTCTGTAAAACTCTTACACCACTAATACAATTAGCATGTTCCCAATATCCAATCATATTGTCCCAAAGCAACCTGTGCATGCTGTCCCCATGTGAACAAGGTGCGGTGTATACAATCCCTGGGGGAGCAGGTCTCTCATGGCAATCATCCCATGAGCCAAGCGGGGAGTGAGATGGTTTCACTCAATTAATCATTCCTTAGCACAATAGGGTGCTGGTCACTTGAAGCAGGAGTCAGCAGCTCCCAGGAAACATTGGAGGAGGGGCATCCCTCCTAGTTTCAAAGGCTAACTCATGGGGGTCCCTGGGGTCCCGTCTGGCTTAAGTCGTCCCTCCCTTGAGGAAACTTACTCGTCTTTGACTGCGGACCCAGCATACTGGGACCAAGAGAGGAGACCTATAAAACTCAACCCCTAAGAGGGACAACCCGCAACCCTCTTTCCCTAAGGAAAGGATGGTAGGGACAAACGGCTAGGCTGCTGTGTGACAACACTCTGGGACTCTGTCCCCACACCCCCTGAAAATACTACCCCTCACTTCGAACACACTTATCCCATTGTCTTGCCACTTTCTCAAGCAGTTCTGGAAGTCCTCTTTCATGAGTGTCTTTAGTTGAGCTGTCGTGGCTGCCTCAATGTCCTGAATCATTTTGACTTTGGGGAAGAGCCAGAAGTCACAGAGTGCCAGATCCTATGAATAAGATCGATGAGGACACACTGTAATGTTTTTATTTGACAGAAATTGCCATATACCAGAAGTGATATGTGACATGGAGCCTTTCTGTTGTGATCACAAAATATGGCGACTGCTGCTGCTGAGTGCCATTCAATGGAAAGGCAGTGATCTTCAATACGGGAAGTGGTGCATCAAGCCTCAGTAACAGTGTGTGACAAGTTTCAACTTGTTCGGTGCAGTCAGTCAGGTGTGAGATACGGTTGAGAGAAGGTACATTTTAAAGTGTCCCGTAAATCATCCTCCATCATGACAATGCTCCATGTCACACATGGCTTCTGGTACAGCAATTTCTGTCAAATAAAAACATTATGGTGTGTCCTCATCCACCTTATTCACTGGATCTGGCACCGTGCGACTTCTGGCTCTGCCCCAAAGTCAAAATGATTCAAGACACTGAGGCAGCCACGACAGTGCACCTAAAGACACTCATGAAAGAGGACTTCCAGAACTGCTTCAGAAAATGGCAAGAACGATGGGATAAGTGTGTTCAAAGCAAGGGAGGGTATTTTGAGGGGGATTAATGGCAATGTGTCTTTTACTGTAATTTTTTTTTTTTTTTAATTTAAGCATTCACCGTATTGTGATCACAGCTGGTATATATGCCTTTCTCTGGCCTTTAGTCCAAAACATATGTTGCCACACCTATTTCCTTCAAAGATTTCAGGAAGCTGGTTGGGGTCATAGGCAACTTAACCTCTTGAATCTCTTTGATCTCAGATCAAGGAGCCCAACATACCCCCAGAGCAGTCTCCTCCACTGTACGAGCTACTGCAGCCACCTCCTCTCTTACCTCTGATTCTCAGAAGCTGTGCCTTGTGGGTGAAGCCACCTCTAAAAGGCCCTTGTTCCTCAGGGACCCACCTCCACCCCATCACACTTCTGCCAATCTCTTCAGAATGAAAGGTGTAAAAGGCCATTAGCTGCAGGTCATTAGCAGAGATGGGCTGTGTGGCCCCCAGGAAATCCCCTCACAGCAGACATCCCTGAGACTTGTTTTCATGCCACTTCAAGGAGCAAATTGATTTCAAATACACACTTGAAAGCCTCTTGTTCACCCCATCATCTCTCCAACTAAGGCAAAATGCTCAGAGTGGACATGTCTTCATGTTAGGGAAACCACAGGCAGGCCTGGGGTGGAGGTACAATGGGCAGCTTCTGGGCCCAGGGAGATGCCAGCAGTGCCAAATGGACACAGATAGTGCTGTGTTTGTTTTTGAATAATTGACACCGTCAGAGAGCCCTGCTGATATTTGGCATCAAAGAAGGATTCTTTCTGAGCCTGGCCACTGGGCAGATGGGTCAGGGCTGCCAGGCAGAGTCCAGGCCACTGTTGGGAGATGGAAGAGAGGCAGGAGCTGCATCCATGGACTGCTGTTAGGACACTCATGCGGCACCTCCAGCCACTTCCAAGCTGCTCCTCCAAGCTGCGTGACCAGGGCTGAGCTCTTAAGAACACGCATGGCTAGTCCCTTTTCCTTGGCTCCTGGAGGGCTACTGAGTGAGATGAGAGTGGATCTCTCCCCTCCTCTTTGCAAAGCTTTACTCCTGGGTCCCCTATACCTCCTAGTCCCAATACCAACCAGCACTTAGGATGCCACTGCTATCGTGTTTCCCTGAAAATAAGACCAGGTCTTATATTAATTTTTGCTCCAAAAGACTCATTAGGGCTAATGTTCAGGGGATGTCATCCTGAGAAATCAAGCTAGAGGTTATTTTCCAGTTAGGTCTTATTTTCGGGAAAATGGTAGTCACATCTCACAGAATGACAGCCTCACAGAAATATGGAACTCAATTCAAGAAACATGTACTCAGTGCACGTGACGTGGTAGGTACTGTTCTGGGGATACAGAGTAAACAAGATAACTGAAAACCCAAATTCTCATGCAGTTTGAATTCTACTGGATAGTCATTGGAAATCGAAATGATCTAGTCTCTTCCAGTGGAAGAAAAAGTAAAAGGATTGAGATTCAAGTGTGGGCTTAACGCTATGCTAGGAGCTTTCTATTTCTCATTCAATTCTCTCCCCCAACCACCTGGGAAGAGGAAATGATCACCCCCATTCCACAGATAAAGAAATTGAGGCCCAAGGAAGTTTAGTAAGATGCTCAAGGTCACAGAGCTAACAGGTGGTAATCCCAACTGTCTTTAAAGCAGGTGATATGTGTCCTTCATGAAGCCTCCTCATTTCTCTAGCCCACACATCATTAGTCTCTCTTTTTAAGGAAACAAATGTGATTTCACTGATATGTGGTATGTAAAACTGAATACAGTAAAAAAAACAAGACAAACGAATGAAGAAACAAAAACTCATAGAAATAGACAATAGTTCAGTGGTTTCCAGAGGGTAAGGGGGGAGGGGGCAGTAGATGAGGGTAAAGGGGATCAAATATATGGTGATGGAAGGAGAACTGACTCTGGGTGGTGAACACAAAATGTGATATATAGATGATGTATTACAGAATTGTACACTTGAAACCTATGTAACTTTACTAACAGTTGTCACCCCAATAAACTTTAATTAGAAAAAAAGAAAAAGAAACAATTGTAGCTACTAACACCGACATTTAATAACTGTATGCTTGGTCAGGTGACTGTTCTCTCATTGTAATTGGGACCGGCAGCAGCTATCTCCCTGAGCTGCACTGAGGATGGAGGACATCAGGCCGGTGAAGCCCTTTGTCCAGAGCCTGGTGCTGAGTGAGTGTTCAGTAAATCTGAGCCATAGCTATGATAATTTGCCAGTTTCTCTACTTTGGTCGCTTTCATTTATTGTTCAGAAGCTGTGCAATCACCCTGTTTTCTCCCAGGAGTCACTGTTCTATGTACAGGTGTACATTTCAAAGTGCTCATGGGATGGGGCGAGCTTGGCAGCCTCCTACACCATCCCTGTCTCAGGCCTTATTTTAACAGTAATATTTTAATACTTGATATGAACAATATCATATAAAGAGAAAATGGCAAATTACATCTAGCAAATTGCACTGATAAAAGAGTAAAAGTATACCAAATCAGAGAGACTTACTACAAGTGTACTAACTCAGGCCTGTAAAGGAGCAACATGGTTTCTGGGGGGCATTATGAAATACTAGGTGTCAACATGCTACTACCTTTTGACTCTTACTGTCATAGCCAGGACACGACTAAGAGGAATTCTAAATCATCAGATGGTACCTGCGTCCTCATTCTAAAGGCACATCTGTGCTGGCCATGGGGACGCCATGAATGCTGTCCAGAATGGCTATGAGTGGCAGTGCCAGGCATTGATTTCTCAGGGGGTCCCTACCAGGTGGCTATGCTCAGGATTCAGTACCTTGGGCTCCTTGCTTACATACTGGGGGGGTCTGGGGCTGGGGTTGGTTTGAGCTTAGGCAATATTTTAATATCACAGCCCCTTGTTTTTCTTAGCTATTAAAAGAGCCACCAGGTGAAAAGCTGTACTCTTTTAGTGCCTTTCATAATAGCTTTTTCCCTTTTACCTATGTATCAGTTTTCGCTGCCTAACAAGCCACCCCAAAACTTAGTGCTTTGAAACATCTATTATTTATTTAGCTCAAAATTCTGTGGGCTGGCAATCTGGGCTGGGCTCAGCTGGGTGGTTCTTCAGCTGGCCTCAGCTGAGCTCATTCTTGTATCTACAGTCAGCATTCAAAACACCTTGGGCTGGTTGGTGTAGGGGGTTCAGCTCAAACAGCTCATCTAGGCTGCACGTATTGCTCCTCATCCTGCACACTATACCAGGCTTGTTCCTATGGTGGCAGAAGGGCTCTAAGATCTGGAGAGAGAGGTCAAGCTGCCCACTGTGCCTGCATCACATGTGCAAACATCCCAGTGGCCAAAGCAAATTGCTCTAAGTACAGAGTCACAGTGGTAGGACACTGAAAATTATGTGACAAGGGGTTGTGGGTACCAAGGGGAGGAACCCAATGTGCCAAGGTACCTGGTAAAACCCCTATATTGATCAGGACCTTGGGCTCCTTGCTTACAATCAGCTCTAATGAGCCTTTTGGAGCAAAAATTAATATAAGACCTGGTATTATATTATATTATTATGTTATATTATATTATTATGTTATATTATATTAATTATATAAGACCCGGTCTTATATTAATTTTTGCCCCAAAAGACACATTAGAGCTGAATGTCGGGCTAGGTCTTATTTTCGGGGAAACATGGTAGGTACTTATATAACAAAGGAGAAAACAAATTTCCACAAGTTATTTTCAATCATTTAAGGAGGCAGTGGCTATGGTAAAAGAGTAATAAGGAGCAAAAGAGTGAGAGAAAGAAGGAGAAAGGGAGAAGACTTTATAATATTTGCTGTGCCTTACAATGAAATTCACCAAGGAGTACAATAAATATTCAATTGTTTTTCAGTTGTTGTGGATACTGAGCTTCCTTTCTCTCTCTCTCTCTCTTTTTTAACGTTACGCAAAGCTGAATCTGGGCCCACAAGTGGATGTGGCTGCTTCCCAATCCACTAGCAGCTGTTGCTCCCCATTCTGTACTAGCCACCAGAGCAATGTGCCCCCTCACGGATGTCATCCCTCCATACATGGCAGGTTCTGCCCAGCCCAGCCTCCCACTGCTCGACAGCTCCCGTTCCTCATCCTGGGGGAGACGTCCCGTGGTTCCCACTGACTGGGTCCTCAACGGCCACTGCAGTGCTCAGTCTGGGGGGGCCTGAGCGGCTCTCAGGTTCCTCACTTTAAAATGGGTGTCATTGGGGGACTAAATTTATCGGGGTGATCACCTCCTCAGTTATAGAAATGTCTAATCACTGTGGTGTGCACCTGAAATAATATAATATTGTATTTCAACTCTAATTGAAAAGTACAATTATTTTAAAAAATGGGCCCACTGCTGGCTGCCCCTGTTGAAAACAAGGCTACATAGTAGAAAGCACTTTGCAAACTGTAAAGCTGATGTTGGCATTTGGTTCCAAGGAGAGCCTAATTTTGATCTACTCTATGCAGTCCTCTCTACGTGACACTTCCATGGGCCTCTTGAGCCAGATCTCCACACACAGAAATACAGTGTTACTGGGAGGACAAGGAGATATGCTTGTGATTTAGGGACCTGCTTCTTGCCAAACAACAATTTAATCAGCGTGGAGGATGCGGTGAGAGTGGGGCTCTGACTTCTCTATTAAAGCCTCCTCAGTTTTGCAGGTGATTGTGTTTACGTCAGGAAATTCCCAGCATGCTGCCCCCCAACTAAAGACCCAGGTGTCTCCCCACCGCAGCAGCTTAGGCCTGCTAACTAACTTCTGGAGCTGGCTCAGAAGTCCATCTGAACCTTAAATAAAATAATCCCCTCAGTCTTCTGTAATTAAACACATACTGTGGCTGGCAAGTTTGCATGCAGCACCTGCCACTGGGATCTCCTTTCTCTGGGCACCTGTGCGCAGTGTCACTCCACCCACCTCCCTCAGCTCTGGGGAAACAGATGGAGGAATCCTCCTCCTCATTCCACCAGAAGGGCCCCGCCACTCCGGGGGAGTTCTGCAGTTGTAAGACATAATTAGACACGTCAATGGACAATGCCGCAGAGTAAAGGGGATGGGCTCGCATAAGGAGAACAGGCACCCTCACTGATCTGCGGCTTACTGAAACGGGAGCGCTCACAGCCACCGCAGCCTAGAGGGAGCAGGGGCCAAGCCATCACATTCTGGGTGGTGGCCATCTGACCACAGCCATGCTTCAGCTTTCCCATCCCTCTCAAGCCTGACTCTGCTTTTTGTTTTAAACACCGTCCCAGGATGATTTATGTGCAGCGAATGCCCCTCATGTTGACATGTCACCTGTCAAGTCTCCATGGGACAGCGAGGATGACAGACCCTGTCCCTGACCCCCAAGGTGTGAATAAGTCAAGAAAAACCCACTGAAGTGGACACACACTGGGATTCACCCTCTCCTCCCCAAGCCAGGTGACCTTGAGTGACTCAGGCCACCTCAGCACTCTACAAGGGACAGCACCTAATGCTGGTTAAGAGCCTGGGCTGCAGAGAGGGGAAGATCCAGTTTGGAATCCAGGGCTGGCCCTTGCTGCATGGGTGACCTAGGGCCACTCACTCAGCTTGGAACCTTGGTCTCCTGGTTAATGGGGCTAGTCTCTACCCAGGTGCCTGCAGGGCAAAGTATGTTTGAGTTCCTTTGTGAAAATCAGAGACTCATTAAGGGAAACTCAGATAACAAGTGTGCCAGGTTGGGTCCTCTGGGAAGCAGAAGCCAAGATAGAATTACAAGGGCAAATTCTGTGAAGGATTAAGAGGGGAGGAGGGTCTGGAACCACAAGCGAGGGAGGGAGGGAAGACTGGGCAGGGGGACCCCCACACAACCAGGCTGCACAGCCTGAGGAAGCCTTCAAGGGCAAGAGGGAGGCCACAGCAAAGACTGCCTGTGAGAGGAGTTCCGTGTTGGGCAGGAATGGCCTGGCTCTAGTGCCTGGCTGTGCCAGTCAGTGGCTAGGAGCAGCCTGGGGACAACGTGGCCTCGGAGTGAACACTGGTTCCCAAAGGGAAGATGTGGCAGCCAGAAACTGTCAGCTTGCCACACACCTTGAGGTTCTCTCGCGAGAGAGAGCTGAGTAGCACACTCCCATGGCTACCCCCAGCTCTAGGGTGGCCACGAGACTGAGACAGAGCCAACCAGTACATTCCACTTCAGACAACTGTCGCTGATTCAGGGTTTACCTGAACTGATCCAATCAGAGTGACTCTGAGGACATTTGCTGGGGATGCTGGAACACAGATCATGTCTTCTCTGACGGATATTAACAAGAAAGTACAGTGGTACCTCAGTTTTCGAATGTCTCCGTTGACAAACATTTCAGTTTACGGATGCCGTACATTTTATGTATCTATGGTATCATTAGATAGTAAAATTCATGCTAAATTTGCAATTTTAGGGGTTGATGTTAAAGATCTGGAACGGATTAATCTGTTTGGCATTACTTTCTATGGGGAAACTATGCCTCGGTTTTCAAACGTTTCAGAACTCGAACAGTCTTCCAGAACAGATTATGTTTGAAAACCGAGTGTGGGGACAGAGTCCCAGAGAGCGGTTTCTAGGCTCTCGGCCACACATAGAAAGGTAGGTGCTGGCTCAGGTAGTAAATGGTCATCAACTGTGATTGGATGGCCATCGGCTGTGGCTAGTTGGCCGTCAGCTGTAACCAGTGAGCCATTGGCCACTAATATAACTGCTGTGGCTACGCTAGCAGAAAATGGGGGCTAGCAAGAAGATGGTGGCTGAGCCTACAAGCAGAGCAGTGAGGGTTGTGAACAGTGTGGCTCCTGTTTCCTGTTTCTCCATCCCAGCCACCAGCAAGACTATAGTGGTATGAGTCCCCTGTCTATGGCTCCATGTGTGTGCCTTTTGGCCTCAGCCTATCCTGCGTTCTTATTTGGGGAGCGGGACCAGAGACCCCGAGGCCATCCCGCAGGACAAATGGCGCAGCAAGCAGAGTACGGTGCCGGCCAAAGCTCCCCGAAGGGCAGTGGAGCAGTTTGTGTGTATGAACATTCAGTCTCAGGAAGACCAGGAGGAGTGGCTGCTGGAGAGCTGGACCCCTGTGGAGGGGTGGGAAGACGTGGATGGCTCCCCAACCAGGATATGCCGGAGAAAGCAAAGGTCCTTGCATCCCTATGGGCTGGGAAGTGCTTGCTGAGGCCCTCACCCCCAGGTTGGGGAGGACTTGGAGCCCTCGCCCTGCTGAGAGGGCACACATTGTGAGGCTAATGCACAGCCCTAGCAAATGACTATGGACTATGGAGAACTGCCTTCCATCTCTAATTTAATGGACCTTTTGACTGTTTGCTTGGAACTTACCACCATGTAGTGGAACTGGCGGATGTTTGCTTTTGTGTCTTGACCGGCCGCCATCGAGAATATGTAAGCAACCTGACTATGAGCTGCTGTTGTTCCAGCACGGTACCCTGAGAGGCCCAGGAGATTGTGGCAGTGCCCTGAGAACCCTGGCTGAGCCCAGGAAGTCTGGCTGTGCCCAGAGAGAGTGGCAGTGCCCTGAGAGGCACAGGCTGTGCCCAGGGAGACTGGTGGTGCCCTGAGAAACCCTGGCTGTGCCCAGAGAGCCTGGCTGTGTCCAGGATATTGCATTCACCTCCAGGCTCCTCGCACAGGGCCCCTCGCGGAAGACACTTCTTGCGTAGATTGTGAGGCGAGAGCCTGTAGGGGTGGAGTGTGGGGGCAGAGCCCTAGAGAGTGGTTTTCAGGCTCTCGGCCTCACATAGAAAGGTGCTGGCTCAGGTAGTAAATGGCCATCAACTGTGATTGGATGGCCATCAGCTGTGGGTAGTTGGCCATCAGCTGTAACCAGTGAGCCATTGGCCACTAATATAACTGCCGTGGCTACGCTAGCAAATAATGGGGCTAGTAAGAAGATGGTGGCTGAGCCTGCATGCGGAGCAGTGAGGGTTGCGAACAGTGTGGCTCCTGTTTCCTGTTTCTCCAACCCAGCCGCCAGAGAGACTATAGTGGTATGAGTCCCCTATCTATGGCTCCGTGGGTGTTCCTTTTTGGCCTCACCATATCCTGCGTTCTTATGTGGGGAGCGTGACCAGAGATCGTGCATGACTCCCTCCATGACACCGAGGTACCACTGGGTTAAAATTAAATTTAAATTGAGATAAAATTAACACCCGAGGACAGCAGAGCAGAGAAACCACCAGAAACAGGGGTGAGGTCACTTTGTTCAGCAGCTGGGTTAAGCCTCTCCTGAAACCCATTCTCCCACTGGACTTTTCAGTTGAGCTAATATGAACTAATAAACGTTTTTTACTGTTTTGAAGCAGGCCACTGATTTGATCCGCAAATAATGAAAACGGATGCCCTCTTAACTCCACAAGTAAGCACAGGCAGAATCAAGCCGCAGGATTGGGACTGATGAAAGTGTGGTGCCGGGATGCACGGTTGATTTGGTACCTCAGGGAAGCAGTGTTTACATCTTTACTTCGGAGGGTAACGTGACTTCCCTCCATGTGTCTGCACCCGCTGCACCCAGTCCCTCGCCATGGCCAGCTGGTGACTTTACCCTCTCTGTTGCATGTTTTCTTCATGCAGAGTTCCTCCTGACTCATTTCTTCTCCTTAGTTGTTTGCAAGACTGACTCAGATCCGCTCTGTGACTTTCCTCCATGCATCTCTGACCCTCTGCATCTGCCACCAAGGGCCTCATCCTCTTTGCACCTCCCAGTTCGAATTTCTGCGAGCACCAGTGTGATTATCCCAGCTGTTCCCTATTTAGAAGTCCTGCAGAGACTCTGATTCCACTGTCTGCAGAGGAGGCTAGGTATCAGTGTTTCTTTAAAGCTTCTCAGATGGTCCATGTGTGCTGCCAGAATCAAGAACCCCTGGTTTAATAAAGCTTTACAGGTCAGCAGACTCCCTCCCTGCCTTTGGGCCAAGTTCAACTCTAATCGAATCAGCTAAGAGCAGAGCCACGTGGTCTGAACATGCCCAAAGCCTCCTGCTCTGTGGGGTCTATGCCCAGAGAAGGACTGACGAGATAGGCCCTGCTTGGCATGCTTACAATAAGGCAAGCCCGGCACAGAATCTGGCACAATGCAGTAGCTTGGCAAGTGACAGCTATTATCAAAATCGAATCTCATGTCTAATTCAAAGGTATATTCTTTAAAACACAGCAGACTGCTGCTGTACCACAACTGAGGGAGAGCTGCTGAGGAAGTACCTAGAGAATCTAGGTATCCATGCTTGACAAATACACTATACAACAGGGAAGTCCTGACAAGTCCAATTTATATTTGAGAATAATTCATTCTACTGCAATAAGACTGTATCAATGCAGCTATGAAAAGTCCTATTTTGGGAGGTTGTTCAATGACATGGGGACATATTCATGACCTCATGTTAAGAAAGAAAAAGGGATACAAAATCTATGTAGGGCATGATTCTATCTTTTTCTTTTTTTAATGTGGGTATGTATTTGTATACATATATACAGAAAAAAAGGCTAGAAATAGAGACATTGAAAGGTAATTCTGGGTCTTGAAGCTAAATATTTTCAATTTAGAGACTTACTTTTATTCTGAAATGTCCTTTTACTTTTTTGATATTAACATGCTTTTATGAAAGAATGGTTTCATTTTTCAGTTTTATATCCCACATATGAGTGTAGTCATATGGCTCTCAACTTTTTCTGACTTATTGAATAAGACAAACAACCAAAAAAATCATAGACACAGACAACAATTTAGTGGTTACCAGAGGGTAAGAGGGGAAGAGGGTGGTAAAAGAGGGAAAAGGGGGTCTAACATATAGTGATGGAAGGAGAACAGACTCTGGGTGATGAACACATTGAAATATATAGATGATACAGAATTGTACACTTGAAACCTATATAATTTTACTAACCATTGTCACCCCAATAAATTTAATACAAATTTAAAAATAAGTAAAATAAAAGATAGGATGGTTTCAGTAGAATACTGGCTATATAGATGTATGTACAACATTAAACATCGGCATCCTATGTCAGCAGCCCTCTGCACCTCACCCTGTTTGTTTGTTTACTAATTTTATAGAAAACAGGACTCTGGAACCCACTGCTCTAGGGGATAGATTGGTAGGAATCTCTCTTTCTTGCTTCAGTCCCTTTGACTTTCCTTGGATTCAAGGCTCTTCCAGCAGGATCTGTTTCTGATTCAGTGAGAGCTCGGAGGAGAGAAATTATTCCCACCCAGCGAAAAAAAAAAGGGGGGTGACCTCTTGGAGGAGGTGGCATTTGGATGGGGCCTTGGTGATGGGTGAGACATGCAAATTAACAAGGAGAAGAAAAAGCAATACATGAGCAAACATGTGCAAATGGGAAAATACAAAGCATGTATGGGAAACATAAATACAGTAATTATTTAACTATGTACTACGGGCAAGTCTCCACCAGACGCACTGGGTTGCCATGGGGCTATTGTTTTCAGTGGGTTTCTGTGCTGGTGTCAAACTGTTGGAACTTCAGGCCAGAGGACTAAGCGGGGCTCTCAAATCACTCAGCCTTTCCTTCTCCTTCTCCCCCTGAACGTTCACTCCAACAGGAGCAGCTGTGGAATGTCTCCCTAGAAATAGCTTAAAAGACAACAGCATACCACTGTGAACCACTTAAAATACCAGAGACAGAGCCTTCAGGACATGGTCCCAGCTAGGACTGAGGCTGGCAAAGCAAAACCGCTGCTTCCAACATGTTTAAGGTGAAAGGAGGGCAGATCCACATAGTAAGATTCTTCCCAGAGAGAAATCCTTTCAGTTTGCTTTTTTCCAAATGCTTAGGCATCCAATTCCACATTCATTCTTTTTCTCTCTCTAGCTTATCTTTTCATGATTTTGAAGAGCAGTCTTCCTTATCTAGGAAACAAATGGCCTCCACAGAGAGCTCAAAACAGCAAAGTCATTTATCTGTTTGACATATGTTTCCCTATTTGTTTTCTTCAGCCTTGAGACAAGAGTGTGTCAACTGGATGGCCGTGCTCTAGTCAATGAAGAGGCATGAATCAACTTCCAGCTGCATTTACCACTTGCTGCCTTAAATCAAGTCAAATCAATGCTTCCTTCATTTGATATGGATTGAAACTATATATAACACACTCAGAAAACGGGCAGAAAAGGAGCAGATCACAAACAAAAATTCCATCAGGGGATTTAGATGAAATGATGTTAAGAAAACATTTGCAATCTTTGGTTTGCTTTAATGCAGAGGCCTGACCAAACAGTAACAGAAACTTGTGCTTATCAAGTTTAACTTCAATTTACCTGACACACAATGACAGATGATTTTACACAAGGGATTCCTGCATCTTTAAACATTTCATAATTAATACATTCATTAGATTTGGTACATTTTTTAATAGAAAGGCAACTCTAGAGTTGTTTAGAGTTTTCTTCCCATATTGTCTTTAACTCATTCCTATTTCTTTTAGAGGTGTCTGCTTTTTTTCACCATTCACTACATGGGTCAATTTCGAGTTGCAAGATATATAAACATAAAAATCTCTTTATAACAAAATAAATATCTAGGAGCCCCTCTGATTTAAAATAATTTTATAAAGCCTTACAACTGAGAAAATTTAAGCCTCTCTCTCCTTCCCCCAGTTCTTGGTAATAGAATTTGATCCATAGAACCAAAGTGGATTTTTCACTAGCAGGTGTGAAAACTGCCCCCAAGCTGTTCAGCCAATTTAGAATGTGGTAGGGAGTAATTGAATCCTGTGCCAGTGAAAGATGATATCATCATAGCTACTGGCACCTAAAACTGATCATGCCCACAGCAAGGCCCCACATTATTCTTCAAGGATAATGGGACAGGAGAGACAGAACACAGAAAAATAGGTCAATGATAATGCAAACTCAGAAGATGAGGGAGTGCTGTGATTCACTGATATAATATTTTATCTAACCTGCTGAACTGCACAGACTTTTACAACTAGCATGCCTCTGAAGTAATTAACAGGGCTGACTTATTTCCACTGTGCCAGCTCCCCCAGTAACCTGTTGTCAAGTAGCTGAATAGAACCCTGTTCAGCTCTGGGAAGTCACACAATAATAACAAACCCTTATGTTGGTCTAATACTTCGCAGTTTATAAAGTGTTTTGAACATATGGCCTCATCATTCAGTAAGATAAACAAGTAGTTATACTCCCATTTTCAAGATGAAAGAAGAGGTTGGAGGTTGGCACACTCCCTTGTAGGCTGGTCGGTCACACCTGAGCTGTGGCTCTGGAACTCAACTCCTCATCTTGACAACTCCAAAGCCTTGGTTCTTCCCACTGAGCTTCAGCGAGGCAGTCACGGAGACAGACAGTCTCCTCCCTGTTCTTTCCCCAACTTTTTTTTTTTCCCCCATCATCCAGATTTTTTTGGAAACTCATATGGTTATAGAAGATCCCTAAAGTTAATTGGCAGGTTGTCTGGTTTAAAAAAATAAAAGAAAAGGTAGCACCTTTGGATTCATTTTGGGTTATAGACATGGTATAGTGTTAACTCATCTTAAACAAAGAGTAATGTGATGTAACAATGCTTTAACCTTCTGAACAAAGAGAGGATAAAAAAATGCTGTCGACATGGAGTCTAAAATTAAGGAGCATACTCATGCTGTCTTTAATACTCATGAGAGTTGTGTAATTAGCTCCTTTACTTTGAGGATGTTTGGGAAGGATCATGTTTGCTCATTCTCTGAGGAAGGGACTAAAAGTTCTTTTCACCCAAGACAAGTCTTACTGAAGTCTTAATGAACTCCTGTTTAGAGTCCTAAGTAAGGACAGAAGTTGATGGGAAGAAGAATTTCCATGGCTTTAAACTTTTAGACAAGAGTAGATTTGCTCAACTTGATATTAGAAGTAAATGAGGAGAGTAACACATAACGTGTTTTCAAACTAGCTTCTCATAATGTGCTACAGGGGAGAAATGCATTTTCAATGGTCACAGGGATTATGAAGCTCTCCAGGGAGCCTGAGAAAAGTCTTCAACACATTCTGAAAAGGCTGTTACAGTGTTCACGAGTTAACATGCATGTCAAATGGCACAGTCATTCCAACTGTCCTCTTATTACAAACTGGAATTTATATTGGAAATACAAATACTCTCAACCTATATAAACCCAGAGTAAAAGGGACCATGCCCTTTCTTGAAATAAAAATGCTATTGAGATTAAAACATATCAGATTTTATTTCAGTTCCTCCCAGAGCAAATCGGTTTATTTCATTTGTTCATTCATTCAACAAATATTTATGGAGTGCTGAGAATATGGGCACTGAAGATTCATTGGTAACAAGACACGACACAGACCATGCTCCCTAGGAGCTGACACTCAAGTGAGAAAATTCACATTTAAAATATTAATGGACAATTACACTTCCAATCAAGATGGGGAAATAGTGACCAAATTTACTCTCTCACTTGAGATAACCAAAGCAGAGAAACAGAAATAATACATGAAACAATGGTTTTCAAGACATTGGACATCAGGCAATGAAAGACAGTGATCCTAGCTGTGCTCACCTCCTCCCATGACCACATCAAAATTACAACTAAACTACAGAACAACCATCATTGAGAATCACCGGAAGTCTAGCTGAATAGAATTCCTATGATTAAGGATATACAGAAGAAGCCACAGTGAGACTGATAGGAGGGCAGAGATATAGAATGGGCAGGCCCCACACCCATGGTGTGACGATTAAGATATGGAAGGGATATCTCAGTTGTGGAGGTCACCCCTGAGAAGCAAGGGGTCCCATCCCCACACCGGGCTCCCCAGCCCAGGGGTCCTGTGCCGGGAAGAGAAGTCCCTACATCTTGCTGTGAAAATCAGTGGGGATTCCATTCAAGTGAGACCAAGGGCTGCGGGAGTCCCAGGAAACCTCTTAAAGGGCCAGCACAGGGAATCACTCACTCTGAGCTCCAGCACTGAGGCAGCAGCTCAAAAAGCATGAGGATCATACAGGGAAGAACTGAATTGCTGAGCTTCAGGGCTAGTGCTGGAAGGGCAGCTCTGTCCAGGAAGCCACCATTATTCCTTTGTTGAGCCCTTCCCTCACGCAGCCTACAGGTATAGGCAGGCACCAAGTCTGAGTCTTTGTCAACTTGGCTAACATCATTAGCTCTGCCCTAGTGATTCCCTGAGGCCCCACCCCACCCAACTTGTGGGCTCACCCACACTGCTTCCAGTGGTTTTTCCATACAAACAGCCTATTTTGGCTCCTGCTGGGACTTTGCTAAAATCTCTCAAAGGTTCACAAACCACAAACAAGCAGCATCTGCCCTCACCATGCCCATACTTCTTGCTAAGCAACCCCAAGCCCCACTAGTGGCAGCCAGCCTCAGTTCTCAGCTTAGTCTCTCCCAGGTGCCTCCAAGCTCAGCACAAGTGGCAACCATCTGCAGACAACTTGGTACATCACAGCAGGGGACCCAGGCTGGATATAAGAAGCAGTTAACCTTGGCCTGCACCAGAGCCCCTCCTAAGAGGCTTCAGACCAACACACCCAGTGGCCAGCTTCAGATAACATCAAAGCACCACCTCCACAAATGACACAAAGGGAAGACTCAGCAGGCACCAGAGCCCCTGCTAAAGTGAATCCTGCTCCATAGGGTCAGCCCTGGCACAATAACTCCTCCACTGTAGTCATGGCCAGTCCTCACAACCAGTCAGACCAAGGGTCAATCCCTCCCATTGAAGCGCCAACAGCAATCAAGTCTCAACTACAATAGGAGGGCACACACAACCCACACACGGGACACACCTGGAGAACTCAGCTCAGGTGACCAGGGAGACAGTCACTGGGCCCCACAGGACACCTACTATATGAAGCCACTCTACCAAGACTGGGAGACATAGAAGGTCTACCTAATACATAGAAACAAACACAGGGAGGCAGTCAAAATGTGGAGACAAAGAAACACGTCCCAAATGAAAGAACAGAACAAATCTCCAGAAAAAGAGCTAAACAAAATCGGGACAAGCAATAAACCAGATGCAGAGTTCAAAACACTGGTTACAAGGATGCTTAATGAACTTAGGGGAAGAATAGATGAACTCAGTGAGAATTTTAACAAAGAGATGGGAAACAAAACGTGGAGATAGAAAACATTAAAAAAAAAAGGAACCAGTCAGAAATGATGAATACAATAATTAAAATGAACTACATTAGAGAAAATCAACAGTAGATTAGATGAAGCAGAGGATCAAATCAGCTATTTGGAAGATAAGATAGCAGAAAACAGCCAATCAGAACAGTAAAAAGAAAAAAAATTTTTCAATGACAGTTTAGAAGGTCTCTGGGACAATATCAAGCGTACCAACATTCGCATGATAGAGGCACCTGAAGGAGAAGAGAGAGAGCAAGGAATTGAAAACCTATTTGAAGAAATAATGACTGAAAACTTTCCTAACCTCGTGAAGGAAATAGACATACAAGCCCAGGAAGCACAGAGAGTCCCAAAGAAGCTGAACCTAAACAGGCCCACACCAAGACACATTATAATTAAATTGGCAAAGGTTAGAAACAAAGAGAGAATCTTAAAAGCATCAAGAGAAAAGCAGTTAGTTAGTTACCTACAAGTGAGCTCCCATAAGACTGTCAGCTGATTTCTCAACATAAACTTTGCAGGCCAGAAGGGATTGGCAGGAAAGAGTCAAAGTGATGAAAAGCAAAGATCTACAACCAACAGTACTCTACCCAGCAAGGCTGTCATTTAGAATCAAAGGACAGATAAAGAGCTCCCCAGACAAGAAAAAGCTAAAAGGAGTTCATTATCACCAAATCAGTATTACAATACATATTAAAGGGAGAAGAAGAAGGAGGAAGAGGAGAAAACAAACAAACTCCCCAAAATACGAACAAAAGAGCAATAACTACATACCTATCAATAATTAAATGTAAGTGAATTAAATGCTCCAATCAAAAGACATAAGGTGGCTGAATGGATAAGAATGAAAGACCCTTACATATGCTGCCTACAAGAGACCCATTTCGGATCAAAAGACACACACACAGACTGAAAGTAAAGGGATGGAAAAAGATATTCCATGCAAATAGAAATGAAAAAAAAAAATAATAATAATACCCACCACCAACAAACTGGAGTAGCAATACTTATACCAGACAAAACAGACTTTAAAACAAAGGCCATAACAAGGGACAAAGAAGGACCCAGTAATTCCACCTCTAGGTATTTATCCAAAGAAACCCAAAACACTAATTCGAAAAGACATACACATTCCTATGCTCATTGCAAAATTACTTACAATACCCAAGAGATAGAAGCAACTTAAGTGTCCATTGATAGATGAATGGATATAGCACTCAGCCATAAAAAGGAGTGAAATCTTCCTATTTGTGACAATATGGATGGAGCTATGCTAAGTGAAATAAATTGGACAGAAACAGGTAAATACCATATGACTTCACTTATATGTGGAATCTTAAAAACAAATTAAATGAAGAAACAAAACAGAAATGCATAGATACAGAGAACTAACTGATGAGACCAAGGCAGCTGGAGATTGCAGCATAGAGTACCAGAGAGGAGACAGTTGCAGAGAACCCAAGATATCTGGAGAGGGTCCCCTTCTAGTATTCAAGAGAGTACCTACAGATGACATCATGTAAATGAGGCTGGGGAAATAATCATTGGAAAGGATTAGAGGGGACAGCATTCAGCACTCACACAGGCACCTATTTCCATCAGTCAGACTGGAAAACTCATAATTCATGGGGCATGGGGAAATCCTCCTTAGTACTGTGAAATAGTTCATCCTAGACTGAGCACTCTTCCAGACCTCCTCAATAAATTACAAAAGCAAGACCCATAAAGATCAAACTATATCTAAGTTACTTAACTGCACCCCCAAACAAAACTTAAAGTGTCTAATAAGATAAAATTCACAATGTCTGTAATCAAATCAATGATTACAAGACATGCAAAGATGACTCATATTGAAGACTTGTATCCAGAATTTTAAAAGAACTCTCAAAACTCAACAATAAGAAACAAACAACCTAGTTTAAAAAAGCAATGGGCAGGTGATTTCCGGCACTTTCTAGTCTGCCTCTCACCTCAGCTTGCCCAGGCTCCAGACACTCTTCCTGCAGCTCTCCAGCTCCTGAAGCCACTGCTCTGGGTCGTACGCCTCCTCTAGTGATAGACCCATGGCCCACCATGGGGAACTTGACCTGACTGGCGCCACACTGAAAACCAGTTTGGGCTGGTCGAAGTCCCTAAATATTTGTCACAGCAGTGGGCGAAAGCCCCTGGCACAGGTGAGGTTGGGAAACTGTGGATTGCCAAGAATCAAGGAAGGACCAAGGTGTCATTTATTATGAATGAGGATCTTGCAAATATTCATGGTATTGGTGGAGAACCAGCTTCAGTCAGTACTCCTAGAGAACATCCATTTGTCTTGCAAAGTGTTGGAGGACAAAAATTAACAGTATTTACTGAGAGCTCATTGGATAAGCTTTCATTGGAAGGAACAGTGGTACAAAGAGCTGAATGCTGACCTGTTGCCAGTGAAAACTACATGAGATTAAAGAGATTGCAAATAGAAGAATCTTCCAAACCTGTGAGGCTACCACACAACTAGACAAAGTTGTGACAACCAATTACAAACCTGTTGCCAATCATCAATACAATATTGAATATGAAAGGAAAAAGAAAGAAGATGGAAAATGAGCTCAGGCTGATAAACAATATGTTTTAGATATGCTGTTTTTGACTTTTGAGAAACATCAGTGTTATAATCTTAAGGACTTGGTGGACATCACCAAACAGCCTGTGGTGGACCTGAAGGAAGTCTTACAAGAAATTGGTATTCAAAATGTAAAAGGGATCCACACGGGAGCTGAAGCCAGAGTACAGACATTACCAAGGAGAGGAAAAGAGTGATTCGGAAGACTCTAAATCAGTATGTTCACAGAATAACGTTGATATGTGAACTTGAGTGCCATCTGTTATAGGAGTAAAATGGCTGATACTTTAATTTCTGTAGGTAAATTTTTAAACAATAATTCTTGACAAGTTACCTAAGTGTTTTTTGAGGAGAAAGAACAAATTTATTTATAGACTTATATTAAATCAGATTACTGATGATGGGGTTAGAGTTTGGGGGTTAAGAGGTTTTTGTTTTTGAATATTAACTTTTAAAATGTAAAATTAGGAAACAGTTTTTAAATGAGGACTCTGTCCTTATTTTTATATCTGAGGAGCTGAGGTTATACAAATCCAGAGGAATGGCAAAGCAAGAAAAACGTAGTCAACGACAGAAACTCAAAAGGAATAAAAAGCCAAAGTTCCTCATTCTGAAATAGTCAAAAAACAAAGCTGTGTTTTTTTTTTAAATAGGTGATCATGTTCCATAGTCACATGCATTAATAAAAGGAGAACTATTTATACTAGGAAACTGTTTATACTAGGATAACAGTTTTCATCAATAGTGACATAAGAAATGGAAAAAGTCACGGTCAATTGGTGTTTATTTGCTTTTAAAATAATTTGAAATTAAATGTTTTCCAACAGTTCAAGATATGTCTTCATCATCAAGATTATAAGTCTCTCAAAGACTGACTTTGCCCTAGAATTTTATTGCACACTCAGCAGGCATGTATCGATTATCATGTGACAAACTAAAGGACAGGTGTAGGGTGAGGCTGCTGCATATACACAGAAAGGTTCATGCCAATTCCTGGGGACTGGAAATGTTTCTTTTATCTTTCTTTTTAACTAATTTTAAATAAAAGCAATACATGTCCATGGTAAAAACAAAAAAACAAACAACAAACAAAAAAAGGCGAGATTTGAGATCTTTACCAAAGATGACAAATAGGAAAATGAAGATGCCCAGCATTTAAGTCTTAAAAAATGCAAATTAAAACCACAGTGAGATACCACTTCTCACCTATTAAAGTGGTAAAAGTTTTTAAAACTGACCATACCAATTGATGACAAGAATGTTAAAGAACTAGAACTGTCATACACAACATTGGTGGGAATGTAAAATGGTATAGCCCCTTGGGAAAACAGTTCAGCAGTTTTTTAAGCTGTTAATCATATACCTACCACAATGTCTCAGTCATACCACTCCTAAATATTTACCCAAGAGAAATAAAAGCATATGTACACAAAAAAGCTTATACACAAATATTCATAAAAGCTTTATTTGTAACAGCCAAAATTTGGAAACAACCCACCTATCCATCAATACGTGAGTGGATAAATCTATCCACTGAAATACTAAGGTATAGTAAAAAATAAAAATTGAAAACAGAAAACAAAAACAAAACCTCTTGATACATGTCACATCAATTCATCTCAATATAATTATACTAAGTGAAATAAGACTGATAAAAAAGAGTACATATTACATGATTCACTATTAGATTCTAGGAAATGCAAGCTAATGTATAGTGACAGAGAGCAAATCAATCCTTGCCTGGGGAATGGTGGTGGGTGGCATGTGGGGTGGGCAGTAGGAGAGGGGTAACAAAGGGGCATAGGCCATTTGACATGATGGTAAGTACACTATCTTGATTGCAGTGCAGTGATGATTTAATTTGGTGCATGATTTAATTTGGATGCCTGACAATTAATTAAGTTCACGAACTCATCCTAGAAAAAGTGCTACATCAACACTTAGCACATTGTACACTCTAAATATGTGTATATCAAGTATACCTTGGTAGAGCTATTAAAAATATGGGCTCTACATTTTAGAAATTCTGGCTAACTTCATCTTTAAACATTAATTATTAATAATTAATTAAATATTAATTAGATTTTGGTAAACATATTTTATAACTTTATTTTTAAAGTTGCAACAAGGAAAATAAAAGGTATCAACATTATCTTACTGAAAAACAATGTTGTATACACTAAGAACAAGTACAAAGTAAAAACGAATTCAGTCAGTAAATAAAACCAAATCTGACATCATTCTCAACAATGAATAAAGCCACTCAGAGTCAATCATTTGGAGTCTGCCAGTCGTCTGTCCTGTATAGTGCCATGGTTTCCAGGTTTGGGAATGTGAACTGCAGTCTTCAGTGTTCTCCAAGCTCCTCTATCAGAGGCCGAGACCCTCCAGGAGCCCAGGCAGAGGCCACTGGCTTTTCCTGACTAGAATCAGACCCCAGGTAGGCCACCTCCCTGCACACCCCATCGTTGTTAACAAGCAGGGCATTGCTTTCCTCTAGAAAGGGACCTTGCAGGGAACTGACTATCTTGGATTTACTGCCTTTGAGTTCTTCTGGTTCTGAAGCTGAGTCTTCTGTCTCAGATGGTATGGTGCTGTCTGGTTCCTCCAAAGCACCTGCCTCAGAACCAGAGGGAGGTGTCTGCTGCCTGGAAGTGGAATGGGCTGCTGTCAATGCAGCTTCTTCCTCCTGGACGAGAAATGCTGCTGCTTCCAGCTCTTCCAGTTCTAATCCCAGCTGGGCCTTTGTCAACGACACTTCTTTTAAAGCTTCTGCAAGAGCTGCCAACTTTTTGGACCTTGAAAACCATTTTAAGAAGAAATATTAGGACTATTCATTAATTGGCCTGGGGACAACAGGGTACAAAGCTTAAAGAAATAACAAAAGAAAATTGGGTCCACCAGGATAAATTCCAAAACAGATAAAAGATATACAAGAAATGTAAAAAAATGAGGCTAGTAAAAAGTGTTACAAGGAAGCATAGGAGATTTCCTTTATGATCCTAGAATGAGGGTGGCCTTTCTAACTGTGACTCAAAATCCAGAAGTCATAAAAGAAGACTGATAAATTCAACTAAAAAAGCCCAACTACTTTGGTAGGTCAAAAAAGTCATAAAAGAGGAGTGACGTCATAGGAATGGCGGCAGCGGGGCGCACTTTTTGAGTTCTCCTCTGGATCTTATCACAAACGGAACATCTATAACCCATCAAAGGACTCTCTGCTCATCACACAGAACAGCTAAGAGACTCATGCAAGGATTACTTGCAGGAGGGCAAATTGGGCAAGCAGGGGAAGAGGGAAGGGAGCAGAGCGGAGACCTAGCTGCACCTGCGGCGGTGGAGATGTGGCCGGCACCCGTAGCTGCAGAGACGCATGGGGTCCCAGGATGGAACAGAGAACACAAAAGCCAGGAGGTGGGCTCTTTCCCTGCATCCCACAGCTGATCTCTCCTGCCGAGGGGGCAGCATATCCAGCATTTGAGGCAGTAACCTCAGCTGAGACCTCCAGTTGGGCCCTAAGTCGGACAAAGGACACAAACTCCATACCTGGGCCTCTCCCCCCACTCTCCCAATCCTAAACCCCCTCCAAGAGACTAAAACTGACCCCTGAACTGAGGCGCAGTGTCAGATTACAGAGGAGCCTTAGTGCTCAGGCTCTGGGAAGACCAGCGTACAGCTCTGACCCAGGGAAGAAGCTGGGAAGAGTGTAATTTTTGCTGGGCTAGGAGAGAAGAGACTCCTCCACCCCAGCCCCAACCTTTTCTGGCCTGTGGGAAGAGTGTGACATGGCTGGGCTGGGAGAGAGAAGACCCCTTCATCCCCAGCCCCTACCCTTTCAGGCCTGCCTAGGGCAGGACAATTACAACTGCGGAGACACTCCCATGGATCAGCAGTAGGCAGCAGACATAGCTCTGAGCTTTCAGCAGCTCAGAAATCTCCTGCACACACACACACACACACACACACACACACACAAGGAAGAAGTGCCCTAAGACTCAGGAGAACTGGACACAGGGCTGGTGGTGCTACTCTCAGTGTGCATATGTGCAGGCAAGGGCAGAAACTGCACTGACTTTCTAAAAACTACCATCCAGACCCCATAGCCCCCCTCATCTAGAACTGCAGTTCCGAGGTCACTCTGGACACCAGGTGACCGGCTCTGCCTGCACAATACACAAAGGACTCTTTAGTACAGCAGAGGACAACCTGGAGATTACTTGGTGGGCTTAAGCCAAGACTGGCGCTGCTTTTTTTGTTTTGTTTTGTTTTTATATCTTTGACATCTTTGCCTGTGTTGAGTGTGGGTTATCAGTTGTTTTTACATGTGAATGCATTTGTTTTTTTCTTTGTGGTTGTTATTGTTGTGCTTGGTGATTTGCTTTGTTCTGAAATTGCCCTACACCAGGGACCAGCTTAAGAGGCACAAGATTCAACACAACCAGAGGCCAACTCCAGACCAAACCAGAGTACTACCGGGTTTGACCTACAACTGACACACCCAGAGGGAATTCTCTACAGTCAAAAGAGCCCATAGAGGTCTAACCTCATTTAAATGGTCAACTCTCATGCAGCAGAACACCCTGCGGTGGGTAGAGCCAAGTCTCACAACTAGTCAGCCTAGGAGTCAATCCTACCTACTCACAAGTGAAAAGCAATTAAAGATCAACTTTAACAGGACAGTATATACAACACAAGAGTCACCTTTGGAGCACACGCAGAGGAGAAGAAGGAAATGGTGCAAGTCAAATATAAAGGACACATACTACATAAGATCACCCAGCAAGAACTAAGAACTCTAGGGGATCTACCTAATACATTGAAGCAAACACAGCGAGTCAGCCAGAATGGGGAAACAAAGAAACATGTCCCAAATAAAAGAACAGAAGAAACCTCCAGAATTGGAACCAAATGAAATAGAGGTAACCAACCTATCAGAGACAGAGTTCAGAACACTGATGACAAGAATGTTTAAGGAGCTTAGAGACGACATAAAGAAGGATAGAGAAATCATAATGAACAACCAGTTAGAACTAAAGAACGCAATTACTGAAATAAAGAAGACACTTGAAGGAATTACCAGCAGATTAGATGAAGCAGAGGATCAAACCAGCGACTTAGAAAACAAGTTAGCAGAGATCACCCAAACAGAGCAACAGAAAGAAAAAAGAATAAAAAACAATGAAGATGGTTTAAGAGACCTCTGGGATAACATCAAGAGTAACAACATGCACATCATAGGAATATCAGAAGGTGAAGAGAGGAAGCAAGGGATCGAGAACATATTTGAAGTAATAATGTCCAAAAACTTCCATAACCTGGTAAAGGAAACCGACATACAAGTCCAGGAAGTACAGAGTTCCAGCCAGGATAAACCCAAACAGGTCCACACCAAGACACATAGTGAAAATGTCAAAGGGTTAAGACAAAGAGAGATTCCTAAAAGCAGCAAGAGAAAGAGAGCAGGTTACATACAAGGGAACTCCCATAAGACTATCAAATGACTTTTCTGCAGAAACATTGAAAGCCTGGAGGGAGTGGCAGGAGATACTCAAAGTGATGGAAAACAAAGGCCTACAACCTAGATTGCTTTATCCAGCAAGGCTATCATTTAAAATTGAAGAAGAGATAAAGAGCTTCCCAGAAAAGAATAAGCTAAAGGAATTTATTACCACCAACCAGTATTGCAAGAAATATTAAAAGGACTTCCGTAAACAGAAGAAAAATGAAAACAATCTAACTACAAATTTAAAAAATGGCAATAACTATGTACCTATCAATAATCACTTTCAATGTAACTGGATTAAATGCTCCAATCAAGAGACACAGGGTGGCTGAGTGGATAAGAAAGCAAGACCCTTGTATATGCAGTATACAAGAGACTCACCTCAGATCAAAAGACACACACAGGCTGAAAGTGAAGGGTTGGAGTAAGATATTTCATGCAAATGGAAATGAGGAAAAAGCTGGAGTTGCAATACTTATATCTGACAAAATAGACTTTAATTGAAGAACATATTAAAAGACAAAGATGGGCACTATATAATAATAAAGGGATTGATCCGACAAGAGGACATAACCCTAGTAAACATCTATGCACCCAACATAGGAGCACCTAAATATATAAAACAGATATTGACTGACATAAAGACAGAGATCAACAGTAACACTATCATAGTAGGGGACTCAACACACCTCTGACAACAAGGGACAGGTCTTCTAGACAGAAAATCAATGTGGAAACAATGGCCTTAAATGACACATTGGACCACTTGGATTTAATCGATATTTTCAGAGCATTTCACCCCCCAAAGCTGCAGAATACACGTTCTTCTCAAGTGCACATGGACCATTTTCCAAGATAGAAATATGTTAGGCCACGAAACAAGTCTTCATAAGTTTAAGAAAATTGAAATCATACCAATTGTCTTCTCTGACCATAGTGCTATGAAATTAGAAATGAACTACAGGAAAAAAACTGGAAGACACACCAATTCATGGAGGCTAAATAACATGTTACTAAATAATGAATGGGTCAACCACGAGGTCAAGGAAGAAATCAAAAGATATCTCGAGATAAATGAAAATGAAAACACGACAATCCAAAATCTATGGGATGCAGTTAAAGTGGTCCTAAGAGGGCAATTCATAGCACTGCAGGCCTACGTAAACAAACAAGAAAAATCACTAATCAACAGTTTATCTTCACACTTAAGGGATCTGGAAAAAAAGAACACAGCAAAATAAGCCCAAAGGGAGTACAAAGAAGGAGATAATAAAGATCAGAGCAGAAATAAATGAAATAGAAACCAGAAAAACAACACAAAAGATCAATGAATCCAAGAGTTGGTTTTTAGAGAAGATAAACAAAATAGACAAACCTTTAGCCAGACTCAATAAAAAAGAGAGAGTACCCAAATTAATAAAATCAGAAATGAAAGAGGCGAAGTGACAACAGATACCACAGAAATACAAAAATTTTAAGAAATTACTATGAGCCAACAAATTTGCCAACGTATATGCCAACAAATTTGACAATCTGGAAGAAATGGCCAATTTTCTAGAAGCATACAACCTTCCAAGGCTAACTCAAGAAGAAACAGAAAACCTGAATAGACTGATTACCACCAGGGAAATTGAATCAATAATCAACAATCTCCCAACAAACAAAAGCCCTGGACCAGATGGCTTTACAGGTGAATTTTACAAAGCGTTCAAAAAAGAATTATCACCTATTTTCCTCAAGCTCTTCCAAAAAATCCAGAAGGAGGGAAGGCTCCCAAACACTTTTTACGAGGCCACTATCACCCTGATCCCAAAATGAGACAAAGACACCACCTAAAAAGAAAACTATAGGCCAATATCTCTAATGAACATAGATGCAAAAAACCTCAACAAAATATTAGCGAACAGAATTCAACAATACATTAAAAAGATCATACACCATGATCAGGTGGGATTCATCCCTGGTATGCAAAGGTGGTTCAACATCCGCAAATCAATTAATGTGATACACCACATTAACAAAATGAAAAATAAAAATCATATGATCATATCAATACATGCAGAAAAAGCATTTGACAAAATCCAGCAGCCATTTATGATAAAACCCTTAAGAAAGTGGAAACAGAGGGATCATATCTCAACATAATAAAGGCCGTATATGATAAACCCACAGCTAACATCATACTCAATGGGGAAAAGCTAAAGCCATTCCCCTTAAGATCAAGAAAAAGGTAAGGTTGCCCACTTTCTCCACTTCTATTCAACATAGTGCTCGAAGTTCTAGCCACAGCAATCAAACAAGAAAAAGAAATAAAAGGCATCCAAATTGGTAAGGAGGAAATAAAATTGTAATCATACGCAGATGACATGATACTATATAGAGAGAACCCTAAAGACTCCACCAAGAAACTATTAGAGCTGATAGATGAATTTAGTAAAGTAGCAGGATACAAAATTAATATTCAGAAATCAGTTACATTTGTATATACCAATAATAAAACATCAGAAGGAGAAATTAAAAAGACAATCCCATTTACAATTGCTTCAAAGACTATAAAATACCTGGGAATAAATTTAACCAAAGAAGTAAAAGATCTGTACTCAGAAAATTATAAGACACTGAAGAAAGAAATGAAAGAAGATACAAATAGATGGAAACATATACCATGTTCATGGATAGGAAGAATTAATATAGTTAAAATGTCCATACTACCTAAGGCAATATACATATTCAACGCAATTCCTATCAAACTACCAACAACATTTTTCACAGAAATAGAACATATAATCCTAAAATTGATATGGAACTATAAAAGACCCCGGATAGCCTCAGCAATCTTGAGAAATAAGAACAAAATGGGAGGTATAACAATACCTGACATCAAATTATACTACAAGGCTACAGTAAACAAAACAGCATGGTACTGGCATAAAAACAGACACATAGATCAATGGAACAGAATAGAGAGCCCAGAAATAAATCCATGCCTGTAGAGCCATTTAATCTACGACAATGGAAGCAAGAATTTATGGTGGGCTAAAGACAGTCTATTCAATAAATGGTGCTGGGAAACCTGGACAGACACATGCAAAAAAATGAAGCTGGACCACCTCCTTACACCATATACAAAAATAAATTCAAAATGGCTTAAAGACTTAAATGTAAGATCTGAAACCATAAAATTCCTAGAAGAAAATATAGGAAGAAACTTTACAGAAATTACCCAGAGTAAGACTTTTACTGATATAGCCCCTCGCACAAGGGAAGTAAGAGAAAAAATAAACATAAGGGATTACATCAAACTAAAAAGTTTTTTTCACAGCAAAGGAAACCATCAATAAAACAAAAAGGGATCCTACTGAATGGGAAAGATATTTGCCAATGATATATCCGACAAGGGGTTAATATCCAAAATTTGTAAAAAAACAAACTCACTCAACTCAACTCCAAAAAAACAAACAACCCAATTAAAAAATAGGCAGAGGACATGAACAGACATTTTTCTAAAAAGGACTTTACAGATGACAAATAGACATGAAAAAATGCTCAACCTCACTAACCATTAGAGAAATGCAATAAAAACCACAATGAGATACCGCCTCACCCCAGTCAAAATGGCTAAAATCAATAAATCAACGAACAATAAGTACTGGCGCGGATGTGGAGAAAAGGGAACGCTTGTGCACTGTTGGTGGGATTGCAGATTGGTGTAGCCACTATGGAAAACAGTATGGAGGTATCTCAAAAATCTGAAAATAGGACTACTTTATGATCCAGCAATTCCACTCCTAGTTATCTATCTGAAGAAATCCAAAACTCTAATTCAAAAAAATTTATGCAGTCCTATGTTTATTGCAGCACTATACACAATAGCGAAGACATGGAAACAACCGAAATGCCCATCGGTAGATGACTGGATTAAGAAACTGTGGTACATTTATACAATGGAGTATTACACAGCCATAAAGAAGAAAGAAATGTTACCATTTGTAACAACATGGATGGACCTAGAGAACATTATGTTAAGTGAAATAAGTCAGACAGAGAAAGACAAACACCATATGATCTCACTTATATGTGGAAATAAACAAAAGAATAAGTGAATGAACTAATCAGAAACAGTTTAGGAGATAGAGGAAAAACTGAGGGTTGCTAGATGGGAGGGCGGGTGGGGATAAGCGGGAAGGTGAGGGGATTAGAAAGCACAGTTGGTAACCACAAGATGGCCACGGGGATACGAAAGTTAATTTGGGGACTGTAATCAATAATGTTGTAAAGATTTTGTAGGGTATCCGATGGACACTTGTCTCATTAGGGAGACCACCTCAGGGAAGATGTAGATGCCTGACCACTGCACTGTACACCTGAAGATGAAGTTGAGCAATAATGAATGTCAACTATAATTATATATATATATATTTACAGGAAGCGGAGTACAGCATTAGGAATAGATAGTGGAAATGCAATGGCTCTGTGTGTGATGTCAGAGGGATAGTGGATGGGGAAAGGGGGTTGACACAGTGTGAAGGATATAAATGATAAATGTCTAACTATTACTTTGTTTTGTGCATCTGAAACTAATAAAAAATAAATAAATAATGAAAAAAAAAAGAACATCAGGATTCTGAAGGTAAGGATGAAGAAGTAAATGCACTATTTGGGGGTGATGAGCAGTACCTGTCATAGTGTAAACATTAAGGGTTCCCACTGCCTGTGGCATAGTATGTGGTCAATAAGATTTGTTAGCCACCATCTTTGCCATAACGAACATTACCCCAGAATCTAGTGCACGGTGCCCATGTGCTGTGATAGTGGGTGTTAAGCCATACTTAGGCCAGGAGCAGAACCTTATCTTAGAGCCACCTTGTCTTGATCCTGTCTTGCTTTATGTCCTAGGGGCCTGTGATCAGTGGCCTGTGTGGTCTGGACGGTGACCTGGGGCCAGGGTGTGGAGCTGGAGGACTTGGTCTTGCCCTGAAACCCTTTGTCATTGAAGGAGGAACAGTCTGATTTACCTATAAAACTCCACACCCATCTTTGCTCAGGGAGGTTATGATCTTTTCCCTCTGCTCTAGCCTGACCTCCCGCAGCTCAAACTCACCAAATAAATTCTAAAACACCGAAAAACAAAAAAAGTCATAAGAAAAGTCAAAAGACTAATAATGCAAAATTGAGAAAAATATCTGCAGCTCCTATCACAGATCAAGGCCTAAATTCCCCAAAAGAGTTCTTAGGAATGAATATAACAACCCATCAGAAAAATGGGCAAAAGACGTAAGTATACAATTTTCACAAAAGGAAATACTAATGCCTATTACATATATGAAAAGATATTGAACTTCAGTCATATGAGAGAAATACAAATTGAAGTCATACTGAGATATTTTTTTCATTTATCAAACAGGCAAAAATCCAAATATTTGATAACACTGCTAGTAAGGCTGTGGGGGGAAATGCTCCTATCATACACTGGTGTTAAGAGATTAAACAGATACAACCCCATATGAAGGAGCACTTGGCAATAACTTTAAAAACTGAAAATGTACATACCCTTGACCCAGCAATACCACATCTTGAAAATTAAACATATATGCTACATGACACAGGCCCAAGGTGTTTTGCTTTTTTATTTTTTTTTTAAACTATGGTATTGTTTTTAATACTCAAAAGTGGGAAACAATCAAATGTCCATTAGTATGGGACCAGTTGAATAATGATGGCATATACATACAAAGGAACAGGCTACAGCTGCATAAGGAGTAAAGCATCCCATGGGCTAACCCAGATATATTGTTTATTTTTAAACCTATGTGAATGTAATACCTATTCAAAAGTTTTAAATTTACAAAATAGAAAAAATAGGCAATGTTAGAGAAAAGCATAGAGTACTTTCTATTTTTATCAGAAAACCATTTCATGTTATTTCAGACGATATTTTTCTAAATTTGTAATATTACGTTATATTGAATAAACTTTTTCATTAACTTGGATGAATGTAGTTGTTTGGTCTTTGTTCGTGAAAGAAGCAACATAAAACATACTGCAGTTCTGAAAAAACTACGTCGTTACTCTATTCTATAGAGGAAAATCTGATGTGACAAGTGAGAAAAGGCGGCAGTGAGTGAAAATGGTCAACATACCACCATGGCTTCTACGTTTCCCTAACTCAAAGACTGAATGAGTGTACAAAACATTTAGTGGCTTTGAGACAAACTGGATAAGGGTGAGTTCACAAGACAAGTTCATTTGTAAAAGGGTAGTCCATCCTATATTGGAAGAATGAGGCTTTATTTTAATAGAGCTGAAGTGAGTGGATGCTGTGATGGGAACTACCGAACAAAGATGGTAATTTTCATCTAAGTGTCTACATATATCTAAGATCCTTTTGTCTCAAAATATTTAGCATAATAATGACTTTGTGCAGGCATGCCAGCCCTCACTGCCTCTCTACAAGTGTAGGCAGGACACAAAAGCTCTACTTGAGTCAGTGTCCAAGGGTGGGTGGGAGGCAGAGTGGGATGAATTGGACAAGGGCAACAACTATCAGTGATGGGCAACTTTCTCTTAAGCGAGGAAAACCCAGAACTTTCAGTGCTGAAATTTCCAGAGCTTAGAAAAGGAAAGGTAGCTAGGGTAAAGAGGAAAATTAAGATGAAATCAGCTGGAGTCAGTTAATGATTCCCCAAAGGGCTATAAACTGGATGAACTCTGGTCAGTTTGCGACATCTTTAAAAGTATAGTTATGGAATAAGATGGTTGCAATATAATTTACATCCATGTTCAAGATAGTTGTCGATGATGTCCACCATGTATTTTGAAACCTTGACTACTAGTGATAAAGGATTCAGTCAAAGCTAGTGGGCCAGCATAAAACATCTCTACCCTAAGGTTCTGTCAGCCTAGGAACCAGTTCACTGCCATCTTTCTCACTGAAGGAGGTCCTCTCTGCGTAGTGACACACAGCTTTAAGACATAAAGAGCAATGAACTTTGGAGAGAAGAAAATGCTTCTTATTAAATTATAATATTAGAAGCAAAATTTTTAAATAAAAGCTTTTACTTTAGTGACCACACATCTAACATATTTAATAGCCATGACAAATCCTTTGGACAATATATGAAGGACAATGTTTCACAAATGTCATTGCACTTGCTAATGACAATCCCATGAATCACTCTCATTTTTATCCCCATTACAGATGATGAAACAGAAGTTTGGAGGGGTTAAGAAAACTGCTGCAGTCCACCCAGCTAACAGGGGAAGGCAAGACTGGGCCCGATGCCTCAGAGCTCTAGTGCTCTTCCTACATCACCATAGAGCCTCCCACGAATACCCAGGCTCTGAAAAGTTCCTCTTCCTAAGACCACATTCTTTACTCAGTTTGAACTCTATTCAACATCTTCCAAATGAGCAAGTTCTGACCTACACAAGGCCCAGAATTCTCCAAAGAAGCTATGCCTGATATCTTTAGCTTACCAATCTTAAAGGAAGCATATACATCTAAGCTTTAACTACAGAGGTTTAAAATAGGAGGGAAAAAATGGATTATTTTAATTGGTGGATATTAGTGAATACTACAGTAGATATGTCAAGACCTCACGTTAAAGCTATTTTGATCTTTGTTACTGTCTACTATAAAATGTTATATCTGTCATTTATAACAATATAAATTTGGAATTTCAAAGTCCCTTACCTGTAATCCTGGCTTTTTTCAGAAAGCATTTCCTACATATAGGACTAAAAAGTGTCAACTCTAACAGGCAGGAAAGGGGCAAGGATGAGCCATGTGACCCAGACAGGAACTTGTGCCTGTTAACAGCTGATACGAATTTTTATCCTTCAGGGAAAAGTTGGTTTCTCACTTTTAGCACTACATTATGTTTAAGTGACCCACTTACATAAGATACGTAAAAAATGAATTATATGTTCACTTCTGATTCTTTACCACACGGACTCATCTCTATTTCTTATTATCCTACTTTTACCACCTCAAGCTGGCCAGTTTCCTAAATTAATATTAAAGGTCTGATAGAAACATTAAGTTTATGGAAGAAGCATTCCAAACTTTCCCCACAAAGAATGCTAGAATAAAAAGTGATTACAAATTTCAAAAAATCATTGGTGTAGAATGTGACCTAATAGTCTGAGGAATGAGTTGGGTTTCTTTCTATTCACCTATTTTACACAGATAACTTAGCAATCACTGTTCATAAAAAAGAAAATTATTCTTTTGGAGAAAAAAATTAAGCCATGAAAGAGTGGCTTTTTTGTTTTTCAACTGCTGGTACAATTAGAGTTGGTTCTAAGTCTGTCACTCCTTGTAAATTCTAGAGTCTACCTCTGCAATGGCCTTTCCATTTCAGAAAGCACCTCATTTAATGTAGTTAGTGGTTTTTCACTGTCACACTCAGACCAGGCTAGCTCATGTCAAAAAATCTTGTCAAATGACATTATTAGTTAACCATAATGCTTACAAAAACCAGGTACATTCTGATATATCTCAAGGAACACATATGTTGAGTTAATAATTGTACTATAGTATATATTTTATATCTAAGTGAAGAACATCTACCTGTTAAAAATGCATTTATTACAGAATACAGAGATTTAGCATTTAAAAGTGATATGAGAATTGAATCATACTGCCCTATTTTAATAAAATTATACTCAAAACAGGCTTTTCTCAGAAAGTTTTTGGAAATGTAATCTTACCATGTAACTTAGAAAAACACATTCATGTTCTTTGTATATGTGAAATAATATCCTATTTAGGAAAAAAAATTAATTAAAGACTGCTTTCTGATAAGTTATAATAAATACAGCTATCATGAAAGAGAAGAGCTGAAAGTGCATGCCTTTACCATGGCTGAGCTTATATACAGGTTCCTCAATTATTTTATATTTGGTGACCAAGTTTAGGGGAAAAAATATAAGGATCCATGGACTTATGAAACAGCCAAAACAACGTGCACAAGGAGCTCTGAAATGTAGGAAAAAAGAAAACTGGTTATAAATAGAAAGCATACATCCTGTTTCTTGCTGTAAAGTTTTGTCTCAAACTATTAATCAACTTTTCACCACTTCCTGCAATAGCAGGTCTACTATAAATCTCATAGTAACTGACTAGGTTTCGTTTCCTCTGCCAAAATCTGCCAACCCGCCAGCAATGACAAACTGACACTAGAGCCAGCAACTGATAATGTAACACAGGACACCACTGAGGCAATTCAAGAAACATTTCATACTGGATGATGGAATATAATGACTTGGCTTTTTAGTTTCAAAGGAAACACGCGCACACACACACACACACACACACACACACACACACAATCTCAGGTCCTATCTGGGAACAAACTTTCTTTTTAAAGGGAATTGATAAAAATGACATATAATCATAATTCCTCTCTATTGAAAAGAACCAGTTCCAAACTTCAAAATCCCTTGCCCAAAACACATTTAAATAATCTGACCTAAAAGGTAATTATTTAAGTAGAAGCTGCTGGTGAAACTCTTCTCTGAAAGTTGCCATGAAAAGTAAAGTAAATACCAAGTGATGTACAAATGAACACAGAATTGTCTGTCATTATTCTGCAATAGTGAAAACCATTTTCAGTTCAGTCATTAATAGAAACAATTGATCTCTTTGAACAAGAAACTACTAATTTAACATAGAAAATACTGCAAGATTAAGAGTTATTTAAGCCATATTAAGTTTGGGCCAATGAAATAACTTTTCACTCTATTTTCAGCTTGACTTAATACCATTCTGTGGTGTGCCTGGGCTATGAAAAATGATGTCTAGTCCCTGAATCAGTATACTCATTTTTTGAAAACTCTCTGTATTAGTTTCCTAGGGCTGCAATAACAAACTACCATAAACTGGTTGCTTAAAGCAACAGAAACTTATTCCCTCACAGTCCTGGAGGCTAGAGATCCAAAATCAAGGTGCTGACAGGGTTGGTTCCTTCTGGGAGCTCTAAGGGAAGATTCTGTTCCATGCCTCTGTCTTAGCTTCTGGTGTTGCCCCCAGTCCAGCAAGCTCTGCCTCTCTGTGTTTGTTTCTTCACTGATGTGTCTCCTCTCCTTGTAAGAAAACCAGTCAGACCAGATTAAGGGGCCATTCTACTCTAGTATTGAGATAGACTTGGGATGGAGCTCCGCTTCACTCCCTTATCCTCCAGGTCCCGCACTACCCATGTTAGCTACTTCCCGCAGCCTAAATAAGCAACTTTCCACCTACAAACTTCCCCAAGTCAGGCGTGAGCACACAGCCTTGAGTTGACCGCTACATAACCTTCCTGGGATGGCAATAATGAGCAGCTCCGCATCCTGGGCCTACCGAGAATGCGCATGCGTCAGGACTTTGGCATTGACTGCGCCGGCGCAAACACCATAACCAGGAAGAAAGGAGACCCTTGCCCCAACTCTCCCTCACTCTGCCCTACATAACGCCCCCAGTGGCTCCCTGTAGGGAGCCAGCCAGAGGACATCCCTTTCTGCACCATCTGCCTTGTGCTCCAGCATAAGCCCCATTGTCTGAGTTTTTGGATTGGCCTCTTGTCAATTTCTAATACACAGAGAGCCTAAGAACCCAAGGTTGGTAATAGTAAGACCTCATCTTAACAATTAATGCCATCTACAACAACCCTATTTCCAAATAAGATCACATTCTGAGGTTCTGGAAAGGACATGAATTTTGAGGGGACGTTCTCCAACATAGTAAACCCCCTGCAGCTGAAATAAATAGATAGTGGAGATGCTCATTAATGGAGAATAATTAAGACCATAAAGTGGAGGCAAAAAATTTAATAGTAAATAGTGATTAAAAAAAGGTTAAGATTTCACCTTGAAACAAAATGACAAATTACACAAATAAGTTTATAAAATATTTGGCAATGTTAATATGTAGGTTACAATTGCAGCTATGCACTAATTCTCAAGATGAACAAAGAATGAACCAAATATTAATTGTAGTTATGATTGTTCTAACAAAATTACATTATAGCATCATATGATACTCATCACTTCAGGTTGGTCTTTTATAGCAAAATCACATAGGATTTTTTTTCACCAATAATCATCCAGGGCATCATCAGTTTTCCCAAGAGCTCTCAATCCTGTGATACTCAAGTCAATCCTTTGATATCCAAAATAAAGACTTTCCACTAATGTCACTTTACTGTAGTTTTCTTCTTTAACTTTTAACTAATCCCACATCTCCAAGCCTTATTGTCAGTGTTTTTGTGTGTGGTTCAACCACAGCTCCCATATTACTTCTATGGCCTTCATGAAATCCTTTATCTCTTGCTCAATTTGCAATTTATTTGCACTGCACAACACCAACAACCAACAAAAGGTCAAATAACAAAAATACTGGCAAGATGCATGGGAAGTATAGACTGCTCCCCACTCTGCCAGACCCCCACCCCTCACTGGATCCCATCTGCATGGCCAGAGGGCAGCAGAGTGTGTGACTTTGGCCTAATGGATAAGGGCTCTGATGCTGGATAAGAGGATGCTGGACTTTCTTCCTGCCCATCTTCAGGCTTCATGGCAGCAGGAGCCATGCTTTATCGCAAGGTCTAGCAAAATGCCCAGCAAATACTGGGCACTCGATAGATGTGGAACCTGGGCAGCAGTGACCACATTCCAGTGGGATCAGTTTCAGAGGCTTGTTAAGGCAAAATTTGGGTGACCATTAAGCAGCAAACATACTGCTTATAAGTAGAGGACAGTCTTTCTGTGTCAGGGAAAAACTGCTGGTCATGCATTGCTCATTTCCAACTCCACTATGGGACATGGGTAGTTACCCTGCTATTTTCTTCAGACATACACTAAACAACAGGAATAGAAAATGCACATGGAAGGCTTGTGGCACATAGTATTTGCCTTGCTCAGTAGGACAACAGTGTGACAAAGATCACAGCCAGAGCTCGGGGCTCTGCGGTTTAGCAAAAACCTATAAAACCTAGTTGCTTTTAACTAGGGATGCGATTTTTCTTCCTGGCTGCTGATGGCAGCTCTCTGCCACAGTTTTGTTTATTATATATTTCCCTTTCTTCTGCATTTGGTATTCTCCCAGAGCTCCTTCCAAATGTGCCCTGCAATGGGGAATGCTAGAAAAGAAGAAAGTTAAACTGCCTCTCCCCTCAGGCTCTGGCTCTGGAAAATCAAAGCTGAGCAGAGGCAGCTCTGTCTGCCTGCAGCAGGGTCAACAATCTGTATAATGTTTTCCCTGTCAGCTTCTGTCTGATGCTTCTGAGCCCAGGAACGGATGGAGAGCTGTATGTGGCAGCTGCCTTTGGGGCCGGTGGAACTGCCGCTGTGACCAAAGCTGAGCTCCTGCTTTCCTCACAGCAGTCCCTGCCTTTTGACAAACTGCTTGTTGTGGGGCTGAATTTATCTCTATAGAATGATGTGGCTCCAATAAAAAACCCACCCATGTGCCTTGATAAGGATAGAAGGACAAAAACACATGTCTCGTCCCATGTAGGAAGCATTTTCATAACATCATTTGAATCAAACCCTAAATAAGCTTTTGCACTTAGTTCTTGTAGGAACATGAATTGCTGTTCAGCCAGTAGGTTTGGTTCTAGTGGCCACCTAACTGGAGGTTTCAGTTTTACTGTGTATTTCTATACATAGTCAAATAATATTTTTAGCTACTTTTTCATTTTTATTTTTAGTAATCAGTAATTTTTATAGGTAGTAATTTGGGTCTGATTTGGATGTTTTGACAACTCGTCAGTTCTCATCGTAGAGGAGTTTTTGCTTGTACATCTTGATGCTAGAGTGAATGTAGGATTTTAAAGAAATGTCCAACAAACTAGTTGATTCCTAATTTTTGAGTCACGGTTGCTACCTTAAAATATGGAATCAATTTGTTGACAAAAAGACATCCAACTTAAGAAGAAGCTTATAAGAGTTTATTTGAGCCAAACTGATGAAAATTGAGCAGATTGGGAAAATGCTCCAGAAAATGGCCGTTTTGCAACTTATTTTATACCCTAGAATCAAAGGAGGAGGGTTACATGAAATCCACTGGCTGTAGATTAAGGGAGTGGGAGAAAGCAAAGTGGGGAAATCTTTGGGATTGGATAAAGAGCAAAATGGAGAGATACACATTTCTTTTACATTGGTGGGTGCAGGATAGTTAATAGCATTTTACAGCACATAGAGATGGTATTTGGGGAACAAGATAACAATGAGAGATTTTGTAGTTTCCTGCCCTGGTGTGGTGGGTTGTTCCCCCACCGCTGGGGGGCAGGGTCCGGAAAAAGGGATTACTTTGACATTCCAAGGGTATGTTATCTTAGATGCAAAAAGAGGACAGACAGGCTCACTTAAGGTAAAGATTGACCTTTGTCAAGGAAGCTACAGGCCAAAGACTTCCTGCCATGGCCCACCTTAGTTAGGAATTTTTATGTTCACACCATCCTATGTGGTTATTTTCAGTCTCCTGAACTTGTCAGGTTTAACATGTGGCGCCTTTTCCATCCACAAATTGGAGTTCCCATCTTGATAAAACTCCTAGGAGACTTAATTTGCATAAATATTTTGTCAAGGGTGGATCTTGTGAGATAGGAGAGATTCTATAATGGTTCTACTGGCAAGTGTCTTCTTCCAGCATCTTGTTTCATGTAGCTAATTAACTCTCCGATTACCCAGAGTGTCACTGTATCATTGTGAGTCTGCATGTCAGAAGCTCTGACCTTTCCCTCTGGCAATAGTCAGTTTGTCCCCTCTGAGCATTGGTGAGATGTAGAGAGTCTTAGGACCTGCTTAGCTTGATGTGGCTGAGGAAACAGTGAGATGGGCTCATGCACATGAAAGCAATTCAAAAACCCTCCAATATGATGCCAGTGTGGAATATTAGTACTTGAGGTTGTGGCTAATCTTGTGGTCTTAGCTATGTCTAGGCCTCATCTTTGTCACAGAAAATTGGGGCTTTAGGTCTGTGGAGTAATTTTGTACTCATTAGCCACAGGAGGCTATTTTAATTTACATTAATTAAAATTAAGTAAAATTTAAGATTCCATTTTTCAATCATGCTGGTGACATTTCAAGTACTCAGTAGTCATATGGCTAGTGGCTACTGTATTGGACAACACAGGTAAAGAATGTTTCCGTCATTGTGTAAAGCTCTACTGGACAACCCTGGACTCATTTATCTATCAGGATTTTTTCTAGTGTGAGATTGTGTAGATTTCAACAAAGTGTCTCAGTCCTTAAGGAGAATTAATTTTGCTTTTAATGCCACCCCCACCACCACCACTACGCATACCAGGGACTTGGATGTGCAGAAATCTTTACTCCTTGTTGCCTTGGTGGCTGAAGCCTTCCTATGGCATCTTTTATGATCAGTTTCTTAGAAGAGGTAAGTTAGTTGTGGAAAGATACATTTTGAAGTCCTCAAATAGTTTTATCTAGTTTATACTTATAATATACAGTTCTGCCAACCTAGGGTTTTTCTCTTACTAAAAAACCTGTGGGTCTTCCTTTTCAGAAACATGGGAACTAGTTGTCATTTTCCATGAACATCAGGCCACAGAGGTTAAGTATCAGTCCCAGGTGGATACAGGTATGAGAAGCAGTTGTTTAGGCACGGGTACATGTTCTGGAGATTAGAAATAGCTACGTGGGAATAGACATCGGATGACTTTTAGGACTGAGAGCAGGGGGTGGACATGAGTGTTGTACTAGGGTTTATAGACGAGTGTCAAGCTACTGTGTTTCCCCCAAAATAAGACCGGGTCTTATATTAATTTTTGCTCCAAAAGACGCATTAGGGTGTATTTTCAGGGCTATCTTACTTTTTCATGTATAACAATCTACATTTATTCAAATACAGTCATGTCATCTTCTTCCGGGACACCATCATAACGTACTAAATGTGTCCGTCTGGCTGACGATCTTAACTGGGGCTTGTTTTGGGGGTAGGTCTTATTTTCAGGGAAACACAGTAGGAAGAAATGAAATAGGTAAAAAGCAAGAATAAAGCTAGGTCCCACAGTTCAGGCTATTCAGATATATTTAGTCCCTATGTCACATTTCAGTGAGGCCTTCCTGAGACACTAATAAGAAATCAAATACCTCTGCCCCTAGCACTCCTGGGCCCCCTGGTCAGCTCTGTATTTTTCCATAGCACTTATACTATCTAGCACCTTTTGTATTTACTTAGTTTTTGTTTATTGTCTGTCTTCCCCCCGCACAAGAGTATAAGCTTCATGAGCACAAGCATTCTTATCTGTTTTGTTCAGTTCTTGGGCACATAGTACTTTCAATAAATACTGCAAGTGCCAAAAAAATGTACACATTTTAAGAGATGTTATCTATGCAGTACTTTTCGAAGTTGAATTAAATTACAGTAACAATGTTTAGTATGAAGTTCGCTCAAAAGATGGCGTTAATCAAATGAACGCTAGCATCATTCATTGTATTACAATTTTAATAGTTTTCTCCTTTCTTAAAATATGTACACATTTTGGGGGGTACCCTCTGTATTTATTGGATGAATAAAAATTGCAAATCCGCATGGTTTCAGTGTGATCAGGAGGTAGAGGTTACTTGGAGGGCTAGTGGCATATAGATGGCAATAAGGAAGTAATGGGTGGAGGCAGACATGGGGTCCGGCCTAAATGGACAGTAAAGGGGGTCCAGGACAGGTGTCTGGGCCCTGGGCTCAGGAGAGGTCCCCATACAAGTTGAAGATTTTGCACTAGAAAACAGCTAACCCTGGCTTTGCAGAGTTAGGGTCGAGAGATAAAAGGTTTCTGAGAATGAGCTTCAGGATCAAGCTGGCCTAGAATGGCCAAGGAGAAAATTCTTGAGTCAAAGGACCACTAGATTAGAGCTCCTTGCAACTTTTTATCTGGAACCAAGATTGGTGAGTGGATGCAGGCTGAAGGTTTATATTCATGCTTTGGATGAGATAGGACTGGGATAGAATCGGGCTGCCCTTTCCAGAATGTGTGAAGTCATACAAATGCTTAGCCCTCACGAGCCGACCCAAGAATGGGAGAGAACCTCACACCACTTCCATCTCTGTTAGGTGTTTGATCAGATTGAGAGTCAGCGATACTGAGAATTGGAAAAGTATAAGGTGATAGCAATCATCACTTTGGCAAAGTCACAACTGTCTGGAGCAGTGCTTCTCAAACTTCGCTATACATATAAATCCCCTGGGGAGCAGGTTAAAATGCAGATACTGATTCAGGGGTCTGAAGTAGGGCCCAAGATTTTGTAATTCTAACAAGTTCTGGGGTGACACTGCTGCTGTTGGTTTAGGAACTACATTTTAAGTAAGCAAGGCTTTATTAAAGAGAGAAACTAAGTATTAGACATTGGTATCAGTTGCCTTTATTAAAAATATTTTTAAATCCTCCTTGGATAGTTTAGGCACTGTCATTTAAGGATGTTCTGATAGACACATGCTTTTCACTTTAGTTGAAATAGTTTTTGAGAGACATTAAGCAAGTATTAAGAAAATCAGGCTTTCCCAATTTTGGTTTTCTATAGTTGAACACTTGTCAGCGCCATTGTCAAGTGGCTTTCAACTGCTAGGCTCCCTGAGGCAGTCCTTGACTCCTCCAAGCCTGAGCAGATTCCTCACATGTGAGAGGTGGTTGTGCCCAGGGTGTGGTGTATATGTGCTGAGCCACTGATCACGGTGGTCTTATGAGGGGCCTGAACTGGGGTTAGGAGAGTCTGTTCTTGGGCTGTGGAGAAGCTGGCAGTTGCCTGACTTACTCTGAAGGTCCACCAGGCTTTTAAGAAATTTCTGTCTTGTAGATTTAATGGGAGACTAAAGAAGGACCTGAAACCATAGACATTTTTAAATTTGTGTTCTGATAGTCAAGGTCTCACATAAATAGATGATCTTGTGTGCATCTTTCCTTCCTGCCACATTCTAAGATAGAAAAGTTTAGTCCACATGGAATGCATTGAGTCTGTCCTGCAGTCTGAAGATGTCGCCGTGGGCCAAGTGGTGCTGTAGGTCTTGTACTACGATTCCATGGTACCCACATCCCTGAAACCTTCTTCCCATTTTCCTCCCCTAGATAGCTCTTCAAGTGTTTAAGAAAATTTCAATTTTTATAAGAAACCTTCTCCACCCTCTCTCCCTTTTGCCCATCATTCCAAATCTGAAATGGCTGCCATCCTCTGTGGCCTGATGGCCAGTACCGAATTACAGCCTGTTCTCATTATTTATAATAGTTATGTTCTATAAAGTTCCTGCAAACACTGAATTAGCAAATTTTGAATCATTGCTCCTAGTGGAAATACAGGGTTAGGTTCCTACAAGCCTCTGGTCAACAACATTTTCACCAACCAGTCAATACACACCCTTGTTTTATTATTTCTGTTTAAGGACACCTTATTTGATATATATGTGACTCATTAACAGTGAACCCACAGCCAGCATCTCTGTAACTCGTGCCTGAACAAAGCTTATCTGACAAGTATCTTCTCCACACATTCTAGCCTTTGTGCACTTAAAAACATTAGACAGCATAAAAACATTCCGCATTAAGCTTGGGGACCATTTTAAACAGCAACAAAAAGCCCCCAAATGCAAAAACCATGGCACTAAATTGTCCATGAAAGGACACTTTTTTACAGTATGAGAAATGAAACAAGATAGAATATTGTCTTGTTAGACCTCAGCTGGCAACATGTGTATGTTGGATAACTAAAATTTTTTTGCTGCTCTGTGCATGTTGTGAATGACTACAAAAGTGCTGAGGAATATTGATTTTGAAGTTACATATAAATTTTGCCATGTAGGCAAAGTCACAAATATGAAGTTTGTGAATAGGAGGATCAACTGTACCTTATAGACAAACTAAACATTGGTATATAGACCACCACTGTAGGAGCAGAAAAGAAAAAAATAAATATTTTTCTTCCCTCAAAGAATTTGATATTTGAAATGTCAAAAAAAGCATTGAAATAGTCAACCTGGGCATAATTAGGACTTTGGTGGATTTCTTGCTCTCATTTTAAGGTACAAAATGGTTTTCACGTCAAATTACATGGGGGAGAAGACTATCTCCTCAGAGGCTAAAGCTTCCAAAGCCGAGCTCGATGTGCCCTGGGTACCCTGTGCTGCTCTTCTCACAGACTTATTTCTCTGTGCTGTGATGGCTTGTTCTGTGCTGACCACACACTGAGATGATCTGATCTTTAGGTCACAATTGTGTTTTATATTCACTGTTGTCTACCAAGCCTGACACATAGTAGGTGCTCAATAAATGTCTGTCAAAAGGCTAACCTTGGACCTGAGCACTTGATCTATAAGGCAGCAGCTCAGTCTAATTGCTTCTGGTCCTGGTCCATAACTCTTGTCCACAATTCTGAAATTCAGAAAGTTCTGAAAGCCAAAGTATTTTCAGGGCAATTGGCAGCAAAGCCTGACTGACCTGAGCTCATCTGGTGACCTGAGGCTATTTTCAATCTTTATCCCACTTGGAATGACTAACCGTACATTTTCCTATAGAAATATTAGTGTATTTGATTACAGGTTGCTGCTGGGGGTGTTAGGCAATGTATGGTATAATATATATTCAGAATTACCTTTCTGAAATGCAAAACAAACAAAACAATTGGAATTTGAAACTCTTCTAGGTCCAAGGTTTACAGATAAAGCATTGCTGACCTGAAGTAGAATCTAAGGATTTTTGAAAATGTTTTATTTGAGGAAATTGACAATTTATTTAGAAGCAAATTAGCCAGAGGCATAAATAGTTATAGTCTCCGGCTTGATGAGAGGGAAAGGAAGTGACATAATCTGATGGCATAACTCTTGGGGGGACAGCATGTAAAGCCCCAGGGTAAGTTTGAAGCATGCTGAGAATAGCTATTTTTATGAATAAGACTATTAGATAATAAAAATGAAAGAGATGATTAATGAGTTTATCACAAATATAAAAAATATTTGAGTATTATATCTACATGTGCATAGATCAGTCGGTACATGGGTGGAATTTATTAGAAAAAGAGATCTCTTAAATTTCAAAATTTATTTGAAAAGTGCGAGCATAATTGTAAATCAACTATCATTGCACAGAGAAATGTGTTGGTAAAACATACACTTCTGTTTAAAAAAATCAAAGTTTAAAATCATAGCAAAAGAAATCCAAGTGGCTGAAGTTAACCAAAAAAAATTTTTTCCATCTTTTTTAAAAAATTTTTTCCATCTTGTTCTATAATAGTAATAATAATAATAATAATAATAAACCTGAAAACTTGATCTAGTTGTCTTTTCCCTGAGAGAAAAGATTTCTGTTTTGTTACTGTATAAATTTTAATTAGAATTGCAAATATTGAATGGGGTCTAATAAACCTTTATGCTCATTTTTTAAAAACTATCTCTTTTGAGGAAATAAGCTTTATAATATGCAGATTAGATAAAATTGCTCACTTTGAGTAAAATATTCATACAAATGGTATAAATACTCTTGATGACTTGTTTTCGGGTTTTTGGTAGGAAAGTTGAAGTATTTGAGGCTTGGAAACAGTATTAAAAGGAAAACAACAGAAATTTTTATTTTATACTTAGTTCAGAAAGTATTAAGGTTGATCTGTAGATCAAATGTCCTGGTGGGGAAAATGCCTTTCAATATGATACTTGAAATGACCCGCAGACAGTGCTTTAAGCAACATCTCAGGACTAAGCTCCACAGCAGTGAACTACGCACTTTTCAGAGAACAACTTTCTGTGGATAGTGTGCACATGGAAAGAGATGACTAATGGATCTTTCTCTAGGCATATTTTGAGATGCTCTTTGTATTTGGTAGAACATGCCATACCATTTAAAAGAAGTGGGAGATGAAGAAGAGTGTTGTTAGAAGTCCTGACGTTTGCCCCGGGGATATCAGAGTGGTGCCTGGGGTGCTGTGGTGGCACCGGCAAGACACATCCCTCCTCTCTGGCCGCATCTCCTCCAGAGCAAATGTTCAGAAGCCTGAGACTTCTTTTCCAAGACTCGTGTTTGTTGTTGTTTTTTAAGCTAATCTTTGTTGAAGTAAGCACAGATTATAAGTATACAAGTAATGAATTCTGCTACAGTGAAGCACCTGTGGCACTACCACAGCCCCTCTGTGCACGCTCATGGCAGTCACCAGCACTGATTTGGCCACTGGAGCACTCTGTGTAACTGACGCCACACAGTGAGAAGTATTCTGTGTGTGGCTTCATTCATTCAACGTTATTTTTGTGACAATTCTAAGTCAGTATCAATTTTAAAAGTCTCTTTGGGGTACCTTTAAATAACTCTCCTGGCGGAATAGCCTGGGAGCACTAAACCCGGATGAGGAGCACGGTCAGTGATGTAGCCGTGTGAGGGTATGAGGCGGGCACTGGGGAGCTTGGGTACTCTCGGGGGACACATTCCTGGGGCACTTTCCTGTTTGTCTCTGCCAGCCAGTGCTAAGATACACCTGTCACCAGGACCCCCGCCAGGGCACAGAGCTCCCTGGTGCAACAGAGGCAAACCAGTAAATCTGTGGTTGGCAAGGATCTGAACACTGAATGCTGGAGCTCCTGGGCCTGGCTCCCCCACAGAGGGAAGACAAGTTGTCCTGGCAGTGGGCGCTACTGATGGGCGCAGCATGCAGTAGTGCTATGTAAGAATACAGGCAGGTACAGCAGGCCAGCCCCCGGAGATGGCCACGGAGCATTGTGACTGGCCCTTCTGCGGAAGTGCAGTCCCGTAGTTGTGTCATATCATGTTGTCCCAGCTTCCACCCTAGGGAAGCGAAAGTTCCAGACTTTCTTTAGAGAGCATACTAACTGTGGTTCTGAGTGAATGGGAAGATGCAGAGCTTATGTGTTATGTCAGACATTTAATAATTCCAGAAAACCCAAACTAGTGAGCTGGCAGTTGCATTGCTGTCATTCATTTTGCAGAATAGGATTGTCATTAAGAAACCACAGAATGGTTCTGATTCATGCCATTGCACTATGCATTTAAGAAGACGTTTCCTCATTGTGAGTAAATATTCTGAGTTTTCAGAGTTTTTGACTTCTATCATAATCTGGAGAGCTACACCCTGTAGTGTGTACATGTGGTAAACATACCAGCACTTGAGTATTTTCTGTTTCAGTATTGTGAAAGCAGCATAGCACACAAACTCAAGGAAAATTTTAGCATTTAGAACAAGCATACAAAGAAACTCATTAAATTATTTGATACAGTCTTTCTCATAGTATGCCAGGAAATTTGGAAGCAGTCATTTTCATTCTGCTTTCAAGATGGGAAAGTGGAGGCAAAAGGGACTTATTTGAAAACTGAGCCAGAATTTCCACTTTTTAGAGTATAATAATAAGTGGTTTTTTTTTGTTGTTGTTTTTTTTAAGAAACTCAGCCTATTTATAATAATAAGTTTTGATATAAGAAGTTGAAGAATGAGGGCCAGACCATTCCAGCTGGTGGTCCTTGGCACTGAAAGTGGGTTTCAGTGGAATGGAGATATTGGCACCCCTCGCCTTCAGAATGGCAGGTAGGCCAGCCAGGTCCATCAGCTCCCCCTTGTGCTATGCCAGGCAAATACTGTTTTTTGTGTGTCTCATGACATGAAACAGCTTGAAAAGGATTGCTTTAAATAGATTGTTCTCGCAAGATTCCTTGAGGTGGCACTTTAGCTGAGTTCTGAATGAATAGGTGCCAGCATGGAAAGACTTGAGGAAAGAGTTCCAGAAAGAGGGAACAACAAGTGCAAAAGCCTTGAGGCAAGAATGCCTCACTGTGTCCTTGGGATGGAGAGAGGGTAGTGAGTGGAGCTGAAGCACAGTTACCTAGACATAAGTGGCGGTTGTCCCCACTGAGAGGCGCTCCCTAGTGGGGAGTTTGGATTTTATTCTGAGTGTTCTGGGAAGCCATTACAGGTTTTTAAACATGGGAATATCATGATCATAATATAGAAATGTAAAAATGTAACATTTTAGACTCAGGAATTAGAATGGTCCATTCTCTACATTTTATTATGTGAAGGAAACATTTCCATGCGTTGCTGTTGTTATTTTTGGTGGTGTCATTTTTTTCATTTGTAAAATTGGGAATTCATATGAGATGTTTTCTAATTTATGTTCAGCTCTGAAGATCTTGACCCCTGTATAGCCCTCTCCATTAGTCTCCCAGGGCTGTTGTAATAAATGACCACAAACTGGGCGGTTTAAAACAATGGAAATTTATTCTCCCTCAGCTCTGGCGGCCACAAGTCCAAAATCAAGGTGGTAGCAGGACTGGTTCTTTCTCAAGGCTTAAGGACAATCTGTTCCCTGCTATTCTCTGAGCTACTGGTGGCTGCTGGCAATCCTTGGCATTTCTTGGCTTGTGGACATTTCACTCTGATATCTGCCACCATCATCACATGGCCTTCTCTATCTCTGTACCTGTGACTTCCCATGGTATGCTTTTTTTTAAGACTCTGAGACAACTTTTCATTTTTGTTTCTTGCTTATAAACAATATACAGCATCTTATGTTAAAAGGATTTAACTAAAATTTATTTTAATAGTGACATTCACATTTTATATTATTCCTTAACGTAAAATGTCAAGAATCATTTAATTTTAAACATGGAAACAACTTAATATTGAGATAACTGGAATAAAATTTTTTATTCACATGGTATTCTTACAAGGACACTAGGCCCCCTGAGTTATTGGAATTGGGGTCCACCCTAACCCAGTATGACCTCAACTGAATTGTATCTGCAAAGACCTTATTTCCAAGTAAGGTCATATTGAAAGGTTCTGGGGGTTAGGACTTGAACATATTTTTGTGGGGGACACAGTTCAACCCATAATACCTTCCTTCTGCTACCATCTTCATAGTAATGCCTTCTTCACTTAGTTTAATGGAATCCAATCAGCCGTTTCATCTGAACAATTAACATGTCAAAACACTACACCTCTGTCGTTAAGCGATACTGTATGTCCTTTTCACATACATGAAATATAGAAACAGTGTCAGAATTGTTTAAGTCTGACATACCCAAACTGTCGTACTTCATGGAATAGCTTTACAGTAGAAAATGGATTGAAAAGATCTGTCCGGACTTTAGGTCCCCATTTTCCCATATGCTTTTCTGTCCTACAAAGGTTTTTTTTTGTTTTCTTTTTGTTTTTTTGTGTGTGTTTTTTTAACTTAACCAACTGCTTGGTTTCACTCAAATGACTTATTTTTTCATTGCTTTAAACCAGAAATTATTTAAAGTATGCGCACGCACGCGCATGTGTGTGTGTGTGTAAAACAAGATATGATTAAAGGGGAGGAGTAAACAAAGGGGAAAAAAGGTAGCAACAAAATGAAAAGGGAGGAGCTCCAGGTGTATTTCATCATACCAGATTTGAATTTCCTAACAGTCAGTATGGAAAGGGAGAACCTTAGGTAGCACAGATCCAAGAGTTTCTTGGGGCTGGTTTTAAAATTGGCTCTGAACACCAGTATTGGAGATTAAAATGAAGCACACTTTAGCAAAAGTAGTTCTGCAGGGGTGAAGGGGGGTAGAGAGAAATGTGGCAAATTTATGAGACACATTTCCATCTTTGCAAATTTGATTCGGCCTGGCAAATGCAAAACAATTTGAAGGACTGTATGGATTATATTTCTTTCAGACAGTTCTTTATGAACGTTGTACCTTTCTCAACCTATTTATCACCCTCACCCTTTCACTTCTGAGACAGATGTCAGTGACAAGGCATGTGATAGGTTCTCTAGATTTGGATAAACCTTCATTTGCCTACTTGAGGCATACTCTTCAATATGTACGATTGCCATAGCAATTTTTTTTTTACATAGTTTACTTTACTCTAAAAAATACCAGGTCAGACAATTAAGTTTGCGAACTCATCCTAGAAAAAGTGCTACATATCTCATTGCTGAATATCACTATAGTCACCTTCGAACTACTCCCCTTGGGAAGCTATGCACTGACACCAGCACCTAGTCCACCCTTCAAAGTAATTTTGGAACTCTTTTCCTGGAATCACCATCAGAGCTGTTGTCATATTACCCTTGATATCCTGAATGTCATCAAAATGTCTTCCTTTCAATATTGCTTTTATTTTCAGGTAAAGAAAGAAGTCATTGGGGGCCAGATCAGGTGAATGGGAAGGGTGTTCCAATACAGTTATTTGTTTACTAGCTAAAAACCTCACAGACAGTGCCCTGTGAGCTGGTGCCTTGTCGTGATGCGAGAGCCATGAATTGTTGGTGAAAAGTTCAGGTCGTTTTCATCTAACTTTTTTTTTTTCTTTTAAAGGTTTTATTGGGGAAGGGGAACAGGACTTATTGGGGAACAGTGTGTACTTCCAGGACTTTTTCCAAGTCAAGTTGTTGTCCTTTCAATCTTAGTTGTGGACGGTGCAGCTCAGCTCCAGGTCCAATTGCTGTTGTTAGTTGCAGGGGGTGCAGCCCACCATCCCTTGCGGGAGTTGAACTGGCAACCTTGTGGTTGAGAGCCCATACTCCAACCAACTGAGCCATCTGGCCACCCAGGAGCTGAGCGGCAGCTCATTGACTTCATTCTAGTTGTGGAGGGCAGAGTGTGCTGGCCCATGTGGGAATTGAACCGGCAGCCCCATTGTCCAGAGCGCGAGCTCTAACCAACTGAGACACCCATCCGCCCCTCATCTAACTTTTTCATGCAGCCTTTTCAGCACTTCAAAACAGTAAACTTGGTTAACTGTTTGTCCAGTTGGTACAAATTCATAATGAATAATCCCTCTGATATTAAAAAAAAAGGTTAGCAACATCATTGCAACAAGTTCGTGAACTTAATTGTGAGACCTCTTATGTTTATATGTGCATTAATGCAGCATGTGTATGTGTGTGTATGTGTGTGCATTAATGTATTGTGTGGGTGCCTGTGTATGTGTGTATATGTTTGTTATGTGGACACTTTTGTCAAATGTAGCTACTGGAGCTGGAGTCCCTTTTCTTGCCTTTAGTTCTGCTGCTTTCACCCCTGATGTGCTGGAGAGGAACATATGAATTTTAAACATGTAGCTTAGCAGTTTATCAATTTGAAGTTTAAAATAAATGATTATATAATTGTGAACCAGGAGAAAAGTCTAAGTTTACAGACATTTTAACGTATGAAAAATAAGACGTATTTTGCTTGAAGGACTTTAGAGTTGTCTCTGTGTTAATGTGTCAACTTTATGCACCCATGGGTCAATTTTCTCATTTACCAGTAGGATAATACTAGTACCTATTTCATAGGATTGCTGTGAGTTCTGAATGAGTTAACCAAATCATGTAAGATACTTAGCACTGAGCCTGTCACAGTAGTAGGGAAGTGGGAGCTGTCTCTATGAGCTGATGCTGACAAGGAAGCTGTGTCCCTTTACGTAGCATCCAAGAAGTTTTTATAGTAGTTATTGGCCATAATATTTTGCCTACGTTATTCAAAGGCATTTAAATATTTTATTTCCCTCTTTTTTATCTAGTCCAATGTATCAACTGTATATTAACGAGCTAATGAGCATTTATTTTTATTCTCTGTTTGAAGACTGGAATCCAAGTGATGGTAGTCAAAACACAAAAATATTCACTAATGATCAAACCACTTAATAAATTTAGTCTCAATTCTGACATACGAGGTCTGACAAGTTAGCAAACTTGTTGCAATGATGTTGCTAACCTTTTTTGACATCAGAGGGATTATTCATTATGAATTTGTACCAACTGGACAAACAGTTAACCGAGTTTACTGTTTGGAAGTGCTGCAAAGGCTGTGTGAAAAAGTTAGATGACCTGAACTTCTTGACAACAATTCATGGCTCTTGCATCATGACAAGGCACCAGCTCACACGGCACTGTCTGTAAGGGAGTTTTTAGCCAGCAAACAAATAACTTGGAACACCCTCCTTACTCACCTGATCTGGCCCCCAATGGCTTCTTTCTTTACCCAAAAGTAAAGGAAATATTGAAAGGAAGACTGGTCTCTGCTCCAACCAATTGTTACCATGTGGGGATGTGGGCCTGGCAAGTGCCAGAGCTTCCCTGTTTCAAAAGTAGCTGTCAATCCAGACTTTTACATAAAATCTTCTAAATTTTAAGTGCTGACAACCAATTCAAAGTTTTTAAAAACTCACGAGAGCCAAATGTCACCCAAGGGCCACTAGCTGCAACTTTTCCATTCTGCAGACTTGATTCCATCTTCCCCAATTCTCTACCATACTCTGCATACTCCACACAGACCTGCCAGCCCAGCGTGACCAATCTATCGCTGCTCCCCAGCCCGCACCACGGTTTTAATTGTGGATCTGCCACGAGTTGTGTCCTGCCTCGTGCATCTCCCTCCTTTCTTTCTGTGCCTTGTCAGATCCCACCATCTTTAGCTTCAAGTTCAAGACACCTGCTCCACTAAGACTTGTAGACCATCCCAAGTTTCCCCTTCTCTGAATCATTATCTTTCTATGACTGTATCACAGGCAATGAGGTGGGGGTTCACTCCACAGACCTCTGATTCTGCCATCTGCATATCTTGTCTCATCAGCCAGACTAAATGTTCAATAATAGAAACCACGGTGGGTCTTCATCATCGAGCATGCAGTGCTGACCAGTGGTGTCACATGCTCTGGAAGATGACAGGGCACTAACTGACCACCGCAAGGTACTTAAGAGCTCTGAACACAAGCAGGCCTGGGTTACTTCATCTCTCTGAGTCTGTTTCCACATTTGTAACCTGGGGTTTCAATAAAATAGGGACATAACCCAAATGCACAGGGAGCCTGTGAGACTAAGAGAGATTACTAGGAAGCATGTAGCACAATGCCAGGCGTGCAAAAGCTTAGGTTACCATGGCTGACTGCCCGGCTTGGCCAACGGTGCTGTGAATATGCACCACTGGGGCTTTGCTGTTTGCAAACCATTTGTTGACCACTTATTCTAAGCGAACATGCTCTAAACATATTCACATGCTGTTAGCTCACCTAACTTTCCTAATTCTCCCCATTTTATGGACAGCTGAAGCAGATGGAGTTTAAATGACTGTCAGCCACCTGGTTCCTTCTCATACCCTTAACCATGATACTCTATAGGCTCTTTACATTTCTAATGGCAAGGGACAACTTTCTGACCTCAACTTTCTCAAATCAAAAGCAGGATTTGGCTTTGTGAACCATGGCTTAGATGACAGAATGATCAGGGCCTTGCTTATGCCAGACTGTATCTTAGAAGTTTCAAGAATACGACGTTTGCTCCTCTGTCAGTTTGACTTAGGGCTGACTGACAGTTTGTTCAACAAACTGAGAATGATGAGGAAAAGAGAAAAATGCCCACAGAGTACCATAAAATTACAGCTAGTATTATGGAAGCCAAAAACTATGACGGATTAATACTAATAGAAAAGGCATTTTGCTGATCCCAGAAAAAAGAACTGGGAAGGGAATCAGAACAATGTTACCAGTCTCCAAAGCACATACGAGATAGGAAAGAGACAAGCTTATCTTGCTGAACTTCCAAAAAGGCGTAGAGTGATGAAACCACAGACCATAAACTCAAAACCCATGAACTGCAGGCAGTTGAAAGATGAAGTGGTGCCCCCCAGGAACTCTGTGGGTTCGTAAAAACTGATGCTATCCCTTGAGATTTGGCCTGAGTCTGGCAGCCCTCTGTAAACACTGTGCCTGGGTTTTAAAAAGGTATCTGACAGTCTCCTGTGGCTTGTTATGGGCAAAATAAAGAAAATGGAGAGAATGGTTATAAAGCTGACTGGACTCACATTTGACTTACAAGTAAGATTGACTTCAACCTGAAGCAAGGTATCTAGTGGAGGAGTACAAAGTTCTGATGTAAGACTTCCTCATTCAACATTTCATTCACTGTCTTAGGAGAAAATAGAGAACATTCGATCTACTTTTTTAAGGGCAGAAGCCTTATATAATTCCTCTTCAATGCCCCGTGCCTTGTTTTATGCTTAACATACAGAAAGTGCTTCAAAAATGATTACTGATTGATTTCAGGAGTCAAGTTTACAAACAGCATTACAAAGGTGAAAAGATCAGAAGATGATAGCTGGAATGACAGATTCCAGTTACAAAAACATTAAAACAGGTGGATGGAATAAATTGAACCCAATACGGTGAAGTGAACAGAGACAAACACAAAGTACTTCAACAGCTAATACAGAAGAGAAATCACAGTTGAACAGCAATGACTGAGACAAAGGTTTTAAAGATTTGACTGATGGAAAACTCAGAATAAGGTGTGTGGAGGTTTCCGGCAATAAGTAGATGAGCTCCTTGACCAGGTGAACACAGCAATGTTCACCCCAAACTGAAAGCAATAGCTCCTCTCTACTTTCTGGCCAAACCTGGAGAATACTTTAAAAAGGCACTGACCCCAAAAAGAGGGTGGAGGGTTGAAGGCACTGATAAAGTACAGTTTATCTAAAAAGAAACCAGGAAGGGCAGAGAATGGAAAAATTTTAATCTATAAAAATAAATTGAAGGCAGAAGAGTTTGATCTGGAAAGAATACAAGAGCAGTTGTCTAGACAGTGAAGACAGATATTTGAGGAGAGAATGGACTTATTCTACATGGATTCAAAATTAAAACTAACGTGAAGAAAGTAGATTTCAATCCAATTTAAAGGAGACCTTTTAAACAATCGAAGGTGCTCCAAGTCCCCTCCTCACTCGTCAGTCAGTTTCCAGGCACTGGAGCCCTTCATGACAAAGCTAAGCAATCGTATAGTGCTGACAGTGCACAGGGAACTGATCCACAAAAATAAAGGCCTGCCAAGGAGAAGATTCGCCAGACATTTCAATTCTATGACTGATTTTACAGATGATCATCACCAAGAAAAATGATGTCAGTGTTGGTTTTAAGCCTCACAATGGAGAGATGATTTTGTTGGGATCATTAGGGAAAGCTTCGGGCAAAAAGTAACATTTTGGGTAGAGAAAATGCAATGCACAAAGGCAATGAAAAACTAATGTTTATGGCAAATTTGGGAAATGGTGAGTATATCTGTTTGGCAGGAGAGAAGAGGGGTGCCCAATCAGCAGGAGTGAGGGATAAGGTGTAAAAGATAAGGAAGAGGATGGAAAGGGTGTTGAAGCCAGCTCAGGCATTTAGGCTTTTATCCTGTTAGGAATCATTGAGAACTTCTAAGAAGGACAGCCATGATCAGAATCACATTTCAGAATGACAGACTGGCATTATTATAGGAAAAAAACAAGAGGGATACTGAGACTCTGGTGGCAGGGAAAACAGAGAGGATACTCTGGCAGGAAATGAGAAAATACAGGCCTGAATTAAAGGAAAAGTAGTAAGACCAAAAAGAGGAATTTAAATGAAAAAGGTTATATAAGAAGAATTAAAGAGATTGATGATTGGGTCAGTGTAGATGGAAAGTCAAAGACAGGCACTTGAATCAGGGAATCCAGACATGTCGACCTGCCTAACAATAGGACTACAATAGCCCAAAACAACCAAAGTCACAACTAGTTCCCAGATTACTGATTCATCACTGCCTTATATCATATGTTCATAGCATATTTTTCACATACAAAGGACAATAATAATAAGATTTTCTAGTTACCTCTGAATTTGAAACCAGTCACCAAAAGTTTATTGAAGCAATGTTCACAAAAATAAAAAGCTAGGCTGTCCATATTAATATCAGACAAAACAGACTACAAGGCAAGAAAGCATTATTAGTGATAAAGTCACTACATAATAAACATTGCAATTTGCCAGGGAGCTGTAACAATTACAAACTAAAAACACTAAAAAAACATGCTTCAAAATATAAAGTAAAAGTTGACTACAGGTCCACAAGAAGAAAATGACGAGATCACCAACACCGTAGAGATTTTCACACACCTGTCTGAATCTAAACATTGGTAGATGAAACAGCCAAAGCAACATGGCTATAAAAAACTTAAAGAACCAACTGACAGGTTTCATCCAATGGAAAGACATACAACACAGTAGCTAATAATTAGAGAATACACATTATTTTTCAAGCTTTAAAACTTAAGAAAATGACTGCTTGCTAGGCATAAAATTAATCTGAACAATTTAAATTCTCTGATAGAAATGCAATGAAGTTAGAAATCAATAACAAAGATATTACAATAAAAAAAAAACCAAAAGAAGCAAACTAGAGACAGTATAAATATATTGGAGTGTAAAATAAGACAATACAGATGCTGTAGAGAAGAAAACAAATAAAGAGAAATAAGAACAACTTTATCCCAGGAAGTTTTGAAATTTTAGATGAAATGGACAAATTTCAAGAGAAACGTAACCTACCAAAACTGACTCAAGAAGAAACAGAGAACTAGAATAGTCCTGCAACAACTGAAAATTTTGAATGAATAGTTTAAAAATCTTCTCACAGAGAAAAAAGTCAAGATGGCTTTTTTGTGAATTTTACTGATGATTCAAGGATGAGCTCAATTCAATCTTACATAAACTATTTCAGAGAATAGAAAAGGCAACACCCCAACTCATTTTATGAGGCTGGCATACCTTGATAACAAATCTAGAAAAGGACAGTACAAGAATGTAAAATCACAGGCCAACCTGCTTCCTTCATTCCCTTCCTTCTTCCCTCCCTCATCTCTGTCTCTGTTTCTCTCTTGCAACATGGGATACACACACACACACACACACACACACACACACACACACACACTCAGCATTATATTTTAAATAAAGCATCACAATCAAGATGGGTTTATCCCAGGAATGGAAGGCCTAACTTAGGTTAGAATTTTATAAATGCCATTAATTATCTTAACAGAGTAAAGAAGAAAACCCTTAAGATCATCTCAAAAGATGAGGAAAAATATGAAATAAAATCCAATGACCATTTGGGATCAAAACTCTTTGCAAACTAAGAATAATGAAAACCTTTCTTAATTTGATAAGGGCTATCCACAAAAGTCTGTAGCAGACATCGTATTTAATAGTGAACTGTTGAAAGCATTTTCTAAAGATAAAGAACAAGATAGGGAAGTATTAATACATTACCACCATATCTATTCAGCACTCTACTGGAAAGTCTAGCCAGCATGATAAAGAATAAAGAAAAAGAAAAAAGAAATAAAGGATATAAAGATTGAAAAAGAAGAAACCAAACTGTTATTATTTGCATTGCTATTGCCTATATAGAAAACTGGAGAGAATCTATACATAAGATTTAATATAGAGTTTAGCAAGGTAGATGGATACAAAAATCAATATAAAAAGTGAATAAGTAAAATTACATTTCTATATACCTTAAACATGCAGTTTGAAATAGTTTTTGTTTTTTTTAAATACCATTCACAATAGTAACACAAAATATAAAGCAATGTATCTAACAAAATATGTACAAAATTTTATGGGAAATGTTATAAACTTTTATTAAAAGACATTAAAGAAAAACTTAAATAGAAAGTCATACCATGTTATTGGAAAGACTAAATGTTTTAGTCTCCCCAAACTGATTAATAGATTCAAAACAATTCCAATCAGAATGTTTCTCATAGAACTTGAGAGGCAGATTCAAAGATAAAATGCTATAGTAATTAAGAAAGTATGGAACTGGCATGTGATAGACAAGTAAATCAGTGGAACTGAACGGACAACCCAGAAACAGATCCATGCATATGTGTAAACTGTATGTATGACAGAGTGAGCACGGCAGGATGCATGGGGAAAGGATGGACTATTTGATAAATGAAGCCGAGATAAGGTTATATATATGGGCAAAAAATAAAACTGGTTCCCCTATCTCATAAAATACACAAAAATCAGTTCCAGGTGGACTAAAGACTTAAATGCTAAACACAAAAGAAAAAAATAAATTAGAAGATACTATATGAGAAATCTTTATGACATCCATATCAAAAAGCTTTCTTAAACAAGAAACAAAAAGCATGCCCATAAAGGAACATATTGATAAATTCTACAACATTAAAATTGAAAACTCCTGTTTACGAAGACACTAGAGGAGACTGAAAGATAAACTGCAACTGGGAGAGAATGTTTGCAACATATTTAATAAAAGACTAGTATCCAGAGTACTAGAAAAATTCTAAAAAGAAAAAAGATACCCCTAATAAAAAACAGACAACACAACAGACAGACGTTTCACAGAACAGGGAATACCAAATGGCTCAGAAGTACATGAAAAGATGCTCTGTTTTATTAGTTATCAAGAAAATGAAAATTATAAAAGAAACTCTTTCACACCTTTGCAGATACTCAAATCTTAAAACTTGAAAAACAAGTGTTGGCATGAAATTGGATCCAGGAACATTCTCATACAAAGTCTGACAATTAAGTTTGCAAAGTCATCCTAGAAAAAGTGCTACATACCTCATTGCTGAATATCACTACAGTCACGTTCAAAGTACTCCCCTTGGGAAGCTATGCACCGATGACAGTGCCTAGTCCACCCTTCAAAGCAATTTTGGAACTCTTTTTCTGGAATGGCCATCAGATCTGTTGTCATATTACCCTTGATGTCCTGAATGCCATCAAAATGTCTTCCTTTCAATATTTCCTTTCTCTTCGGGTAAAGAAAGAAGTCATTGGGGTCCAGATCAGGTGAGTAGGGAGGATGTTCCAATACAGGTATTTGTTTGCTGGCTAAAAACTCCCTCACAGACAGTGCCATGTGAGCTGGTGCACTGTCGTGATGCAAGAGCCATGAATTGTTGGAGAAAAGTTCAGGTTGTTTAACTTTTTCATGCAGCCTTTTCAGCACTTCCAAGTAGTAAACTTGTTAACTGTTTGTCTAGTTGGTACAAATTCATAATAAATAATTCCTCTGATATCAAAAAAGGTTAGCAACATCGGTTCAACAAGTTCACGAACATAATTGTCAGATCTGGTATACTGCTGGTGGGAGTACAAGCTGAAATAAATTGGTAGATTCATTGGAAAACAGTTTGGCACTACCCAGTAAAGCCTAACCTACAGCCATCCCCTAAATGCCAGCAATTCTATTCCTGGGTCTAGAGCCTATTCAAACAGTTGGACAAATGCACCATGAAGCATGAACAGAGATGTTCAGATCAGTATTTCCTAATAACCCAAACTGGAAACCATTCATGAACAATACAACCTACAGAACAATATATAAACAAACTGCAATATATTCAGACAATAGAATAGTACACAGCAGGAAAAAAAAATAAAGTGCACATCTGTGTGTCATCATGGATAAATCTAAAAAAAGAAAAAAAATACATGAATAAAGCAAGTAATAGAAGAACACATACAGTAGGATTCTATTTACAGAAAGTTTAGAAGCAGTCAAAACTAAACTAAACTTGGAATACATTTGTAGGTGGTAAAACCATAGGAAAAGCAAAGTAATGACTAACACAAAATTCAGAGTGGTTGTTACCAGAACGAGGGGGAAATACAACTGGGACTGCTCCCATAGGGAGCCTCTAGGAAACTGGTAATATTCCATTTCTTAAGACTGGAGGTAGGTACGTGCATGTTCAGCTTATTAACAGTCCTTAAACTGTACATCTATATTTTACATGTTCCTATATATCATAAAAAAAATAACTGAACTCTATAAATATAAAAAAAAGGCAACCTTCAATAGATAACTGAGCCCCATAGTTCCTTTAATAATAAAGAAAACAATACAGAGGAAAAGAAAGAAAAATAGCCATTACCTAGAATTATGAACTAAAATACAGATGATCCAAAAAGAGCTAAGTTATGTAGACAGAAGAATTTCTCTAACAAAAGCCAACAGCCTGAGAATTATTTTTCCAAAATTAGGTCTCATCATTTATTCAGCTGTGCAAGCCACGAACCCAAGCGTTGTGCTCCATTGTGCTCTCTCCCCAAATCCATTTTAGTTCCTAAATCATACTTCTCTGGTCAGGCTACACTCACCCCTCATGAGTAAGGCCCTTTCTAACCGGCCTAACAAGTTCTCCACACTACACCACTAGTGTCTCCATCATATGCTTAAAATCCTTCACTGGCTTCCCACTGCTCTTCAAATAAAGATAAAAATTCTCAAACTTTCTTAGAAGGTACTACGCAGTCGGGACCTTGCTTAAATCACCAGCCTCATCTAGAACCCTCCCCAAGCTCCTTCCCTTTCTTTGTGTCTCAGCCACTGTGGCCTTCTTTCAATTTCTTCGACACATGCAAAATCCCCTACTGCCAGAGCCTCCGCACAAGGTGGACCTACTACATCTTCCTGAAGTACCCACCTGTCTCAAGTTAAGTCCCACTGGTACTTCAGTCTTCAAAACAAGCACTTCCCCAGAGAAGTATCCCCTGACATACCTCCCCCCTCTGCCTATCACCCCACTGAACTAGGTCAGCTGTCACATGCTGTCATAGGAGCATGAATCTTTCCTTTTGCAGTACTTCCCAAGGTTTTAATTTTACTTTTTGTGTATGTGATTATTTGATTAACATCTCTCTCCCATTAGAAGTTCCATGAGGGCGGGGGCCATGTATGGTTTACCATCGTAGTCTCAGAACCTTATTAGTGCAGAATGTTACACATAGTAGGAACTCATAACTATTTGTTGAATGGATGGGAAAACAGATACAAACCCTAAAGCAGTCACAACTTAAAAACCACCATGACCACCACTTAGGATAACAAAACCCCCAAAAGATGTGAAATGAAGTAGATACCTGGCATCACCTCTCACTCCCAAGGCACAGGGGAGAGCCCATCTTGGGCTGGCAGGTGATTTTTAAAAAGTATGATCAATGGACATGTTATATTGTCCTACACGGATGATGGGAACATCTGTGTGGCTTTTGTTTAAAAACAAAAACAAAACTGTTCTCACACAAACCTGGAGCACGACCGGATCTTTCCGACAAATAGGTGAGATAAGCCTCATATTTACCATGTAAATACTATATAAATAATTACATTTAATAATTATAATTAATGATTTATTAATACAATTATAAATATGTAGACAAATGTAGTTTGATCTTAGAAACTCTGTATACACAGGTATCTCCTTATATGGCAAACAGGATTTAATCAAATGGCTACATAGCCTTCAGTTACACTGCAGAGCACTCCACCTGTCTGCTGCTCAGGTGTGTAATTTGGAGAACATCCCAGAATAAAAGGCTGAAGTGCCTTCTTTCTTCTCAATCTGCCCATACTCTGTCTCTAGGTATGGGGACAGCATGTGGGTACAGATCCTGGCATGGTCAGTTGGGTCTGACTCCTCAAGGAAGCTGCCCGCATTCAACACCACACTTTCTGAGCTAATACTGCTCAACAATAAGTTATGTGACATACAAATGATCTAAACATCCACCCACCTGACCATCCAAACATCCACATACTACTTACTCCCTTTCTCTCTGTTCCTCTCCTGCACACCTCCAACTTGATTTGATTTTCCCATACCTAATTCAACAAGCAGAAAGTTATGTTTCCTTCGTCATTTACCTGAACACACACCATGTGTGTAGGTAAGTGCATACATATGTCCTTGTGTTACGAATAGGATATAAAGAGTAGAACATACACTGAAGGTCCTAGAAAACCTGGGTTAATATTGCTTTAGAGCAGGGGTGTCCCAACTGCGGCCATTGTTAATTGGCCCGCAGCAAATTCCAAAAATATATTTAGTTTACTTAAATAAACCAGGTGAGGCAATACATACTTCACCTCGAGTGAGTGGCCCGGCTGTTTGTGTATTTTACCGCATATGGCCCTTGGTGAAAAACATTGAAAAAAGTTCGGACACCCCTGCTTTAGAGGATAAAACTTCTTCTTTTAGAGGGCACAGTTCTTCTCATTGAATCTTCTTGCTGAATTAGAAACTTCAGTTCAATGGGCATTTGCTGAGTGCCATGAATAAGTGTTTGGCAAGCCAGGTGTCAGGTACCAAGCTCAGTAAGACCTTCACCGTTTCAGACTTCATAGTCCAGATTCCTCTGGCCTCTTTCCTTGGATCAGTAATTTACAATGAAATCACAAAATCATTCCTCATAGATCCATACATCTTGAGATTAAACCTGTATTGTACTCCATCCCTAGACATATGATTGTCCATTTCAAATTTATTTTTTCTTAAAATGATAATTGGCTTTTTGTTCTTTTATATATATATATATATATATATATATATATATATATATATATATATATATATATTTTAGATTTAATTGGGGAGGGGGAACAGAACTTTATTGGGGAACAGTGTGTACTTCCAGGACTTTTTTCCAAGTCAAGTTGTTGTCCTTTCAATCTTAGTTGTGGAGGGTGCTATTCAGCTTCAAGTTGTTGTCCTTTCAGTCTTAGTTGTGGAGGGCGCAGCTCAGCTCCAGGTTCAGTTGCTGTTGCTAGTTGTAGGGGGCGCAGCCCACCATCCCTTGCGGGAGTTGAGGAATCGAACTGGCAACCTTGTGGTTGAGAGGACGCGCTCCAACCAACTGAGCCATCCAGGAGGCAGCTCAGCTCAAGGTGCTGTGTTCAATCCTAGTTGCAGGGGCGGAGCCCACCATCCCTTACGGGACTCGAGGAATTGAACTGGCAACCTTGTCGTTGAGAGCCTACTGGCCCATGTGGGACTTGAACCTGCAGCCTTTGGAGTTAGGAGCACGGAGCTCTAACCGCCTGAGCCACCGGGCCGGCCCCAATCATTTAATATTTTAAATTAACACATAAGAATCTCCAAAGACTAACTAAGGCCAAGTCGTTTGTACCCAGGAAATCTGAGCAGCCATCGTGACAAGGCTCGGGATGAAGAAGTTAGGCTGGCTCTGTCTGTCCCCAGGCACACAGAACATACAAATAAAGCAGGGAGTGAACATTTTACATCGGCATAAAATCTCATGCTGTAGCAGCTGAGTTGCTCCGTCTTCGACCTAGTCTAAGCAACTGGCAGAGACCGACTAGAGTCCCTGGATCCCAACTCCAATTTCATAGGTGAGACAACCCCTCCTCTGTCAGAATTCAGGTTTTGAGAATAAATGTATGTGCTTCTCTTTGGAAATAAAGGATGGCTGTTCTTCCAAACTCCTGATCAAGTATTCCATCACTAAAAAACGACTGGTACTCAGAAAACATAATTTTTGTCATCAATCCATTTATTAAATATTAGCGAAGCCTAATTTTTTCTTAAAAAATATACAGATAGGCCTGTTGTAGTCTTTCTGTACCCCAAAGGATGGTTTATGCATTCCATGCGGGAAGTGCTCCTCACTTTATGCTACTGTAATGAAAGATTCGGAGAATAAAAATATAAATCAAAATCGCAATTTTACAATATTAGAAAATCTCCAGGAAAAGGAGGTAAGACAAATCGAAAATAATAGAAAATGCAATATGCTTTATGAAAGTAATAATTTATTATTTTAAATTTAACAAAAGCATGAGGCTTCCATGAGGAAAAGACAACACAAACACATAACAGCTCATATTTTCTCTTGTTAACCTTCCAAAAGGCTACCCTAAATGAAAAGATCTAAAAATGGATCAGAAATTTGTATCCATTTAAAATACAATCTGTCAAATTATTTCAATACCATGTTAGTATCTTTTTTTTTTTTTAGATAAAAACTATTTCTTGGAAAGCTTTTTAAAGTGAGAACAGTAAAAGAATAATCAAGGAAAAAATTGTCTAAACTAAATACATTATATCACTTAAAATCTGGAAATGCACCTCAAGGAAGCCTTTTCTCATCATTTTTCCCCACCCCAGGTAAAACAACAGTGCTCTGTAGCTCTGCTTATTACTTCCCAGCTTCTATTTAGTCAGGAGATTAGGCAGAGCAGGAAATGGGACAAGTCAAAGGATCACAATCATACTCATCACCTTCACAACACTGTGAATGTAATTAATCCTCTATTTATGTAGGGACTTCACACCTCTTACACTAAGGCAACAACTCCGGCTGGTTTCAGCTGAGATAATTATGCTATAACAAGGACTGAGTTTCAATCATAATAGGCAGAAAAAAGTGGAAATTGTACTTGAAGTCAGTTTTTTTTAAAAAAAGCTTTGTGACTCCATTCAAAGGACACTCTTGACAAAGCACTCCTTAAACAGAGAACCTCTAAGTATGATAACTATACCAGGCTATATTAATCAACGTAAGCCTGCCTCTTCTCTGAATGAGATGTGAAAATTCTGTCAAGTAGAGAACACTGGTTTACAAAACCTGACTGAATCAATCCCCACCGGAACTCACTTGATCCCAGAGGTCTTCTCCAGGGAGAATCCTCCAAAGACCTTCCAGGTACAAAATTACATAAGAACAAGGAGGTGAAGGAAAATACCAATTTGCTCACATAGTAGCTAATTATACACTGTTAAAAGCCATGCCTTAGCAAGCTGAAATCAAGGATTTGAGAAGTCTGGGGCCAAGTATCCGGGACCCAAACAGGGAAAGACAGAGACAAAACCTACCACAGCCACCCAGCCAAAACGCTAAAAGGGCTTGACACACGCAGCCCCCATACACAGATAAATGCAGGGAGGCACTTTCCAGTTTGGGAGCTACCTGTCTATTCACCTCGGAAAGTTTTCATCTTTTTTTTCTTTTTACAAAAACTCCTTTATGCACTTTTACCTCTAATCTCTTCCACCTTAAGAAAATTAATAGAAAAATATAAAGCCTTGACCACTTTATTTTTAAAAACCATTAATAAGAGATGGTTTTTAAAAATAAAATGGTCAAGGCTTTATAATCATAATGCTCACAGTACATGTAGCAGTAAACATGGCAAATTAATTGTTTCCAAATTTCTTAAAATTCTTAAACATGCCAAACCCGTTTTTTTCAAGGCCTGGATTCAAAATGATTAGAATGTATATATTAAGCCATTAGGTATCTTGATATCTCAGTAATATTTCACTACCTTTCAATAGCATTTAATCTCTTGGATAATCAAAATTCCTAAGAAACTGGGCATTTGAGTTCCAGTTCTTAGTAAAAACAAAACAAAACATGGTATTGTGAATGGAAAAGGGGCCACATGTTAAACCTGACAAGCTCAGGAAACTGAAAATAACCACACAGGATGGCATGAACATAAAAACTCCTAACTAAGATGGGCCATGGCGGGAAGTCACATCCTTGGCCTGTAGCTTCCTTGACTAAAGTCAATCTTTACCTTAAGTGAGCCTGTCTGTCCTCTTTTTGCACCTAAGATACATACCCTTGGAATGTCAGAGTAATCACTTTCTCCAGACCCCCCAGGGGGCACAACCCATCACACCAGAGCAGGAAACTACAAAATCTCTCATTGTTATCTTGGTCCCCAGATACCATCTCTATGTGCTGTAAAATGCTATTAACTATCCTGTACCCACCAATGTAAAAGTGTGTGTCTCTCCATTTTGCTTTTTATCCAATCCCAGAGATTTCCCCGCTTTGCTTTCTCCCACCTCCTTAATCTACAACCAATGGATTTCATGTAACCTTCCTCCTTCGATTCTAATGTATAAAATAAGTTGCAAAACGGCCATTTTCCGGAGCATTTTCTCAATCCATTGAGACTTTGCTTCCTGGCAATTGTCGTCAGTTTGGCTCAAATAAATTCATAAGCTTTCTCTTAGGATGGATGTTTTTCATTGACATTACTTGGTTTAGTGGAACAGGATTCCAAAGCGGCCCACCCAGGACCACCCTGCAGTCATGCATTCCGTGCTAGGTACCAGCAGGGACTCATTGTGTCCCACCGGTTCCCTGCTTCTCATCGGGTGAACTTCAGTGAGTTTTTCCTGGAATTCCGGATCTCCTTGTTTTAAGGTAGGAGGTCATGACTTTATTTGAGCTGTTAAAAAAAAAAAAAAAAAATCCCCTAAGTGGCATTAAAGTTAAGGGTTGAGATAACCCAGGTTAAGGACAAGAGTTAAGATAACTCATGGACAGGAGATAAAAATGGGTGGCTGGCTTTAATTTTGGCTTTTCAATTGAAATTACATACTGCGAGTCTGAACAAAACCTTTTACTGGATAAATGAGAGTCTGAACTTGTTCAGCTCCAAAGATAAGGAGCATTTACTCCCTCCAGCTGGAATTTCGGGTATTCTTAGATGACTAAGAATCTTTGTGGAGGTGTTTGAGGGTACTCCTCAAAACGTGCAGTGGCCCCATAGGGAATTCCAACACAACTGCAATTAAATATTTGACTCATCAGGGGATGTGCACATAAAGGCTGGTTACCTAGCGCTCCGAGTCCTCACGGTTGTATTAGACAGTCGGGGAGAGAAACAGAGGCTCGTAAGTGACTCTGTTGGGGGTTGAAGCGACTCGGGAGGTGGCAGCCCCTTGGAGCTCCACCCATCAGACTTCAACCCATTATGTAAGATCACTAGATATTTGTTCAGACTCTGCAGATCTTAAAAGAAAACTAAAAATTAACATGGGAAATCGTGTCTCAAAGGTCGACAAGCTCCAAGCCCCTAGTCCCATTAATGCACCTGCAGATGTACAGTTCCTAGGAGTCAGTATTGAAGTACTTACAGAAATGGAAAGATTTAATTAGAAGTGGTATCAACTTAAGATGGCCAAAACAGAGCTCTTATAACATATAAATTAATTTTCGTGTGCACAATTAGAAAAAGCTGGCTTAAAAATCAAACTGAATGAAATGGAAAGCTTACCTCAATTGGTAAATAGAAAGAAGCCTCTGAAATGGTATACAGAGATGTTTTTCTCTGCAGGAAGGTAGTAAAAAAAATTAGAGACTGTCTCTGAATTAAAAAAGGTTTCTGAAGCTGCTCAATGCCAACACCCCCCTTTTCCCTCTTCTCCGACTGTCCCATTACGTGCTTTACTTTTGTCCAGACTTGCTCTCCTTTTCCTACTCCTCTCTCCTGCCCCTCTGTTGCAGCACCCTTTGGAGAGGAGCTGGTCTTGAGCAGAAGGGAATCAGAGGTTGGCACGCAGGCAGAACTGAGGAATCTACTAAAGATTCCCCCAACCCTCTCTAGGACCCTGATGAGTTCACAAAGGAATTTGAATTAAGTGTTAGAACAAACTTCTGATCTTGGCTTTTCTGATTTATGCACCTACTGGTTTCTGAGAGAAAAGCAACAGAATTACTAAATAAGTTTTGCTAGGTAAACTCCTGTAGAGGAGTCTGCTTCTATTATAAAGTCAGGTCACCTTAAGGATTGTAAAAATACTGAAATGGGATTTAGAAAAAGAAAAGAAACAGAAACAAACATAGGGCTGCTTCAAAGATTCTGAGGGCATTTCCCCTTCTTACTAACACTGGGGCTACTTCATCTGTTCGCACCACTAAGTTGCCCTCTCCCTTGGAGTAAAGCTTCTGTACAAATGGTAGGGACATCTAATCAACCAATGTCTGTTTTGTTTTGTTTTTTGTGTGTGTTTTTAAATCAGAACCTGTTCCTTTCCAACTAGGAAATGTTAAGGGGCAACATACATTTTTACTACTCAAATCTGCCCCAAGTTACCTGATAGTGTGAGACTTTCTAATCAGTGATGCTCACATATCCTCCCAGAAGGGTGAAATGTACTTAGTTAGAACTAAATGAATCAGATTGGGAAAATGATTTTAAAAGAAAGTACATAAGAAGAAACTAGTCTTGAGACTGACTAAATATTTCTTACAGGATGTTCCAATGCAACTTGAGGCTTTTTCCAGTACATATATTGGCAAGGTTAAGTCAGCCACTCCTATTTAAATAACTATTGATAATACTTTGCCAGTATCCTGTAAGGCCTGATACAATAGCTGGAATTAGCTCATTATACAAGATTACCTTTAAATGGGGGGCTTATAATTCCATGTATGAGCGCCTGTAATTCTCCCATCCTTCCAGTAAAGAAAGCCAATGGAAAAGGATGGAGATCTGCACAGGATCTCAGAGCTATAAAGATATCCTACGGTTTCAGATCCACATACCCTATTATCAGCTATTCCTGTGTATATTGCCAGTATTTTTCAGTGATAGATTTATGAAGTGCCTTTTTCAGCATTCCTGTAAAAAAAAAAAGGGGGGGGGGGAATGACCTTTGCCTTTCCACCTGGGAACATCAGAGTTTACTTGGACAGTAATGCCCCAGGGGTATGTAGAAGAGTCCCACCTATTTCTCTCAGATCCTAAAAGCTGATTTAAATAATGTTGAATTTCCCAGAAATTCTACTCTAATCCAATATGTGGATGATTTACTCTTATGCTCTAGAATATATAAGATTCCTAAGAGGAATCTAACTTACAACATACCTATGACAATAGCTACTCATAAAGGACATAGGGACAAAAAGGACAAGCTTTGATTCTGTTTACAACAAGTACAATACCTTGGTTATCTAATATCTAAAGATAGGCTACTAATTAACCCTGACAAACTTGGAGGAATAATAATCCTTCCTCTTCAAAGAACAAAAACAGCTTAAAGGATTCCTGGGTCTGACTAAATGCTGTCTCAGATAGGTTCCAAATTTTTCATTAAGGCTCAGCCTCTATATAACTTATTAAGATCAGGTTAATCTGATCCAACCCAATGGAACCCTGAAGGAAACAAGCTGAAGAAGCTTTAGACAATTAAACTCAGTAGTTAAAGCGCTCTCTCCCTACAGGACAGCGTCTCTGCTAGTCATGTTATGCAAACAAGCAGAAGAGATAGTTATAGGTACTTCTTTATCTATGTTACTCATTCTGTTAAATCCTTACTGAACTCAACACTTCTATCAGCTGACTGGCTAATTATAAAGTACTCACTCTTGCTTTCTGCTCCTAATACTACTTTAAGTCATTGTAACAGTCTGACCCAGCAACTTTACTACCCTCTTTACAGGAGGAAGACATCCACAACTGTGTTGTCCTTACTGACCACTTTCTTGTTCCTAGGAATGATTTAGAGGAAACCCTTATTGATTACACTGACTCTTATCTGAAAGATGAACAGGGACATTAACAAGCTGGATATTCAGTAACTTCCATGGTAAACATAAATTTAAGTTTCTTATTTACCTGAATAAGGTCTGCCCAACAAGCTAAATTAACTGACCTAACAGGAGTTTGTAAATGAGCCAAAGATCAAATAGCCAATATTTACAGACAGTTGCTATACCTTTGGTGTAGTTCACAACTTTGGAATGTTGTGGAAGCAGCAAGGCTTCTTAACTTCCTCAGGGCAGCCCATAAGAATGGAAAACAAGTTACAGAATTTAAATTAGTTATCACACAGCAATGAAACAATTGGTAATTATCAAAAATTCCAGACCATTCTAAGGCTGCCACCATGGAAACAAAAGAAAATAATTTAGCTGATACTGCAGCTAGACTGACAACAATATACAGCCAAATTATCCAGACTTGAGAATGTTTCTTCTCCTTATTAAATCAATAAAAGACTCTCTTTTACGGTTCCAATGGACAGCTGCAGAAGAAGAAAAAAGAAAATACGACAACGAAAAGGGGAAAACTTTGACCCAAACAGATATAGCTTAGAATGTACATGAGCTAAAGCATTAGAGTCTTGAAAAGATGGTTTCATAGAGTAAAGAATATTATCGAAAACCTCTTATTGTAGCTCATAAAGTATATAACAGATGTTCTATCTGTCCAAAATGTAACCCTGGAAAATCACTCCATGGGTCCTAAGGACATTTCCCATTTCCTTTAGGTCCATTTGAGGTATGCTAATTCGATTTTATCCAAATGCCACCATCTCAAGAATACAAATATGCGTTAGTCATAATTTGTACGTTGTCTCACTGGGTTGAGACATTCCCTTAAAGGAGAGCAACAGCCTTAATGGTAAGGAAGTTATTTATAATAATAACAACACCAACAACAATAATAATAATAATCCCCAATTGGAGAATTTCCTGTGAGTTACATAGTAACTAAGAGACCCAGTTCACTGGGCCAATAACATAATCTATTTGTAATATTTGGCTTATTTTACAGTATTTTCATTGTGTTTATCACCCCAGTCCTCTGGATTGGTAGAATGTACAAATAGTAAATTAAAACTCAACTAGGTAAATTTTCAGAAGCTTTTAATCTCCCTTGGCCAAAAGCTCTCCTTATAGTGCTTCTCAACCTGAGATATTCCTTTTGGTAAACACAGGTTTCCTCTTGATTAGCCATTGTTCACATTATGCGAAGGGACTTGTGAACTAACCTTACTAAAAGGAGACATTCTACATTATTATGAAGGATTTATCAATTATCTTAAATAAATTAACAAATTAGTAACTGAATCACTTCACTATGCTTCCAGGAGACGAAGACTGCTAAGACCACAACTCACAACCAGAAAATTTTGTCCACTAGACAAGACATCAATTAAAGAGACTCTCCAACATTGTTGGAAGGGATCTATCAGTGGATATCCAAGACTTCTCAAGGAAGAGAAGCTGCCGACATCAGGATTAGACAGCTACCCCAAGACCTCAAGAAGGCCTATATGTCTACATAATTGATATTGAACTTAAAATAACCATTTGTTTGATTGTCTTTACCTGTCTCTTAATAATATTTTTAACGATGATAGTTATACTTGTTAATTAGGCTTTTCTCAAAACTTGGACTTAGATAGCCCAACTGTTAATAATTGCTGAAGGGATATAACTTTTATATTATCAATAATATTATGTTTACGGTTTTGAAATTTAGAAGGAATGTTATTATACAAGAAAGAAAAGGGTTGTGTATATTTTTGAGAGAAGTTAAAAGGAAGTAGTTTGTCCTAGTAAGTTGATTATTTCTGAATGAGGAAAAAGAGACAAACTGAGAAGAACGAGTGAAGTTGTAGGTTAGTGGGAAAAATATTGAGAAAAAAATTTTATACATATAAATATTAGAACCCCATTATGCTTACCCCGTAACTCAACATAAACTACTAATTATATTAATTCAGATAAAAGCTGAGGTATATTTTTTTAAAATGGCCCTCTATAATGGCTGCTGAGGCACAGAAAATTTATTTATGAAACTCTTACTGTCCTCATAGCCTCTACAAAGTTTTAGGTAGTAATTATAATTTACACCATTGTGTTCTTACAGCCTTGGCCCCTATTAAACCTTAAAGTTACAGTTCCCAGTTATACAACTAACAGAAATCAGATTAATAAATGACATTTAATAGCTTCTAATGTAAAGTAGACAGGCCACGTTAAATCAAAAAGGTAAATGGTTATGTCCCCAATCAAACTGGAATTCTGAATTTACCCAATCATGGCATATCGTAGCCACCTCAACAAACAACAATATGTGGTATATGGGAAAGGAATATTTTTGTTAGAAGGCTTAGAAAATTCTTCTGGTACGCTAACTGATTTCTATTATAATGACACCAGGTTTACAGTAAATGCTATGGGAATACAGTCTAATACAAATTAACTTTGCCTGAGGTTAATAAAACCCATGATTATATTGATACTGAAAATCCAATGTACTGAGAAATTGAACATAATCCTCCCCATGAAGTCCTTTCTATGGAAACTAATTGGCCAAAAGAAAAATTAGAACTTCTAGATCATAAAATAATAGAGAGTCTTCATTTATCTGGCCAAACTTATCATAAGGTACAAACAGCAGTAGATGAGGGAGAAAAACATATTATTAAATTAATAAAACATTATGATAATGCATGTAAAGGGTTCTCTGGTTGGCTAGGATGTTTGCTCCACTCAGATTCATACTTGTCTAAAATTGGACATTTTCTGCTCCTAATTGTTGTTACTGGTTTAATACTATTGCTCTTGGTCCTAGTTTATACATGTTATACTGGATACATAAAAGCAACATAAGACAGACAGAGGAAAACAACTCAGATCATGATAGCTCAAAGATAAAAAATGATCCAGAATATATTTAATGAAGACATATAGGATCTGACTGCCTCCCATTTGCTCACCTTTTCTTTTAAATAAATAAATAATTCAGCCTTGACTGCCATCTAAGGTTATGGTCTTGCCCCACCCCCAACATTCAGCAGGACAAATGCTGAGCCTTCCTAGCACCATGGAACCACACTATCCAACCAAAAGGTTGGTCATCAATGCATACCTTGGATTGATTTATGACCAAAAGGGGGAAATGTGGACGGAAAAAGGACCACATATTAAACCTGACAAGTTCAGGAGACTGAAAATAACCACATAGGATGGTCTGAACATACAAACTCCTAACTAAAAGTGAGTCATGGTCTGTCAAGCTTCCTTGACAAAGGTCAGTCTTTACCTTAAGTGAGCCTGTCTGTCCTCTTTTTGCATCTAAGATAACATACTCTTGGAATGTCAAAGTAATCACTTTATCTAGATCCCCCAGGGGGCACAACCCACCACACCAGAGGAGGAAACTACAAAATCCCTCATTGTTACCTCGTTCCCCAAATACTATCTCTATGTGGTGTAAAATGCTATTAAAACTATCCTGTACCCACCAATGTAAAAGAAGTGTCTGTCTCTCCATTTTGCTTTTTATCCAATCCCAGAGATTTCCCCACTTTGCTTTCTCCCACCCCTTAATCTACAACCAATGGATTTTATGTAACCTTCCTCCTTTGATTCTAATGTATAAAATAAGTTGCAAAACAGCCATTTTCCAAAGCATTTTCTCAATCCTTTGAGATTTTACTTCCCAACAACTGTCGTCAGTTTGGCTCAAATAAACTCGTAAGTTTTCTCCTAAGCTGGATGTTTTTCGTCGACAGGACATTATGTACAAACTAGGAAAACCTACATAAATTATGGGCTTTCATTAATAATAGTGTATCAGTAATTGTTCATTAACTGTGACAAATGTACCACACCAACGCAAGATGCTAGTGATCAAGGACACTGAGTGTGGGCTGTCTGGGAGCTCTCTCTACCATCTTCACTCTTCTTTTTTTCTTTTTTTGTAAATCTAAAACTATTCTAAAATAAAATATTTACCTTAAGAAAAAAGTAGGATAGAAATTACGAATAAAATTTAAAAAAGCAAAAAGACCAACCAAAAAACTCCAGGAAACTTTTAACATTCAGATATATAATATCTTCTGCTAGTTTTCTCAACACTCATAGTTACAGGAAGCATTCATATTTTTACAAAGGGTTATTTTAGTCTGAAATCTGTAGGAACATTCATAATTCTATGATGTATCGGCATATGAGTTCTGACAGTTAAGTTCGCAAACTTGCCACCGTGCACTTACATTGGCAGCACTGTACAAACATTCAGTAAAGTTTCATAACCTTGGTCTATCAATGTCTCACAGCTGTGTTCGTGTTGACGTGTGGCGGTGTCTTGCTGTGTGGCATTCATTATTGTTGTTGAGTGTTTTTGTGTGCCGTCACGAGAATGTCTGAGCTTGAATAAGAGCAATGAACAAACATTAAATTGCTTGTTAAACTTGGCAAGACTGGAGGTGAAATCAGGGACGTTAGTCCAAGTTTATGGGGATAATGCCATGAAGAAAATGGCAGTGTACAAATGGATTAAACGTTCTCTGAGGGGAGAGCACATGTCACTGATGAAAAAAGGTGAGAGCAGCCAGTAACGAACAGAACTGACGAAAACATTGCAAAAATTTATCTAATTGTGCGTCAAAATCATGGGCTGACTGTGACTGTTTACTTCTCTATCAAAGTAAACGTCGATAGAGAAACTGGAAAATCTGAACTGAAAATCTTGGCACGAGAAAGGTGTGTGCAAAAATGGTCCCGAAGGAGCTCAGCAATGAACAAAAGCAAAGGAGAGTCGAGGTTTGCCAAGACCTTTTGGAGAGGCAATACGATGTTTTGGGCCATGTTATCAGTGGTTATTAAACATGGGTGTACAATACGACCCTGAAACAAAGTGTCAAAGTACACAATGGAAGTCAGCCAATTCTCCATGACCAAAAAAGTTCCGTCAGTCCAAATAGTCAAAATGGTGTTGCTAACCATTTTTTATATGAGAGGGATTATTCATTATGAATTTGTGCCAAATGGACAAACAGTTAACCAAGTTTACTATTTGGAAGTGCTGAAAGGCTACGTGAAAAAGTTAGACGAAAATGACCTGAACTTTTTGCCAACAATTCATGGCTCTCACATCAGAACAATGCACCAGATCACAGAGCACTGTCTGTGAGGGAGGAGTTTTTAGCCAGTAAACAAATAACTGTATTGAAACACCCTCCTTACTCACCTGATCTGGCCCCCAGTGACTTCTTTCTTTACCCAAAGATAAAGGAAATATTGAAAAGAAGATGTTTTGATGACATTCAGGACATCAAGGGTAATACGATGACAGCTCTGATGACCATTCCAGAAAAAGAATTCCAAAATTGCTTTAAGGGTAGACTAGGTGCTGGCGTTGGTGCATAGCTTCCCAAAGTGAGTAACTTCGAAGGTGATCAGTGATATTTAGCAATGAGGTATGTAGCACTTTTCTAGGATGAGTTCGCGAACTTAATTGACCTAGTATTTCTTGTGAGAGAAGTCTAAGGAAGAGCAGCAGTCCCAGAGGGCACCTCTGTCCCCTGGTGATCAGGCGAAGAACCACTAAGTAAATCCTTTCTATATGAAATCACACAGTAGGGATACAAGGGAATGGATATGGGCATGTACTAATTGTCCTTACAGAGTTAAAACCACCCCCCTACCATCCAGAATGAATTTGTGGATTTAAATGAATTGTGGATTAAATTAAAAATAAACAGTAAACTAAAGAGCAACTTGACATGCCAGATAAAGCACCTTACCAAGAACGATTTCAATTCAAAGGAGATTTAACATGCTTGAAATCATGCACAATTGTTTCTTGAAATTTGTATACGCTAATCATTAGCAGCCAATGAAATACAATGTCTTACCATTTGTCAGAGAAGTAACTTCCCATACAAAAGTAAAGCCACCTGGAGTGCCTGATCATCACTTGGTATGCCTGAATCGAGCAGACCCCTAAAATCACTTTCAGTGTTCGTTTTTATTATGAATACCAATGACACGGGCAATGGTTGGTGTCAGGGCTCTCCTTCAGCTATGGCTCAGAATGGTGTCATGTAATTACAGCAGTGTCCACTCAAGGTGTCTGCATGCCCCACATGTACCCTTCTCTGAGAAATGTCACTCACTAGTGACAAAGTGGGCCCTGGGACCATGTGTGTACCTCTTTGGGGGAATCTCCAACCCCAAGCCCACTGTGACCAAGGCAACTGGGCCAGGAAAATAGAATTATCCATGCTGGGACAACCACTTTCTCCCTCCCTTGGAATTACAAACAAGAGAGTCCAGTCCATCGCTACTGAAATGAGGCACATGTAAATTCAGGACTATGGAGTAACCATTTTCCATGTGCATCACATGAGTGGCAGTAACCTGCAGAAAGAAGCAACACAAGAGACCACATGTCACCAGAGAGTAAGCCGATTGCCACACTTCATGACTTGAGCTTATGGGGCGCAGTTGTACTCCCAGCACCTGGATTCAAGAAGATAACCTACAGCCTCCTAATGAAGTCCTCATTTTCACTATAAAAGTCTGAGCGTGTTTCTCTTATATAGCCAACTGATTTCTAAGTCAAAAATACTGATTGAGTTTCCAGTACACAGAATGGAGAAAATAAGGATTTCATTCTGGCACTGTTACTAAAATATCGTGACTCTCTTATTCAATAATAAAAGGATACTACAAAGAGAGATAAAACTGTGATCCAAAAGCAAAAAAGCCTCATATCCACTCTTACCGTTCCAATGCACCATAGTTACAACCAGGAAATCTGTTCACCACGTCGCTCACATGTTTTACTTGTCTACTCCTCTGCACAATGTTACTTCCCCAGCCTGGAATGCATCCACTCCTGACTTATTATATTCAGATGTGAAACAGTACTATGCAACCAGATACCAGTTTTTATGTTTTGCTATTAATTCATATGCCTTCTTTGTCCAAACTTTTCTCCATACATCTTTTCCAGCTGTGATCCAAATGTTCCTATTTCTTTATAGATATTCCTTAGAGATCTCAAATCAACATTTCTAAAACTGAACTCATCTTCCGTTCCTCTCACTTCTCTTCCAACATACACCATCTCCAATATTATTTAATTTCAGCAAATGCACCTCCACGAGCCCAGTTAACTGGCCAAGTCAAAATCTGGACCTCCCCTTTGACTCCTCCCTCTTGTCACTTTCCCCTGACATCCAGTCAATCTCAAATCTGACCCCCAGTCTCCTTCCCCGCTCACTACCCTTGCTCAGGCTACAACTGCCTTTTGCTGGGATCATCCTGCCTCCTAACCAGCCTTTCAGTCTTGAGTCTGGTCTCTGCCCCACTCCAATTCATTCCCCACAATGTGACCTGATAAATCATACCAGAGTCTCATTGTGTCATTCATACAGATACTCCATTGCTTCAACTCTTCAGTTGCTGCTCCACACTCCCCCAGGATACAGTCCAAACATCATTTTATGTGGCTAAGGCTCTACAGGAAATCTCTGGTCTCATTTCTTTCTTTCTATGCCTGTAGCACACCTTCCATCCATACTCTTCACCCCTGATTCCCTACCTGCATCTGACTAACCCTTACTGTTTCTTCAGCTCTCCCCTTCAGTTCTTACTTGTTGAAGCTGTTTCCTAACCCAACAGTAGTACTGTGGCCTCCTAGACGCTCTCCAGCACCCACACTTCCTTCTGTAGCTGCAACCAAGCTCCAGCCTGATGCTCCCCTCACATCTGTACTCCCCACTAGAAAATCAGCTGTGAGATGGCTCTCGTTCGCCAGAGGGCCCCCATCACCTGTCTCAGTACCTGGCATATGGTAGGCCTCAATAATCAGTGGTTGAAAAACTAAACAGTCCCACTTCCACATTCAATGCTGATATTTCACCTCTGAATCGGAGTTATCCCCACTCCCATGGAACAAGAGTGAGCCCAAGGGAAGAGACCCATGCTGTACTCAAGAGCATAGTTCTGTTCCCTACCGAAGCACATACACAGCAGAAGCAACTGAAGCAGGATGAAGCAATGATGAGGTCCTACTTTTTCTAAAATGTTAAGATGCCAGTGCAGAAATGGCTTAGATTTACTCACAGTTGAGGATGCTGTGGTCCAGGATTTATCAAAAGAGATAAAACTCTTTAGGGATGGAGCTGTTTCCCTCTACAAACTTATCATATTAGTGTTCAAACAGTCACAAAATAAGATTTCATTTAGTGGGGGGGGGGGGTATGCTAAAAAGCAGTGAAAAAAATAAATGCACCAAGAGTATTAATTAGAGTAAACTACTTATCAGTATAATGTGAAAAGTCAGCATTTCAAAGATACATTTTTTTTCTTTTTCCTCTCACAACTAACTACCTTAAAAAACTATACTAAAGAGAGAGAGAAAAAATGTGATTTAAAGCCTTCACAAGTTCAGACTTGTACTGAAAACAGCTGTGATTTTAGATTTTAATTTCATTAAAAAATTGTTTCCATGTAGTAAAAATAATATAATACCCTACTCAATCTCTTCTTATTTCAAAATACACCATGCATTAAAACCATACAGTAGCAAATTTTCTTCAGCAGGCATATACTCCTCTTATAATGAGGAACAAATTAGTTATTTTTAAAAAATACTATGTGACAGATATTATGTTATAAAGGAAAATGATTTACAGGGAACTATTATAAGTATAAAACAAGTTATAAAATGATATGTATATATTTTTATATTTAATATACATTTAATGAATTATCTTTCCTGATAAAAATAATTGCACAAAAATTTAAATTTAAATTCAGCAATATACATATATGAATAAATATTTGAAAATGAATTTTCTTGATTGTAAATTTGTTTTTTTAATATATTAATGTTTTTGAAAACAGGATGTTTTACAATCGATGTATATATTTAATATTGTTTAATATTGTTTTATATATATATATATATATATATATATATATATATATATAAACTTGTAGTTGACATTCATTATTGTTCAGCTTCAGGTGTACAGTGCAGTGATCAGGCATGTACATCATCCCTGAGGTGGTCTCCCAAATGGGACAAATATCCATCGGATACCCTACAAAATCTTTACAACATTATTGATTACATTCCCCAAATTAATTTTCAAAGCCCTGTGGCCATCCTGTGGTTACTGACTGTTTTCTAATCCCCTCACCTGCCCCCTTATCCCCACCCCACTCCCATCTAGCAACCCTCAGTTTTTCCTCTATGTCTCCAAAACTGTTTCTGATTAGTTCATTCACTTATTCTTTTCTTTAGATTCCACGTATAAGTGAGATCATATGGTAATTGTCTTTCTCTGTCTGACTTATTTCACTTAGCATAATGTTCTCTAGGTCCACCCTTGTTGTTACAAATGGTAAGATTTCTTTCTTCTTTATGGCTGCATAATACTCCATTGTACAAGTGTACCACAGTTTCTTAATCCAGTCATCTACCGAAGGGCATTTCAGTTGTTTCCATGTCTTGGCTATTGTGTGATATGTATACTTTAAGCTAAGTATTTCTACTGGCTTAAAAATGTACTGCAAAATAACTAGAAGAAATATTAAATGCTAATACTGGCTGCATTAGACAAAGTGATGAAGTAACTTGCTAAGGTGTTATGGCCAATGAGAGGCAGAGATGGAACGTATTTTTACGGTTCATGCTTTTCCATCCCAGCTCATATGAAAGGGTATAAACTGGTCAGCTTTCAGTGGGTCCGAACTGTTCATGCACTGATCAGTATAGCCCACCAGCAAAAAAAAAATCACAGGAAGGGTAAAATCTTATATTGAATGTAGCTGAAAATTTCAACAAAAATACGTTTTTAAAGTGCTACAATTTTTCTTTTTTAACAATTAGAATCAGTGGTTCCCTCAATTGGCTCTACTAGGCACCATTCAATTCAACTAAAGTTTTACTGTGCTGACAAGGGACTGTGATGGGCCCACATACAGGCTCGTTCACAGGGACTTTACAATTCTAGAGGGGGAGAGAGATACACACCTAAATGACTATGCACCTAATGACTACACAGAGGGCAGGCCCGAGATGCACCCAGATGGTCTCTAAACCAACGGCTGTGGGAACATCCTGGAGGAAGATAAATGAATCCTTAATTCTTCTTTGGATAGGAAACGCTCTCTAAAGGGAGGACTTTTTTCTTTCTTTTTTTCCCACCATATACCATGGGTAAAAATGACTGGTTGTCTAGATGGCATAGCTAGAAAAATATGAAGTCCAGACTTAGAAGACCTGAGACAATCACAGACCTATCTCTTATAATCGACACGAAGTATGGCAAATAAGTTCACAAACTTGTTGCAAAGATGTTGCTAACCTTTTTTGATATCAGAGGGATTATTCATTATGAATTTGTACTAACTGGACTAACAGTTAACCACGTTTACTATTTGGAAGTGCAGAAAAGGCTGTGTGAAACAGTTAGATAACCTGAACTTTTCACCAACAATTCATGGCTCTTACCTCACGACAATGCACCAGCTCACACGGCACTGTCCGTGAGGGAGATTTGAGCCAGTAAACAAATAACTGCATTGGAATACCATCCCTACTCACCTGATCTGGCCCCCAATGTCTTCCTTCTTTACCCGAAGATAAAGGAAATATTGAAAGGAAGACATTTTGATGACATTCAGGAAATCAAGGGTAATATGATGACGGCTCTGATGGCCATTCCGGAAAAAGAGTTGCTTTGAAGGGTGGATTAGGCTCTGGCATCAGTGCATAGCTTCTTAAGGGGAGTACTTCGAAGGTGACTGTAGTGAAAGTCAGCAATGAGGTATGTAGCACTTTTTCTAGGATGAGTTCGCGAACTTAATTGTCAGACCCCCTGGAAGGACTTCAAGCTGCAGTGGCCACCACACTTAAAACTTTCAATGAAGTTTACAGTGAAGGATGGCAAGGAGTGTTCCTTTTCAGAAAAATTACATGCAAAGTCTGTAACTCAGAATAAGAATACAGGAACATCAGCTTTTAAGATGTGCAAATATGCACTATAAGACACAGATAACACAAGGAAAAATCCCTAAGTGGTACTAAAGCAAGACTTATAACCATTTCCCTTCATTAATTCAATATAAGAATGACTGCTACCCACATTCCAATAAATTTTTGCCAAAGTAAATGCCTGACTGCAAAAATGGAATGCTGTTCTTTGTGCTAGTCAGAATTTAGCACTTGTCTGGTATTTCAAATAAAATTTTACATAGTCTTAATTGTTATAATCAAAAACAAACAGAGACTAATGAAAATACAGAATTATTTTAAAACATAAAAATAAGGTGCTAGATTTCACCGATAAACTATATGGGGAAGAAATAAACCAGAAGGTGAATGGTGAGGAAGAAATTAGTTATGAAAATCGTGGACATTCACTGCAGCATAATTAACTCAGAGCCAAGAAAGTTCACAGTAAAGATGATACTGGAAAGCTCTGTCATGTTGTCCTTGAAAAATTAAGTAGGAAATTAAGAAATTTAATAAAAATTAGGTAAATGAACAAATGTCTCATTTCAAGGTGGAGGAAAAAACAGCTGGGCTAAACTAGAGTTAAGTTACATAAAAACATATAAAATAAAACTGATACAGCCTATTTAAGGAAAGGAAAGTTATGTCCAAATTGGTAAAGTTGAAAAAATTTTACCAAAGTAACCTGAAGAGTTCCTGCTGAATTCTCTCTCCTATCTCACTTCCCAATATATTACCCCTTTTGAAAATTTACTATTATAACAATTATTAGATCCTAAGAATTTCATTATATTTCCTGCAACTTAAAAGCAAGGGGAAATATTTTCAAGAGAAATAAAGTCTAATAATCCCCATATAATCTTGAGGGCCATACATGGTTCTACTTTAATGAAATATGATCTTTCTCTAGTTAATAAGGAATACCATGAACAGAGAAAGGAGGAACTCACAGAAATGGGATCCTAGCACAAACATCAATGCTCATTAATATTTATAAAATCCTCACCCTCAAAGAAAAAAAAATCCTAAACCCACACAAATAGACCATTTCAATTTAATTATACTATGAAAACAATAGGAAATGGTAGCAGGGTATTTGATAGGCTCAATTAGCAGGAGTATCCAATGAAGTGATGACGTGCCATCATGACCTCAAGGGTTAAAGATGCAATTTTCCATCTCATAAGATCTAGATTTCCAACACAAGTGCTGGACACCTCCTGCTGTATGTTACTAGGTGTTATCCTGAGCAGTACCCTAAGCATTTTCCTTACTACAGGTATAGCTTCAAGATATTTTTCTTATTTCACTCTGCAATGTAATTGCTTCTCCATCAACAGAAATAAAAAATAAATTCTATATAATGGCTCACTTGAAATAAGCATTAAAGCCATGACTAAAGCATTAATTTATCAATCACAGTAATAGTAAAAATATCATGATCATTTTTCTTGTAAGTCACAATGATATCGTGTAATCACTGTCTACAGTACCTAAGAATCATTCAAATCAACAGCTCTTTTTGTACTTTGTATGTTCTCAATTAACGATCTCTTGTTACTGAAATGGGTACTTTGGGCATGTCTGATAAGAATCAAGACTACAGAACCCCCTCACAAAATGAAAATTCACTGCATTTTTAAACTTAATATCGTTCCTTGAGTAAGGCAATGGTAAATTCTTTTTAAAATTTTACATACCAAGTGCAAGGAGCCCATTTGTGAGTGTTCAGACCCTTAGATACAAGTGTTAGCAAGAATCATGTTATTAGGCTCTGAGGCTGTATTTTTTATACTCTGAATAATGGATTCTGTAAGCCAGTGATCAGCCAATGAACGCACAGTTCTGCAATTAGAATTGATTAGATTTGTGTCCTTGGATGTTTACACAGGCACCACACGCACCCACAGGCACAACCCGCACACACACGTACATACTCTTACCCCACTGTAAGCAAACTCTAAACATTGGTCTTGATATTTCATATTGGACAATCAATAGAAAGCACTGAATCTTCACAACTGCCTTTTTAAACACCTATTTTCTAGACTGTACTATTTTTTTCTAGTAAAATTAACTTTTCACCATCTGCACCTCTTTCCTAAGCAAATTCAAGTACCTCATTTTGATCCAGTTACTTCTTAAAGTGTTTTGTGGCTATATGGGGCTTCTCTTTCATTAAGATTTATTTCCCAGGTTATTTCATTTTCTTCCTCCTAGGTAAGCAAGTATTCCAGAAATAGGAATACATATAATTCATAAGTAACTCAAAACTTACTTGGCTTTCTGAATCCACACACAGTAGTCTGAAATGTAGAGATCGTTTAGAATGTAAGATGGATCGCTTTCCTGAAAAATTTTGTGAACATCCAGTAGACACTTTAAAACCGCACTTTTACCTGAAGGAAATTTAAAAAAATTAAAATCATCCTTAAGAAAAAACATCTGATTTTTTTAAACTGAGAAATCCAGATACTGAGAGGTAATATATTTATAGCAGTTCAGAGTTTTAATCATTTTTTAGAATATTTTTAATGTTCCTTTATTGCATGAAATTATATCAGTACTATTGGGTTCAAAGCTCGTTCTTTCCTTAAGAATTATGAATAATCCTTATACTCTATTGTTATAATTAATTAATTGTGGTTACCACAAAAACACTATGAAACACAACTAGGTACATTAAACAAACGGAAGTAATCCTAATTAAATGAATATATACATGCATCCTATTAGATAATGTTCTTTTTTTTTTAACTACCTACTTTCCCACAAAATACTGATAATGTTCTTCTAATTCAAGCTTTCAAAATACCGTGGGAAATTATATTTTTGGTTTCAAACTTCATTTCTTAACATTTTTTGGTCAGGAATTGTCTAGTTCACTTAAAGAATTGAAGAAAACTCAGACTAAAAGCTAAAATATCATAGCACTAATTCAAAAATAAGCTGACAAAGGGCCGGCCTGGTGGCTCAGGCGGTTAGAGCTCTGTGCTCCTAACTCCGAAGGCTGCCGGTTCGATTCCCACATGGGCCAGTGGGCTCTCAACCACAAGGTTGCCAGTTCAATTCCTCGAGTCCCGCAAGGGATGGTGGGCTCTGCCCCCTGCAACTAAGGTTGAACACAGCACCTTGAGCTGAGCTGCCTCCCGGATGGCTCAGTTAGTTGGAGCACGGGCTCTCAACCACAAGGTTGCCAGTTCAATTCCTCGAATCCCGCAAGGGATGGTGGGCAGCACTCCCTGCAACTAAAATTGAACACGGCACCTTGAGCTGAGCTGCCGCTGAGCTCCCAGATGGCTCAGTTGGTTGGAGCGCATCCTCTCAACCACAAGGTTGCCGGTTCGACTCCCGCAAGGGATGGTGGGCTGTGCCCCCTGCAACTAGCAACGGCAACTGGACCTGGAGCTGAGCTGCGCCCTCCACAACTAAGACTGAAAGAACAACTTGAAGCTGAACAGAACCCTCCACAACTAAGATTGAAAGGACAACAACTTGACTTGGAGAAAAGTCCTGAAAGTACACACTGTTCCCCAATAAAGTCCTGTTCCCCTTAAAAAAAAAATAAAAAAAAAAAATAAGCTGACAAAATAAATCACTTGGAAAAAAGCCATCAAGTACTACAGTTTTGTTCAATCTAATTATTTCCTCCTGGTTATTAAATGAACCTAATTTTAATCCCAACCAAAGCCTACAAAAGAAACCTTTCACAACTCAACAATTTCCTAGGTGTTGTAAACTCCATGACACTGCCTGAAATTTATTAACTGTAAGGCAAATTACTAAATGTATAGTAGTACCACCTCTTTTGATCTGTAAGTACAGCATTTTCAGTTTAATTGTTTCATTCATTATAGTCCTAAAACATAAAAATACTGTATGTTGATTTCATGAAGACACTAGGTATGCTTTAATCAACATTTCGCACTTGACTTTTAGATATGATAAAAAGAATCATGAGCTAGATAATGACATCTCAAAATACCAAAACTGATGCACTAAATTTTTAACACAATTAACATTAGAAAGTAAGCTTCAAAAAAGCTGGGACTTCTGTTTTATTTAGTGGTTAATCCCCAACACCGAGAACAGAACCTTGTAGCAGCAGATTTTCAATTTCAATACTTTAAGAATGAATGAATGAATGAATGAATGACACAATAATTGCCCACTTAAACCCTTCCAATTCTTCCATCCCATAGCCTCACACACCAAGTCCTAATGATTTTTCCTTGGAAATGCCCCTACTAGCTTCCCCTTCTCTACCACCCCGACCACCTATCCTCATTGGTACTCTCATCATCTCATGCCTAGATTATAAAATCATCTTCCTCATCCCTCTTTTTACAGACTTTCTTTCCCTTTTATTCCTCTGACATACTTTTTTTCATGCATGGCTTTCATCAAGTTCCCTCCCTGCACATGCTTTCAAGGCTCTATGGACTTGTCCAGGGTCTTTTTCACAACTGATCCCCTATACCTGGAATGCCTTTTCTTCACCACTTGACCTAATGGAATTCTCATCTGCCTTGAAGGCCTAGCTAAGTCTTCATCCTTGAGGAAGCTTGCACTGACTTCCCTAGTCATCAGAGCTCTTCACTAACCCCTGCAAAGGAAAGCAGCGGAAAGGAAACTCAGTTGATCCTCCCCATGGCGTCACCTGCTCATTTCACAGAAGCAGAACCTGAGGTCAGGGACAGTAAGACACTCTCTGTACCACTGAATTGAAGGCTGAGGATCCAAATTCTGATCTTATTGGCTCCAGAGGCAATCCACTGTACTGTTCTACCCAGATGTTCTTGGCCCATTCAGTCTATATCACATTTTTATCATTGAAGAGTTAAGTAGGTAGTAAGTTCAAAGCAGGAGCCATGACTTTCAAAAATCTTTAAACTATTTATGCGGCTTCCTGATGTGCAGCTGGGAAGAATGCCAATAATAGCTTCATTGCTTAATTGGTTAAGAGAAATAAATAGTCATGCATTCTGAAAAATGCATCATTAGGCGATTTCGTCACCATACGAATATCACAGAGCGCCCCTACACACACCTAGATGGTAGAGCCCACTACCCAAGCCTATACAGCATGTTCCTGAACAAAACAACGAGATTAAATCAAGCACCAGAGAAAATGATGCAATCGAGAGATGTTGTAAGCACGAGACACATGAGGCTGCTGCTGGCGTAACGCGGCCACTGTTTTACAGCACACCTTTTCCCATGAGTAGAAAGAGTACACTTTAAATTGACAATAAGAAGTACAGTAAACATATAAACCAGTAACACAGTCGTTTATTACCAAGTAGTCTGGACTGTACCTAATTGTATGTGCTGTACTTTTCTACGACGGGCAGCGCAGTAGGCTTGTTTACCCAGCATCACCACAGACACGTGAGGGATGGGTTGTGCTATGATATTACCATCATTACGATGTCAGTAGGAGATAGGAATTTTTCAGCTCCATTATAATCTTATGGGACCACCGTCTGTCCTTGAAATGTCATTACTGGGCACATGACTGCATTTATAAAGCCTAAAACTACATTTGGTTAAGTCAAGGTCAGAGGTCTGACTTATCAAAGTGGCCTAGGTTAACTATAGTAAATGATTAGTGGGGGACCGTCCCCCCCACTGCAGGCCAATTTTAATTACAAAGTAGGTAATGTTGAAGGAAGAGTTTGATGACAGGAGGAGGAAATACAGCAAGTACTCGAATAACTTCATTTCGTTCAACTTTGTTTCATTAGCTCATTGTAGGAACTTAACTCTTGTTCATATAAATTAGCCTATGGTAAAATTGGTTTTGTTATATGTCTTTCACTTAAAGTCACAGAACCTACTGATGACGTTAAGTGAGGACTTAACTGCACAATCAAAACTCACAGAAGTGATGAAACCAAATTAGCCACGTTATCCAAATAGACAACTAAATCAAGGGAGAACTAACTGAGGTATAAGAATTTTTTTTTAACGGTTTTAATTGCCATGGAAAAGAAAATACCAAAGCAAACATATGCCAATTTCTCTCTCTCTCTCTCTCTCTCTCTCTCTCTCTCTCTCTGTAGGTCGGGTACAGGGGAGAGTTTATTTTTAAGATAACTACCAACTTAAAGTTTTAAAAGGGTCTTTACAAAAACTAACAAACATTCACTTGAAACTTAACACCCTAGAATACTGCCTCTCAGGATCACATAACTTACTAATATTGGCAGGTTAATAGAAATACAGGACCTGGTGCTGGGCCTCACAGCAAATAATTCAGTGAGTGAAGAAAAGGGGGTAGGTATGCCAGCCAGCTTGGACAACAGCATGAAAAGAAGTAGCCGTGGGAGTTCAAATGGGGTGGATTCAGGGTATAACAGGAAAAAACCATTTGGCTGGAGCAGATGGTTCAAGTAGGGAAATAGGGGGAATGAGTTTGGTAGAAGTCAGACTGTGACAAGGGAAAGGAAAGGAAACCAATACCATCTACAGGACTGAGGTGACAAGGCTGAAACACAGGCATGGGCAGTCGTGAGACAGGTTAGTTAGTACGACTGCTAGGTAGAGAGGGGGTCCCTGGTGGAATAAAGAAAAGGTAGCCATATCCTAAAATTTCAAGGTTTTGAAATCACTCCTTCGCTCCAGAACAAAATGTAACAAGGCCTTGAGGTTAATCATAAAATTCATTTTGGCCTGACAAACGGAGCTGATCTGATAGATAAAGAGTGGGTTACTTTGCTAATTCCTTTAGGATGGGCAAGCAGAACGAACCTGGTAGACGAATTTCATTAGAAGCCACCAGTTCCCTTCTTCAAAGAGTTCCCTTCTTCAAACAATTCCCCTTCCCCAAGCAGACAAAGGAAGGTATAAAAGTAAGAGCTTTTGCCTCAGTCACGGGCACCCCCATTCAGGACCCCCTCCCGCTCGGGAGCTGCAACCTCTTCTCCTGCTTCTAATAAACTATCCTCTTTTTAAAACTCTTTGCCTCTCCTGGTCCGTGTTTCCATTCCTTGGCTTCACGAGACAGGATCCCGGCCCACACTCAGAAACTGCCGACAGATCCAACATCACCTACATCAGTAGGGATAAAAGACCCTACTCCAGAAATTTTTATGAAGAAAGATATGGAATTCAGGTCACTCAGATATTTAATGAGAATCCAAACCAACCAATACCTCATGAAATTAGCAAACATGCCTAAAATTGAGGTTGTCCCCTAACTAAGACCCACAGGCAAATTCAGACCTCCATTTATCACAAAAGAATAATAAAAGTAATGTCAAAAGTAATAATTTTGTTTTAATTTATAGAGAAGTTACATTATATTTGCATGCTTTGATCCACATTTTCTTAAGAAAAAAAACCATACACATGGAGAAAAACCATTAACATATATATAAATGATATTAACAGTATTTGTCTCCACAGTCGTTGAACAAATATGTGAGTACTTGTGTGTGTCTGACATTGTTTTACATGTGGGATTACAGTTGTTTATTCTTCTTTGTACTTTCCATTATTTTCAAAATTCTCCACAATAAACATATGTTTAACAAAATGTTACGCATACTTGATTATATAGCCAATTCTTGAAATACTGACAAAGAATGCTAAAATATTTAATTCATACTTAAATTTTCTTAAAATGTATTTTTGAACAACTAAGAAGCAATATTTAGGTCAGGTACTTTTAGAAAATTACAAAATTACATGGAAGGCAGTTTAGAAATGGAACGTTATGCACTCTTCAAAAGTTGTATTTTCATTGTAAGTCTTATTCAAACTATTTTCACAATATGCTATGTAAAAGGTAACTAGGCTACTGGCAGTTGACAATCTAGAACAAAAAGCACATTAAAACCATCCTCCCCCCAACAATGTGTATGTTACCCCAAGGTTATATTTGATCTCTTTTGTTCCCACTAAATCACCATAGAGGATTACAACATCACAGCCAAGAGACTCAGGAAGTACGCAGCTTTTTTTTTATAGTCTCTTTCATACCGACTGCTCTTTCCCTCAGGTTGTCAACCACTTATCTAGCAGCTATCAGCAAAGGAAAAACTGGCCCTCTCCAGGCTATCATTTGGTCAGTGGCCAGAAGCCTTTAGGGACTCAAAATACATGGCTCCTGTGGGGCTATATCCAGTCGTGGGCTCCTCACATATCATATCGTCATTAATAAACTGCTCAGGCCTAAATCCAAAGGAATTATATCTGCTCAAAGACACTGCAGGAAAATGACCATTTTCAGCCAGTTCACTGCCTGGTCCAAAGCAGGAAAAAGAAGGCACCTTGCACAGTAACCACAGTGACAATTTTTACTGCAGCAATGAAGAGAGCTAGAATGTTCAATCTCCAAAGAATCAGGGATTCTCTATGATCGAGCCAGTCCACACTTAAGCCAACCCTATCCGTGGAAGAGAGGTTTCTGGGATCAAGATCTCTTGAAGGAGTTTAAAACGAGTACCCTGGTGTATAAAGGACAAGTGCCATGCATATTTTACTTCAGGGAAAAGGGCTGTCTAATGACAACAGAGAAACATAATGACAAAAAAAAAACATGGAGGACAGTAACAAGGAGATGGGCAGTAAACAGTATGTAACATTGTCTGGCTAGTCACTCCCCAGCTTGCCTTTAAAGAGAAGGCAAACTAAAAACAATGGGCTTTCCTGTTCTGGACACATGTGGCACCTCGGGTTAATGTATCTCAAGACTGAGCTGTTCTAAGTTAGAAGCCATTGACTATTGGAAATCTTCCTGTTAGCAGATCAGGTTTTGCAATAATCTCATAGTTTAAGGCTCCCATCCTTAGGAGGTTATCAGGACAGTGAATGTTTTTACTGGCTAAAGCCAGCATAGGAAAAATAATATAAATTGTTAACTCTACACAGTAAGAGCTAAATTTCTATTCAACTATTGGTACATTATAGATGTTGTGTGGCTGCGGTTTACTGGGTATCTAGTTCTGCCCTTTAAAGTTTTGAGCTACCCAAGACAAGAAGCCAAAAAGGGTAAAGGAAAAATAGGTGGTTATTCAAAATATGTAAACAAAAGCATTGCTTGGTCTTTATTTGTAAATGCTGTCATTTAAAAATGTATAACTTAGTACATAACCTGGCTAGAATTCTGGGATTTTGATGAGACCATATTATCAGGAAGGATAATTATTTTTAACATTACTTTTCATTGCTCATTGGACCATAAAAAGAAATAACAGAAAACTGTGCCTAATATTAATCAAAATTCAGACGATGAAAGTGTGGCAATTTGTTTCAATGTCAAGCCCTGACAGGAAGTATCATAAAGCCAAGTCCCCGACAATACAGACATGTGTTACATTTAGCTTTATGAAAGCTTTTCAGTCCATTTAATTCTTTATCCTTAAATTTCTCAGGTGCCATTTAAGCTCTTACATTTCTGAGTTGTAGTAAGAAACACACTTAAAGCAATAATAATAGTTACTATTTTAAGCACAAATTTAGTTCTGTATCAATGCTTAAATTATCCTTTGTTATTAAAATTACATGTTATCTGTATAGCCACAAAGAAAGTGAACACAAAGCAATCACATACTTTGTAAATGTCCCCATTGCCTGGAATACACAACCCCCAATCCAACCTTAATTCACCATCAGGTCTCAAATTGGGCATTACTTCCTCTAGGAACTGGGTTCCAACTCTCCCCCAAGCTGGTTTAGGTTCCTTCATAATTCCCGGCACACCTGTCCAGTCTGTTAAGGTAGGTAGTAGCTACCCACTTGTTCTGCACCAAGTACTTTTCATACACAGCATTATTTAATCCTACTAGTTAGGTACTTTCTTGCTTATTTCATAAATGAGGAAACTGAAACTCAAAGATATGAAGGAAATGGCCACGATCACAGGTAGGAAGCAACAGTCAGGACTTGAAAATAAGTACATCTGCCTCCCAGACACTATGCAATAGACACGGTGTCAGTATTCATCACCTTCTGTGGCAAACTCCTGGGTGAGAAAGGACATGGCTTTCCAACTGTCTTCCCCAGGCTGAACAATGTCTAGCAGATTATATGATCCATTCAGTAGAGGCTGGTTGTTGCTGTGGTCTGGAGCATGTAGAATCAGAGTTTAAAACACCTGGTCAAACTTCTCAGTGAACATAAACTAGTTGTAACACCTGCTGTGATCTTTAGGTTTCTGTTATTGTGTCATAACAAAGGTGGAGTACATAATTTGTTTGTACATTCCCTTACTACAGCCATATGATATCCCTGACAAGACAAAACTGTAGCTGTGCTAGGTTTCTTACATCACTACACCATCAAAAGCTCAAGTAATGAATTTAACCCAAGGCTGCTTTTTGCCTTTTCTGCTCTAACAATCCCTGCTAGATAAGCTGGTTTGAAAGGATAACCTTGACATTAACTCTATCTTCCTTAAGTCACCTGTCAAAGTAGTGGCTGTGTTAGTTCAGAAATACATGGCTGGATGTCACCAAAATTACATCATGGTAGCATGACTAATTTCACTTTCTTTAGACAGTTAAGAGTGAGGCATCCAAGTTCAAGGTAGAACATTAGAAAAGAAAATCCCATCCCTATACAGTAAGTAGAAAAGTAGAAAGGTTAAGCTGAACATGCATGGAAAAAAGTTCTTCAAACAGCTGCAATCTAAACCTGGGTTAAAAAATAATCCATAAGCATCTAAAGCTTCATAACTCTGTGGCTAAAACTTTATTCCAATGCTTCTACCTTATGAATACAGCATGTATCTCAATGACTGGTAGTTCAATTTAAAATAAATTTTTTTCATTGTTGCTTTAATTAAGACAATTATACTTCATTTTCCCCATAGACATTACTTAATATTAAAATTTTTGACTTATTTTTTGGAATTAGCTTAGTTCTTCATTGGGAAAACTAAAACTGTGCATGAAGTCAGAAGGAAAAAATATATAGAAAGAATGACAACTGGATTCCTCAAATGGCTCATAAAAGGAAAAAACAAACACAGTGCCAGGCATATGAGTCCCCTTGGTGATATGAAATGCTTACCAGTATGTCAAGGCAGAAGGAAAGAAACTGAACCCTTTGATACTCTTTCTATATTATAGTGAGAGTGTCTGTTTACTGATAAATGGTTTGCATACCCGTAAAAATGACTGTGCTTCTCTTCATTTTAATCAATGTACATTAAATATAATTTAGTAAAACTGATTAGATACCTATATCTACAAGTTTAATTTATATTAAAAGGTTACATGAAAACTTCATTATGAAATTAAGATTTTAGAATTCTAGTCCCAAGTTCTAAAAGGCTGAGGAAAGATCATTAAAAAGCTAAGTATAAATAATCTTGTGCAGTTCTCAACTAATCTCTCTGTAAAGTAAAAATGATAATAAGCCAAAAATCTGCTTGCTCTTGGTATGATCTCTTAGATCTTGGGTGCTTAATCTGAATCTCTTTCCACACGTATAAATTGAGGGGGAAATGCTTCAGAACTGCTGTGTGAATTAAATGAGACAATCAACATGTAAGCACTTTATACATGACAAGGGAAGGAGGACAGCAGGTCACAAAGGATCAAGGGCCCTGGGACTCCCTTTACTACTTCCTACCTCACCACCTGTGCAGCCCCTGCTCACAGAACTCCTTCCTCCTCCATACTGATGTAGGAATATTTTCCTGTGTCCCCAAATGAAGGCGGAATATGTCTCTGTGAGTCCCCAAATGAGGTAGGAATATTTTCCTGTCAGTCCCCAAACGATACAGATGATGTTGGATCTGCCGGCAGTTTCTGGGTGAGTGCTGGGATCGTGTCTCATGAGACCGAAGAATGGAAACATGGACCCAGGAGAGGCAAAGAGTGTTTGGTCAGCTGTGGGCATGGTCAAAGCGGCCAGGAGCGAAGTCATACCCCTCTGCCAAGTCAGACCCCTCCTCGCATGACAGAAACCGGGGCCCCTGGCGTTTCCCAGAAAAGGCAACAGACCCTGGTGCGATAAACAGCTCCGGATGCAGCCGCTGGCGCCCGATCTGCTCTGGAGGGGCCTGCTCATCTGCCACCTCACTCAGCCAACCCCCACCCCCAAAAATCACCTATATGCCTCCCTCACTCTGCCCTGGGCGCGACTTCACCGGCCTCGTCTGCGGATCAGTGAACCTCGGCCGGGAGCGCAGAATAAAGCACTCACTTTGCTCAACCCGCCTGACTCTCTCAGTCTCATTATCTCGCCGCAAGCCTTACATCAGGGGCCGAACCCGAAACCCGGGAGTAGTGGTCGGTCCCGTTTACTGGCGCGCTGGGACCGCCCTCCTCTCCCTCCTGGCGGCTCAGGACCTGCGACCTTCCACCCGGTTCTGGCTGTGTGAGAGGTGAGTCCCCCCGTGTCTGCCTGCAGCGATCGTCTGCCAACGTCTCTGGCCGCGCGGAGATTGCCTTCCGTTCTGTCCTAGACCCAGGACAGCTGTGGAGACGTCCCAGTTACGTAGCTTAGACCAAATACCGGGTCTTTGGTCTTGACTATTGATCCCCGAGAACAGACACGGGAAACCAAAATTCTAAACCTGACCCTCCGACACCACTCGGGTGTCTACTCCTCAATTTAAAAATAAATTGGGCCTTGATCAGGATCTTCGCCCTCGGCACCTGACCTTTTATTGTACTGTGGCTTGGCCCCGATATGATTTGGACAACGGGTCAAAGTGGCCTAAAACCGGGACTTTCGATTTCAATATTCTCACCGACCTCGATAATTTCTGCCGACGAACCAGGAAGTGGTCTGAAGTCCCCTGTGTTCAGGCTTTCTGGGACCTGCGCTCCCGTCCCTCCCTCTATTCCTCCTGTTCCACAATCCAAATCCTCATAGCCCGTGAAAAACCGAAACCCACTGTCTCTATCGCGCCTCCTCTCCCCTCTCCTCTCTCCAAGCCTCCCGAAAACCTGTCTTGCCCCCCTTCCTGTCCTCTGCCATACCCAGGGCCTCCAACACCTCCACCCCCCACTCCTCCTGCGTTACCCTTACCTCCCTCTCCTATCCATCCCCTCCTCCTTCCCAGCTCGCGGGCCTGTCAGTAGCCTGTCAGTAGCCATACCTGTTCTCATGATCCTCCTCCTCCCACCTCTCAGCGCCCCCTTGTCTGCCCACTCTGTGAAGTTACAGGGGCTAAAGGGGTGGTCCGAGTCCATGTCCCCTTCTCCCTCACCGACCTGTCACAAATTGAAAAGCGCTTGGGATCCTTTTCGTCAAACCCCACTGCCTTCACCAAAGAACCGATATCTAACCCAGGCATATGATCTTCCCTGGCATGATATAAGCATCATCTGCTCCTCTACTCTAACCGCAGATGAGAGAGAAAGGGTCTTTGAGGCAGCCACCCATTATGAAGACCAGGTCCATCTCACAGATGCAACCATGCCTGTTGGGGCCCATGCAGTCCCCCGCCAACAGCCGGACTGGACTTATCAAGGAGAAACCCCTGAAGGTCGAGATGGGCGTCATCGCAGGGATCAGATGGTCCAATGTCTCCTGGCTGGCCTGCAGGCAGTATCCCACAACGTTGTCAATTTTGACAAGCTTAGGGAAATTACCCAGAGTCCAGACAAGAATCCTGCAGTCTTTCTTAATGGGCTGACGGAGGCCCTTATTCAGTGTACCCGTCTGGACCCTGGGTCCCCTGCAGGCGCCACAGTACTGGCCACTCATTTCATTACGCAGTCAGCCCCTGACATCCGAAAGAAATTAACAAAGGCAGAAGATGGCCCTCAGACCCCAGTCCGAGAGCTAATGAATATGGCCTTTAAAGTTTTTAATGCTCGGGAGGAGCAGGCAGAATCAGCTCGAGAAGCGCGCCTGCAACAGAAAGTAAATTTACAAACCCAAGCCTTGGTAGCAGCCCTGCGGCCCAAGGCAGCTATGCGCAACCCCAGGGGACCTGCGCACGATGGGGGTTCGCGGGAGGGACGAACACCACCAGGAGCCTACTTCAAATGCGGAAAAGATGGTCACTGGGCGAGGCAATGCCCCCAGCCTCGGGCCCCCACGAGGCCCTGCCCGGCGTGCGGTCAGAGCAGTCACTGGAAAAGTGACTGCCCCTGGAAGAACGATGGACTCTCGGCGCCTCAACGTGGAGGTACCATTCTTCCAGGGAACGACCCGCCGCTGGCCCTGCTGGGATTGGCTGAAGACTGACGGTGCCGGAACTCGACGACCCCCATCACCCTCGCTGAGCCCAGGGTAACGCTCCAGGTAGCGGGTGAGTCAATCTCCTTCTTGGGTAACACCGGGGCTACCTACTCTGTCCTGCCCTCCTTTTCGGGCCCCCTTTCCCCTCCCACGATCTTGGTCATGGGTACTGACGGCAAGCCCACCTGCCCGCTAGCCACTGCACCCCTTCCTTGTCTCCTAGAAGGCAAGTCCTTAACCCACTCATTCCTAGTTCTCCCTTCATGCCCAGTCACCCTCTTAGGCCGAGACCTCCTTACCAAGGTTGGCGCCACGCTGCAGTTTCCCCACAGCCCCTCGACTTCCCTACTCCTTACTCTCCTCCCCACAGAAATCCTGACCCGCCTCTCCCTCCATCTTTAGTCGCCCTGGCAGTCTGGGACACCTCTACTCCTATAGCAGCAAGACATCATGTCCCTGTAAAAGTTACTCTTAAAGACCCAACTTCCTTCCCCTCTCGTCCTCAGTTCCCCATCTCTCTTACACACCGCCAAGGGCTCAAGCCCCTCATTATCTGGCTACTTAGTCAAGGACTCCTAATACCCATTAACTCCCCCTGCAACACCCCAATCCTCCCAGTCAAGAAACCAGAGGGGACCTGTAGGCTAGTTCAAGACCTCCGACTAATCAATGAGGCCGTCATTCCTATCCACCCAGTGGTTCCAAACCCCTACACCCTCCTTTCGAGTGACCCGCCTGGTACCACCCACTTCACGGTGTTAGATCTCAAGGACGCCTTCTTCACCATCCCTCTCGATCCAGACTCCTACCACCTTTTTGCCTTTACCTGGGAAGACCCTGACACGCAGACTTCCCAACAATTGGCCTGGACAGTTTTGCCTCAAGGCTTTACAGACAGCCCTCACCTATTTGGCCAGGCCCTAGCAAAAGACCTTCTGCAATACCCCCTAGCCCCCAGCACCCTCCTTCAATATGTAGATGATCTCCTCCTTTGTAGCCCTTCGCTGGACATATCCAAAAGGCACACAGCAACCCTCCTTAATTTCCTAGGGGACAAAGGGTACCGTGTTTCCCCTGCCAAGGCACAACTGTCCAAGCCCACTGTCACCTATCTAGGAATCTGTCTCACTCCCCATTCCCGAGGTCTAACAGTAGAGCGGGCACAGGTATTAAGGGACCTACAGCCTCCCACCTGTGCCGAACAGATATTGTCCTTTTTAGGACTCGGATTTTTTCGGCATTGGATTCCAAATTTTGCCCTACTGGCAAAGCCTCTTTACCAAGCTGCTAAAGAGACGCCTGTTGGCCCTCTTTCATCCCCCTCTACTGTCTCTAAAGGGTTTTCCCGACTCTGGGACACCCTCCTAAATTCACCCCGCCCCCTGCCCAACATCAACAAACCTTTTCATTTATATACTGATGAAAAACAAGGTATCGCTTCGGGGGTCCTTACCCAACCCTTAGGACCTACCTTAACCCCAGTAGCTTACCTGTCCAAACAACTTGATCCCACGGTCCAGGGGTGGCAGTCTTGCCTCCATGCCCTGGCTGCGGCAGCCAGGAGGCCCAAAAAATTTGCCTCCAACAACCATTGCAGGTATTTTCCACCCATCGGCTAGAGGACTTGCTCTCCCACCGCTCTCTCTCTCACATTGCCTCCTCCCGGACACAAGAGTTCCACCTCCTATTTCTGGAGAACCCTGATATTACCCTCACCCAATCTCCCTCTCTTAATCTGGCTACCCTCCTTCCCACTACCCCTGCAACTACGCTTCCCTCGCACTCTTGCAATGAAATAGTTGAAGCCTTCACTCAGCCCCGAGAAGGACTCTCAGACCAACCCCTTTCAGTGCCAGACCTAACACTCTTTGTCAATGGGAGTTCTTACCTTGATCCCCAAGGCCGCCGGAGAGCCTCCTATGCAGTAGTTACCCCCGAGCAGACTCTAGAAGCTGCCCGACTCCCAGAAGGGAACACCTCCCAAAAGGCTGAGCTCATCACCCTCACCGTGCCTTACACTTAGCACGGGGAAAAAGGGTAAACATATACACAGACTCCAAATACTCCTTCCTTATTGCGCACTGCCACACAGCCATTTGGAGAGAGAGAGGCTTTCGCTCTACCAAGGGCTCCCCTATCATCAATGCTACCCTCATCACTCGCTTACTCGAAGCTCTACGGCTCCCATCCCAGGTAGCCATCATACATTGCAGGGGTCACCAAACTGATTCCTCCCTTATCATGCAAGGGAACATCAAGGCTGACGCCGTAACCAGAAGCCTAACCCGAGATACTAAATCCCCAGCCCCAGTCCTTTTCTTGTCTATTCCCTCCCTCAAACCCCAATACACTGAAGCTGAAAATAATGAGTTATTACAGCGTGGTAGTACCCCAGGCCCTGACGGATAGATTTTCCTAAATAACAAAATCATTCTGCCTCAAAGTCAGATCAGTACAACAGGTCCATGAGTCACTCCATATCGGAGCTCTCCCTCTTTACAGGTTTCTCACCCTGTTCTTTACCTCAACAGCTTTGCGAGAAACGGTAAACGCCGTCTGCTCTTCCTGCCCTACCTGTGCTGCCGTCTCGCCCCAAGGAGGACTATGCCCTACCTTCACTACCCATCAGATGAGAGGCCATCTCCATGGCCAAGACTGGCAAATAGACTTTACTCCCATGCCTCCCCACAAAAACACCAGATATCTGCTTATCTTGGTCGACACTTTCCCAACCCGCTATGAGACCGCAGCGGTAGTAGCTGAGGTCCTTCTGACGCACATTCTTCCCCTGTTCGGACTCTCCAACTCGCTACAATCAGACAATGGTCCTGCCTTTATCTCTAATATTGTCCAACAAGTTAGCTCTTCCCTAGGCATCGCCTGGAAACTCCATATTCCCTACCGCCCCCAATCTTCCGGTAAGGTTGAGAGAGCTAACGGCCTCCTCAAAGATCACTTAACTAAATTGTCCTTAGAAATCCGGAAATCATGGCCTGAGCTCCTGTCCATTGCCCTGGCCAGGATTCTGGCCACCCCCAGAAGCCCTACCTTCCTAAGTCCCTTCGAACTGTTATATGGGAGACCCTTTCTGCTTAATCACCATCTTCCTACAGATCCTCCACCGTTGGCCGACGACCTCCCTTACATGTCGCTGCTCAGGCAACTTCTCCGTGAACATGCTGACAGGTATTTACCCAAGCCAGGAACAACACAACAGGGAGCCCAAGGACCGACTCTACAACCAGGCGACTCGGTCCTCCTCAAGAATCTACACCCCGAGACCTTAGAGCCTCAGTGGACAGGGCCCCATACAGTCATCCTTACAACTCCCATGGCAGCCAAGTTGCTCGGCGATGCCTCATGGCACCACTTATCCAGACTAAAGAGGACCCCGGCGCAGTATGACCTCTACACCTGTAAGATGCTGGGCCCCACTAAGGTTCACCTTAGTCGCCCTAACTCTAACCCTACCCTCCTCCAAAGAGCCCTGTTCCCATATGGTGGATGCCCCTACACTTCTTGTTACATAAATACTGTCAACCGGAAATCAGGGTTCTTTTTTCGTAATGGCAAAGGCCAATACACATTCAGGATTAAAGACCCCTGGCATCAAAGGTGGGCATCAGGAGTTAAAGGAAAGCTCTACCCATGGGCTCTCTCTCTTCAAAGCCCGTAGCAACACTCTATATTTACCGGGCGTACATCCAAATTATCCCTCCACAACTTCAACAATTAAGAGACAAGTCCCAAACCATCATCCAGCAGGAACAGGCTATCACAACCCAACTACAGCCTGCAGGACAGATCAAGAGCTCAGATCCGCCCACCACGTTCGCCTGGCTAAAAATAATACAAGAAGCTGCCTCCCTCCTTAACATCTCTGGATTTCCTAACATAACTGATTGTTTTCTCTGTGCGTCTCTGCAACGCCCCCTTTTAGCAGCTATACCTTTAACACAGTTCGCTCCTAGTGACAACTCAGGACAGTGCCCTTCCCCCATCGCCAAGATACCACTATACCTTCCCCCACCTAACCTCATCTTACCCATATGCTACGGGGGTTCTAACCAGTCCTTATGCAATACAACCCGACCACTCTCGACCACTCTTCAGGCTCCCTCTGGCACATTCTTCTGGAGCAACAAGACACTCACCAAGTGTATAAATACCTCTTCCCCTACCCCCTGCATTCTGACAACCGTAGCCCCCCAACTACTGCTCTACAGACAGGCTAAATTCACAGAACTGCAGCCTCACTATAAGGAAATTTCCACTCCAGTTCGAAAGAGGGCTGCTTTCCTACCCCTTATCCTAGGGGTCTCCCTAGCCTCTTCCTTTGTAGCTGCCGGTTTAGGTGCTGGTGCTCTCGGGCACAGCATCCACTCTGCCCAGGACTTGGAAACACGCCTATAGGTTGCCATAGAGGCCTCCTCAACCTCCATCGCATCGCTCCAGCGACAACTAACCTCTGTAGCCCAAGTTGCCTTACAGAACCGACGAGCTCTGGCCCTGCTAACCGCTGAGAAAGGAGGAACCTGCCTCTTCCTCCGGGAAGAATGCTGTTACTACATCAACGAGTCTGGATTGGTCAAGGAAAACGTGCAGACCCTGAATAAGTTACAAGAGGAGCTCCGGCGCTGGAGAGGGTCTACCCCCCATCTCTCAGATTGGTGGCAATCACCACTGACTACATGGGTAATGCCACTAATAGGCCCACTCATCCTAATCAGTCTCCTGCTTCTAACGGCCCCGTTTTTTAAAAATTTCTACAGAACCGCATCCACGAGATGTCCAGAGTTACAGTGAACCCTCTTCTACTCCACCCATCCTCCCAGCTGCCCACGAGCCCTCCCGTCGCTGACCAGGCCTAGTACCCCTCTCTGCCCCGTTATCAGCAGGAAGCAGTAAGATTGACCTTGCCGCCCCTTTATAACCGAAAAGGCCGGAATGTTAGGTCAGCTACAGGCATGGTCAAAGCAGCCAGGAGCCAAGTCATACCTCTCTGCCAAGTCAGACCCCTCCTCGCATGACAGAAACCGGGGCCCCTGGCGTTTCCCAGAAAAGGCAGCAGACTGCTGGTGCGATAAACAACTCCGGATGCAGCCGCTGGCGCCCGATCTGCGCTGTGGGGGACCTGCTCATCTGCCACCTCACTCAACCAACCCCCACCCCCCAAAATCACCTATATGCCTCCCTCACTCTGCCCTGGGCGCAACTTCACCGGCCTCGTCTGCGGACCAGTGAACCTCGCCCAGAAGCACAGAATAAAGCACTCACTTTTCTCAACCCGCCTGACTCTCTTAGCCTCATTATCTCGCCGCAAGCTTTACAAAGAGTTTTAAAAAGAGGATAGTTTATTGAAAGCAAAGAGTCACAGCTCTCGAGTGGGAGGGGGTCCCAAATGGGGGTGGCCCATGACTGAGGCAAAAGGTCTTACTTTTATACCTTACCCTGCCTGCTTGGGGAAGGGGAGCTGTTTGAAGAAGGGAACTGTTTGACAAAGGGAACTGGCGCCTTCTAATGAAATTTGTCTACCAGGTTTGTTCTGCTTGCCCATCCTAAAGGAATTAGCAAAGTAACTCACTCTTATATATCAGATCAGTTCCGTTTGTCAGGCCAAAAGGAATTTTATGATTAACTTCAAGGCATTGTTACATTTTGTTCTGGAGTGAAGGAGTGATTTCAAAACCTGGAGTTTTAGGATATGGCTCTTTGTTTATTCCATCAGGGACCTCCCTGTCTACCTAGGGACATGCTAGCTAACCTGTATCAATACCACTGCTGGCATTCTGGTTCAGACTGCATTACCTATCCCAAACGACGTGGCTTCAGGCAAGAACAGTGGTCTCTGTCTTCACCATACCACTACCTCACCCCCGTCAATGACTGTCTTTGGTGTTACTGCCAGGTGACTCAGACTTCATGAGTCTGCTCAGACCGCAACATCCAACTCTCCAGTGGTCCCTCACTGAACAAGACTGAGTCTCTGTTGCAAGCCTCTCCACTGCAGGCTCTCCACAGTCCTGTCCCAACACACAGTTCCCACCTCATCCCTTCAATTCCCCTTCATATCCCAGGCCTCCAAACAAACCAGAATATTTGCCATTTCTTAGACATATATAACTTCTTTTCCTCTCCCTGATTTTCTTTACCTTCTACTTTCTTAGGGAATACCTTCTTCCAGCCTTTTCTAAATCCTACACATTCTTTAGGTAATAACTACCACTAAACCTCATTCATTAGGCCTATGCTGTTTGCTTCTTCCTGTTGAGACCCTCCCCTCATCCACACCGAAAAGCACCCAGTGGAGTCAGAGTGAGGTGTGGTGTTGGAGTCCTATGATTTATCCTCTGTACCCTGACCTGGGCTGGCTAACAACAGGAACAATACAAAGTGAGTGGAACAAGATCTTTTGCTTTGCTTTGCTTTGTTTTTTTAAGGTTTCTGGTCACAGCTACTTAGAGAATGCAGGACACATCCTACCTCCTTCCCCACCTACTCTGGGAACCCACATAGGGTTGAGACTCAGTCTCAAGGTAGGACTGAAGAAGCAGAGACCTCGGGCAAGCCCTCAGTCAGCTGGAAACTAGCAGGTCAAAGAAGGTATGAGAAACAATCTGGCACTTGTCTTGCTTTAGAGCCTAAATCAAAAACTAATGACGCCCATTGGCTGACTTGGGCTCTCAGAATTACCATGATTTATAGTGATATAGGAGAGCTCCCTCACTACAAAAGTTTTAAGCCTCCCTCACTATAGAAATTTTAAGTCTCCTTTTCCCTAGTTTCTTAGCTCCTTAGCCCCAGGCTTTGATTACTTTTTTTTTTAATTAAAGTTTATTGGGATGACAATTGTTAGTAAAGTTACTCTTCTAATCAGTTTCTGAATCCTAGACTAAAGATTGCTCCTAGCCTGAATCACAGGATGTTTCTCACCCCAGCCTCAGACAACTATTTAAAAACCTGTGACTTCCCAACATACCCCCAAGCCATTCTGGACCTAACTCTTGGACATTTCCATCCCACAAACCAAATAGGTTTCAACATTCCCCCAGGCCAGTATACTTGTTGATTGTAATCACTGAAGCCTAATGTTCTTTCCAACCCATTCTGGGCCCAGATCCTGGACAACTGCTGCCACCTAAATGACTGGTTGAATGGCCACAGGCTCTATAGAGCTAACAGATTTATTAATTAAATACCATTTTTCCTCATTTAGGGGCCTTGGGGATACAGAGGATACCCCAGCAAGATTGCCAGTCGCAACCAAAGAAGCCAACACGGTCTTCTAGGCGGATCCTGAGACCCCTTCCTCTCATCTGAGGTCAGATAGGGCGAGAGTTCCGTGAATCCCCCAATAGGTAGGGACAGCTCTACACCCCTGCCCAGCAGGAAGAAAATACAGAATAAAAGATGACCTGTCCCTCAACTTTCCAGAGATTTTATGGGGATCACGTCTCTCAAGAGGAAAACAAGGCAGGCAGTTAGAGATAGGCATCGGGTCTCTGCATTCCTGCATAATCCATAGCATTCAACTGCCCAAAAGACCTTCCCTCTCTGTCCAAAACTTCCCCTTTCCATTGTAAAGAAATGGGTACAAGATACCCAACTAGAACAAACCGGCCACTCACACCTATGCAGTTTAAAAAAGATGAGGTAATAGCCTCTTGTCAATCACAGGTGTCAATCAGGTGGTCTCAAGCCCATTGGAGAGAAAAAGATAAAAACCACCTTAGTCGGGTCCCTTGAGCCATTCTCTACTGCTAGTGTCCATTTCTATTTCTTTGAAGTGTACTATCTCTTCTGGTAAACTGCTCTCTCACCACTTTATTTGTATCTTATTGAATTCTTTGCTCGAGACGCCAAGAACCTAGACACCGGGCTGAGAAGGACTCACTCTCCGGTAACAATAGTATTAGTTTAAATCTTCCAGCATTGCTCATATTTAAACTTTTAAAAAATTTCATATTAAAGATCATTGCCTTCTACTTCTTCTTAAGTCCCCCAACCTGGCAATACTACATTCCCACGTAGCAACAACAGTCTCACAGACAGGGCATGTATGTCTTCAGTTCACACAGTCCTCCTTACTCCCGATTTTCTTAAACCCTGCCATCCTCATTCATTCACCCACTGGACCAAGTAGGCGTCTCAGTTTGCTTCTCCTAATGTTAAGGAGCCTACTCTAATGGGAACTAACTAGATCAGTACATCTCATCCTGTGGGGAGGAGAAAGCAGCTGAAATGATCCCCTTCAATACTGGCCACTATTTGGGATGGAACGCAGCCAAAGCCCTCAGCTCACTCCGAAAGGGCTCGCCTCTAATCCTGTATATACACCTATAGCAAGGTTAGGAACATTTTTCTGTAAAGAGCCAGAAAGTAAATATTTTGGCTTTGTGGGTCACATAAGCTGTTTCAACTACTAACCTCTGCAGTCGTATCACTAAAACAGCCAGAAACAGTATGTAAGTGCATCCACTGAATTCCAATAAAGCTTTATGCACGGGCACTGAAATTTGAATTTCATATAACTTACAAGTCATGAAATACTATTTTTCTTTTTTCTTTTAACATTTAAAGATGTAAAAAAGCATTTTCAGCTCAAAGGCTATACAGGATGGATTTGGCCGTTAAGGTATTTGCTTAAGGGACTCTTTCTTTGGGTCTTGTAAATACTTGTATTTTGTACCTTATCTTTTGTCTTATTCCTGTTACACAATAACCTTCAGAGCTAAGACCAAGTCATACATATATATCCTTATAACTCTTTACTGATTCTGTTACACAATCGTCTCCCCTTATCTGCAGAGGATACGTTCCAACACCCTCAGTGATACCAAACCTTATATATACTATGTTTCACAGATATAAAGTTTGTTCTCACTGTAGATCTTAGTACCTTAGCATGATTCTTTTTCTTTCCTTATTGAGAACTTTCATCTTTTTACTTAAAGGAAGCACTTTAGGGCTGCTCTTTGGCATATGTGAATTGCCAGCATCACTATTGCGCTTTGGGGGCTATTAATTAAAACAAGGGCTTGAACACAAGCACTGTGATACCCTGACAGTTGATCTGATAATCTAGAGGGCTACTAAGTGACTATCAGGTGGGTAGCATATGGACCGAAGGACAAAGGGATGATTCACACCCCATATGGGACGAAGCAGGACAGAGAGAAACTTCATCATGCTACTCAAAACAGTGCACAATTTAAAATTTATGAGCTGTTTATTCCTGGAATTTTCCATTTGATGTTTTTGGACCATGGCCGATTGTGGGTTACTAAAACTGCAGATAAGCAGGGACTACTGTAATTCTTTGCACCGAGAAGGGATTTGGTCTGTTGAATAAATGTCTGCTCTTTGTTATTTTTCCGTATTAAAGGAACTCTAAGTTGCAAAAATAATTCTTCCATGTTTTCCAGATAAAATATAAATCATTACTCAGTTTACTTCATCTAGGTCTCAAAATACTGTGCAACAGGACCTTCATTAGGGTCAAAATGTTTTTGTTTTACCAAATCTGTCTTTAATATGCACAATTTTCTGTCTTTATTCTCTTTACTTAAAGAAAGTAGACTTAAGAGTTACTTCCTTACAAATTCAGATCAATAAAAACAATCTCAAAACTGACTTTAGATTCATTAAAAGAGGCACTAACTATAGAAGTCTTTTTAAAAGACATAATATTCAAACCATATATCTAACCTCTTAGGTTTTCTGCTGTGTTTTTTTTTTTAAACATTGCTCCCCTGAGAAACTGCAGAAATTAACAAAACTTATATTAAATAAATAGTACAAGAAATACAATTTAGATTTAAATAGGATAAACAGTTGACCCTTGAACAATATGGGTTTGAACTGCATGGGTCCACTCAGGAATTTTTTGCATTAAATACACTGGGAATTTTTTTGGATTTGCAACTTTTTGAAAAACCTCACAGACAAACTGTGTAGACTAGAAATACCAAAACAAAAATTAGGAAAATGGTATGTCATGAATGTACAGAGTATATGTAGAAACTAGTCTATTTTATTCTTTATTACCATAAAGCATACACAAATCTATTATAAAAAGTTAAAAATTTTATAACAATTTAGTCAGTGGCTAGGCTACCATAAAGTAGTCATATTGTTGTTTCTTCATTATCGAGGCATGAATCATTGTACCTGTAAATAAATATGAATTTCTTTTTCATTATCGTTCCAGTTTTGATGTCTAGTGTCAGTAACACATGTAACAGGTACAGTGTTTGTATCATATAAGACAATATTGATGCAGGCACTGAGTGATGATTCATCTTGTAAACATGATGTAAACTTACAGTATCAATAAATACAGTAGAGTACTGTAAATGTATTTTCTTTATGATTCTCTTAATAACTTTATCTTTTCTCCAGATTATTTTATTGTAAGACTACAGCATATAATACATATAACATACAAATTGTATGTAAATCAGTTGTTTATACTTTTGGTAAGGCTTCCAGTCAACAGTAGACTATTATTAATAGTAGTTAAGTTTGGGGGGAGTCAAAAGTTATACACGGATTTCTGACTATGCGGGGGGCCAGTACCCCTAACCCCTGCGTTCAAGGGTCAATTGTATGTATAAGTAAATAAGAGATCAGCTAATTTTAAGTCATCTCCCACCAGTAAGCATTAGGATATAACTCAACTTTCCAAAGAACACTAACACTTTAAAATATTTTAAGTAATTTTTTTATGTAGAAAAATAACCATAAGCTCTGTGTGTGGCAATTAAAAGGCAATTTATTATTTGTAAACCATACGGGATATGCTGCCCCCTACAGAGTATTTTAAAAGAACAAAGAATGTTTTACATAAATGTAACCCAGAAATTATCACGAAAGCAATCTAAAAAATTTCAGTGATTAGCAATACTTAATGAATAACAGAATTATTAGATGAAAAAGAATTCTATGGAGATAACTGGAATTTGATTTTCTACCCTTCACTGTTTATGCTCATATATAATATCCTTCTACACAGAAGTGTATGTATAAACCCACAAATGTTCTGAGGATAGATAATACAGATAAATAGGAAGAAGGTGCCAATTCAAGAGCTTGGGAACACAGATTTGGGCTCAGAGGAAGAGAAGAGAGTAAAAGGAATTTGCTTTGCCTTGTGGAAGGACAATGCAAGGGAGACCAAGGGCAAGAACTGGCACTGTCATCACTTCGCAGCACAGTGTTCCTCACCTTGTCACAGATCCAGCTGCCGCTCACACATTCTAGGCTCGGAAGCCCCTCCTTTCTTAGATTAGTTGGCATGTAAGTAAGTGGCCAGCAAAAACAGATACAAACTGCACTTCAATTTGATTTGAATTCCATACTATTTAAGTTTCCTGACAGCACCAGGGTTGTTCAATTCTTAGAAACATTTAAATTGCAGTGGGGTCCTGACTAGGAAGTAAAATGATCAAGAACAATTTACAATGAGGTAGGAAACAGAAAGCAAGAATTATCATCTCCAGGGTGGGGAGCAGGAAATTAAGTGATTAAACTACTTAAGTGATTAAACTACTATTAAAGAAGTAGACACATCAATTCTAGTGACCAGTGAACTCAGATAGGAAAGGACCTATCAACCAGTTTTAGAAGGTGCAGGGCAAATGTCAGGGTCAGACAGCGTATCGACTGAACTTTCCCTGATGAAACAACTCCCTCATGCTGCTCACTCACAATATTTCAGAACACTTCCCTCCATCCTTTCATGTCTAAACACTACCTGTCTTTCCGGTCCCAGTCCAAATCTCATGTCTTCAATGAAGCTTTCTCTGCTCCTTAGTGAAACATCACCACCTGTTCCTTTTCCCGTTGAACTACTTAGTCTGCATCTCGTGTAAGGTACTACTATATATTTTATGATTTGATGGACATTTTAGCCTCCCTGCTAGTACACAGGGAGTACACATGCTAGTACACATGCTCCCCAAATACAGTACATACATCCAATTCATCTTTCTGCTGCTCTTCATATTTACAGGGTACTCTATATATAATAAAGTTTCTTCATAGATACTAACAGAGTACCTGTTGAATGAGTAATAGATGAACTCACTGACCAATAACAAGTACTTTAGAACAACAGGAAACTTTAGTAGGAGCTGAGAATCAGAAGTCAAATGTGGCAGAGCTCCCCTCCATAGGAGGTTACATGTCTTAAGTGATTTAAAGGTAGGTCAGTTTCCCTGGCTTTATACTTTCACTCATTCTATTTCTCCTTTGAGCTACTTATGACAAATGCATTTTTTTTTAAACCTGGTAATTGTGTAATTCCATGCCCACCCCACCCCCCCAACCCTGTTAGAATTTTAAGCTCCCTGGGGCTTGAGTGTAATCCCTCCTGTTCACTATTGTTATCTCCAGACCCAGCTCTGCACCCTGATGAAGCACTCAACGAATACTTATTGAATCACTCTCAAAATAATTGTACTTAATGTACTTCAGGAGTAAAAACTGAAAGGCCTAACAATTCTCTAAAATGCCCATATTTGGGAATTTCTACAAATTAAATACAGATAAATGTTAACATTGGAAAATCCTAGTAATGTCATCTTAGTTTTCATGTTTGGGGAAATCTTTACACTTCAATAAAAAGCGTTTAAACTGTGGACTAAATAGATTCAACTGCTAAAAACAAATTCATCTTCAACGTTGCATCAAAACTCAGAGCTCACACAATACACTTGCCATACCTCAATTCCTTGCACAATCATTTTGCTTAAAGAAAAACGTCAGCCCCAAGTCCTGTGCTATGGTTATTCTTTTCTTTCACACCGATTATGTTGTTATAGCTATCTACAGAAGAGGTCAGTAAAGCAGTCATTTCTGAAAAATTTGTTGTTAAGCCCAGTAATGACTAATATATAAGGGATATTAATTATATGAAGTAAAACCTGCTTTTAATTGGTAACAAAAACTAATCTCTTGAAGGCTGATTCTTGGTTTATAGCCTGCCATGTAGGTACTAGTCATCAGACCTAAAATGTTCATAGAAAGGTAGGTTTTTGTTAGTCTTAAAAACAAAACAGAACCAATAAATTTCATTTCAAATGTTATTAGCCAAAAACAAAATCTTCATACAACTGTCTGAACAAATATTACAATATTTTCCACAAAACGGCAAATAAATTTAAATTTGACACATAGAAGCATAGTAACCCCTACTTTTCAGATGACAATATGGATGAAATGAGATATCATATCTGCAGACCTGAGCCCAGTGCTGGCATACAGAGTAGTTAACTCAGCAGGTGTGGTTATTATGACTGTACTAGCATATTAAGGCAGGACTCTTTCTGACTCACTTCCAATAAGATTCACAAAGGATGAAACAGATACCAAGCATTCCCCTTTTAACAGACACTAAACCCTCTATGCTATCCTGGTAGAGAAACTGACGAAAAACTGATTTGTGAACCTTTAGACTAATATTCACCTCCAGTAGTTTAAGGGTAAAAAAAGAGGTCCAGAAAATCTCTGGACCAAGTTGTTGGAGTCCTATGGGGTTTCTACCACCCTCCATGGGGGAGGGGAGGAGGTGCTTTCCTGTTACCCTAAACCATGAGAAAGAAGGTTTTAAGAGGGGCCCCTGAAGAGTGTAACCTACCTGCCTTGGAAATTGAGGGGTACAAAGACTAGTGTCTGACCCATACCTGATAAAAGCCCCCATCAAGAAACAAGGAGAAGCAGCCTGTGGTACTGAGGAGAAGACCTGGTCTGGAAGCCAGGGGTATTTCCTGCAACAGCAAAAGGGGCCTCCTCCCCACTGCTGGCTTCCCAACCAGGCCAGAGCTGGGGAAGAGAAGATTTATTTTTTTAATCAAGTTCAAAGGGGACATTTTAAGTACTGCAGTGAGACTCCTCTTGTAAACTAAAGTGACAGAAAAAGCTATAGAATATTTATTATATATTATAGGATATATGTGTGTGATACAATATTTATAGGATACATATTTCATCAGAAATAATAAAAGAAAGAAGAAACTAAGATCAAAGGGGAAGGGAGGAAAAATTAAGTAGTTGTTTCCCTTCCACTCCATGATGATCAGTCCTTTCAATATTGTAATTGTATTACATGTTCAATAGTTGCTCAAGAGTATGAAAGAGTGAGGAATACCTTTATAAAGATTCTAAAAATTAATGAAATGTAGATATTACTGCAAATAGTAAACTGTTGAACAATGTATACTCAAATATTAAATTAAGCACTTCTAAATAGAATAAAATTTCTGAAGACATTTAGAAAAGCTGCTCTTTTTTGGTCCCCTTCTTCCTTTATTTTTAATGAGTAACAGCAGCGAAGTGATGCTGCCATGAAAGATTCTACCTACTCTTCCCAGAAGAATGGAACAAGGTAGAGGAAGTGAAAGTTGCTGAAGACAGGGACAGAGGGAAAAACGGGGGGCGATGTGCCCCAAGAATATTTATCCAGGGAGGGCAAGTCCATGTTCAAGGTCCAGTGCTAAGCACTACAATAGTACTTAGAGGGACACAGCAGGCTTTCTGACTGTAATGGAATTCGGATTAGACAGCAACAGCGAGAGAGAAACATACAGTCTTTTGTACGTGGGGAAGAGGTGGGAGAAGGAACCCAAAATTAAAAACAGCCAAAGTCCCAGTAAAGAATGCTTGTAAAGTCAGGTAAAGCGAATTCATGGCTCTTTAAAAACTCAGATCTTAGTCAATTAGTTATAATGAAATATTCTGTAGATTCTAAAGCCTTCCTACATGGTTTTAGAAGCTTGTTCCATTTAAGATTTTAAGATCAGAGAGACGACATAAAAATGGCGGCGTGAGGTGAGCCTCTGTAAAGCTCCCCTGGAATTTACAACTAATCGAACAATAATAACTCCACAAAGGACTCCCTGCACAGCAGACAGGCAAGACGAAGAGGCCGACTACCAAAGTCACCTACAGGTGGGAGAATCGCACGAGCGGGGGGAGGAGGGAAGGGAGAAGTGCGGAGACGGAGCCGCGGGGGCGCAGACCTAGCTCAGTGCTCCCAGATCGCTGCTTCCCGGAACTACCGCAGCTGCAGGAGAGGGAAGAACTCAGACTGCTAGGGCTCCGCTTATGGCCCACAGGGCTGAAGGGGCAGCATATAACACAGCTGAACCCAACGCTCACGGCAGAGACCTCGGAGAAAAGACTGAGGGAAGAAGGCTGAAAAAGGTGGTTTAAGCCCTCACTGCCGAGCAGAGAACGGAAGCTTTAAGCACTGAGACTAGCTGCTCCCTCCCAGAGCTTGTCCTGCCCCCACCTGCCCGGTAGAAGAAGCTGAACAGTAGCAGTGTCAGATCAAAGGAACAGAATATTTGCTGTTCTGAGAACTGTGGACCGCAGACACGGATTCGCAGCCCAACTAGTTCCAGCAAAGGGGAGAGAGCTGTGGAAGCAGGACCGGCTGTGGTGGTGGTCGCCGTCATTGCTCTGGGCCACCTCTCAAAACTCACTCCGCCCCGGCCCCACCTATCTGGGCAGATCCCTGCAAGAGTAAACAGAACTGCTGAAACATACGGGCTCTGAGTCTGGTACAGGAGGACTTTGGAACTTCAAAAGCTCTCTGCATACCCACACGGACACTGCACCCTATGACACAGGCAAACTATTAACAGAGGAGAAGTCGGTCTCCCAGGGAATCCCCTCCTTGTGTGAGACGCTGGAATAGTGCAGAGAAAACATAGCAGTACCATGTGAAGAGAGAAAAGAAAGGCTGCAATCAGACAAAATAAAACATTCTACCAACAAGTACTGGAGAACAAAAGAAAGACCTCTTCCTATTAACCTGTTGCAAAAGCAACCCCTGTAGATGTCTAGGAAGAGAAATGATAAATCAGTAATTGCCATGAATAACCAAGGCAACAAGACAGCTCAGAAAGAAAGTGAAAAGTCTCCAGAAAAGGAACTTAAAGATATGGAAATATGTGACTTAAATGACAGAGAATTCCAGATTGCAGTTCTGAAAAAACTCAACAGGATGCAAGAAAACACAGAAAGGCAGCTAATGAACTCAGAAACACAATCAAAGAACAACATGAACATTTTACGAAAGAGACTGAAATTTTTAAAAAGAACCAAATAGAATTTCTGGAGATTCAGAACTCAATAGAAGAAATTAAGAATGAAAAAAAAATCCAGAACTCAAATATATACTATAATAAAAGAAGAAACAGAGGGAAACATCATAGAATAGCACCACACAGAAATAATAGACAACAACAAAAAGGCAAATAAACAATGAAGACACAGCCTTACCAGAAAACTAAAGATAGAATGACAGGAAATCCTCACATATCTATAATCACCCTGATTGTAAATGGACTGAACTCACCAATAAAAAGCCACGGAGTAGCAGATTGGATCAAAAAACTAAACCCAACCATATGCTGTCTCCAAGAGACACATCTCAGCTACAAGGACAAGCATAGACTCAAAGTAAAAGGGTGGAAATTGATACTCCAAGCAAATGGTACCCAGGGAAAATCAGGTGTAGCCATAATCATATCAGATGAAACAGACTTCAGGGTGAAAAACATAACAAGAGACAAAGACGGACATTTCATAATGGTAAAGGGGACTATACAACAAGAAGACATAACAGTTATCAATATTTATGCCCCCAATCAGGGAGCACCGAAATATACCAAACAACTACTAACAGAACTAAAGGGAGAAATTGACCAAAACACAATTATACTAGGGGACTTAAATACATCATTGACAGCTATGGATAGATCATCCAAACAGAAAATAAATAACAAAATAGCAGCCCTAAATGACACATTAGATGAAATGGACATAATTGACATTTATAGAGCACTTCATCCTAAAACATCAGACTATACATTCTTTCCTAGTGTACATGGAACATTCTCAAGGATAGACCATATATTGGGACATGAAATCAGTCTCAGCAAATTTAAGAAGATTGAAATCATACCAAGCATATTCTCTGATCACAAGGTTTTGAAATTGGGTTATTAAGTGCAAAAAGAAAGCAGGAAAAACCACAACTACATGGAGCTCAAACAACATACTTTTAAAGAACGACTGGGTTAAAGAAGAAATTAGAGGAGAGATCAAAAGATACATAGAAACAAATGACAATGAAAATACATCCTACCAAAATTTTGGGGATGCAGCAATGCAGTTTTAAGAGGGAAATTTATATCATTACAGGCCTATCTCAAGAAACAAGAAAAATCCCAAATAAATAATCTCATGTTACACTTTAAAGAACTAGAAAAAGAAGAACAAGTAAAACCCAAGGTCAGCAGACGAAAGGAAATAGCAAAAATCAGAGCAGAACTAAATGAAACAGAGAACAAGAAGACAATAGAAAAAATCAATGTGTCAAAGAGCTGGTTCTTTGAAAGGATTAACAAAATTGACAAACCCTTGGCTAGACTCAGTAAGATAAAAAGAGAGAAGACACTAATTAACAAAATCAGAAATGAAAACGGGGAAGTTATTACGGACACCACAGAAATACAAAGGATCGTCCAAGAATATTATGAAGGACTATATGCCACCAAATTCAATAACCTAGAAGAAATGGACAAGTTCTTAGAAACATATAGCCTTCCAAGGCTGAACCATGAAGAACTGGGAAATCTAAACAGACCAATCACCAGTAACAAAATTGTATCAGTCATCCAAAACCTTCCCAAAAGCAAAAGTCCGGGACCAGATGGCTTCACTAGTGAATTCTAACAAACCTTCAAAGAGGATCTAATACCAATCCTGCTCAAACTCTTCCAAAAAATTGAAGAAGAGACAGTACTCCCTAACTCATTTTATGAGGCCAACATTACCCTGATACCAAAATCTGGTAAGGACAACACAAAAAAAGAAAACTACAGACCAATATCTCTGATGAATACAGATGCAAAAATCCTAAACAAAATTCTAGCAAATCGAATACAACAATGCATTAAAAGATTATTCATCACGACCAAGTGGGGTTCATCCCCGGGGCACAAGGATGGTTCAACATCTGCAAATCCATCAATGTGATACATCACATAAACAAAATAAAGGATTAAAATCATATGATTATATCAATTGATGCAGAAAAAGCATTTGACAAGATACAACATCCATTTATGATTAAAACACTTAATAAAATAGGTATAGAAGGAAAATACCTTAACATAATAAAGGCCATATATGACAAGCCCTCAGCTAATCTCATAATTAATGGTGAAAAACTGAAGCCCTTTGGTTTACGTTCAGGAACATGACAGGGCTGTCTCTTATCACCTCTGCTTTTCAACATAGTGTTGGAAATCCTTGCCAGAGCAATAGGGCAAGAGAAAGAAATAAAAGACATCCAAATTGGGAATGAAGAAGTGAAATTATCACTCTTTGCAGATGACATGATGCTATATATAGAAAACCCTAAAGACTCCACCAAAAAGCTCTTAGAAACAATCAATGAATACAGTAAAGTTGCCAGCTACAAAATCAACGTACAAAAGTCCATTACATTCCTATATACTAACAGTGAAATCTCAGAAAGAGAAATACAAAAAACAATTCCTTTTGCAATTGCAGCAAAAAGAATAAAAGACCTAGGAATAAACTTAACCAAGGATGTGAAAGACCTATATGCTGAAAACTATAAGACATTTTTGAAAGAAATGAAGAAGACACAAAGAAATGGAAAGGCATTCTGTGCTCATGGATTGGAACAATCAACATAGTAAAAATGGCCATATTACCCCAAACAATATACAGATTTAATGTAATCCCTATCAAAATCCCAATGGCATATTTTAAAGAAATAGAACAAAAAATCATCAGATTTGTTTGGAACCACAAAAGACCCCGAATATCCAAAGCAATCTTATGAAATAAGAACAATACTGGAGGTATCACACTCCCTGACTTTAGCTCGTACTACAGGGCTACAATAATCAAAACAGCATGGTACTGGCAGAAAAACAGACACATAGACCAATGGAATAGAGAACCCAGAAATAAAACCACATAAATATGGACAGATAATTTTTGACAAAGAAGCTGAAAACATACAATGGAAGAAAGACAGCCTCTTCAATAAATGGTGCTGAGAGAATTGGATAGTCACATGCAAAAGAATGAAACTGGACTGCTATCTGTCACCATGTACCAAAATTAATTCAAAATGGATCAAAGACTTAAGCGTAAGACCTGACACCATAAACTGTATAGAAAAAAACACAGGTACTAAACTTATGGACCTTGGGTTCAAACAGCCTTTTATGAATTTGACTCCAAAGGCAATGGAAGTAAAAGCTAAAATAAACAAATGGGACTGTATGAAACTTAAAAGCTTCTGCACAGGAAAAGAAACCATTGACAGAATAAAGAGGCCACCAATTGAATGGGAGAAGATTTTTGCAAACAGTGTCTCCGATAAGGGGTTAATATCCAAAATATACAAGGAACTCATGAAACTCAAAAACAAAAAACAAACAACCCAACTGAAAAATGGGCAGAGTACCTGAAGAGACATTTCTCCAAAGAGGACATACAAATGGCAAATAGACATATGAAAAAATGCTCAACATCACTAATCATCAGAGAAATGCAAATAAAAACCACAATGAGATATCACCTCACCCCAGTCAGAATGGCTATCATCAACAAGACAAATAGTAACAAGTGTTGGAGAGGCTGTGGAGAAAAAGGAACCCTCATACACTGTTGGTGGGAATGCAGACTGGTGCAGCCGTTATGGAAGGCAGTGTGGAGGTTCCTCAAAAAATTACAAATAGAATTACCATATGACCCAGCAATCCCTCTCCTGGGTATCTACCCAAAAAATCTGAAAACATTTATACATAAAGACACGTGTGCTCCAATGTTCATTGCAGCTTTGTTTACGGTGGCCAAGACATGGAAACAACCAAAATGTCCTTCGATAGATGAATGGATAAAGAAGTTGTGGTATATATACACAATGGAATACTATTCGGCAGTAAGAAAAGATGATATAGGAACATTTGTGACAACATGGATGGATCTTGAGAGTATGATGCTAAGTGAAGTAAGTCAGACAGAAAAAGGAGAGAACCATATGATTTCACTGATATGTGGTATATAAACCAAAAACAGCAAAAGAACAAGACAAACAAAAACTCAGACACAGACAACAGTTTAGTGGTTACCAGAGGGTAAGGGGGGTGGGGGGTGGGAGATGAGGGTAAGGGGGATCAAATATATGGTGATGGAAGAAGAACTGACTCTGGGTGGTGAACACACAATGGGATTTATAGATGATGTAATACAGAATTGTACACCTGAAATCTATATAATTTCACTAACAATTGTCACCCCAATAAATTTAAAAAAAAATAAAAAGAAAAAAAGATTTTAAGATCAGTATTTCTTTTGAGGAATAAATTATTTATTACTTTCAACTATGGAAACACTATGCTGAACTCTATAATAAAAGTGTGATCATTGTGATTTCATTTTGAATCGTAAGTAAGCCAAGTTCATTCTTAGAAAACATTAAATGCCAAACCAGAGCTATCCCCACTTAAATTATGTGGTGTCCAAATAACTGACTCTTAAGTGGCAATAATAGTATACCTGTACCATTCACCTATACAAACCCAAATTATAATCCTTGTCCAGAGAGCTCATCCCATAGTTTATGGCATGAATTCTAGACAGTCCAGCTGTCTGTTTCAGCACCAATTAGCCTCAATCCAAATGAGCCACAGAACATACTATGTATGGTTTATAGAGGGTTCTCATTCATTTTTAGCACACAAGGCTCCAGTGTGTTACCTCAGGTTTTCTGCTGCTATCATAACAGCTCATAAAACTGATTCTAGTCATATGGATAATGATGAAGAGCTAAGTCTAAATTTGAATTCTGATCAACTAAAACTGTTTTGAGTAATTAATTACATTGTAAATCAACGCAATCCAATTTATTTTGGGTTATGCAATCACAAAACTGATTACTTTTCAAATAAAAATCCAGAAAACTAGATTACTTCCCAGAATAAAAAGTAACAAGTAATTTGTGTGTGTGTGTGTGTGTGCCCCCCCACCCCAGCCCCAGGGCAAGAAGAGAAGTCAGAGTTAGAAAGAAGTCAAAGAAAAACCTAGGTATATCTCTAGGAGGGACAATACATTAGAGATGTGATTCTTTCCTTTAAGCCAATAAAGTCACCTGGATGGAAAAGAAAGATCTTTCTTTATTTCCCCTTCTTATCCAGAAGTCTGAAAATTAAGCCCCCAGAAGCACTTTTATCTAAGGACAAAGGTACAATGAGACTCCCCAGGGGAGAATATAAGAAATGACCATAAAGTATAGAAAATGACTTTTAAATAAATGTGCCACAACTATATATAGAAATGGATGTTGTCCCTGTCAAAATCATTACCTTGGAAAATTACATACTTAATTCAATGATGCTGTCACAGGTACTTTGCAATTTTATTTCAGAGCTTAGAGTTTTCCACATTCTTAAAACTGGCAAATACCTGTTTTTTTCAGGTGGGGTTTAGCAATAGTCAAAAGTCCTCAGAGGGTAAGGGGGGATGGTGGGTGGTAGATGAGGGTTAAAGGGATCAAACATATGGTGATGGAAGGAGAACTGACTCTGGGTGGTGAACACACGATGGGATATATAGATGACGTATTACAGAATTGTACACCTGAAATCTATGTAACTTTACTAACCATTGTCACCCCAATAAACTTTAATTTAAAAAAGGAATAAAGAAAAAAGTAGGGCCAGCCCAGTGGCTTAGGCAGTTGGAGCTTCGTGCTCCTAACTCCGAAGGCTGCTGGTTCGATTCCCACATGGGCCAGTGGGCTCTCAACCACAAGGTTGCCAGTTCAACTCCCTCCTCGAGTCTCGCAAGGGATGGTGGGCTCTGCCCCCTGCAACTAAGATTTAACATGGCACCTTGAGCTGAGCTGCCACTGAGCTCCTGGATGGCTCAGTTAGTTGGAGCACGGGCTCTCAACCACAAGGTTGCCAGTTTGATTCCTCAACTCCCACAAGGGATGGTGGGCAGCACCCCCTGTAACTAAAGGTCGAACATGGCACCTTGAGCTGAGCTGCCACTGAGATCCCAGATGGCTCAGTTAGTTGGAGCGTGTCCTCTCAACCACAAGGTTGCCGGTTCGACTCCCGCAAGGGATGGTGGGCTGTGCTCCCTGCAACTAGCAACTGCAACTTGACCTGGAGCTGAGCTGCACCCTCCACAACTAAGATTGAAAGGACAACAACTTGATTTGGAAAAAAGTCCTGGAAGTACAAACTGTTCCCCAACAAAGTCCTGTTCCCCTTCCCCAATAAAATCTTTAAAAATATAGTCCTCAGAGTAGCTGTGCTTCTTGGAACCTCCCAAGTTCAGGTTCCATGCGTCTTCCTAGTGGATCACTGTGTTCCCCCCAGCAGAGAATGTTTCACTCTATATTGGAATTGCTTATTGATTACCAACTGTCCTTCAGGCCAAACTGTCAACTGCATAGGAGGAGGAAATTTATCTCATTTATTATTATACCCACAATCCTAGCATAGGGCCTAGAAAATGACAGGCATCCTAGAATACCAAATGATGCAATCTACTATAATACAAAATGGTTTGGAATATGGTGTGTACCTTCTCTATTTACCTCCCTACTCCTTTCAGAAAAAAAGAGCACCACACCTCTCGGTCTGATTTGTGTGATTATATATTTGTAAAGAGGGACTATTACTTTATACACCTGGGAGGAAAAGTGGTTGGATTGAATGACTTTCATTACTTATTTATGTATAGAGAAAAAAATCATGATTTTCTTCCTCAGAGACTAAAAGCAGAACTTTTCATTCTCAATGATGCAAGCATCGTATCTTACCTAGCTGCAATATCTCTGTGGTGTCTCTCTGGGCTTTCAGCACCAGCTTGAAATGGCGATAAAGTGGATAGCACAAAACTCTTCTTCCAAAAGACACCAGGATTTCATGAACATTAGTCCAAGTCTGTGAAGTATTATTTAAATAAGTAATAACCATTTTCATACCATACAAACAAAAGCACATAACAAAATATTCTCAATTAAAAACTATAAGTTTGGATTATCATTAAGCCAAGTAGAAGAGAAATATAAAATCATAAAAGGATACATACACCTCACAATAAAATTTTTAATCTTAGTCTTTGTAATTTCTCATATTTTATCAATATACCACAAATGCTCCTTAAAAATCACATATGTAGCAGGAAAGTTTTAAAAAGTACCTTAAGAATTACAAATATGAATCTAAAACACATGACACTAACAAAATACAGATGCACATAAAAGACATTTCTAAATGATATATGCTTCATGTTTTTGTCTTTTCGGACCCTTCAAGACTGTAAATGAAAGATGTCAGGACTCTTCAGTGAAACATGTTCATAGTTTCCCTCTCCTCCCCTTTGTTTTTTGTTTGTTTGTTTGTTTTGCTTTGGGCATGAATAATACAGGATATTTACTTTAGTATTTGTTTTTACTTATCAAAGAGAAAACGAAACATCTCTGGGGGAAAAAAGTGTTTTATCTCAAACAGTATTAAACCGATACCATTAGCTATTCAAAACTTACTGAAAACACTAAACAAAGGCAATTTTCTACAAAATTGCTTTTACATTGAGTTTTCATAAATAAAAAAAAGTAACCCTTATACAAAACCTAAAATATAAAATTAAAACTAAAGGAACAGCATACTTTCCATGTATATTAATCCTTAATAAGTAAGGGATCTGATTAAGAATATTGAGTATCTGACAAAGAATAGCTTACGTCTAAAAAAAATTATGAACTTTTAAAAAAATTCAAGTAGAAAATGAAATACTTATAAAAGTTTGACAGTTATTAGCATATCTGGCAGTTCTAAGTTCTCTCAAAAACTAAAGATTTCAAAATAAAATCATAAATAGGTGAATTTATTCATGTAGATTTTAATAACTGACTGTGAAATTAATTGCCAACTACTTTGTTTTCAACATAAGTAATCAATGCAATTACTACAGAAACCAGTTTCTCCATTATATGCTGATCATGGCAATATGTAAGACCCAGATGAAGTCTAGAGAACAGTACTTCTCCGTCTTTAGTATGCATATGAACCCTGGAGTTCTTGCTACAGATTCTGATTCAGTGGGTCTGGACTGATACTCTGTCCTGCTAACGAGCTCCCAGCTGAGGATGCTGGTCAAGCTGTTGGTCCATGGACCGTGCTTGGAGTAGCAAGATTCTCTGATAAAGTGTTTCAGTTCCTGCTGACATCTATTTTTTGAACAAAGTGATGCGATGAAACAAACGATTTTACAACTTAAAATGTAGTTTATCTAGGATTTAAACTGGGGGAAAAAAGTAGTCATCTTAATTGATGATACAATTATCAGTTGTTTAAACTAACACTTTTTAAGTTTCTACTGTTAATCACTCCTGTGATGTACAACAGTTTGTTCAAAACTAGTAAATTTAAAGATGCTACGCTTTGATATTTTTGGTAAGACCTACACAACTATTTTCTATAAAATACATATAAAAACAAGTCCTATTATATTAAAAATGTTATTACATCTAACCATAGTAATTGTAGGACCTGAGAGAAGTTATTTAAGCTGCATGATCTAAGTTTCCTCATCTATAAAATATCAATAATACTTCTCACAGACTTATTGAAAGGAATTGGTGAGGTAATACATATAAAACACTTAACATAGCCCCTGATGGGCAATAAGTGGCAGTTAGTAGTAGTATCACTCACGTTTGCTTCCCATCATTGAGCTAAGCCCTAATATATGCCAACTTACAAACATGCCTAAAAACTCCACTCCACAGTCTCCTCTGACAGACCATCTACCCATTCTTTCTCCAAAGTATGTTGTCCCTCTCCTGATTTCCAAAATACCTTACCTGGCTTCATCAGTATAAGAGTAACAAATGGAATCAGAATTTTATTTAAAGGATGGTAGAAAAAAAAAAAAAAAAACTCGTACGACAATACTTCCACTTTTAAAAAGTGAAGGAATGGCTTGAATTACCCAAAATGAACTAATGACAACAGAAAAATAACTTTCTGGACAAAATCTAAATAATTGCAACTAAAAATCATACCTCAAACCAGCACAGTGTTGGACTCAGTTTTCTGATATTCCATGCAGATTCAACCTTTATTTATTTAGGGAAAAAGAGTACTGTTGCATTAGAGGTCAAGACATTTAAAAATAAAGCAAATGTATCCATTAATTCAACTAGTATGTGGGTAGTGTTGACGTATATAAGAACTAAGAACTGTCGGTGATTGCAAAAAATAATTGCTTTACTGATGCAGCCGCTACCAAAGACAAGTTTCTGTCTACTTTCCATGGGGTTTTATAAAGCAAACCTTTTTCTCTGTTAAAAGTCCCAGAACACAAGAGCAAAGAAGCAGGGGCTTTGACAGTGAAAATTAAAGCAAAGTGATGCTTGCTCAATTTCTGTCCTCAACAATGTTAGTTGCCTCCGAAACATTCGATAAATATCTACCAAAGGACTCAAACATAACGTTCAAGTGCTGTCTATGGCACTTAAAAAGCTGCTCAAGAATTAAGCCTTTCAGAGAATGCATGTAAGAATAAGCACATTCTAAAACTGGTTTTGAAGTTGCAAGACTTCATGATTCCAGATATGCAGATATAAGAATAAAAGTGGTAAGCTGTTTTGAGTATAACTACACACTCTAGCTTATCTTTTCAAGCAATAATATGAAGCATTTTTTGCCAAAGAAAACATTTTCTCCAATTGTATAGTATCTTTAAAAAATGAGGGGAAACGAAAAGCATTTTCAGTTATATTAGGCCTCATTAACATTCATTTTGGAGTCAAATGCAAATCTCAAGAATCACCTTTGAAATTTTCAGAATCATGACAACAAAAAATTTGGCACATATAAACTGTAACTCTAAAACTACGCTACTGCTATGATATTAAGGGAGATAGGCAGATTTAATAATTTCCCTTCACAATGACACGAACTATTTATGTAATTTTAAAAAAGAAAAGCATATGCTCAGCTCAAAAACAACCCTTTCAGCAAGGACAATTATAAATAGAGACACGTTAACCAGAAAGACTTTTGTTTTTCAGTTTTCCAGCCTTTTTTTATGTAGGTGAGAAAAAAGTTTAGCTCTTCATTTACAAAATCAATTGTGGTTTAAGAAGAAATAAAGTCTACATTATTTAAAAAAAGATCACTTGAGAATACTGATGGGTGGTAAACAAACAATGTGATATATAGATGATGTATTACAGAATTGTACACTTGAAACCTATGTAACTTTACTAACAATTGTCATCCCAATAAACATTAAAATAAAAAGGAATACTAATGTACTTTACAAAAAATTTACTTTTACAATGGGATTTCTTTAAAAGATTCCTTTTCTTGTAAAGTGTTATACTTGCACCTGCTATTTGACAGCTCAGAGAAAGAATACATGTATGGCAAAGTTTCCCCCTTGCAGATGTCAAGTGTCATGTGGCAACAGCCCTCTTATTTGGCAATTTATCTCCTAAAGATCCTTTTTCTCTACCTTCAGTTTTACTTCTCCACCTTGCTATTTGTAAAGACTGAAGCCATGAGATAAGATAAAGAGACCAAGTAAGCAGTATGCTTTCACGTTGGTACCCACCACCCATGTACACATGCAACACCACGCAAAGCGCTCCCCCCAAGTAATTCAGCACAACAGGTCTCACTCAACAGGAGTGACGCCTTAATACAGTTTGCTTAGTACAGTCATCTGTGCCAACAAGCACAGACATATATGTACTTACATTCCTCTCTCCTTCAGTGACACGAGTTTCATAGCAATATGCCAGAAGGATATCAATTAAACTGTAGTACACTTGACGATGGGTTCTCTTGTCCAGGAGGTAAGATTTATTGACAAATTTTCGCAGCTGAAATTTCTCTTCTTCTGAAAATGACACTAGAAGAAAATGTATTTAAAAATTAGATGTTCCATTCAGTTTTGTAGAACCCTCAATGTGGAAGATTTGTCAAAATTAGAACTTTAATTATAGAAACTGAAATAAAGTTATTTAACAGGATATATAAACAACATTTTAACTGAACTTCATAGTTTTATTAAGGGCTATACACTTGCTCAACCTTAGTATGGCTACATAAAGAATAAATGTCTAGGGGCCGGCCCGGTGGCTCAGGCGGTTAGAGCTCCATGCTCCTAACTCCGAAGGCTGCCGGTTCGATTCCCACATGGGCCAATAGGCTCTCAACCACAAGGTTGCCAGTTCAACTCCCTCCTCGAGTCTCGCAAGGGATGGTGGGCTCTGCCCCTGCAACTAAAATTGAACACGGCACCTTGAGCTGAGCTGCCGCTGAGCTCCCGGATGGCTCAGTTGGTTGGAGCGCATCCTCTCAACCACGAGGTTACCGGTTCGACTCCCGCAAGGGATGGTGGGCTGCGCCCCCTGCAACTAGCAACGGCAACTGGACCTGGAGCTGAGCTGCACCCTCCACAACTAAGACTGAAAGGAGAACAACTTGAAGCTGAACGGCACCCTCCACAACTAAGATTGAAAGGACAACAACTTGACTTGGAAAAAAGTCCTGGAAGTACACACTGTTCCCCAATAAAGTCCTGTTCCCCTTCCCCAATAAAATCTTAAAAAAATAAAATAAAATAAATGTCTAAACAATATCTATCCCTCCCCCTCATTTCCAGACCCCTCCCCCCACCTTTTTTGCTACACTTCTGTATTCAAGGCAGCTAAATGTTAGTTATTGATTTTAAAATTAAGATAACATATTTTGACAAAAGAAAATATAAAATAGCTAAATAAAACTATAAATATTCACTATCCATTTTGAAAGTTTTATACAAAAATATGAATATTCCCATATATGGGTCCATTTTAAGTGTATAGTACTAATATTCTTCACACATAGAAACAAAGTTATACGCAAATGCGCAAATATGACCATATCACACATATCAGACTTATGGGGAGAGGATGTTTCTTTTCAACATAGTATATTTTCCTTTTCTTCTTTTGCTTGGCATTGTCTTTCCATCTTTATCAAGAACCCCCCCACCCCCATGTTAAAAATTTAGTACAAATAATTTCACATTTTTCTTGACAAACATGTAATCAAATAAACACACAAACATACATGGGAGTTTATACCTCCCCACCCCAAAGAATTAAATTATTTTTCTCTATGTAGCCTGTCTCACTCAACAGTATCTGGCAAGTCTCTCCAAGTCAATTGGTACCTAGCTCATTTTTGCGAAGGTCTTGAATATTCCATGGTGTAGCAGCGTCTATCCAACCACTCCTCATACTGATGGGCATTCGCTGTGCTCCCGGTTCTCCGCCACTGCTAATAATGCTATATTCTTTAAAGGCTATAACTCTCCTTTCCAATGATCATAAATAGAAGTTACCTTTCCTACACATACCTATCACCCCCCTCCCAGCAATGAATGTAATATCTCTTTTGAATCGTTTCCAATTTAATGGATATAAAGTGACTGTGGTAGGAAGAATCCAAAGATGACTGCAGGCAAGTCACATCATTTGAGTGTGGGGAGAACCTGTGACTTGCTTCTCTCCAAAAGAATACGCAAAGGTGATAAAACAGACATTGTCATGATTGTATTTTGTTATTAGCAGACTGGACCGAGAGACTCACCTGCAGGTTTTGAAGAAATAAGATGCCATGTTGTGAGAGGGCTACTTAAGAGGAAACAATGGGGGACTCTAAGATGTGAGAGTGGCCCCCAGCAGACAACAAGCAAGACCATAGGGGTCTCAGTTCTATAGCCTCAGGAATGGAATTCTGCCAGCCATTGTTTGAGCTTAGAAGAGGACTCAGAGAACATAGCTGCCAACACCTACTAAAAAAAAGGTGGTCATATTTGTCTACAGCTTTGCAAGACCCTACGCAGAGGACCCAACTAAGTCATACCTGACTCCTGGTCCACAAAAACTAAATCATATTAAGGCTGTTCCTAATTTGAGTTAATTTGCGATGCAGCAAGAGGAAACTAATGTAGTGACATATCATTGTTAATTCAGTTAGTATTTCTCTGACTACTAAACTTTGAGCATTGTTTCATAGGTTTGCTAGCAATTTGGCTTTGCTTTCCTGTGAATTGCCCATTTATGTGTTTTGCCCATTTTTTTCTACTGGATGGCTTATCTTTGGCAAATTAAGAACTCTTTGTCTATCATAGATATGAACCCTAATCATCTCTCCGTATCTATTGCATATCTATTGACTATGGTTATGGTATCTTGTAACACCAAATTATTTGTTTTTGTGTGTAGCCAAATACATCCATCTTTAAAAAAAAAAAAAGTCAGGATTTATAACCTTCAGTAAGGTTTCCTCAATCCCAAAAGTGTACATGAAGTCTCTTTTTCTAGATTTACTATTTCCTTTTTTTAACTTTAAGTCTTTAATCCATCTGGAAGTTATTTTTTCATATGTTTTAAGAGTTCAGTTAATTCCAGATGAACAGTTAATTCTGCCAGCACAGTTTGTTCAGTAATCCAACTTTTCCCACTGTATTGAAACACAAAATTTATAAAAGATCCGTTGCTTTTCTTGCTAAAAATTACTTCAAAGCATTTTTAGTTTTCGTCACTTGAAAATACACTATTTCCCCCATTCCCACTATTAAATACAATTGATAGAAGAGACAAAAGCTATTTATTTTCATTTCTTTTTAAAAAGTTTTTATTATTATTTTTAATTAAAGTTTATTAGGGTGACAATTGTTAGCAAAGTTACATAGATATAAGTGTACAATTCTGTATATACATCATCTATATATCACATTGTGTGTTCACCACCCAGTTAGTTCTCTTTCCATCACCATATATTTGATCCCCTTTACCCTCATCTACCACCCTCCTCATCCCTTACCCTCTGGTAACCACTAAACTATTGTCTGTCTCTATGAGTTTTGTTTCTTCATTGGTTTTTCTTGTTTTTTTTGTTGTTTTCACTTTTGTATACCACACATCAGTGAAATCATATGGAGCTCAACTTTTTCTGTCTGACTGATTATGTTTAGCAGTATAATCTCAAAATCTGTCCATGTTGTCACAAATAGCACTATTTCATCTTTTCTTATGGCAGAATAGTATTCCATTGTGTCTATATACTACAACTTCTTTATCCAATCATCCATTGAAGGACACTTCGGTTGTTTCCATGTCATGGCCACCATAAATAAAACTGCAATGTGAGGACGTCATAGGAATGGCAGCAGCAGGGCGCACTTTTTGAGTTCTCCTCCGGATCTTATCACAAACGGGACATCTATAACCCATCAAAGGACTCTCTGCTCATCACGCAGAACAGCTAAGAGACGCGTGCAAGGATTACCTGAAGGTGGACAAACTGGGCAAGCAGGGGAAGAGGGAAGGGAGCGGAGTGGAGACACAGCCCACATCTGTGGCTATGGGGACATGGCCCGCATCTGCGGCAGTGGAAACATGGCCGGCAGCTGCAGAGACGCAGGGGATCCCAGGATGGAACAGAGAACACAAAAGCCAAGAGGTGGGCTCTTTCCGTGTATCCCACAGCTGATCTCTCCTGCCAAGGGGCAGCATATCCAGAGCATTTGAGGCAATAACCTCAGCTGAGACCTCCAGTTGGGCCCTAGGCTGGACAAAGGACACGAACTCCATACCTGGGCCCCTCTCCCCAGCTCTTCCAATCCTACCCCTGTCCTTTCAGAGACTTAAACTGGTCCCTGAACTGAGGAGTAGTGTCAGATTACAGAGCAGCCTTAGTGCTCAGGCTCTGGGAAGACCAGCGTGCAGCTGTGACCCAGGGAAGAGGCTGGGAAGAGTGTGATTTTTGCTGGGCTGAGAGAGAAGAGACTCCTCCATCCCAGGCCCCACCCTTTCTGGCCTGTGGAAAGAGTGTGACATGGCTGGGCTGGGAGAGAGAAGACCCCTTCATCCCCAGCCCCTACCCTTTCAGGCCTGCCTAGGGCAGGACAATTACAACTGCGGAAACATGCCCATGGATCAGCAGTAGGCGGCAGACACAGCTCTGGGCTTTCAGCAGCTCAGAAATCTCCCGCCCGCCACACACACACACACACACACACACACACACACACACACACACGGAAGAAGTGCCCTAAGACTAGGAGAACCGGACAGAGGGCTGGTGGTGCTACTCTCAGTGTGCATATGTGCAGGCAAGGGCAGAAACTGCACTGACTTTGTAGAAGCTACCATCCAGACCCCTCAGCCCCATGCATCTAAATCTACAGTTGAACGTCACTCTAGGCACCAGGTGACCAGCTCTGCCTGAACAATACACAGAGGTCTCTTTGGTACAGCAGAGGACAACCTGGTGATTACTTGGTGGGCTTAAGCCAAGACTGGCGCTGCTTTTTTTCTTTTGTTTTGTTTTTATATCTTTGACATCTTTGCCTGTGTTGAATGTGGGTTGTCGGTTGTTTTTACATGTGAATGTATTTGGTTTTTTTCCTTGTTCTTGTTGTTGCTGTTGTTGTGCTTGGTGATTTGCTTTGTTCTGAAATTGCCCTACCAGGGCCCAGCTTAACAGGCACAAGATTCAACACATCCAGAGGCCGACTCCAGACCAAACCAGAGTACTACCGGGTTTGACCTACAACTGACACACCCAATGGGAATTCTCTACAGGCACAAGAGCCCATAGAGGCCAAACAAAACTTAAGTGGTCAACTCTCATGCAGCAGACCACCCTGCAGTAGTCAGAGCCAAGTCTCACAACCAATCAGCCTAGGAGTTAACCCCACCTACTCACAAGCGAAAAGCAATTAAAGATCTTCTTTAACAGGACAATATACACAACACAAGAGTCACCTTTGGAGCACATGCAAAGTAGAAGAATGAAGTAGTGCAAGTCACATATAAAGGACACATACTACATAAGATAACCCAGCAAGAACTAAGAACTCTAGGGGATGTACCTAATACATCGAAGCAAACACAGAGAGTCAGCCAGAATGGGGAAACAAAGAAACATGTCCCAAATAAAAGAACAGAAGAAACCTCCAGAAATGGAACCAAATGAAATAGAGGTAACCAACCTATCAGAGACAGAGTTCAGAACACTGATGATAAGAATGTTTAAGGAGCTTAGAGACGACATAAAGAAGGATAGAGAAATCATAATGAACAACCAGTTAGAACTAAAGAACACAATTACTGAAATAAAGAACTCACTTGAAGGAATTAACAGCAGGTTAGATGAAGCAGAGGATCGAATCAGCGACTTAGAAGACAAGTTAGCAGAGATCACCCAAACAGAACAACAGAAAGAAAAAACAGTAAAAACAATGAAGATGGTTTAAGAGACCTCTGGGATAACATCAAGCGCAACAACATGCGCATCATAGGAATACCAGAAGGTGAAGAGAGGAAGCAAGGGATTGAGAACATATTTGAAGTAATAATGTCCGAAAACTTCCCTAACCTGATGAAGGAAACCAACATACAAGCCCAGGAAGTGCAGAGAGTTCCAACCAGGATAAACCCAAACAGGTCCACACCAAGACACATTATAGTTAAAATGGCAAAGGTTAAAGACAAAGAGAGAATCCTAAAAGCAGCAAGAGAAAGACAGAGGGTTACATACAAGGGAACTCCCATAAGACTATCAAATGACTTTTCTACAGAAACATTGAAGGCCAGGAGGGAGTGGCAGGAGATACTCAAAGTGATGGAAAACAAAGGCCTACAACCTAGATTGCTTTATCCAGCAAGGCTATCATTTAAAGTTGATGGAGAGATAAAGAGCTTCCCAGAAAAGAATAAGCTAAAGGAATTTATTACCACCAAGCCAGCATTGCAAGAAATACTAAAAGGACTTCTGTAAATAGAAGAAAGATGAAAACAATCTAACTACAAATTTAAAAATGGCAATAACTATGTACCTATCAATAATCACTTTAAATGTAAACAGATTAAATGCTCCAATCAAGAGACATAGGGTGGCTGAGTGGATAAGAAAGCAAGACCCTTGTATATGCTGTATACAAGAGACTCACCTCAGATCAAAAGACATACACAGGCTGAAAGTGAAGGGTTGGAGTAAGATATTTCATGCAAATGGAAATGAGAAAAAAGCTGGAGTTACAATACTTGTATCTGACAAAATACACTTTAAAATGAAGAACATATAAAAGACAAAGATGGGCACTATATTATAATAAAGGGATTGATCCGACAAGAGCACATAACCCTAGTAAATATCTATGCACCCAATATAGGAGCACCTAACTATATAAAACAGATATTGACTGACATAAAGACAGAGATCAACAGTAACACTATCATAGTAGGGGACTTCAACACACCTCTGACAACAAGGGACAGTTCTTCCAGACAGAAAATCAATATGGAAACAACAATCTTAAATGATAGATTGGACCACTTGGATTTAATCGATATTGTCAGAGCATTTCACCCCAATGCTGCAGAATACACGTTCTTCTCAAGGGCACATGGAACATTTTCAAGGATATACCATATGTTAGGCCACAAAACAAGTCTTGATTAATTTAAGAAAATTGAAATCATACCAATTGTCTTCTCTGACCACAGTGCTATGAAATTACAAATCAACTACAGGAAAAAAACTGGAAGACACACCAATACATGGAGGTTGAATAACATGTTACTAAATAATGAATGCATCAACAAGGAGATCAAGGAAGAAATCAAAATATCAAAAGATATCTCGAGACAAACAAAAATGAAAACACGACATCCCCAAATCTATGGGATGCCACTAAAGCAGTCCTAAGAGGGAAATTCATAGCACTGAAGGCCTACCTAAATAAACAAGAAAAATTACTAATCAACAGTTTATCTCCACACTTAAGGGAGCTGGAAAAAAAGAACAGCAAAATAAGCCCAAAAGGAGTACAAGGAAGGAGATAATAAAGATCAGAGCGGAAATAAATGAAATAGAAACCAGAAAAACAATACAAAAGATCAATGAATCCAAGAGTTGGTTCTTAGTGAAGATAAACAAAATTGACAAACCTTTAGCCAGACTCATTAAAAAAAAGCGGACCCAAATTAATAAAATCAGAAATGAAAGAGGAGAAGTGACAACAGACACCGCAGAAATACAAAAAAATTTAAGAAATTACTATGAGCAACTATATGCCAACAAATCTGACAATCTGGAAGAAATGGAAAATTTTCTAGAGGCGTACTACCTTCCAAGGCTAACTCAAGAAGAAACAGAAAACCTGAATAGACTCATTACCACCAGGGAAACTGAATCAGTAATCAACAATCTCACAACAAACAAAAGCCCTGGACCAGTTGGCTTTACAGGTGAATTTTACAAAACGTTCAAAAAGAATTATCACCTACTCTCCTCAAGCTCTTCCAAAAAATCCAGAAGGAGGGAAGGCTCCCAAACACTTTTTACAAAGTGACTATCACCCTGATCCCCAAATCAGACAAAGACACCACAAAAAAAGAAAACTACAGGCCAAAATCTCTAATGAACATAGATGCAAAAATCCTCAACAAAATATTAGCAATACACTAAAAAGATCATACACCATGATCAAGAGGGATTCATCCCTGGTATGCAAGGGTGGTTCAACATCCGCAAATCAATTAATGTGATACACCACATTAGCAAAATGAAAAATAAAAATTACATGATCACATCAATAGATGCAGAAAACGCATTTGATAAAATCCAGCAGCCATTTATGATAAAAACCCTTAAGAAAGTGGGAATAGAGGGATCATATCTCAATATAATAGAGGCCATATATGATAAACCCACAGCTAACATCATACTCAATGGGGAAAAGCTAAAACCATTCCTCTTAAGATCAGGAACAAGGCAAGGTTGCCCACTTTCTCCACTTCTATTCAACATAGTGCTGGAAGTTCTAGCCACAGCAATCAGAAAATAAAATGAAATAGAAGGCATCCAAATTGGTAAGGAGGAAGTAAAATTGTCATTATATGCAGATGACATGATACTGTACATAGAGAACCCTAAAGACTCCACCAAGAAACCATTAGAGCTGATAGATGAATTTAGTAAAGTAGCAGGATACAAAATTAATATTCAGAAATCAGTTGTATTTGTATACACCAATAATAAAACATCAGAAGGAGAAATTAAAAAAACAATCCCATTTACAATTGCTTCAAAGACTATAAAAACCCTTGGAATAAATTTTACCAAAGAAGTAAAAGATCTGTACTCAGAAAATTATAAGACACTGAAGAAAGAAATGAAAGAAGATACAAATAGATGGAAACACGTACCATGTTCATGGATAGGAAGAATTAATATAGTTAAAATGTCCATACTACCTAAGGCAATTTACATATTCAATGCAATTACTATCAAAGTACCAACGACATTTTTCACAGAAGTGGAACATATAATCCTAAAATTGATATGGAACCATAAAAGACCCCGGATAGCCCCAGCAATCTTGAGAAATAAGAACAAAGTGGAAGGTATAACAATACCTGACACCAAATTATACTACAAAGCTACAGTAAACAAAACAGCATGGTACTGGCATAAAAACAGACACATAGATCAATGGAACAGAATAGAGAGTCCAGAAATAAATCCATGCTATATGGCCATTTAATCTATGATAATGGAAGCAAGAATGTATGGTGGGGTAAACACAGTTAATTCAATAAATGGTGCTGGGAAACCTGGACAGACACATGCAAAAAAATGAAGCTGGACCACCTCCTTACACCATATACAAAAATAAATTCAAAATGGCTTAAAGACTCAAATGTAAGATCTGAAACCATAAAATTCCTAGAAGAAAATATAGGAAGAAACTTTACAGAAATTACCCGGAGTAAGACTTTTACTGATATAGCCCCTCGCGCAAGGGAAGTAAGAGAAAAAATAAATATGTGGGATTACATCAAACTAAAAAGTTTTTTCACAGCAAAGGAAACCATCAATAAAACAAAAAGGAATCCTACTGAATGGGAAATGATATTTGCCAATGATATAGCTGATAAGGGGTTAAAATCACAAATTTATTATAAACTCACTCAACTAAACTCCAAAAAAACAAACAACCCAATTAAAAAATGGGCAGAGGACATGAACAGACATTTTTCTAAAAAGGACATATAGATGGCAAACAGACATATGAAGAAATGCTCAACCTCATCAGAGAAATGCAAATGTAAACCCCAAAGAGATACCACCTCACTCCAGTCAAAATGGCTAGCATCAATAAATCAGCAAACAACAAGCGTGGAAGTGGAGAAAAGGGAACGCTTGTCCACTGTTGGTGGGATTGCAGATTGGTGCAGCCACTATGGAAAACAGTATGGAGGTATCTCAAAAATCTCAAAATGGAACTACCTTATGATCCAGCAATTCCATTCCTAGGTATCTATCCGGAGAAATCCAAAACTCCATTCAAAAAACTTTATGCACTCCTATGTTTATTGTAGCACTATACACAATAGCCAAGACATGGAAACAACCAAAATGCCCATCGGTAGATGACTGGATTAAGAAACTGTGGTACATTTATACAATGGAGTATTACGCAGCCATAAAGAAGAAAGAAATCTTACCATTTGCAACAACATGGATGGACCTAGAGAACATTATGTTAAGTGAAATAAGTCAGACAGAGAAAGACAAATACCATATGATCTCACTTATATGTGGAATCTAAAGAAAAGAATAAGTGAATGAACTAATCAGAAACCGTTTTGAAGACATAGAGGAAAAACTGAGGGTTGCTAGATGGGAGGGGGGGTGGGGATGAGGGGGAAGGTGAGGGGATTAGAAGACAATCAGTAACCACAAGATGGCCACGGGGTTTTGAAAATTAATTTGGGGAATGTAATCAATAATGTTGTAAAGATTTTGTAGGATATCCGATGGACACTTGTACCATTTGGGAGACCACCTGAGGGATGATGTAGATGCCTGATCACTGCACTGTACACCTGAAGCTGAAGCTGAACAATAATGAATGCCAACTATAATTTTATATATGTATATGTATATATATGTACGTATATACTTACAAGAAGCGGAGTACAGCATTAGGTATAGAGACAGTGGAAATGTAATGGCTCTGTGTGATGTCAGAGGGATAGTGGATGGGGGCGGGGGGCTCCCCCAGTGTGAGCGATATAAATGATAAATGTCTAAGTAAAATAAAATATCGTGCTGAACAAATATTAGAACTGCTCTCAGTTTAAGTCTCCTCAACAAAACTAACCTTCCAAAGGAGAATTTAAATTACTCCTTAGACAACTCAATTATTGAAAATGGATGAAAAGGAAAGAAAGTAGCTAATACAGAGGAAAAGTGATATAGCATGGAATCTTTTTTCCCTGTTATCATTTGCTTTAAGCATGGTAAAATGATAATATGATTGAATGTGTTTACAAGGCTAGACATACACTTTATGTGCTGATTCAAGTTAAAACATGACCTAGAAAATGTACCAGTTAGGGAAAGTCTTGGTTCAAACAACTCAGTGTTTTAGGAAGTCACTTACCAGCAAAAATGCAAATATACTAAGTCACAGCTGATGGACTATTAATAAATCATTTAAAAAAAAAAGTTATTACCAAAGGGAAATTTTATAAAAGCCAGATGAAGAATGTGTTTTCAAAGAGTGTTTGAACAATGTGTTTGAACAAGGCTCGTTCTGTCTCCATGTTGCTTTCTTAGATTATAAGCTTGATTAAAACAGAAACCATGTCTTTCTTGGAAGCCCTCTTTCATCAGAATACCCCAAAACAGATCCCATGCAGGATGGAGCATAAAAAATGGGATTGGTTTCTGCTGATGAAATGTCTAATCAGTTCACTCAGGAGTCAATGGAAATACTAGAAATAAAAATTGTATTCTCTAAAAAAAAACAACACACAATAAAAACTGCAATGAACACCCAATGCACATATATCATTACAGATAAATGTTTTCAGATTTTTTTGGTAGATACCCAAGAGAGGAATTGCTGGGTCATACGGTAATTCTATTTTTAATTTTTTGAGGAATCTCCACACTGCTTTCTATAGGGGTTTCACCTGTCTGCATTCCCACTACCTCGCCAACACTTGTTATTATTTGTCTTCTTGTTGATGATAGCCATTGTAACTGGTGTGAGGGGATATCTCATTGTGATTTTTATTTGCATTTCTCTAATGATTAGTGATGTTCACCATTTTTTCATATGTCTATTGGTCATTTGTATGTCCTCTTTGGAGATATGTCTATTCAGGTTCTTTGTCCATTTTTTAATAGGATTGTTTGTTTTTTTCTTGTTGAGCTGTATGAGTTCCTTGTATATTTTGGATATTGGCCTCTTATTGGAGGCATTGTTTGCAATAATCTTCTCCCATTCAGTTGATTGCCTGTTTATTTTGTCGATGGTTTCTTTTCCTGTGCAGAAGCATTTTAGTTTGATATACTCCCATTAATTTATTTTAACTTTTACTTCCCTTGCCTTTGAAGTCAAATTCATAAAATCCTCTTAGAACCCAAGGTCCGTAAGTTTAGTACCTATGTTATCTTCTATGCAGTTTATTGTTTCAGGTTTTATGTTTAGGTCTTTGATCCATTTTGAATTAATTTTGATACATGGTGACAGAGAATAGTTTAATTTCATTCTTTTGCCTGTGGCTTTCCAATTCTCCCAGCACCATTTAGTGAAGAGGCTGTCTTTTCTCTATTGTATGTTTTTGGCTTGTTCATCGAAAATTATCTGTTCATATTTATGTGAGTTATTTTCTGGGTTTTCGATTCTATTCCATTAGTCTTTGTGTCTGTTTTCCTGCCAATACCATACTGTTTTGATTATTGTTGCCCTATAGCACAAGTTGAAATCAGGGAGTATGATACCTCCAGCGTTGTTCTGTTTTCTTAGGATTGCTTTGGCTATTCAGGGTCTTTGTGGTTCCATACAAATCTGACGAGTTTTTGTTCTATTTCTTTATAAAATGACATTGGGATTTTCACAGGGATTGCATTAAATCTATATATTATTTAAGGGAATATGGCCATTTTAACTATGTTGATTCTTCCAATCCATGAAAATGGAATGTCTTTCCATTTATTTATATCTTGTTCAATTTCTTTTAAAATTTCAGTGTATAGGTCTTTCACATCTGTGGTTAAGTTTATTCCTAGGTATTTTATTCTTTTTGTTGCAATTGCAAAAGGAATTGTTTTTTAATTTTCTTTTTCTGCGGTTTCATTGTTAGTATATATGAATGCAATGGACTTTTATACGTTGATTTTGTAGGCAGAAACTTTACTGTATTCGTTTATTGTTTCTAGTAGCTTTCTGGTGGAGTCTAAAGGGTATTCTATATATAGCATCATGTCACCTGCAAAAAGTGACAAGTGGATGTCTTTTATTCCTTTCTCTTGCCTGATTGCTCTGGCTAGGACATCCAATACTATGTTGAAAAGCAGGGGTGATAGGGGACAGCCCTGTCATGTTCCTGAACATAAAGGGCTTCAGTTTTTCACCGTTATTTATGATATTAGCTGAGAGTCTGTCATATATGGCCTTTATTATGTTGAGGTATTTTTGTTCCATACCCACTTTATTAAGTGTTTTACTCATAAATGGATGTTGTATCTTGTCAAATGCTTTTTCAGCATCTATTGATATAATCATATGATTTTTGTCCTTTATTTTGTTATGTGATGTATCACATTGATGGATTTGTGTATGTTGAACCATCCTTGTGCCCCTGGTATGAACCCCACTTGGTGTGATGTATAATTTTTTTTTAATGCATTGTTTGTTGCATGTGATTTGCTAGAATTTTGTCGAGGATTTTTGCATCTGTATTCATCAGAGATATTGGTCTGTAATTTTCTTTTTTTGTGTTATCCTTACTAGGCTTTGGTATCAGAGTAATGTTGGCTTTATAAAATGAGTTAGGGGGTATTGCCTCTTCTTCAATTTTTTGCAAGAGTCTGAGCAGGATTGGTATTAGATTCTCTTTGAATGTTTGGTAGAATTCACTGGTGAAGCCATCTGATCCTGGACTTTTGCTTTTGGGAAGGTTTCAGATGACTGATTCAATTTCCTGTTGATCAGTCCATTTAGATTATCTGGTTCTTTGTGATTCAGCCTAAAAATGCTATATGTTTTTAAGAACATGTCCATTTCTTCTAGGTTATAGAATTTAGTGGCATATAGCTCTTCATAGCATTCTTGTATAATCCGTTGTATTTCTGGGGCATCCGTATTTCTGTAACTTCACTTGTTTCATTTCTGATTTGTTTATTTGTGTCTTTTCTCTTTTTATCTTAGTGAGTCTAGCCAAGGGTTTGTCAATTTTATTAATCTTTTCAAAGAACCAGCTCTTTGTCACATTAATTTTTCTATTGTCTTTTTGCCCTCTATTTCATTTAGTTCTGCTCTGATTTTATTATTTCCTTTCTTCTGCTGACCTTAGGTTTCATTTATTATTCTTTTTCAAGTTCTTTAAGGTGTAATGTGAGGTTACTTACCTGGGATTTTTCTTCTTCCTTGAGATAGGCCTGTAATGATACAAATTTCCCTCTTAAAACTGCTTTGCTAAATCCTAAAAACTTTGGTACAATGTATTCTCATTTGTTTCTATGTATCTTTTGATCTCATCCCTTATTTCTTCTTTGACGCAATCATTCTTTAACAGTATGCTGTTTAATCTCCACATACTTGTGGTTTTTCCTGCTTTCTTTTTGCAGTTGATATCCAATTTTAAAGCCTTGTGCTCAGAGAACATGGTTGGTATGATTTCAGTCTTCTTAAATTTGCTGATGCTAGTTTTATGTCCCTTTATGGTCTACCCTTAAGAATGTTCCATGTATACTAGAAAAGAATGTATAGTCTGATGTCCTAGAATGAAGTGCTCTATAAATGTCAATTATGTCCATTTCATCTAATGTGTCATACAGGGCTGATATTTCTTTATTTACTTTCTGTTTGGATGACCTATCCATAGCTGTCAATGACATATTTAGGTCCCCTAGTATAATTGTGTTTTGGTCAATTTCTCCCTTTAGTTCTGTTAGTAGGTGCTTTGTCTATTTTGGTGCTCCCTGATTGGGGGCATACATATTGATGACTGTTATGTCTTCTGGCTTTATGGACCCCTTTATCATTATGAAATGTCCATCTTTGTCTCTTCTTACCTTTTTATCTTGAAGTCTGTTTCATCTGATATCAGTATGGTTACATCTGATTTTCTCTAAATACCATCTGTTTCGAGTGTCAATTTCCACCCTTTCACTTTGTCCTTGTAGCTGAGATGTGTCTCTTGGAGGCAGCATAGGATTGGTTTTAGTTTTTTTGATCCAATCTGCTACTCTGTGCCTTTTTATTGGTGAGTTCAGTCCATTTACATTTAACGTGATTATTGATATATGAGGACTTTCTATCATTCTATCTTTGGTTTTCTGGTGGGACTGTGTCTCCATTATTTGTTTGCCTTTTTGTTGCTGTATATTATTTCAGTGTGGTGGTATTCTATGATTTTCCTTCTGTTTCTTCTTGTTTTGTTATATATTTCCGTTCTGCATTTTTTTTTGAGTGTTTACCATTAAGTTTATGTGAAAGTAAGTTTGATATTTAGAGTATTCCATTTTCTTCAGCATGCTGACTTTCTCCATTTCTTGTGCCTGTGCAGACCTTTCGTCTGTCCCCTTTTATGTTTTTGTTGTCACAAATTATCCCTATTTATGCTGTGAGTTGATTTCTGTGCTGCAGTAGCAAATTGTCTTTTTCCTCTCTCTTTTTTAAAGTGTTTTCTTTTCTTCTTTACTCTGTATGTTATGTTTAAGTGTATAGTGTCTTATTTGGTGTAGGTGTTGCCATTTCCTGCTTCTGTCTGTCTGTTCATACATGTTCAAAACTACCCATGGTTTTGTATTCTTTTGCTTTTTTGTTTCAGGTCGAATAGCCTCCTTCAGTATTTCTTGTAGTGCAGGTCATGCATCAGAAAATTCCCTGAGCTTCTGTATGTCTGGAAATGTCTTCACTCCTCCTTCATATCTAAAGGATATCTTTGCTGGATATATTATTCTTGGCTCATAATTTTTCTTTTTCAATACTTTGAATATTTGATATACTCCCTCCTGGCTTGTAGAGTTTCTGCTGAAAAAATCTGATGATAATCTAATGCGCTTTCCTTTGTAGGTTACCATCTTCTTTTCCCTGGCTGCTCTGAAGATTCTTTCTTTGTCATTAATTTTTGACAGCTTCAATACAATGTGCCTTGGAGAAGGCCTGTTGGGATTGAGGTAATTAGGTGTTCTATTTGCTTCTTGGATTCAAGGATCCTGTTCTTACCACAAGTTTGGGAAGTTTTTGTTGAGTATCTGTTTGAATATAATCTCTGTTCCTTCTCCATCTGGTATGCCCATTATTCTTATATTGCTCTTTTTTGATGGAGTCAGAAAGTTCTTGTAGAGTTCTTTTACTTCTTTTAACTCCCAAATCTCTCTCTTGTTCCATCTATGTCATTTCCAGATTTCTATCTTCGATGTCACTGAGTCTTTCCTCCATCTGGTCAGCTCTATTACCTAAGCTGGCTATTTCATTCTTCATTTCTGTTATTGAGTTCTTTATGTCCAGAAATTCTATTTGGTTCTTTTTAAAAATTTCAATATCTTTAGTAAAATGTTCATTTTGTTCTTTGATTGTGTTTCTGAGTTCATAAAATTGCCTGTGTTTTCTTGCATCTCATTGAGTTTTTTCAGAACTGCAATCTTGAATTCTGTGTCATAAATAAGTCACATATTTCCATGTCTTCAAGTACCTTTTCTGGAGACTCTTCATTTTCTTTCTGAGCTGCCTTGTTATCTTGATTATTCATGGGAATTAATGAATTATTATTTCCCTTCCTAGGCATCTACAGGAGTGAGTTCTACAACAGGTTGGTAGGAAGAGGTCTTTCTTTTGCTTTCCAGTAGGTGTTGTTACAATGCATTACTCTGTTTACCCCTGCAGGGATCTGCCCAGACAGGTGGAGTCAGGGGAGGAGTGGGTTGTGAAAGGTGGCTCTGAACAATGGTAGCGACAACCAGCTCAGCCAGTCCTGCACCCAAGGCTCCATCCCCTTTGCTGGAACTACATAGTTCGGTTGCGAGTCTGTGGCTGTGGGCTGCAGTTCTCAGAAGTGCAAATATTCTGTTCTTTTTATCTGGTAATGCTACTGTTCCGATTCTAGTACTGGGCATGTGGAGGCAGGGCGAGTTCTGGAAGAATAGGGAGGGGTTGGCTAGGCTCAGTGCGTATGCCTTCCATCCTCTGCTTGGCAGTGAGGTCTCAAATCGCTGTTGTCACCCTTCTTCCAACAGTCTTTGCTCCAAGGTTTCTGCCATGAGTGTTGGGTTCAGTCGTGTTATATGACTATCCCTCAGGCAGGACTGCGGGCCATAAGGGGAGTACTAGCAGTCCAAGTTCTTCCCTCTCCAGTGACAGCTGTAGCTCCGGAATGCAGGGAGCTCGGAACTCCGAACAGCGGTCTGCGTCCTGTGCCCCAGCGCCCACGTCTCCGCACTTCCCCTTTCCCTCCTTCCCCGCTTGCCCAATTTGCCCACCTTTAGATGATTTCAGTTGCACATCTCTTCGTCTTGCCTGTCTGCTGCACTAGGAGCCCTTTGTGGAATTACAGTTGTTCAATTTGTTGTAAATTCCAGGAGAGATTTAGAGGCTCACCTCACACCATGATTTCTATGACGTCAAAGCACTATTTCTTTTTACATGTCAGCCATCTTACCAAATGTTGACTACCAAGACCAAAAAAGCAAACTAAGATACTAGACAAAAGATAATGGTTAAAAAAAAAAAAAAAAAAATCATGTTACATCTACATTGTTAAGGCAACCATGTATGAGACTACAGCTCCTTCTAAGTTTCCTTTGATGCCTACAATTTAAGCAAGGTATCAAAGTACGTATCTTCTCACATTAATGAAACACGAGCATTAATGGTTCCTCAAGTAAAATACATCCTGTGTTAGAGCAAGATTTACAGAAAGAATAACAGCTAACAACCATAGATATGCTCAGTTCCTAGCTAGCCTAGTAATTGTCTTAGCGAGATTTTTAAAGAAACTTAAGTATCTAGATATATTGTTACCTCTAAATAAAAGTGCTATCAATCTCTTACCTTGCAAAGCAATCCTTCATTTCTCTTCCTTGCCCTATCAAATAATCACCTTCAAATTCACTTGTTCTTAAGGCCAGTAAAGAGGAGCATTCAGCTTCCAGTTCCATAATGCTTCATGTCAAAGTAATGCCACAATAACTTTCAAGCCTGTTTCTCCAGGTTTTAAAATTGTCCATTATTTAATAGAGTAAAGACTAAACTGGTATAACAAAGGGACCATAAAATAAAGGGGCTTAAGTAGGATAGAAGTTTCTTTCTCATGCTTCTATTCTGAAGGACAGATCCAGGACTGGCAGGGTATCAGCATCTCTATAATGACTTCCATCTATGGGTCCAAGACAACTGCTCCAGGTTTTTACCATTTTCTAACCAATGGGGAAGCAGGATAAGAGGAGAATGCAAGTACCTTCTTTCTAAAGAACTGATCCAGAAAGAGCACATAGTACTCCTGCTTACTTCCCATCATCTAGGACTTGGTCACATGACCACACCCAGTGGCAAGGAAAGGAAATGTAATCACTAGCCAAGTGGTCATGTGCCCAGCTCCAACTCAGGAAGCCTCTTAGGGGAGAAGGATAATAAGAGACACCTGGTTGTCTCTACCACCTTTTCAGAGACCAAAATTATTAAACTGCCTTTTAATATTCCCAAACCACTCTCTTGATAGTTAGCTACCCAGCTTCTTTTTGTCTCTGCTCAACAAAAGACTGCCCTTCTGCTCATCACAATTGGGCAAAAGCCAAAGGATGAGAATATAATTACTCACACATGATGTCCCCTTTTCACATTTAGTTTTCTAAACTCTTAGGAGCCTTAAGTTTAACATGGTTTCTTTTTGTTTTAAGGCTTGCTTCCAGTTGTTTGGCAGCCTGTCCTCTGGAGGAAAAAAAACCCTTAAATACACTTATTTGAAATTATTAGAAGCAATACTCCTTTGTTCATTAAAATACACGTAGTGCAAAAAAAACAACAACCAGGTTTTGAAATATGTTTTATCATTATGTTTTTAACCATGTTAGAAATTCTATGTTTAAAAAATAGAAAAAAAAGAAGAGATGTATTTGCATAAGCATTGCTCTCATAAATGACAAATAACTATCAGAATGCATTTATTTAATCTGATGGCCAGCAACATAGAGAAATGTGTATATTTTTAAACTCTATGCAGGTAGGTATCAGGTAAAGTATTCTTTAAAGACTGACATTTAAAAACAAAATTAATAAAGATAAACTGGGGGTTGATTAAAACTTCATTAAAAGCTCATATAAAGATCCCTTAATCGAAACAAGCTCTCAGTTCATTTAAAGTGATCTGATTTAAGGAAACTCTAAGAAGCACCATACTCACTACATGAAGAAAGAATACCTGACAAAGTATTTTAAGACCCCTCATATGCAGCAAGGTTTGTGACAGTATACCCTTAGGTATAGTTTTTGAGATGTTCATTACTTTAGCTAATAACAGGAACGTGCCAGATGTTCATGACGGTATTATCTCACTAGAGAAAAGCCTTTCTATCCTAGTTGACTAATAAAGACTTCTTCCACATAATTCTGAATCACAAGGTAGTGGGCCCAGAACCGTTCAACAACAAATCGACTCCTGCATGTCCATTCCTTCATCCTGAAGTAACCACACCTGCATATGTCTAATGACTTGTAAAGGCTGATCTGAGAACTGTAGGGGCTGATGTTACATCACCCAGAAGTGCTTCCACACATCACAGGTCACTTTCCATGACTGTATCCATGAGAAAAACCTACTTGAATGTACTCTTCTGAATTCTTGGATGCTAGGTGCCCCTGGCCTTTATTTAAAACACGAGCACCTTTTCCTGAGTGTTTTTAAGTTCCATTTTGGCCTAAGGAGTTCATTAATAATACACAGACATATTTAAATTCTGAAATTCAAACAAAGAAACCAGAGATGAAAAATAACAATAACAACAAACCAGGAAATCACTAGAGAAACCAAAAGTCTGAACTCCTCAAGGCCTTTTTTATTAGAGCTGTAAATCATATCACCCAAAAGGGAACTTGGCGAGGTGTGTACACAGTCCGGTCTAATCAGGCGACAGCGCTGGGAATAACTACAGATGCAGTGCCAACAATGCTTGGATGACTGCTGCCAGGAGTAACATCTGTCAAGCATTCATATGACTTAGCTACTCTCCAGAGCAGCCTTGCTATATATGTCATAATTCACAACATTTCGATTAATTATACTTCTGCAAATAATCAACAGTCATACAAAAGCCAGCTAAAAACTCAGTTTAGGGTAGAAACTGGTGCCCTAGCATTGAAGCAAATGGCCCAAGATCACCTCCAACATTAAAAACCCCATCAATATATCTAAAGACTACAGAGAGGCTCCCACCATAATGGAAAGTAACCTCACTTCGTTGAGAACATTTTCTAGTTTAGTTTCTTTTAATTCTTCCCTTCTGTCTAAGTGCCCCTCCCAAATATCCTTGTCTTCTGTGGGTCAACAATTAAATTATCCATGATCTGGCTCCTCTCAGAGGAAAACAAATCTGTCTATGACATTGTACACTTTCTGGAAACAGATTAAGGGAACCAGAAGAAAATGTACGGCATTCAAGCCCTCAGTCTAAGTGGGTAGCCCTGTAACGCTACGACTTTCAAAGCTGAGATGGACAGCTCTCCAAACACTGACGAGATCCCTGGTGCCAAACAGGGTATCCCTGCTAGGAAGCTCATGGACTATAAATGGTATGTGGTATCAATCACGTGCCGAAACCACCAAAAGACACCATGGGATGTGGAAAGTCCATCTGCATGAAACCTGACTCAGTGGGAGCATAGCACTTAACACTTTCACTTATAAGCTTTTGGGGTGGAAGATCAGGATCATTATAAAACTGAAGATATTAATAAATATCTCCATGTTGTAACTACAGCTATGATGAAAATGACAGGATAATAACTGAGGCAAAGGTTATTTGGAATTCAAAACAAACCAGCTTAATATTTTATGATGAGGATGAGTCGAAGGTGCGCCCCTCCTTGCACTGTCACCTCTGCCGGGCACCCCCTGAGGAAGAAGCGTAAGAGGCAGCACCCAGAGAGGTAAGAGGCCTGGAGGCGAAGAAAAAGGGGAAGAGGAGGGGAAACCACAGCAGCAATAGCTTCGTGAGTAGGCTAAGAATTTGCAGGTTTATTTCTTGCTTTATTTCTTTTCTCCCATATTTTATTCTAGTTCAACACGCTTCAATTTATTCCTCCAATTCTGGGTGTCTCAAATACTTGAACAAGGAAAAAAAAAAAAGAGAGAATCTCATTAACAAAAAACTTCCCCTTACGGTTTTGTAAATGTACAAAAATTGTAATTTCACAGAAATGCCTTTCAATTCCTGGCTCTCCTGCCACTGATTTTACTCTATAATAATAATTTCTAACAATTACAATATGCTAAGGATTTTAAATACACCATCTTATTCAATCTTCATGACAATTCAACAAGGTAGGTAGAGGATTTCCACAGCAACGCAGAGAGAGTTGCAAGACCACACAGCTAGCCCGAAGGGGGGCAAGGCTCAACCCCAAACCCACCGTTTAGCTTCCATGTATCCTTCTCCCCATACTTGGCATATTTAGAACAGGACTTTCTGTACAACACAGAGCTCAAGTTCTTCTACTTTAGATCACAAGCCCTTGCTACTTTTAAAGATAATTTACAGAATGAATCACCACACTAGCTTTGAAGACTGTGATTATTCTTGAAGCCCCAGTCTGGATATACGCTATGGGTCAGATGAAGACGAAGGGTCAGGAGGGCCACTGATGGGCTGACTTAATCTGTGAAAATTATACCCAGAGAACTAACTCAAAGCGTAGCTGACACAGAAAACAGGACCTAGAACAAGCTACCATCAATTAAAGTAGAGCAAGTTAGAATTTAAATCAAAGGTAATGCTTTCTCTTGGTTTTTAGGGCAACTAGCTCATCCTTGTGGACAGAAAACTGCAACCACCAAGTTCCTCCTATACTACCTCATTAAAGTACTGCACTAAAATTGGGGAAACTGATTCAGACCAGTAGACAGCCTTGATGATTTAAGTTTGAGCAAACTTTCCGAGCAGATTTACATGACATATACAGTTAACTACCTATACTGTGTTAGCAATCCTATACCTTAAAATTTGTCCATATAATATATGTGGGAAGTCTCTGAAAGATTCTTAAACTCAAATCAAATATAAAACCAAGGATTTGTTGAAAACAATGTAACAAGAGTCATTATTTATAAATGTTTCTGTTGTACAGTGGAGTCAATTCTAAAAGATTACAGCAATTTTTCAATCTGGTAGAAATCACCTAAACTCTAACCTAACTACAAAGATATTTACTGCAATATTTATTTGCTATATAAATATTTATTGATTTATTTAGATCATTGTCTAATGTCTAGCATAACAGGCTTTATGCTAGACATTAGACAATGAGCAAATAACAGGCTATTGCGTTGCTACGTGTAAAATCAGAATGTTATCATGAAATAGAGACCCTGCACATACTTCAGATTGAGTGGTCAAAGGATGTCACTTTAGAAAACTGTAAAACACCCAAATTTCCATCAGTAGTAAACAGCCCGAATGTCTATCAATTATGAAAATATACAACAGAATACTAGACAGACATTAAAAGCTTCAGGTAGAATTTCAAGTGCTGATAGTGAAGATATACCACGTATATGACAAACTGGAGAAAGTAAGATAAGAAGAGAGTGTATATAAATCTATGCATATAAATTTATTAAAGCATGTATTCAGATGTGGGTATGTGCATTAAAAATATCCCAAAATTATTAACAGTGATTACTTTCAGGAAGAGGAATTTGGAGTGTGGAGACTATATTCCATTTAATATGTGTGTGGGTGAGTTGTGTGTGTGTGTACTCTTTTCATTTAGACACTGAAAAATTATTTTTAATATATAAATGCCAAATCAGTATGACAGAAACCATGGGCCTTCTACTGTTAGTCTATCTGAAACTTATAATTCTAATTTACAAACTTAATATACAAACCTCCCACTTAAGGAAGGCGGTAATAAAATGACCACCTAAAATAGGACTGTTTGTGGACATTGGCTTAATGTTAAATATGGCACAGCCACTTCCTGTGGCTCACAAAACCTTCCCAGTTCAGCTTTCATTGGTAAAAATTGGCCCACCTGCTCTCTGTAAGGTTCAGATATGAGTATAACTATTCATTCCTACTTTGACATTAATCACTTGTGAAAAAACTGGGGAGGACACATCAAATACATTCAATAGATAAATGGAATGAAAACTGGGTCTTCTTTCGCCATTACTAACATTCAAATGCCCTTCCCACAGAGCAATGTTCAGATCTCTCAGGCAGATTCCTCAACAACTACAAATGTCCTATGTGTTAATGTCCCTAAATTTACTAAAAATTAAAAGTTTTAAAAAGGATCCCATTGATTCAAAAGTAAAACATACTTCAAAAGAATTTCCCAAGAAAAATAAGTAGAGTGGCGTTTCCAGCCCGGGTTGAAGACCCCATTTCCAAAACTAGCAAACCAAAGTAATGCCTTTAGTCTATGAGGCAATTACAATTATGTGCTTAATAACACGGAAAGCAGTAAACAAAAGAGCCTATTTTTGGGTTTTTTACCTAATGCAGCATGATCTTCTTGCTCCTGACTCTTTCCCAAAGGGGCCATCATTTTTGAATATGTATCCGTCCACCAAGGATTATACTTCAAAACCTGTTCAACTGCCTCATCTTCAAAAAAGTCAGCTCTGAAAAAAAACATTGAATGAGACTGTTATATAGAATTAGGCTAGTTTTCTTTTCTTTTTTTAATTTTATAACTCATCATATTTGAACTGGGAATATAGATTAATTCAAAGTACATTTCTTTTTTTTTTTTTTTAACTTTCATTTATTTAAAGTGTGTTTTTCCAGGACCTATCAGCTCCAAGTCAAGTCGCTGTTTCAACCTAGTTGTGGAGGGTGCAGCTCACACTGGCCCATGCGGGGATTGAACTGGCAACCCTGGTGTTAGAGCATCGTGCTCTAACCAACTGAGCTAACTGGCTGCCCCCAACGTACATTTCAAGGAAAGACTGAGCACTGCATTTACTTTCTTTGTGGTTAGTAATCATCATAAAACAAAAAGTAAGCCTCTGGCTAGAAGGATACTTGACACTTATGACCTCTTCAAATGTAAGGTACACAGGAGACCAGGCTTACCCTAAAGTCCCATCCCAGTCCTACGGTGAATCAAATCTGAACACACATGGATCTGAAGCCCAGCACTTGTGCTTGGATTGCAAATATCATAGATTTTGGTAAAGTTACAGTAAAGGAAAGTATCTTTTAACTCCACTAACAAATAAAAATAAAAACATGAGCAGAAAATTTAAGATACTGAACATCCACACAGAGGACACACACATGCGCGCGCATACATCACTGTTTACTGTTTAGCTAGCATATGTACTCATATTTTCTACCAAGATATAACCTATTTTATTTAGCTATGCTAATCTTAACAGTTCCTTAATTTAAAACTACTGAAAAAGATCAAAGCAACCTTTGTAGAGAACAAAAAATTAATTTTCCTGTACTTCCATTTCTCAGTTTTAACTAGAAAAATAACTGTTATATTCAAAATATACTCTTAGAAGACACTTATTCAGAAAACATGCTATCTTGCATTCAAAGTTGGAAATTGGTATTGCTAGGAAACAAATGACAAAAAAGTATAACTCATGGTGAAAATTTCATTTATATTTCAGTTTATTAGAAACCCAAGGAATTGGTAGTTTTGATAAACTGGATTTTCTAGCTGATAGTTTTATGATCTTAAATATTTTTTCCTTTCGGCTGAGATATTGAAATCTTTTAAAATTAGAAGTATGACAGATAACAACTTCTTCAAATATGCCAAGCACTGCACTAAGTTCTTCTAATTAATTATTTTCTTGAATCCTCATACCATCCCCATGGGCAGAGGATACTCTCTGCCCATTTTACATGGTGGAAACTGAGGGTCAGAAAAGTTGTATATCATGGCCAAGGTCAAAGAACCAGTAAGAAGCATGGCCAGGAATTAGACCTACTTAAGTCTTACTCCAGAATCCAAGCTATTAACCAATACACACATTCCAGTTTTTATGCCTGAGGAAATAAAGTACATATGGGACAAAATTGAACAGTAATTATCTTGAAATAATAATTCTCAATTTATGTCAGGTGCACAAAGCATATGAGATTAGGATAAAGCACGTGCTTTATAAACTACCATGTTCCCCATCACTCAAAATAAGACCTGGTCTTATTTTACTATAATATAAAACTGGGTCTTATATAATTGTTATATTATGTAAGACTGAGTTTTATATTAATTTTTGCTCCAAAAGACGCATTAGAGTTGATTGTCTGGCTAGGTCTTATTTTAGAGGAAACACGGTAATCCTGCTAAGTGAGAGTCTCCTATTAGCTATCTCTTTTCCTTTAAAGTGAAGGAAAACTCAAACTGATGGTCGCCAGATGGGAGGGGATCTGTGGGTCTGGGTGAAAAAGGTGAAGGGATTAAGAAGTAGAAATTGGCAGTTATAAAACAGTCACAGGGATGTAAAGTACAGAATAGAGACTACAGTCCATAATACTATAATAACTACATACGGTGTTAGGTGGGTAAGTTATTGGGGCAAGGGGCACTTCATAAGTTACATAAATGCGAAACCACTATGTTGTACACCTGCAACTAATACATATAATGTTGTATGTGAACTGTAACTGAAAATAAAATGAAAGAAAACATTTTGAATTGAGGTTCTACTATAAACTTTTATCCACAAATCAGGATGACAAGACAGGCAGTCCTGGCCCTCACAGAACTCACAGTCTCATGAGAGAGTCAAACAATTACAATACAGCATAAGAGCTATGACATAACAGTACAAGAGTTTATGACAAAATGAAATTGGGATGACAGGCAAGGTCCCTGGAGGAACTCATATCTTAGCCAACAGCTGAATGATAATTAACAGTTAACCAGATTAAGAGAGGTGGGACAAAATAATCTGGGCTGAAAGAATAATTAGCACAGGCTAGGAAACAAGAAGGCATACTTAAGAGAAAAAAACAGTTGAGAATTGCTAGAAAGAATGTGTTGTGGTGACAACCGCGTTGCAAGCCATGTTAAAAAATCTATTGAAAGACAGAAATCATGAGCCAAGAATAACATATCCAGCAAAGATATCCTTTAGATATGAAGGAGGAATAAAGACCTTTCCAGACATACAGAAGCTCAGGGAATTTTCTAATACACGACCTACACTACAAGAAATACTAAAGGAGGCTATTCGACCACCATCAACAGGGACAATTCTGGCAACCAAAACTGAAAAGGGGGAGAGTAAAGGCCTGAACCAGAATACGAAATGGCGAAAGTAAGCGTGCTGAAGAAAATGGAATACTCTAAATATCAAACTTTCTTTTACATAAACTTAAGGGTAACCACTCAAAAAAAACCCAGAACTGAAATATATACTGTAATAAAAGAAGAAACAGAGGGAAACATCATAGAATACCACCACACAGAAATAATAGACAACAACAAAAAGGCAAAAAAAAAAACAATGGAGACACAGCCTTACCAGAAAACTAAAGATAGAATGACAGAAAATCCTCACATATCAATAATCACCCTAAATGTAAATGGACTGAACTCACCAATAAAACGGCACAGAGTAGCAGATTGGATCAAAAAACTAAACTAAACCCAACCATATGCTGTCTCCAAGAGACACATCTCAGCTACAAGGACAAGCATAGACTCAAAGTGAAAGGGTGGAAATTGACACTCCAAGCAAATGGTACCCAGAGAAAATCAGGTGTAGCCATAATGATATCAGATGAAACAGACTTCAAGGTGAAAAAGATAACAAGAGACAAAGATGGACATTTCATAATGGTGAAGGGACTGTACAACAAGAAGACATAACAGTCATCAATATTTATACCCCCAATCAGGGAGCACCGAAATATACCAAGCAACTACTAACAGAACTAAAGGGAGAAATTGACCAAAACACAATTATACTAGGGGACTTAAATACATCATTGACAGCTATGGATAGATCATCCAAACAGAAAATAAATAACGAAACAGCAGCCCTAAATGACACATTAGATGAAATGGACATAATTGAAATATATAGAGCACTTCATCCTAAAACATCAGACTATACATTCTTTTCTAGTGTACATGGAACATTCTCAAGGATAGACCATATATTGGGACATAAAATCAGTCTCAGCAAATTTAAGAAGATTGAAATCATACCAAGGCTTTGAAAATGGATATCAACTGCAAAAAGAAAGCGGGAAAAAACACAAATAGATGGAGATTAAACAACATACTTTTAAAGAACGACTGGGTCAAAGAAGAAGTTAGAGGAGAGATCAAAAGATACATAGAAACAAATGACAATGAAAATACATCCTACCAAAATTTTTGGGATGCAGCGAAAGCAGTTTTAAGAGGGAAATTTATCTCATTACAGGCCTATCTCAAGAAACAAGAAAAATCCCAAATAAATAACCTCATGTTACACCTTAAAGAACTAGAAAAAGAACAAGTAAAACCCAAGGTCAGCAGAATAAAGGAAATAACAAAAATCAGAGAGTACTAAATGAAATAGACAATCAAAAGACAATAGAAAAAATTAATGTGACAAAGAGCTGGTTCTTTGACAAGATTAACAAAATTGACAAACCCTTGGCTAGACTTACTAAGATAAAAAGAGAGAAGACACTGATTAACAAAATCAGAAACGAAAAAGGGGAAGTTATCACGGACACCACAGAAATACAAAGGATCATCCAAGAATACTATGAAGGACTATATGCCACCAAATTCAATAACCTAGAAGAAATGGACAAGTTCTTAGAAACATATAGCCTTCCAAGGCTGAACCATGAAGAACTGGAAAATCTAAACAGACCGATCACCAGTAACAAAATTGAATCAGTCATCCAAAACCTTCCCAAAAGCAAAAGTCCGGGACCAGATGGCTTCACTAGTGAATTCTACCAAACCTTCAAAGAGGATCTATTACCAATCCTGCTCAAACTCTTCCAAAAAATTGAAGAAGAGACAGTACTCCCTAACTCATTTTATGAGGCCAACATTACCCTGATACCAAAACCTGGTAAGGACAGCACAAAAAAAGAAAACTACAGACCAATATCTCTGATGAATACCGATGCAAAAATCCTAAATAAAATTCTAGCAAATCGAATACAACAATGCATTAAAAAGATTATTCATCACGACCAAGTGGGGTTCATCCCCGGGGCACAAGGATGGTTCAACATATGCAAATCCATCAATGTGATACATCACATAAACAAAATAAAGGACAAAAATCATATGATTATATCAATTGATGCAGAAAAAGCATTTGACAAGATACAACATCCATTTATGATTAAAACACTTAATAAAATAGGTATAGAAGGAAAATACCTTAACATAATAAAGGCCATATATGACAAGCCCTCAGCTAATCTCATAATTAATGGAGAACAACTGAAGCCCTTTGCTCTACATTCAGGAACACGACAGGGCTGTCCCCTATCACCTCTGCTTTTCAACATAGTGTTGGAAGTCCTCACCAGAGCAATCAGGCAAAAGAAAGAAATAAAAGGCATACAAATTGGGAATGAAGAAGTTAAATTATCACTCTTTGCAGATGACATGATGCTATATATAGAAAACCCTAAAGACTCCACCAAAAAGCTATTAGAAAGAATCAATGAATACAGTAAAGTTGCTGGCTACAAAATCAACGTACAAAAGTCCATTGCTTTCCTATATACTAACAATGAAATCTCAGGAGAAGAAATACAAAAAACAATTCCTTTTGCAATTGCAGCAAAAGAATAAAATACCTAGGAATAAACTTAACCAAGGATGTGAAAGACCTATATGCTGAAAACTATAAGACATTTTTGAAAGAAATTGAAGAAGACACAAAGAAATGGAAAGACATTCCGTGCTCATGGATTGGAAGAATCAACATAGTTAAAATGGCCATATTACCCAAAGCAATATACAGATTCAATGCAATCCCCATCAAAATCCCAATGGCATATTTTAAAGAAATAGAACAAAAATCATCAGATTTGTTTGGAACCACAAAAGACCCGAATAGCCAAAGCAATCTTAAGAAAAAGAACAATAATGGAGGTATCACACTTCCTGACTTTGGCTTGTACTACAGGGCTACAATAATCAAAACAGCATGGTATTGGCAGAAAAACAGACACATAGACCAATGGAATAGAATTGAGAACCCAGAAATAAAACCACATAAATATGGACAGATAATTTTTGACAAAGAAGCTAAAAACATACAATGGAGCAAAGACAGCCTCTTCAATAAATGGTGCTGGGAGAATTGGATAGCCACGTGCAAAAGAATGAAACTGGACTGCTATTTGTCACCATGTACCAAAGTTAATTCAAAATGGATCAAAGACTTAAGCATAAGACCTGACACAATAAACTGCATAGAAGAAAACATAGGTACTAAACTTATGGACCTTGGGTTCAAAGAGCATTTTATGAATTTGACTCCAAAGGCAATGGAAGTAAAAGCTAAAATAAACGAATGGGACTATATGAAACTTAAAAGCTTCTGCACAGCAAAAGAAACCATTGACAAAATAAAGAGGCCACCAACTGAATGGGAGAAGATTTTTGCAAACAGTGCCTCCGATAAGGGGCTAATATCCAGAATATACAAGGAACTCATGCAACTCAACAACAAAAATACAAACAACCCAATTGAAAGATGGGCAGAGGACTTAAAGAGACATTTCTCCAAAGAGGACATACAAATGGCAAATAGACATATGAAAAATGCTCAACATCACTAATCATCAGAGAAATGCAAATCAAAACCACAATGAGACATCACCTCACCCCAGTCAGAATGGCTATCATCAACAAGACAAATAGTAACAAGTGTTGGAGAGGCTGTGGAGAAAAAGGAACCCTCATACACTGTTGGTGGGAACGCAGACTGGTGCAGCCCTTATGGAAGGCAGTGTGGAGGTTCCTCAAAAAATTACGAATAGAATTGCCATATGACCTAGCAATCCCTCTCCTGGGTATCTACCCAAAAAATCTGAAAACATTTATACATAAAGACACATGTGCTCCAATGTTCATTGCAGCTTTGTGTACAGTGACCAAGACATGGAAACAACCAAAATGTCCTTCGATAGATGAATGGATAAAGAAGTTTTCGTATATATACACAATGGAATACTATTCGGCAGTAAGAAAAGATGACATAGGAACATTTGTGACAACATGAATGGATCTTGAGAGTGTAATGCTGAGCAAAATAAGTCAGACAGAAAAAGCAGAGAACCATGTGATTTCACTGATATGTGGTATATAAACCAAAAACAACAAAAGAACAAGACAAATAAATGAGAAACAGAAACTCATAGACACAGACAATAGTTTAGTGGTTACCAGAGGGTAAGGGGGGTGGGGGGTGGGAGATGAGGGTAAGGGGGATCAAATATATGGTGATGGAAGAAGAACTGACTCTGGGTGGTGAACACACAATGGGATTTATAGATGATGTAATACAGAATTGTACACCTGACATCTATGTAATTTTACTAACAATTGTCACCCCAATAAATTTAAAAAATAAATTATAAAAAAAATTAAAAAGAAAAATATTGAAAAAAAAAAAAAGAAAGTGGATAGATCTGACATGTAGTTAGAAACTAGAATCCTCAGGATGAAGGAGTCAGGGGAGCCCGGAGTCAAGGTAGATGCCCAGGATTCTGGCCTTGACCACTGAGTGGACAACAGTGCCACTTATTGGGACAGGAACACAAGATGTTAGCAGACATGGCTGGAGTGACGACTTCTGCTTGTAACAGGCTGAGTTTGAGGTATCCTTTTAGGACACACAGAGACCTGTCCAACAAGCAGTTAGACATGGAAGTCTGACACTCACGAGACACATGGGACAGTTAATGAGGCCAGAATTGCCCAAGGAAAACTGTGAGGGTGACAGAAAAGGGTCTTGGACACCAGAGCACCAAGGACACTTAACGCAAAGGTAGATGAACCCACCTGAGAAGATGCTGGGTTTTGCCCTAAGGGAAAAATTATTTGAAAAAAACAAAAAAAGAACTGGCTTTGTAAAACTATCTCTGCCACCTGCATACCCCCCACATCCCAAAAATTTCAGAATATTTAAGTGATTATTTTTAGTAAGTTCTCACTAATACAGTCCCAGTGATTAAACTGTGATGATTTTTACATTTCCCTGATTTAAGAGTTTTGTGAACAAGATTTGAGGCTGACTGACAGTCTACTTTCCAGAATAAATTACTTTCAAGTTTTTAAATGCCATTCAATCTGACAAGCCTCACTGAGTGCCCTCTACATGTGTGCAGCATCAGGGAGATGAGATTGGCAGGACTCAACTCCCTGCCCTTCAGTACTCCACAATTTAATGGGAACCATACACACAAACACAGAATGCTGTTAAGAATGAGTTACAACATGGGAGCACTGAGGAGGGTTTCCACCACCTATCTGGGAGAGAAGGTGACGGGGTGACAATTGGTTCCAGTCTTAAAAGATAAGTAAAAGGCAGGATGTGACAGGGGAGAAAAGGGCTAAGGGATACAATGAGTACAAAGTATGTGAGAAGCAATATGGTACAGGTGGGCAGACGCAAACATTGATTACTGCTACAGTGCAGAATGTGGCAGGGAGTGGCAAGTGAGACGCTAAGGGACAGGCAGGATCCAGATCACAGAGAACTTTCTATGCTACCACAAGGAGTTAGAAGCTCATGCTCTATGCGAAGGACAGTCTAGCATTAGTTTAAGCAGATTTTCATTTTCAGTACATAAGACATTATACTGCTGGTTTTATAGTTGATGGATTTGCAGAAGTAAAGGCTGAAGGTAGAGATGTCACTTAGGCAGCAAGGAGACTGCTGCAGTAAGTGTGACACAGATGAGGGCCAGAAATAGATGGAGTAAAGGAAACAGTAGAGATAAACGGTACAACTTCAAGATAGACTGGAAGTATGGGATAAGAAAGAAGTCAAAGACGAATCCCAGGTTCCTAACCTGGGTGAGTAGAGTGAAAAATCGGGCACTCCACCATGGAGAACATTCAGGAAGACTTTAAAGGTAAGATGATGAGTTCGATTTGGACATGCTGAAATAGAAGAGTCAGCGAGATGCCCAGTCACTCTAAACCCTTAACCTGGCTTTTCTTCATTGCACTTGTCACAATCAAAATATGTATACTTCCCCACCAGAATGTAAGCCCCATGAGGGTAGCCACCACACACTCCTTGCTGTCTGCAAAACTGCCTAGCATGCAGTTCACTGAAATACTTGTTGAAAAAATTAAAGAATGAATATGCATAAATGAAATTTTATTCTAATGCTTTTCCTAAGCTTGCTTTTAGAATAGAGAACCACCTTGGAAGTAGGTGATCGTCTTCTCACCTCATAATCACTACCTGTTGTCTTAAGATCTCCTTAATAAATCCAAAAGCCTGATCAGTATATTACTTCTTTAATACATTTATAGTACTGAAAATTATAATTTGAAATGGGACCCTAAATGCTATTTGATCATTTTTGTCCTTTTTCTTAGCTCACAAATATTTGAATATTGACTAAATTCTTTTATTTTCTCCCAAAGAAGGAAACAGGCAAAATTTTATGAACTCGTTGAAATAAAACATATGCCAATAATTAAAAACAATTTAATTAGGAAGTAAAAAATAAACACTCTCAGCAAGAAAACTTGGCTATAATAAGCAAAAGAGGAAGAACTATTACGGAATATTTTAGGATGACTTCATTATATTTTAATACAAAAATAATATCCAAAAGGAATTATAAACGGCAAAAAAATGGACAATCAAAAACAATAAATGGATCATCTATATGCCCAGAATTCTGCTGGGCTAGAAACCATACGGGGAAAAAAAATTATAAACTGGCATCCAGGTATTACAACAAAGAATTTTAAAAATAATAATCCAAAATAATTCATATGTGCCTTTGAAATGTATAATTTTTTTCTATGTAATCAATTTACCTCACCATTCTGCCTTAGGGAGACATTAAAATGAGTCTTCCCTAAAACCTGACAACAGGAGGAGACATGACTTGGAAGAAGGACAATGTCATCTAGTACACTAATGGAATATATGTTACGTGTTACATGTGTATATTACATCACATACATAAATGTGTAATACAATACATTCAATGTATTGTCTGCATGGAAGATCAGAATTTAAAGTAAACCCCTTCCCTCTACTGTACTAACTTAAAATATTTTTAATTGAAAATTTAAAAGAATTTTACTTTATTAATATTAACACATTTGGTTGAGTTAGTCAGCTAATGTAATAATGAGTAATGAGTAACACAAAAATTACAATTAGCCAATCTAATAGCTACCAGAAAAGTCACAAAGAACCTTTTTTTAAAAAATTAAAGTTTATTGGGATGACAATTATTAGTAAAGTTAGATAGGTTTCAGATGTACAATTCTGTAACACATCATCTATACATTACATTGTGTGTTCACCACCCAGAGTCAGTTCTCCTTCCATCACCATATATTTGATCCCTTTTACCCTCATCTACCCCCTCCCCTCTGTAACCACTAAACTATTGTTGGTGTCTATGAGTTTTTGTTTCTTCATTTGTCTTATCTTGTTCCTTTGTTGTTTTCAGTTTTATATACCACATATCAGTGAAATCATATATGCTCCAATGTTCATTGCAGCTTTATTTACAGTGGCCAAGACATGGAAACAACCAAAATGTCCTTTGACAGATGATTGGATAAAGAAGTTGTGGTATATATACACAATGGAATACTACTCTGCCCCAAGAAAAGATGAAAGTGCCATTTGCGACAACATGGATGGGTCTTGAGATTATTATGCTAAGCGAAATAAGGCAGACAGAGAAAGTTGAGAACCACAAAGAATCTTTAATTCTTGACTCCCACTATCCAAACTTGCCCATGACTAAATTTAAACCACTCATGTAAGAACTCTTCCTTGAGAAGTGGAAAGAACATTTAATGCATACTACTAACTTCTAGATGAAGAAACACAGAAGATGGTGAAAAATAAGGGCTGCTTATAATACCGTGTTTCCCTGAAAATAAGACCCAGCCAGACCATCAGCTCTAATGCATCTTTTGGAGCAAAAATTAGTATAAGACCCGGTCTTATTTTAGTATAATATAAGACCGGGTCTTATATAATATAATACCTGGTCTTATTTTACTATAAGACCGGGTCTCATACAATACTATACTATACTATACTATACTATACTATACTATACTATACTATACAATACTATACAATACAATACAATACAATACAATACAATACAATACATACAATACAACACAACACAACATAACACAATACAATACAATACAATACAATATAATACCAGGTCTTATCAATTTTTGCTCCAAAAGACGCATTAGAGCTGATGGTCCGGCTAGGTTTTACCTTTGGGAAAACACAGTATCACATTGCCAACTATAATATCCAATTTCCTAATTCTCTTGGGGTATATAGATATTCTTCTAGTTCTACAAGAGAAAAATACTTCTAATTAAGCTCCCTCCCACTTGAAATTTCAGTCATGTAGAGCTAATTCTGTTTTCATGCTTGCCCAAGAAAATTGCTGACAATGAAATTTCCACTGTAAATATTCAGGATGATTTTTAAAATAGGTTGTTTCAAATTACTCTTTAGTGAACTTTTAAAACCACAATTGGAGAGATAAAGGTAATTAGAAATGGCAATGTAAATGGATTGAAATCTCTTAGATGTCCTCCAAAATACAACATACTCTGCTCTTACTCAGTTTCCCTCAGGATGTTGAATAGTTCAACCATTTATCATGACACATCACTCAATGCATTTGCACATCACAAGATATATTTCTGCCATTCCAATTAGTCTCCTACTGTGTCACAGGAAATATAATGTTAATCACAAGAGCAACAGCAGTTAAATTGAAAAAGTGTATATGAAAAGGAAATACAAAATTATAAATGGAAAGACTCTTTTTCAAGTCCTGGCCAAGCCATTTAGTAGTGGTGTGACTTTCAGTAAGTCCCTTAACCGCCTTTCCCCAGCTGTTATAAAAACTGAAATAATCATGAGAGCACTTGATAAGCTAAAAGCATTATACAAATAAAAGGGAATATGATGATTACAACTGCATATTTAATGGTTTAGAAGTTGTTGGCCCAGAGCATGGGAAGAAGAAGAATTGAAATCTAAATCAACATATGACACACATCCTATGAGAACCCAGCATCCAGAGGCCAGGTGACAATCGCTTTCTTGGAACAAGTGTTGCTAACATGGCCAATGAACATACCACAGTCTCTCCTCAAGTGATTAATTATCTATCCATTAATTGGATAAGTTCCTAAGGCCTGATAGAGATGCACTATGGCTAAAGACACCATTAACGCAGGTGGGAAATAAAATACAGCAAAACTTAAAATGAGATTTTCTTTATACCCTACTACAAACAATAATTATTTAATTTGAAACAGATCCTTGATTACTGGTGGTAGTGGATAAAAGTTTTAGGAAAACCCTGGATCAGCCAAGAAAAGCAGTAAATGTAGATTCAAATTCTTAAAGACTGTTAATCACAACAAAAAGTCTACATAAAAGATGCAGATATTCTTGAATTCAGTGTCCTATTTTTAAACCTGGAAAGAAAAAACTCAAAGATGTTGGAAGAGTTCTGTGTTGCTGGAATGAAATGCTAGGAAGCAACATTTTACAAAGATCTCAAAGGTATAACAGTTGTAGGGTAATTCCAATGTCAATTAAGGTTTTGCGTCCTCACTAATTTCTAGAATCCAAAAAGCACATGCCTAGCATAGTTAAAAACATACTCAAAAATTTTATATAAAAATGTCAAGTAAATTATTTAATCCTCAAAAAATTCAATACTCAAGTTCCAGTCAAGATGGTGGAGTAGGTAAATGCTGGGCTCGCCTCCTCCCATGACCACATCAACATTACAACTAAACTACAGAACAGCCTTCATTGAGAATCACCTCAAGTCCAGCTGAACAGAAGTCCTACCTCTAAGGACCTGCAGAAGAAGCCACTTTGAGACTGGTAGGAGAGGCAGAGACATGGAACGGGCTGGTCCCACACCCACGTGTGACCATTAAAAATCGTGAGGAATATATGTCTCGGCTATAGAAGTCCTCCATCTGCGGAGTGAAGGGTTCCAGCCCCACACCAGGCTCCCCAGCCCAGGGTTCCAGTGCCTGGAAAAGAAGTCCCTATAACTTCCGGCTGTGAGAACCAGCAGAGATTGTGGCTGAGTGAGACAGGGTAGCTGCAGTCCCAGGCATTCCTCTTAAAGGCCCCATGCATGAACTTACTCACTGATGGACTCACTCGCTCTGAGCTCCAGCACTGGGGTAGCAGTTCAAAAGGTGCCAGGGACATTCAGGGAGGAGCTGGGTTGTCTGACTTCGGGGCCAAAGGCTGGAGGGTCAACTTTCTTCCAGACAGTGTTGAGCCCTTCTCACACCCAGCCCGCACAGGTGGGAACCATACTATAGTCTCCATCAACCTGGCTAACACCATTCACACTGCCCTGTTCTAAGGGCCCACCTAACTTACAGGCCCTTAGAAGCTACTTCCAGTGGCTTTCCCATACAAATGGTCATTGTGGCTCACGCTGCAGACTTTCCTAAAATCTCTCAAAGGTTCACAAACCCCAACAAGCAGCATCTGGCAGCAACGTGCTCCATACCTCTGGATGACCAGCCCTAAGCCCAGCACTAGTGGCAGCCAGCCTTGGTTAGCAGCTTACCCTCTTCTAAGCACCTCCAAGCACAGCACAAGTGGCAACCATCTGCAAATCACTTTGTAGCTCATAGAAGGTGGCCCCAGGCCAGGCACAGGCAGCAGCTGACCTTGGCCTGCACCAGAGCCCCTCCAAGAGGCCCCAAAACAAACACACCTGGTGGCCAGCTTCAGACTACACCAGAGTACCACCCAATCACCTCCACAAATGACACACCCAAAAGACAGACTCAGCAGATACCAGAGCCCTGCTAAAGCAAAACCTGCCCTGTAGGGTCAGCCTCTGCACAATACTTCCTCCACTGCAGTCACGGCAAGTCCTCACAACCAATCAGCCTGAGGGTTAATCCTTCCCACTGATGTGACAACAGTAATCAAGACTCAACTACAACAGGAGGACACACACAACCCACATGAGGGACACACCTGGAGCACCCAGCTCAGGTGACCAGGGACACTGCACCCCTGGGCCCCACAGGACACCTACTACATAAGGCCACTCTACCAAGATCAGAAGACATAGCAGTTCTACCTAATACATAGAAACAAACACAGCCAAAGAAGCAGCCAAAATGGGGAAACAAAGAAATAGGTCCCCAATAAAAGAACAGAGCAAAGCTCCAGAAAAAGAACTAAATAAAACGGAGACAAGGAATCTATCAGAGGCAGAGTTTCAGTTGTTATAAAGATGCTCAATGATCTCAGGGAGAACTTCAAACGCCAAACGTTAAAGACAAAGAGAGAATCTTAAAAGCAATAATAGAAAAGCAGCTAGTTACCTACAAGGGAGCCCCCATAACACTGTCAGCTGATTTCTGAATAGAAACTTTGAGAAGAGATGGGCCCAAAATATTTAAAGTGATAAAAAGCAAGGACTTACATATAAGATTATTCTACCCATCAAAGCTATCATTTAGAATCAAAGAACAGATAAAGACCTTCCCAGAAAAAGAAAGAAAGAAAGAAAGAAAGAAAGAAAGAAAGAAAGAAAGAAAGAAAGAAAGACAGACAGACAGACAGACTAAAGGAATTCATCACGACTAAACCACTATTACAAGAAATGTTAAAGGGATTTCTTTAAGAAGAGGGAAAAAAAGATTAAAAATATGAATACTAAAAGGGCAATAACTACAGATCTGTCAACAATTACTTGAAATGTAAATGGATTAAATGCTCCAATCAAAAGACATAGGGTAGCTGAATGGAAAAGGCATACAAGAGACTTACTTCAGATCGAAAAAAACACAGAGATTGAAAGTAAAGTGATGGAAAAAGATATTTCATGAAGAAGGAACAGAAAAAAAAGTCATAGCAATACTTATAAGAGACAAGAACAGACTTTACAACAAAGGCCATATCAAGAGACAAAGAAGGACCCAGTAATCCCACTTCTGGGTATTTATCCAAAGAAATCCGAACGCTACTTCAAGGGGACATGTACATCCATATGTTCATTGGCTATTAACAATAGCCAAGATGTGGAGGTAGACTGGGTGTATGTCGATAGAAGAATGGATAAAGAGGAGGTGGTACATATATACAATAGAATATTGCTCAACCAGGGAAGGGAATAGGTTCTCATCATCTGCAACAACATGGATGGACCTGGAGGGTATTGTGCTGAGTGGAGTTAAGTAAGAGAAAGACAAATGCCATATGCTTTCACTTATATATGGAATCTAAAGAACAAAATAAAGAAACACACTCATAGATACAGAGAACATTTTGATGGTTACCAGATGGGAGGGGGTTGGAGGTGGGTGAAAAGGGGAAGGGATTAAGAAGTACAAACTGTTAGTTACAAAAATAGGAAATGAGATGCAAAGTATAGCATAGAGAATATAGTAAATAATATTTTAATAACTATATACAGTGCACATATATACACACACACACACATATACATGGTGTCAGATGGGTATCAGATTTATTCAGGTGATCACATTGTAAGGTATGTAAATGTCTAATGACTCTGTTGTACACCTGAAACGAACACAATACTGTATGTCAACTGTGATTGAAAAATAAAAAAACATTTTTTTCAATACTCACAGATAATGATCAGGATCAAATTTGGTGAGCTCAGCAGCCAGGCGTTTCTGCCTTCGTTCAGCTGCAGGAGTAAAATCTGGATCCTTAATATCGATAACATCACTGAATTCATCCTAAGAATACCAAGAAAGAATAATTGCTCTCTTATTTTAGCACTGAAAAATCTAATTTTGCACAAAATGCCACAACATGGGAAGAATCTACGTAATTGATCTGTAAGCCATAACAGTACCTGTGACATCTAGATGCAAATCCAACAAATGTTTGTTAAATACCTACTACTTGCCAGGCCCTGTTGGAAGTTTTCACATAAACTTTTCAAGATATATTAAGGCTATAAAAGTCTAACATAAAAACCAGAATAGAATAAAGTCCTGCAAGCAAACAGGAACATTTAATTCTCCACCATTTCCCATTTACTCCTGGAGATTTCAGTTATTAAAGGCGTGTCAAAATAATTTTCTAGACCCAGGATGGAGTTCCTACTCCAGGTGCCAGGTAAGCAAACCAAAACTTAGATAACTTTTGTGTCCCTCTAAATGCTCTGCTTGACCAGAAATGCAGTATATCCAGTCAGCCAATACCCAGTGTCAAGCCAACTCTGGATTCTATACTTAGTTCCTTATTCCTTCTCACCCCTAACAAGGTTGACTATGTGGCCCTAGCCAATTAGACATTTTCTGTTTTTCTCTTCCATGTTCCTAATTCTTTATCTTATAAAAGCTTCCTGACTTCTGCCCCATTTTCCGGTTCTGTGAATGGAGACTGTCCCCTTCATGAAGTGTCCAAGTTTGTTTGTATGACCTAAATTGTCTTCTTTAATCATTTAACAGACAAAATGGTTTGAATATCAGACATCTACACATAGACTTTCCTTTTGTTTCTTCCTATAGTCTAGCTCAGCTGGTCTCAAGGAGCACTATATAAAACTTACACACAAAACTGTGTACATTCTACTTTATGAGCAGATTAAGAATTTTTAAGGGCAACTTTGAAGTATATGACTTTCCATTTGAAAATTGAGCATAATTTAAAAATCTAATCCTAATATTCAACTGTACTGTAATCATCTTCACCTAATATATACATATTGATATGTAGCACGTTTCCTAGGGCAAATCCTACAGAAAGCAGGTGTATTAGGAAAACTGCCTAGTAAGATACCATCATATATATGGTCTTTTCTCTTGTGATCAGAATTATGAAGTAGAGAAACCTATACAATGAAAATATTCCTAAAACTATACTTTTTTTCTTTCTTCAACCTCACATTTCTACTACCAAACCCAAGTGAGAAATACAGAAACTAGAAGAAGCTTAAAGAATATTACCTGAAAAGAAATCAAGGGAAATAAATTAGTGGAGAGCTGTGCAGGCAAACTATTAATACAGATTTGTAAATGGAATGACAGGTTAGTGCCTATAATCAGGCCTGAAGTCTACTGCTTTAATGCAAAATCCCTACAACAAAGTGAACTGTATGGAATTAGCCAGGGAAAGACTAGGATAGAGTCCCCACACGATCAAAAGTTCTGCATAACAATAATTTAAAAAAATTCTCACCCTTCCTGCAATTCATTTAGCTTAAGTAGTATCAACAACATTTAATCTAAACACATTCTAATACAATGAAACGGCCCAGAGACCTTTTTGAAAGTCACATCCAGAATATCTTAATACTTCTAAACAAACATTCTGGGCAAAAAACAGATTACTGGCTTACAAAATTATAAAAATGTGTATTCCAAAACTTGTTTTTGCAATTTACTTTCTGGGGACTTAGAATGTATTTTCCTATAGAAATACTATTATAAATAGTGGTTAGATTCTCACAAGGGCAATCCACAAGTTTTATTCAATCTGTAATAAACTTGAAATAGAGTATTCACAACACAAACTGTTTAACAAGTGCTCAGCAATGTTTCCATAGGAAAACACTTCCAGAGTTCCAGTTTAATCCACCAGAAACACCTGTTCCCCCAGTAGTGCAACTTAGACTCTTCCTCTCTTCCCAGCCTTCCTCAACCTGCTGGAAATGTGCTCCTGTAGCCATAGAGCTGGAAAAGGTGCAGGGGAAGATAAGTTATACCTGCAGCCTTACTTCAGCTAGATGAATACTATAAGAGCCATTTCCTGTCTGTGGACGCCAAGTCCCTCTCCCCAGCACCTGTGAGTCACACCGCTTTCTTTCCTTCTAGCCCCAAGGGGTCTCCTGTGAGCTCTCTCTGTGTCTCTCTCTCTCTCTCTCTCTCTCTCTCTCTCTCCTGAAAGCAGCCTGATGAAGTAGAAAAAGTGTGACTTTGGAGTTAGACAAACCTGAATTTATTTATTTAAAAAATTTTTTTAAAGTATAGTGGTATATATTAGTTGTATTAGTTTCAGGTGTACAATATAGCGATTCATTTTTATACCTTATAATGTGATCACCCCACTAATTCTAGTAATCATCTGTCACTGTGTAAACTTATAACAATATTATTGACTATATTCCCCTTCTCCTTTTCACCCACCCCCCTACACCTTCCCCGCTGGTAACCATCCCTTTGGTCTGTTTCTATGAGTCACACAGAGAATGACAAATATTGACCATATGGTTTCATTTATATGTGGAATCTAAAACAAAACAAAACCTGAATTTAAAACCCAGCTCCATTCTAACTATACAACCTCTCTGAACCTCAGCTTCCTTACTGTAAAAATGAGTCTAGCAATTCCTCCATCATGGGGCCAGGTATTGCATAGTTCCCTCTTGTTGCTACAACAAATTACCACAATCTTAGTGGCTTGACACAATACACATTTTTTTCTCTGACAGTTCTGGAGGTCAGATGTCCAAAGTCTGGTTCCTTCTGGAGGCTCCAGGGGAGAATTTGTTTCTTTGCTTTATCCATGTTCATGACTGGCTGTCCTCATTCCTTGGCTCATCATCCCACACATCACAATGCCTTTCGTCCCTTGGCTTCCATCATCACGTGGCCTTCTCTTTTCTCATTTTGACCCTCTTAAAAGAACCATGTGGTTAGATTGGGACCATCTGGAGAATCCAGGATAATCTCCCCATCTAAAGACCCTTCACTTAATCACATCTAAAAAGTCCCTTTTTGCCATGTAAGGTAACATATTCACAAGTTCCTGGGATTAGCATGTGGACATTTTGTGTGTGTAGGAGGATATCATTCTGTATGCCACAGGGTGTTGTGAGGGTTAAACAAAATCGAGCACAGGGCTTGATACATTCAACAATGTCAGTTTCCTTTCTCTCTACCTTTCTATTCCAAGGCAGTTCCCTGTCACTCACTGACTTCCTACTGAGAGTACATACCCTCCCCTACCGTTCAGTTTCCTCACTTACAGCAATAAAAAAAGTGGAGGTGGGATTAAAATGTCCCATTTCATTACTTCATCTGGACCAGATATAAGGTCATAAATGTGGTGTAATCTAGGAGTCTTTGTAGACAACTCTGCATTTCATAGGATAAATGAAGCAGCCCCAGGCATTTAAAAACACTAATTGCTTGCCTTGTTCCTTTGTTGCTTTCAGTTTTATATCCCACATATAAGTGAAATCATATGGTTCTCAACTTTTTCTGTCTGACTTATTTTGCTTAGCATACGTAACTTTACTAACATTGTTACCCCAATAAACTTTTAATGAAAAAAACAAAACACTAATTGCACAGAGAATAAACTCAGACTCTTACCACAGCTCAAAGCTCTGTACAATCCAGCCCCCGTCTTACTCTTCAGCTTTATCTCCTACCTTCCCTTCCCGCTCAAATACACTTAAGCCACACACCAGACTTCTTTGCATTTCTGAACTCTGAGCCTTTGCACTCACAGTACCCTTCTCAGCATTCATGATTCAGCGCAAATGTCACTTCCTTAAAGGTGCCTTCTCTAGACACCCCAGCCAAAGTAGTTAGCATCCTGTGGTTTTTCATATCACCCCATCCTTTTTCACTTGTCACTATCTGAAATTATCTTGTTTATTTGTTTTTCACATGATTACAGTCTATCTCCCAAGAGAACATTCCATGAGGGTAGGGGGTCTGGCCTATCTTGTTCCTCACTGTATCCCAGCACTGTGCTTGGCATTCAGTATTAAATCTTTCATCCAGCAAATAGTGCATGAGGGCCTGCTCTGAGCTAGACACTGTTCTGGGTGCTGGAGACCCGGAAATAAAAACACAGACATGGTCCTTGCTCTCATGGGGATGAGAATTAAGGTAAGAAAGCAGTTATCCCTGCTGTCTCCTCCATTTCCTCGTTGCCTCCAGGCTGGGCCTCTAGACACAGCTATATAACATGCACCCATAGAACTTGAGCACCCAGGGCAGTGCAAGCCCATTCAGGCTTATCCTGTGCACAAGCACACACAGTGGCCCTGTTCAAACTGCACCCTCAAGAGAAACTGGGACAAACCAGAAGCAGAGTTAGCTTGGGGTAGAGAAATCTAAGGCATCAATCAATCAACCAAAAGGAAGGAAGAAAAGAGGATGAGAAATGTTAAACTACAGCAGGGCAAAAGTGATTTAAAAAAAAAAAAAAAAAAAAAAAAAAAGCATTCCCATGACCACTGTTATTGAAGGTATTTAAAGATGGGCACGGCTAAGAAAAGGTGGTATAGGATTTAAACCAGGCTTATGTGAGTTTCAGCATAGCTAAAGCAGAGACTGTCCAGAGAGAAAATGAAGAACAGTGCAAATCTGGACAGTGGGTCTCCTGAAAACAACGATATAGCTGAGGGAAGGAAAGGACCAGCAGCCAGAGTCCGGCAGCTGCTGGCAGCAGTGGTCCCAGCAACTTGCTGGCCTGGAGCCCAGAGACTCTAGGATTGTTGCTGCTGGCAGCCACCACCACCAGAAGCTGTCGTGAAGCCCTGACTTTGAGCTGCCAGGGCAGTTTTCCAAAGGCACACTGGTGGATAACAGCAATTACAGAAAGGAAAGAAAGAAGGGCATGTGTGTCAGGGCAGAGGGAAGGAATCTTGAAAGAGAATTTGTTTCAGCAAAAATATTTTTATTTTCTTCTCATTATCAGTATAAAATATAAAAGTTCACAAGCAAACACTCTGTAAATGGTTGGAGGAAAAAAACCATGAAAGACTATACTAATCCCTCTAAAAAGGGTTAAATTACTCAATTAAGAGAACATGCGTGGGTATTCAAATTATGGATGATGATTAATTTTGCTACATTTTTATAATGACTACACATTGCTTTTATCATCAGGGAAAAATAAAGCTATTTTTCATTTAAGGGGGTGGAATAAAGAAACTGTAAAATACTAGTAGAATATGAGTAGTCAACATAACTTTACAGATATTTTCTCACCCAAAGGCAGAAACAGCGAAACTCTAAACTTAAGAGAAAACACTACTTGAGAAAATGGTGATGTTTCTTAAATACATCATTTTAAATTAGAAGAGATGTTCTCAAAGCTTTTATTTATGCAGTAAGCATTTCAGTTTCTTTTAGCTATTTCAGTCATAGGAAAAGGGTCATGTTTTTAATCTTACATAATCACTCAGTTCTCAACCACATGGTATGAATGTCACAAATAGAGCATCTGTAAAGGCAAAAGGACTCTGCAAAGAATCATAATTATGCTAGATTTTTGTAGCACATCTACCTTAATACTAAAGGCATCCTTTAATTATTGGCATCTTGGTTCACACAGTTTCATAAGTTCTGATATTTCTGAATTGTCATGAAGACACCAAAGTCCTCGAATCTAATTCATGTAAGAAAACACAGTACTCTTTAAAGACTACATTTGTGTATTGGGGAGCCCACTGGTAAAACGTGCACCCAGAACAGCATGATGCCAGAATGGAAGAGGAACACAGAGCCGACACACTGAGCCCAGCACACCCGGGCCTGGGGGCACACCCAGCACCTGTCAGCGGCTGCTGTGCAGACATGGGAGGTGCACATATACCCAACCCCTGCAGAAGGTGAGCTTCAGGGCTCATGCTTTGAAAGATTTAGAAAAGTAATATGGACTGCAAACTTACCGCATTTTATTTATCCCCTATGAGGTCTGGCCAGCACCCATACTCAATACACTAGTGTTTCCACAGCAGAATTTGTGGATGTGCACACACTAAATGGGGAGGGGGAAGCTATTAAAAGACTCACCTCAGTTCAGATCAGGTTATGCCACTAAACTAAACATAAAAATCTTTTCATTTTAGAATTTTTTGTGATGCCAGTATTAACCATGAGGGGTTATAAACATTACCGCCTACTAGCGGTATTACTGTTTATGCCGTGTTTCCCCGAAAATAAGACCTAGTCAGACTATCAGCTCTAATGCATCTTTTGGAGCAAAAATAAATATAAGATCCGGTCTTATTTTAATATAAGACTGGGAATATAATATAATATAATATAATATAATATAATATAATATAATATAATATATAATATAATACCGGGTTTTATATTCATTTTTGCTCCAAAAGACGCATTAGAGCTGATGGTCTCTCAAGGTCTTATTTTCAGGGAAACACAGTAGTACCCTTAGAGCTTTGTCACATGCATAGCTTTTTTTCCCTACATTGAGGGAAAAATGCGTTCAAATTGTTTAGAAAAGCAATGTTCATTCCATTAAAACGAAGAACAGTTTAATGATTTTGGACAAGCCAAATACTCGAGAATAATAAGTGTTAAATTCAATGGTTCATTTCTGATGGGGAAACAGAGGCATGCAATCAGGAAGGGATACACAGGGCTCTAACTGTGCTGGCAATGTTTTATTTTTTAATCTGGGTGATAGGTATCTAGGGATTTGTTACATTAGTTAACACAGTCAAAAAGATATAAAGAATATTTATAATAACTTCTTTCTGAAGTCAACCCAAATTACTTATTTAGTAAACATTTTCAGTAGACACAAGAACTTCTGACCTAACAGGAGCTTGCTTGGCCCATGCTCACAATATGGCACCCCTCCATCTTCTCAGCAACCTGGCAGAAATTCTTCTAAGTATCTTCCCTCAACAGTAGCAGCAATTAAGAAACCAAGTTCCCGTCCTCGGGAAGCATGTTCAATCCAAATGGACAGTCTGAGTGACTTTTACATTCATTCATTGACTTAGACAGGCAAGCCCAAAACAGACTGACCACAATCTAGCTCTCAGCCAAACAACTTAAGTCCATTGGTTATACTTTCCACTTTAGACAAAAACTGACTCTATTCTTTTTTTTTTAATTAAAGTTTATTGGGGTGACAGTGATTAGTAAAGTTATATAGGTTTCAAGTGTACAATTCTGTAGTACATCATCTATTTATCACATTGTGTGTTCAACACCCAGAGAAACTGACTCTATTCTTACTACCTCAGAGATGATCAGGGTATGTGATTATGGAGAGAGATTACAGAGAATCATAATTCAGCAGGAAAGTGTCTCAGATTTTTGAAGGAAATATTTCATCAGCATTATTTGCTCCTAAGTAAATCCCAATTTTGTTCCCTTTAAGGAATCTTGACAGCATTTTATATTTTTTCAAAGGCAGAGGTCTTTCTAGCATCTTATAGATGTTTTCAAAGTGTTTACACAATGTATCATCTCCTTAAATCTCCTAAATGGCTTTATAAAGTAGGCGAGCAATCTCTACTTTACAAAGAGGAGATGAAACTTGTTTGTGGTCAAATAATTGGCCTGGGATCCCAAATCTAAACAGAAGTAGAAGTGGGACTACAACACAAGCCATCTGCCTTTACTTGGTAGACTCACATGTCTTACTATAACAAACCACATTCTAAATAGAATTAACATCGTCTGCTCAGACAGGGATGAAGTAAAAACAAAACAAAAAACAGTTCATTACTGTTTCTTTCATTTAAAAATAATTAAGAACTCAAGTTAGTGGTTCACCAACACTTTCATCACATAACATTCTAGAGATACATTTTTTATAATACAACATAAGTACAAAATAATTCAAAATCTCTCCTCTCCATTTCATTCATTTCAATCTCCCTACATACCCTAAAATGAAGTAGACATTCCTGCACTGTTCAAGGAAGGAGAGAAAGTGATATCATTCCTTTTTAGCCTAACTGACATATAATAGGGTTTTAACAAGAGATTACATTCAACCTCCATTAAGAGTAAATAGATAAATGTGCCTACTGTATACCAAAAACTAAACAATTTGACCAAACAATGCAAAGTCATTCTCACCAGGAACATTCTGTCTCATTTATCTATAAAACAGAAGAAGCATCAGGCCATGAGTACACAATTTTCATTTTTCAGAAATATAAAACAAAGCTTTCCAGGAAGTATGAGAGGGGGTTCCATTTTGTATTTTAGAAACCTAATGTCTAGAATACTGAATAGAGAAAAAACAAAGTGGAGAAAAAAGAAAGTAACAGAACGTCTTCCATCAGTAAGCACAGGAACACTGGACAGAGCAGCATTGATGGGAGCAAACACCCATGCAATGGGTGCGTACAAGGAGCTGTTCTTTGTGCTCTATGTCATCTCTATACAGTGCACAAAAAAACTCCCAGTATGAGCAGAACTGAAATGAAAATATCCACGTGGTGAAATCCTACAGTGCCCAGGTCTTTTAGGAAGACAATATACCTGCAACCGCTGAAACACTCCTGATCGTAAGTCTCCAAATCCATAGTGACACTGCAGCTTCAGAGCACTTTCAGATACCTCTTCATAGGGGAACTGCTCAATTTCCCAATCAAACTCTTCATCGTCATCTTCTCCTCCTTCCTCAGAAACTGAAGAAGTACCTAAGTTGTTAAATATTAATTTTTTAAAGTACTGGAATTCCCAAGTACAATTTGGGCAAGAAAACGTACAGAAAAAAATCCCTGCCTATGTTGCATCAAAAGACAGGAACAACAATATGCATAGCCCCAGAATTCTTGATAGCCCCAAAAATAGAATCAACCAACAGGTCCATCAACAAAAGGATGTATAAATAATAAATGCAATGAAAGTAATATGTGAATAGCCATATATGAATAAATCTCATGTTACATGAAAGAAGCCAGGAGGAGAGAGGGAGAACGAGGAGAAGATACTGGATGGAATTCCAGGATGTTAGAAATGTTCCATTTCTTGACTTAAGTGGTGTACGCTTCATGTAATTCATTGAATTGTACACTTCTAATCTTAGCTCAAGTAGTCAATATTTTCCCAAAGATAGAGATGCTGTTTCAATTGGTCCCAAAATGTGACCGACCTACTGGTTCAACAGAGTTCTTTATATCTTTAAATTATATGTAAACAAATTATCTATTTTCACGTTTTCACATGACCTTCTTATCACCTGAAGTATTCTCTCCAATTTCCTATTTGCTATATCCCTTTACCCTTAGCAACATATAGCATTCTTAATATTCTGTTTTTCTTTATTTTCTCGCAACTGCAATAAACATACCTATTTCTTCCACAAGTGGTTTTGCAGTCCTGGATTTTCTTGGTGCCAGAAGAGCAGTTAACATGTTCAGCCCCTCAAAATGCTGGCCAGGAGTTTCTTTGGGTAACTGAATGGTAAAGAGTCCTTAAAGATAAATTTGTTTCATGCTTAGCAAGATTAAAATATTAAAGACTTCACAAATGTATTAAAGAAATAGCTATCTTGTTAAAATATAATTCTATTTTATAGAGCTCCAAAATTATACCCTTATTGTAAACTTAGTGAATAAAAATCAAAAGAGAAAAAGATTCCAACAAGGTTTTTCAGAACCACTGATTCAGTTGTCACCTCTATAAGAAATTAATCTGTTCAAGCTACAGAATGCTTTAGTCTTATGCAGGATCACCTTAACTATTGATAATATTAGTCAAAACGTCTAAACGTCAAAACGTCTAAAACTCAATGGTTGAGAAGGTAATAGAATTAACCAGTAGCTACTTATAAATTTTATTTCTGGACTAGAGGGACAAAAAGTCAGAATATCTTATCCAATGAAGAACAGCAGCAGTTTCAAAAATATACAAATCTTAAATAAAGCAATTATGGCTTTAATAAAGTTCTTTGATATCTCAAGAGATACATCCCTAAAGTCTGCCTAAGGCAGACACAAATTCTATCTCTGTGCTTAGTTTCTTTCCTTAAGTGGGTTTACCAACTTCATCTAGGCTCCCTTATGAACTTATATTATTTACTACTCTTACATTTTAAAACATTTTACCTCTTTCAGTGTACTGAACCTTATCCTAATATATCAAATACAACTCAACACAAGTATTTTCACATACACAAGCTTTCTAACCCCCTGTGTACTTTTAAAATTTAATAGCTTTGTTGTAATATGAAACTTATCTGAAATTAAAAGTAGATTTACTACCCAAGAAGGCAGTTTCATTATATTTTATTATCACATTAATCATACTTCATTATTGGTTAGAACTTTGCCATTTAACTCTTTCATCCCATCTATCCTCCCTTACCCTGGTTCACTGAGGTCAAGAAATATTCACTGAATAACAAGAGTACACAATGTATTCTTATTCCATATCCAGTAACAGGAAAACCCAGAGGTTTCTATAAAGGGAAAATAAATGGTTTCATGCCTAGCTGAAATGAAGGACTTAATCAATCATGAGAAGAAAAATCAATCAGCCTTTAAATGCCACCTATGGACAGCTTCTCTCACACATACATGTTATTAAATTTAAGATTGAAATTGTACAAGAAAAATTTGATTCACAGCTAAAATCACCCACACCTTTGATCACCTCACACATTCTTTTACTTTTAAACACTTAATAAATGTAGAGGAAGTAGGAAATAAAACTACTAGAAAATAGAACCAGAGTATTTAATTTAACTTTACTTGGAAGAATATTGTGAAATACTTTAAAAGACTGAAGAAATTGTCATTGTTAAGAAATCCATAAATAACAACACTGAGCACTGTGAAACAATAGAGTGACAGGGTCAGATTGCACTTGCAATACACCTAAAAGGTCCTCGCAGTATCTTGAAAGATTTTTATGTAGTTGCTCTAACATGAAGAATCCAAAGGACAAAACTAACAAAAATTTCAAAATAAGTACCTTTATCTGCATCATAGGACCCTTGCTCACTTCCATTTTCTATAATTCTTCCAGGAAGGGTTAATCTGCAGATTTAATATAAAGTTTCATGAAGTTCTGAAATTACAAAGTATAATAAGTGACCATCAATGACAGTATACATTTATCTACTGAATCTATTGATCATTTTACGAGGAAATCCTTCAGCATTTTTTAACATTTTACAAACTAAATAACTTACATTTCTTCCCAAGTTGAGAAAAAAGAAATCAGAGATCACTCCTCTCTCTGTTTGAATACCCCCTAGTAACCAATAGATACTTAAAATTTCTTTTCAGCTACAGTAAGTATTAGTTATCACTATTGTTACAGTACTTCCTCCTCCTAGTGAATATAGCTGATGCCTGACACAGCAGGGGCTCAATAAAAGTACACTAATTGGTTTCCAAAAAAACACCCAAAAACAAACAAACCAAACAATGGGAAACAATAAAACCAATTGCTTGTATTAAACAAATTATTACTTTTAAAAAAAAAAGCAGAAAGCAAAAGTGTTATTTTCAGATCTACTATATGGGGATTTCCCCTTTTTTCATACTAAAAGAAATGAACTGATTTTCCTGTTTCTAGTTTTATCCCTGTTCAGTCAGTCTTCCACTGAAGCCCAAAATAATTTTTCTAAAACAGAAGTCTGACTGTCACTTTTTTATTTGAAAAAGTTTCTGTGGCTCTCTAACACTGTCTTAAATCATTTAAACTCACCAGTACAGTATATCAAGCCAACACCATTCCATTCCAAACTTAAACTCTGAGCCTCCTTTCCTCCCACACCTCCCTCTCCCTTGCTTCCTACTCTAACAGGAATAATAATAATTAATAATAATAATAATAATAATAATGACAACAACAATAACCTGGCAGACCCCCAAAGGCCCAGGGCTTCATAACCTAGTTACCTTTGACCCCAATGTTTCCTGGAGCTATAATGCACTTGCTGAACCAAGATCCCTTCTAAACCCAATATAAGGAGTTAGTTTACGGATAAATTAGTTATAATAGTTACAAATACTAACTTTACTATCAGAATCTGAACTAAATCCCAGCTCTGCCATTTACTAGCTCTGTAATGTCCTTTATACAAGTTAATTAACTTCAATTCCAATGCTTATAAACCTCATCTGTAAAAAGGGAAAAGTTAAAGAATGTATCCCAGGGTTACATGAGAAGGAAATGATAATTCAAACAGCTTGGTGGCTGGTACAGTATTCAAAAGATGTAAGCTATTAGAGGTCCAAGATGGAAGATTAGGTAAACATTATGCCTACTGCCTCCCAGGATCACATCAAAAGTACAAATAAATTATTGAACTATCAACCTTAAGAATCATCTGAAGATCAGCTAGACAAAACCCCTATAACTAAGGATATAAAGAGGCCACATCGAAAATGGTAGGAGGGGAGGAGATGCAAAACAGACTGACCCCAAACCGATAGACAGTGGTTGAACACCAGGAGGGACACCTCAGTGGTGGGGGGGCCCCCTGAAGAAGGAAGGGTCCCAGCCCCACATCAGGCTCCCCAGCCCTGCGGTCCTATGCCAGGAAGAGGAGTTCCCACAGCATCTGGCAGTGAAAATCAGTGAGGACTCTTGTCTGTCCATCTGGGTGAGACGGAAGGTGGCTGGAAACCCAGACACCCTCTTAAAACTATGCACACAGACACACTCACTTGCAAACACTCACCTGGTCTCTGGTGGAGGGGTAGCAACTCGAGAGGCACCAGAAACATATGGGAAAAGACTGAGATGTGTGGATTCATGGTGAGGGCAGGAGGGATAGGAGCCATTATCCCCAGGCGGAGCCTGCCTCATGTGTAGCCTACAGGAGGGTGCCATCTTTTCTATGTTGAACCCTCCACCAAAGGGTCAAACCTGGGACCACACTGGTCTGGTGAAATCTGCATGTGTGCACTGCCTTGGTGATGCCCTGGGTCCCTGCCCATCATGGCTGGTGTTGCACTGCCTGGGGCACTCTCAGCTCCTGGCCACCCGCCCTCCCCCACAAGCCACAGAAGCCTTTTACAGCAGCAGACAGTCCGCAGGGGCCCAGGAACTGTTGGTGGTGGGCAGTGACCCAGACCCTGTGCCGCAGCCTTTCTTGGGCAGCTCTCGGGGATCTGTGGGCCCGAAGCAAGCAGTGGCTGGCTGCGGTGTTCTCAGGGTGATTCACAGAATGGTCACAAGCCAGAAACTGCCCTGACATGATCGGTGGCTGGCTGCAGTGTTCTTGGGTGCTTTGTGAAGTGGTCACAGGCCAGCCACTGGCACAAGACCTGAATCTGCATTAACTGTAAAAACCACCAGCCACACCTTGTGACTCCCTGAGACCCTGCCCCACCCAGCTAGTGCTGCATCGTCAAAGGCATTCACAACGTCAGGTCAATCAACCCGGCCTACCCACCAAAGGAGGCTCTTTCAACAGCTGGGCCTATAGGCAGCTGACAGGTGGCAATAATCCTAGGGAGCCCTGGGCCTTTTGCTAAAGTGCCCCAGGTCCAATACTGGTGGCAGCCAGCCTGAGTTCACAGAGAGGCTAGCCTCACAGATACCTCTAGGTCCAGCACAGGCAGCAACCAAACGCATATAGCTTTGTGGCTCCTACCAGGTAGCCTCGGGACAGTCACAGGCCAGGCTGAAATTGGACTGCATGGGAGACGATCCTAAGAGGCACCAGAAACAACACACCCAGAAGCTGGCTTCAAACCAGAGCACTACCTGATTAGCCCCACAAGTGACACACCCAAAGGGGGGTCTCAACAGGCACAGAAGCCTGCAAATATGAATACCGCACTGAGGGGTCAGCCCCCACACATCAGATCATATGCTGTCGGCATAGCCAGTCCTCACAATCAGTCATCCTGGGAGGCAATCCCACCCACTCAAGTGCCAAAGCAATCAAGGCTCAACAACAACACACAAAACATTCAAGAGACACTCCTGGAACACACACAGGAGATCAGGAAGACTGCACTGATGGACCACATAAGACACTTATCACATGAGACCACCCAGCAAAGACTGAGAGACACAGGAGATCTACCTAATACATAGAAGCAAACACAGAGGCAGTGAGAATGAGGAAACAAACAAACATGTCCCAAATAAAAGAACAAAATAAATCCCCAGAAATGGAACTAAATGAAATGGAGACAATCAACCTACCAGAGACAGGGTATAAAACACTGGCTACAAGAATGCTTAAGGAATTTAGTGGGAATTTCAACAAAGAAATGGCCAACATACAGAAGGACATAGAAACCATAAAAAAGAAACAGTCAGAAATGAAGACTACAATAACTGAAATGCAGAATACACTAGAAGGAATCAACAGCAGATTAGATGAAGAAGAGGATCAAATAGCGATTTAGAAGATAAGGTAGTAGAATACACCCAATCAGAACAACAAAACGAAAAAAGAATTAAAAACAACGAAGATAGTTTAAGGGACCTTTGAAACAACATCAAACATAGCAACATTCGCATCATAGGAGTACCAGAAGGAGAAGAGATGGAGCAAGAGATCAAGAACCTATTTGAAGAAATAATGACTGAAAACTTCCCCAACCTGGTGAAGGAAATAGACATACAAGCCCAGAAAGTACAGCGAGTCCCAAACAAGATGAAACTCAGCAGGCCCACACCAAGACACATAATTATTAAAATGCCAAAGGTTAAAGACGAACAGAAAATCCTAAGAGCAGCAAAAGACAGACAACTCATTACTTACAAGGGAGCTCCCATAAGACTATCAGCTGATTTCTTAAAAAGACACTGCAGGCAGAAAGATATTCAAAGTAATGAAAAACGAAGGCCTACAACCAAAACTACTCTACCCAGCAAGGCTATCATTTGAAATTGAAGGAGAGCTAAAGAGCTTCCCAGACAAGAAAAAGCAAAAGGATTAATTACCACCAAGCCAGTATTACAAGAAATGTTAAAAGGACCCCTTGAAGGAAAATACAGGAGAAAACTACCAAACGAAGATCAAAAATACGAGTAATAAAATGTCAATAACTATATACAAATTGATAATGACTTTATTTTTTTTTATTTTTTATTTTTTTTATTTTATTGGGAAATATTGGGGAACAGTGTGTTTCTCCAGGGCCCATCAGCTCCAAGCAGTTGTTCTTCAATCTAGTTGCATAGAGAGCAGCTCACTGGCTCATGTGGAAATCGAATCGGCAACCCTGTTGTTAGAGCTCATGCTCTAACCAACTGAGCCATCCGGCCGCTCGATAATCACTTTAAATGTAAATGATTTAAATGCTCCAGTCAAAAGATATAGGGTAGTTGAATGGATAAGAAAACAAGGACCGAAGTGAAGTCATAGGAATGGCTGCAGCGAGGTAGACTTCTTGAGTTCTCCTCCAGAACTTACCACAAATTGAAAATCTATAACCCATTGAAGGACTCTCTGCTCATCACACAGAACAGCTAAGAGACTCGTATGATGAGGATTACTTGTAGAATGGCAAACTGGGCAAGCAGGGGAGAGGAAAGGGAGCAGAGTGGAGACAAGACCCGCATCTGCGGCTGTGGAGATGAGGCCCTGCCGGCATCCTCGGCTGGGGAGATGCAGGGGTTCCCAGGACGGAACAGAGACCACAAAAGCCAGGAGGCGGGCTCTTTCCCTGTATCCCACAGCTGATCTCTCCTACCAGAAGGGCAGCATATCCAGCATTTGAGGCAATAACCTCAGCTGAGACCTACAGCTGGGCCCTAGGTCGGACAACTCCATACCTGGCCCCTGCCCCCACTCTCGAATACTACCCCCGCCCTCCCAGAGAATCAAGCTGGCCCCTGACCTAAGGAGTAGTGTCAGATTACAGAGGAGCCATAGCACTCGGGATTTGGGAAGACCCGGTGTGCAGCTCTGACCCAGGGAAGAGGCTGGGAAGAGTGTGACACAGCTAGGCTGGGAGAGTGAAGACTCCTTCATCCCGAGCCCCTACTCATTCAGGCCTACCTAGGGAAGGGCAATTACAACTGTGGAGATACTCCCACGGATCAGCAGTAGGCGGCAGACACACCTCTGGGCTTTCAGCACCTCAGAAATCTCCTGCCCTCCACACACACACACACACACACACACACACACACGGAAGAAGAGCCCTAAGACTCAGGGGAATTGGACACCGGGTTGGTGGTGCTACTCTCAGTGTGCATATGTGCAGGCAAGAGCAGAAACTGCACTGACTTTGTAGAAACTACGATCCAGACCCCTCAGCCCCACGCATCTAAATCTGCAGTCCCAACGTCACTCTGGGCACCAGGTGAGGGGCTCTGCCTGCACAATATACAGAGGACTCTTTGGTACAGCAGAGGACAACCTGGAGATACTTGGTGGGCTTAAGCCAAGACTGGCGCTGCTTTTTTTCTTTTGTTTTGTTTTTATATCTTTGATATTTTTGCTTGTGTTGAATGTGGGTTACCGGTTGTTTTTATATGTGAATATATTTGGTTTTTTCTTTATTGTTATTGTTGTGCTTGTGCTTGGACATTTGCTTTGTTCTGAAATTGTCCTACACCAGGGACCAGCTCAAGAGGCACAAGATTCAACACACTCAGAGGTCAACTCCAGACCAAACCAGAGTACTACCGGGTTTGACCTACAAGTGACACACCCAGAGGGAATTCTCTACAGGCACAAGAGCCCATAGGGGCCAAACCTCATTTGAGCTGTCACCCCTCACGCAGCAGAACATCCACTGTGGTCAGAGCCAAGTCTCACAACCAATCAGCCTAGGAGTTAACCCCACCTACTCACAAGCGAAAAGCAATTAAAGATTTTCTTTAACAGGACAATATACACAACACAAGAGTCACCTTTGGAGCACACGCAGAGGAGAAGAATGAAGTGGTGCAAGTCACATATAAAGGACACATACTACATAAGATAACCCAGCAAAAAACTAAGAAGTCTAGGGGATCTACTTAATACATCGAAGCAAACACAGAGAGACCGCCACAATGGGGAAAAAAGAAACATGTCCCAAATAAAAGGAAAGAAGAAACCTCTAGATTTGGAACCAAATGAAATAAAGGTAACCAACCTATCAGAGACAGAGTTCAGAACACTGATGATAAGAATGTTTAAGGAGCTTAGAGACGACATAAAGAAGGATAGAGAAATCATAATGAACAACCTGTTAGAACTAAAGAATACAATAACTGAAATAAAGAACACACTTGAAGGAATTACCAGCAGGTTAGATGAAGCAGAGGATCGAATCAGCGACTTAGAAGACAAGTTAGCAGAGATCACCAAAACAGAAAAACAAAAAGAAAAAATGATTAAAAAAAAACAATGAAGATGGTTTAAGAGACCTCTGGGATAACATCAAGCGCAACATGCACATCAGAGGAATACCAGAAGGTGAAGAGAGGAAGCAAGAATCGAGAACATATTTGAAGTAATAATGTCTGAAAACTTCCCTAACCTGGTGAAGGAAACCGACATACAAACCCAGGAAGTGCAGAGAGTTCCAACCAGGATGAACCCAAACAGGTCCACACCAAGACACATTATAGTTAAACTGGCAAAGGTTAAAGACAAAGAGAGAATCCTAAAAGCAGCAAGAGAAAGACAGCAGGTTACATACAAGGGAACTCCTTTAAAACTATCAAATGACTTTTCTACAGAAACACTGCAGGCCAAGAGGGAGTGGCAGGAAATACTCAAAGTGATGGAAAACAAAGGCCTACAACCTAGATTGCTTTATCCACCAAGGCTGTCATTTAAAATTGAAGGAGAGATAAAGAGCTTACCAGAAAAGAATAAGCTAAAGGAATTTATTACCACCAAGCCAGCATTGCAGGAAATATTAAAACGGCTTCTTGTAAACAGAAAAAAGATGAAAACAATCTAACTACAAATTTAAAAAACAGCAATAACTATGTACCTATCAATAATCACCTTAAATATAAATGGATTAAATGTTCCAATCAAAAGACATAGATTGCTGAGTGGATAAGAAAGCAGGATTCTTGTATATGCTGTATACAAGAGACTCACCTAGAATCAAAAGACGCACACAGGCTGAAAGTGAAGGGTTGGGTTAAGATATGTCATGCAAATAGAAATGAGAAAAAAGCTGGAGTTGCAATACTTATATCTGACAAAATAAAGACTTTAAAATGAAGACTATATTAAAAGACAAAGATGGGCACTATATAATAATAAAGGGACCGATCGGACAAGAGGACATAACCCTAGTAAACATCTATGCAGCCAACATAGGAGCACCTAAATATATAAAACAGATATTGACTGACATAAAGACAGATCAACAGTAACACTATCATAGTAGGGGACTTCAACACACCTCTGACAACAAGGGATAGGTCTTCAAGACAGAAAATCAATATGGAAACAACAGCCTTAAATGATACATTGGACCACCTGGATTTAATTGATATTTTCAGAGCATTTTACCCCAAAGCTGCGAAATACACGTTCTTCTCAAGCGCACATGAAACATTTTCCAAGATAGATCACATGTTAGACCACAAAACACGTATTGATAAATTTAAGAAAATTGAAATAATACCAATTCTCTTCTCTGACCACAGTGCTATGAAATTAGAAATCAACTACAGGAAAAAAAACTGGAAGACACACCAATTCATTACATGTTACCAAATAATGAATGGGTCAACCACGAGATCAAGGAAGAAATCAAAAGATATCTCGAGACAAACGAAAATGAAAACATGATGACCCAAAATCTATGGGATGCAGCGAAAGCAGTCCTAAGAGGGAAATTCATAGCATTACAGGCCTACCTAAAGAAACAAGAAAAATCATTAATCAACAGTTTATCTTCACACTTAAGGGATCTGGAAAAAGAACAGCAAAATAAGCCAAAGGGAGTACAACGAAGGACATAATAAAGATCAGAGCGGAAATAAATGAAATAGAAACCAGAAAAACAATACAAAAGATCAATGAATCCAAGAGTTGGTTTTTAGAGAAGATAAACAAAATTGACAAACCTTTAGCCAGACTCATTAAAAAAAAAGAGAGGACCCAAATTAATAAAATCAGAAATGAAAGAGAAGTGACAACAGATACAGAAATACAAAAACTTTTAAGAAATTACTATTAGCCAACAAATTTGCCAACATGTATACCAACAAATTTGACAATCTGGAAGAAATCGCCAATTTTCTAGAAGCATACAACCTTCCAAGGCTAACTCAAGAAGAAACAGAAAACCTGAATAGACTGATTACCACCAGGGAAGTTGAATCAGTAATCAACAATCTCCCAACAAATAAAATCCCCGGACCAGATGGCTTTACAGGTGAAATTTACAAAACGTTCAAAAAAGAATTATCACCTATTCTCCTCAAGCTCTTCCAAAAAATCCAGGCGGGGAGGCTCCCAAACACTTTTTACAAGGCCACTATCACTCCGATCCCAAAATCAGACAGAGACACTACAAATAAAGAAAACTACAGGCCGATATCTCTAATGAACACAGATGCAAAAATCCTCAACAAAATATCAGCGAACAGAATTTAGCAATATATTAAAAAGATCATACACCATGATCAAGAGGGATTCATTCTTGGTATGCAAAGATAGTTCAACATCCGCAAATCAATTAATGTGATACACCACATTAGCAAAAATGAAAAATAAAAATCATATGATCATATCAATAGATGCAGAAAACACATTTGACAAAATTCAGCAGCATTTATCATAAATACCCTTAAGAAAGTGGAAATAGAGGGATGATATCTCAACGTAATAAAGGCCATAAGCTAACATCACACTCAATGGGGAAAAGTTACAACCATTCCCCTTGAGATCAGGAACAAGGCAAGGTTACCCACTTTCTCCACTTCTATTCAACATAGTGCTGGAGTTCCAGCCACAGCAATCACACAAGAAAAAGAAATAAAAGGCATCCAAATTGGTAAGGAGGAAGTAAAACTGTCATTATATGCAGATGACATGATACTATATAGAGAACCCTAAAGATTCCACCAAAAAACTCTTAGAGCTGATACATGAATTTAGTAAAGTAACAGGATACAAAATTAATATTCAGAAATCAGTTGCATTTGTATATACCAATAATAAAATAACAGAAGGAGAAATTAAGAAAACAATCGCATTTACAATTGCTTTAAAGACTATAAAATACCTGGGAATAAATTTAACCGAAGAAGTAAAAGATCTGTACTCAAAAAATTATAAGACCCTGAAGAGAGTAACGAAAGAAGATACAAATAGATGGAAACATATACCATATTCATGGATAGGAAGAATTAATATAGTTAAAATGCCCGTACTGCCTAAGGCAATACACATATTCAACGCAATTCCTATGAAACTACCAAGGACATTTTTCTCAGAAGTAGAATATATAATCCTAAAATTTATATGGAACCATGAAAGACCCCGGATAGCCTCGACAGTCTTGAGAAATAAGAAAAAACAGTGGGAGGTATAACAATACCTGACACCAAATTATACTACAAGGCTACAGTAAACAAAACAAAACAGCATGGTACTGGCATAAAAACAGACACATAGATCAATGGAACAGAATAGAGAGCCCAGAAATACATCCATGTCTATATGGTCATTTAACCTATGACAATGGAAGCAAAAATTTACAGTGGGGTAAAGACAGTTTGTTCAATAAATGGTGCTGGGAAACCTGGACAGACACATGCAAAAAAATGAAGCTGGACCACCGTCTTACACCATATACAAGAATAAACTCAAAATGGCTTAAAGACTTAAATGTGAGATCTGAAACCATAAAATTCCTAGAAGAAAATATAGGAAGAAGCTTTACAGACATTACCTGGAGTAAGATTTTTACTGATATATCCCCTGGGGCAATGGAAGTAAGGGAAAAAATAAACATGTGGGATTACATCAAACTGAAAAGTTTTTTCATAGCAAAGGAAACCATCAAAAAAACAAAAAGGGATCCTACTGAATGGGAAAGATATTTGCCAATGATGTATCCGATATGGGGTTAATATCCCAAATTTATTAAAAAAACTCACTCAACTCCTAAAAAACCAAACAACCCAATTAAAAAATGGGCAGAGCACATGAAGAGACATTTTTCTAAAAAGGACATACAGATGGAAAACAGACATATGAAAAAACGCTCAACCTCACTAACCATCAGAGAAATGCAAATAAAATCCACAATGAGATACCACCTCACCCCAGTGAAAATGGCCATCATCAATAAATCAACAAACAACAAGTGCTGGCGAGGATGTGGAGAAAAGGGAACCCTTGTACACTGTTGGTGGAATTGCAGTTTGGTGCAGCCACTATGGAAAAATCACTGGGGTGATTACCACCTCACCCCAGTGAAAATGGCCATCATCAATAAATCAACAAACAACAAGTGCTGGCGAGGATGTGGAGAAAAGGGAACCCTTGTACACTGTTGGTGGAATTGCAGTTTGGTGCAGCCACTATGGAAAACAGTATGGAGGTATCTCAAAAACCTGAAAATGGAACTACCTTATGATCCAGCAATTCCACTCCTAGGTATGTATCCGGAGAAATCCAAAACTCTAATTCGAAAACATTTATGCACCCCTATGTTTACTGCAGCACTATACACAATAGCCAAGACATGGAAAAAACTGAAATGCCCATTGGTAGATGACTGGATTAAGAAACTGTGGTACATTTATACAATGGAGTATTACGCAGCCATAAAGAAGAAAGAAATGTTACCATTTGTAACAACATGGATGGACCTAGAGAATATTATGTTAAGTGAAATAAGTCAGACAGAGAAAGACAAATACCATATGATCTCACTTATATGTGGAATCTAAAGAAAAGAATAAATGAATAAACTTATCAGAAACAGTCTCAGAGTCATAGAGGAAAAACAGAGGATTGCTAAATGGGAGTGGGGGAAGGAATAAGGGACAAGGTTAGGGGATTAGAAAGCACAGTCAGTAACCACAAGATTGCCACGGGGTTATGAAAGTCAATTGGGGAATGTAATCAATAATGTTGTAAAGATTTTGTAGGGTATCCGATGGACACTTGTCTCATTAGGGAGACCACTTCAGGGAAGATGTAGTTGCCTGATCACTGCACTGTACACCTGAAGCTGAAGCTGAAGAATAATGAATGTCAACTACAATTTTATATATATATGAATGAAGCGGAGTACAGCTTTAGGAATAGAGACAGTGGAAATGTAATGGCTATGTGCGATGTCAGAGGAATAGTGGATGGGAGGAGGGGGGTTGTCACTGTGTGAGGGATATAAATGATAAATGTCTAACTATTACATGTTTTATGCACCTGAAACTAATAAAAAAAATAGTCAAGAAAGAAAGAAAGAGAAAGAAGGAAAGGAAAGGAAAGGAAAGGAAAGGAAAGGAAAGGAAAGGAAAGGAAAGGAAAGAAAGAAAGAAAGAAAGAAAGAAAACAAGGACCAATGCACATGCTATCTACAAGAGACTCACCTGAGATAGAAAGACAAACACCAACTGAAAGTAAAGGGATACAAAAATATTTTATGCAAATGAAAGGAGAAAAAAGGTGGGGTAGCAATGCTTATATAGGACCGATTAGACTTTAATATTAGACTTATTATAAAGATTATAATAAGAGACAAAGAAGGACATTACATAATAATAAAGAAATCATTTCAACAAGAGAACATCACCCAGTAAATATTTATGCACCCAACATAGGAGCGCCTAAATATATAAAGCAAATATTGACTGACATAAAGGCAGAGATCAACAGTAACACAATCATAGTAGGGGACTTTAACAGCCCATTGACACCAATGGATAAATTTTCCAGACAGAAAATCAACGTGTAAACAGCAGCTTTAAATGGCACACTAGACCCGAAGAATTTAATTGAGATTTTAGAACATTTCACCCCAAAGCAGCAGAATATACATTTCTTTCAAGAACACATAGAACATTTTCCAAGATAGACCATATGTTAGGCCACAAAACAAGTCTCAATAAATTTAAGAAGACTGAAATCATATCAAGTGTCTTCTCTTGCTACAGTGGTATGAAACTAGAAATCAATTACAAGAAAAAAACTGAAAAACACACAAATACATGGCGGCTAAATAACATGCTACTAAATAATGAATGGGTGAACAATGAGATAAAGGAAGAAATTAAAAGATACCTTAAGACAAATGAAAATGAAAACAAAACAACCCAAAAACGATGGGACCCAGCAGAAGCAGTCCTAAGAGGGAAATTCATAGGAATGCACGCCTACCTCAAGAAACAAGAAGAATTTCAAATCAACAGTTTATCTTTACAGCTAAGGGAACTAGAAAAACAACAGGAAAAAAAGTCCAAAGGGAGTACAAGGAAGGAAATAATAAAGATCAAAGCAGAAATAAATGAAATACAGACTAAAAAAACAATACAAATGATCAATGAAACCAAGACGTGGTTTTTTGAAAAGATAAGCAAAATTGACAAAACTATAACCAGACTCATGAAAAGACAGACAGACAGACAGACAGACAGAGAGAGAGAGAGAGAGAGAATCAAATAAATAAAACCAGAAATGAAAGAGAACTAACAGCAGACACCACAAAAATACCAAAAAAAAAAACCTAAGAAAATACTATGAGCAACTATACGCCAACAAATTTGCCAATCTGGAAGAAATGGATAAATTCCTAGAAGTATACAATCTTCCAAGACTGAATCAAGAATCATAAAATCTGAACAGACCAATTACGACCCATGAGACCAAACTGGTAATCAACGAGTTCCCAACAAACAAAAGTCCTGGACCAGATGGCTTCACAGGTGAATTTTACCAACATTCAAAAAAGAATTAACAACTTTTCTCCTCAAACTGTTCCAAAAAATCCAAGAGGAGGGAAGGCTCTCAAGCTCATTTTACAAGGCTACCACTGTCCTGATTCCAAAACCGAAAACATTACAAAAAAAGAAAACTACAGGCCTATATCCCTAATGAAGACACATACAGAAATCCTCAACAAAATATTAGTTAACCGAATTCAGCAATACCATTAAAAAGATGATACACCACAATCAAGTAGGATTTATTCCCGGTATGCAAGGTTGGTTCAATATCCGCAAATCAATTAACTTGATACACCACATAAACAAAATGAAAAATAAAAATCATATGGTCATATCAACAGATGCAGGAAAAGCATTTGACAAAATCCAGCATCCATTTATAATAAAAACTTTCAGCAGAGTGGGAATAGAGGGAACATATCTCAACATAATAAAGGCCATATATGACAAACTCACAGCTAATATCATACTCAGTGGGGAAAAGCCAAAAGCATTCCCCTTAAGTTCAGGAACAAAACAAGGATGCCCACTTTTATCACATTTATTCAACATAGTACTGGAAGTTCTAGCCACAGAAATCAGACAAGAAAAGAAATAAAAGGCATCCAAATGGGAAAGGAAGAAGTAAAATTGTCATTGTTTGCAGATGACATGATACCATATAAAAAGAGCCCCAAAGATGCCACCAAAAAACTATTAGAACTGATAATAAATTCAGTAAAGTATCAGAATACAAAATTAATATTCAGAAATCAGTTGCATTTTTATATACTGATAACAAATTATCAGAAAAAAAATTAAGAAAACAATTCCATATATAATTGCATCAGAAAATAAAATAAAATACTTAGGAATAAACATAATTAAAAAAATAAAATACCTGCATTTAGAAAATTGTAAGACATTGAAGAGAGAAATTAAAGAAGATACAAATAAATGGAAACATATACCATGCTCATGGATAGGAAGAATATAGTTAAAATATCTGTACTACCCAAAGCAATATATAGATTCAATGTAATCCCTATCAAAATACCAATGGCATTTTTCACAGAACTAGAAAAAATAATCCTAAAATTTATATGAAACCATAAAAGACCTGGAATAGCCATGGTAATCCTGAGAAAGAAGAACAAAGCTGGAGGTATCACATTACTGATATGAAATTATACTACAAGGCTATATAGTAAGCTACACAGCATAGTATTGGCATAAAAACAGACACATAGATCAACAGAATAGAGAGCCCAGAAATAAATCCATGCCTATATGGTCATTTAATCTATGACAAAGGAAGCAAGAATTTACACTGGGGTAAAGACAGTCTGTTCAATAAATGGTGCTGGGAAAACTAGACAGATATATGAGAAAAAAAAAAATGAAACTGGACCACCTTCTTATGCCACATACAATAATAAACTCAAAATAGATTAAAGACTTAAATATAAGACCTGAAAACATAAAACTCAAAGAAGAAAATATAGGAAGTAAACTCTCAGACATTACTCTTAGTAATATTTTTACTGATATATCCCCTTGGGAAAGGGAAACAAAAGAGAAAATAAACAAATGGGACTACATCAAACTAAAAAGGTTTTCACAGCAAAAGAAACCATCAGCAAAACAAAAAGACATCCTACTGAATTGGAGATATTTGCCAATGATACATCTGATAAGGGGTCAATATTCAAAATTTATTTTTTAAAAACTTATACAATGCACTCCAAAATAACGAACAATCCAATTAAAAAATGGGCAGAGGACATGAGGAGACATTTCTCCAAAGAGGACATACAAGTGGCCAATAGACATATGAAAACATGTGCAACATCACTAATCATCAGACAAATACAAATAAAAACCACAGTGAGATACCACATCATTCCTGTCAGAATGTCTATCATCAATAAATCAACAGACAAGTGTTAGCAAGGATGTGGAGAAAAGAGAACCCTCATGCACTGTTGGTAGGATTGTAATTTGGTACAGCCACTATGGAAAACAGTATTGAGGGTCCTCAAAAAATTTAACATAGAACTACCTTATAACCTAGCAATTCCATTTCTGGGTATCTATCCAAAAAAATCCAAAACACTAATTTGAAAAAAATACATGTACAGTGGTACCTCTATTTTCGAACGTAATCCATTCCAGAAGACCATTGGAGTTCTGAAACGTTTGAAAACAGCCAACAGCTAGGCCTCAGGATCCTGCACTCAGCGGACGCCATGTGACATGTTCTACTTCCGAAGCGTGTTCGAAAACAGAAGCATTTACTCCCGGGTTTCTGGTGTTCATAAACTGAAATGTTCGTCAACAGGGACATTGGAAAACCGAGGTACTACTGTACTCCTGTGATTACAGCAGCACTATTCACAACAGCCAAGATATGAAAATAACCGAAATGCCCTTCAACAGACGATTGGATAAAGAAATTATGGTACATTTATACAATGGAGTATTACTCTGCCATAAAAAATAATGAAATCTTACCATTTGAAACAACATGGATGGACCTAGAGGATATTATGCTAAGTGAAATAAGTCAGACTGAGAAAGACAAATACCCTATGATCTCACTTATAGGTGGAATCTAAGGAGAATAAATGAACAAACAAAACAGAAATAGACTCATAGATACAGAGAACAAACTGATGGTTGTCAGATGGGAGGGGGGTTAAAGGGCTGGGTAAGAAAGGTAAAGGGATTAGGAAGCACAAATTGGTAGCTACAAAACAGTCACGGGGATGTGGTGTGCAGTAAGGGGAATATAGTCAACAATGTTGTAAAACTGTGTGGTGTCAGCTGGGTGTTGGACTGGACAAGGGGAATCACTTCATAAGTCGTATGGATACCTGGCCACTGCACTGTACACCTGAAACTAATATAAAATAGTATTGAATGTCAACTATAATTAAGTATATATATAATCATGGGATATAAAGTACAGGAACATAGGGAATGTAATAATCCATGGCATTGTAATAGCTATCTACAGTGTCAAATGGGTAGTAGACTTGGGGGGTTTATCACTTTGTGAGGGGTGTAAATGTCTAATCATTATGTTGTTTTGTAGATCTGGAACGAATAACAAAAAAAGAAAAAAGATTTGAGAGAAAAAAAAAACGTAAGCTATTATTAGCTCCCTTCTCCTAGATTCTTTGTAAGTATAAATTCTTACCATGAAATAGTAAAATCATATTTGTTCACAGATATGCCTCCTCTGCTAGACTCTCAATTCCTCAAGGAGAGGGGTGAGATTTTATTCATCTTTGGTGTGCTGTAGCAAACTGTATTTTCAACAAAGATGGCCCATCTCACATCACTGCTTCAAACGTGGTGGTGGTGGGGGGGGTCAGTGTTCACTCCCTTTCTTCTAGAACTGTTTTAACCAATACGATACGATAGAATTGATTGTGATTTCTGAAGTTAAGTCATAAAAGGTGATATGGATTCTCCCTTGCTGGCTGGAATACTCACTCTAGAAACTTTTAGCTATCCTGTTTATTCTCCAACTCCCTGAAGGAATCACAATTTAGACCATGCGAAGAGACCACACAGGGAGGTCCTAAGACTACAGGAAGAGAGATACCCTCCCCAACTTCACCACGCCAGTCCTCAGCTGCTTAGGCCCTTCTTGTTCCAGATCCAGCCATCATGTGATCACAAATGAATTAAAGACCTCAATTCAGAAGAGCCCAGCCAAGTCCTTATCAAATTCCTGACACACAAAAACCAGGGAGTTAATTAAATGATTATTGTTTTAGACCATTAAGTTTGCTCGGTTATCCAGCAACAATAACTGGAACAGCAGGCCCTTAATAATACCTACTATGTATTGAATACATGGTTAATTACCAGACATGGTAATAAGAACTATGTATGCATTATCTCAATCCTCACATCAACTTTTTAAGATCATTAATAGCAGTCCCATTTTACAAATGAGAAAATTGACACGGAATAATTTGCCCAAAATCACAGAACACCAAATGTGCTGAGCCTCAGGTGTACCCAATTCCCACGCCTCTGAATGGATGAATTTGTGTAAAGAGTACTCTAAATTGTTTCACACATTACCTCTTATTTTGTCTTTATCAAAACTCTGACTTAAGCAAAGTGATTTTTACTCTGAAATTTTTATTTTATTGTATTTATTTTATTTTACAAACCTATCTTACTTAACAACTTTTCTCTGAGCCTCTGATCCCTCATCTATAACATGGGTAAATGACAGAACCTACTTTGTAGGACTGCCCTAACACCAAATGAGATGATCCACGTAAAGCACTAACCTGGAGTAAAAATCCAATAAATCTTTGCTATACCATCATCAGCATCTTCTCATTCTTCATATCTTGGCTTAAATATCACCTCTTCAGAAAGGCTTTCCCTGGCTACTTTACATAAACATTGGATCCCTTTTGTTCTCTATCACTGCACTTTATTTCCCTTCAGAGCACTTACTATGATTTGTAGTTATATGTTTACTTGTTTGCTTATTATTTTTCTCTCCCCACTAGAATGTAAACCACCTGAGGCACCACTACATCTCCAATACTGAAAACAGAGCCTGGTATATACCATAGACTTGATACATAAATAAAGATATAAATAAGGACAGAAATAGATAAGTGCAGCATACTCAAGTAGGTGGATTAAGTTTGGGCCTAGTGGGTATCTGAGAAAAACTGGTTCAGGCCCAGTGAAGGAACAGCTTGATTCTAGAGGAAGGTTTGTATCAGGAAAGTACTAGGGCAGGAAAAGTAGGGTGGAGCTATCTTTGAAAGAATGATCAGGAAAATGGATGTTACCTCCTAGGAAAGGGGACTATTGACAATGTTTAAGAAGAATAATCTGGCAGTGTCCTCTGTAACATGGGGCTAATAATAATAATGCCTATCTCCGAGGTCCACTGTCAAGATTAAATGAGATAATGAACATAAAGCATTTAACGCACTGCTTGCCCCTCCTCTCACATGGAATGTGAATCGTGGTAGCTGTTACTACTGTTACACTATGGTTCTGCAGGGAGAAAAATGCAAACAACAAATGCTGAAGGCTCCTAGCCGAGACTTGGGGGACGACAACCACAGTCAAGGGGCAAAACCAGAGAAGCAGCAGATAATGAGGAAGTAGGAGAACGAAGCTACTTGGGTGTCATGGGGGCCACGGAAGGCGAGAATTTCAGGAAGAAGGGAGAGGTCAGTCAAGAGGTGGATAAACAGAACGTGGACTAAGAACAGTCAAATGCAATGGTCAGTTGGGAAGTCAGCGCGCGCTGTCCTGGGGCAAGGAGGACTAACGCAGAGCGAAATAAAAGAACAGGAAAAGGAAGGGACGGGAACCTGGGCGACAGGACGGAAACTGGGAAAGTGACAGAGGCCCAAACGCCACTTTTTAAAGTGGCTCCGAAATCTCTCTAATGTGGAGATTTAATAAGTTTTAAGATGAGCTTCGGCAGCATCTAGAACGCACATCTACAAGAGTTCACTGCCTCAGGCACCTAAAGAAGCTGCGGGGGTCTCGGAAAAAGGCAGTGGTGAAATCGAGAAGCGCTCCCTCGTTCTTTCATCCTCTCTGGATAAGTAGTTGTCGAACGAGTGAATGAATGAATGAAGCCCCAAAACACCCTTCCCGTGGCCAGATACGCAGGACTCACCTGAGAAAATACGGCTTGGCATAGAACTTGAAGTCGACCCCCTTGAAGTAGACGTCAAACTCCGAGACCCGGGCGTAGGGCACGCGGATAGCAATAGTCAGGAAGTCGGGGTCCTGGCTGAGGTCGAACGCCGGGGTCAGCATTGCCGCGCCGGACTCCGGTACCCAAGTCAGTCACTGTCTCTGCGGCCACGATCTCACCACTCAAATTCTCCAAAAAATACCCACGCGCAGACACTCGTTCGGTGAGTCACAGCGCTTCCGGCTCAAGGCGGAAGTGCTCGTGCGTGAGCGAGGAAGTCCCGCCTCTCGCCCATCTCCGTGGAGACGGGACGCTGTTGGTGGAGAGATGGAGAAAGGGAGTGGCGAGTGGAGCTTTGTGCATAGGTATTGAACCCAGAGCGTAACTTGGAAGAACATGGACAAGAGTCCACCTTAGACCCACCAAGCCTCTTTAGAGGTTCTTAGAGATGATTTTAACAGCACTGGCTTTGCAGGTAGGCAGACCTACTTTTGAATTCCTTCTTGGCCACTTCCCAGCTGTTAAGACCATTGGAAAGTTACAAAAGTTCTCTGTGCTTCACATACCTCTTCTATAAAATGAGAATAATACTAGGATCTAGCCCCATAGAGATACTGTGAGGATAACATGAAAATATGTAAAGCTCTAACAACGTACCTGTCAAGTTGTCGATGCTCGATGTGTTGGATCAGTCACCACAGCAGCATCCTCCTTACTGTGGTTTTCCTTCGATCACACCTGTTTGGTCAACAATCCCCTTTTCATTCTGTTCCTCACCGCCTTTCTATGCCAATCTCTCTCCCCTCCTTCTCTTCTTCCTCTCCCCCTCCGTATCTCCCTCTTTCCCTCTCTCTTTCCTAATTCCTTATTTGAATAGAGTTTTCTTGTTTACAGATCGTTATACACCTTATCTCTTTCAACATTAGGAACTCCAAAGAACGACTCAAAAGGTTAAGCAATATGTCTTATAATAATCATGCACTTTTACAATGATCAGACCCAGAACGTCTGACTCTTAAACCATGTTGGAGTTAGCCTGTATTGGCAAATTGCTGTCTTTCTGTACTTTTCCTTTTCTTAATTTTCTCCTTAGACTTGTTTGCGGTCCTCTTCGGTCTCCTTTTTCCCTTCGCTCCCTTGTCTTCTCCGCCCCCCCCCCCCCTTAATCTATGCTCCTCATACTCTCCCAGTGCTTCCCCCACTAGTCTCTCTCTTCCCCTACATATTCCCTTGGCCTTCCTTTCCTCTAATTTTATTTCCTGTTATTCCACCAATAGCTAGGATAGTCCAGGAAATAGTACCTATTTACCCATCTCCTCTGACAGTGGACCAGATAACCTCAAAAGCCTTTCATTTCCCATTTTTCATGAGTCTTAAAAATTAATTAAGACTCAGAAAAATACATTAACTAGAGCAAACAAAATTTTAAAAATTTAAAGTAAAAACCACTCTGCTTAAATCTGGGAGTTTTGATAAAGACAAAATAAGAGGTCATGTGTAAAACAATTTAAAGTGTACCCTTATACACACATTCAGCTATTCCTTGGGTAACAGAGGAATTAATTGAATTAACTGAAATTTAGTATGTGCCAGCACATACAAAATCCTTTATAGTGATCTCATTTTCTCCTTGTGACAGCTCTATGAAGTAGGCATTATATATCCTCATGGTTTGCACAAGATTACACAGTGAGTGGTGCAACAGGAATTGAAACTCAAGTGAATCTGATTTCTGTTCCCAGGCTCTAAAATACTATAGAACTGACTCCCTTAAAAATTAATATAAGACCCAGTATTATTTATATTATATTATATTATATTTTATATTATATAAGACCACTTATATTTTTGCTCCAAGAGATGCATTGGAACAGGTGGTCCAGCTAGGTCTTATTTTCGGGGAAACACGGTACCCAACTTGTTTCATATTCTGAACCAAGCCTCCCTGTTTTAGGCCATACTGAACCTCACAAATAACATGCACTCAATACTGTAAATGCATTGATAAAACTTGTAGTTAGTAAAGCCCTTGAGATAGGCCTTTGACTGGATCATTCCAAGTTAGCTTTACATTTACCAAGGGACCTCATTCCTATAGGTCATTTTAAATTATTAATGCAGGAAAATTAACTGAGACTGAAGTTATGCTATCCATGAGGAAACTCTAATTGAAAGCACTTTAAAGTAGAGCTGTGTACTTTCTAGATAATTTATTCTATGTTTGGCAACACACACACACACACACACACACACACACACAGAGAGGATTGCAACACAGATAAACAGACTGTATGGTTCATTGCTGCTCTTATAAGAAATATATACAGTATTACATCTGATGTATCACAAAATACTGATAGTTGCAACTACATAACAGGGTTTTGTTGGTGGTGTTTTATTTGCAAGCTGTTTATTTTTGTATTTCTAACTAGTGGTAAATTATACAAGTTATAAATTCTATTTAAAATAATATAAACAAAGTCATTTTAAAATAGAATATCAGAGGAATTGCCTTGCATGTCTTATGCCTCAAACCTCTGGAATATTAAAACCGGGCAAAATAAACTTTGGGCTGGGCCTAAAGCAACATTATGTCCCAAAAAACTGTTTACAGGGATAACAGGAAAGCTGATATTATTACTATCAGACTGACGAATACCAGACTAAAAATTAAAAACATTCTTTAGAATGAACATCTCTATGTTAACTCATCTGCACCAATAGAAATGCCTTCCTACTATTGATGTAATTGTTCTCCTTCCCTTTCTTATAAATACCCCTTGCCTTTGTCTCCTAGTCAGAACCTTATTTGGGTTTCTGCCTGAATCAGCTTCCCAAATAGCTATTTTTCAAATCGCAAATAAATGCTTTTTGCTTCTCACTTTGGCCTTTGATTTTTTAGGTTAACATATCTAATGTCAGGAGTGGGATCTAAAATGGCTTCACCTTCATGGACCAGCATATCCTGGGTCTGGGTATAGTACCTAAACAGCCTTTTTTGTGCTCACCACATCCATGGACCACTATTCCTTGACTGAAGCCCTCTTAGGTTCAGACTTCCCTCCTTTTTGGACTAAGGTTAAATACCATTATTTGAGATCAGGAGGGGTTTTTACCTCAAGGGGGCAGGGGTCCCCTGAATATAAATAAATATATATATATATATATATATATATATATATATATATATATATGTATGTATCTCAGAGGAATTGCCTTGTATATACATATATACATACCTCTAGAGGGAAATTATTAGAATTAGTTTATAAAGAGCTCTGTTTAATTGGATTGAATGAATTAAGCAATACAATAGAAATTAACACAAATATTTTTCAATATCACATGATCTTGGAAAATATTTGATATTAAAACTAATATTAAGTTAGTTGGTTTCATTAAAACAGACATCTTTAGAGTTATTAACTTTTAATATAATATTTTTATTTTATCTTGGTTTACAAAAAAATAAGTTCATGTTATCTCTGTTATAAGGTTTCTCAACAAGAAAATAGTTTGGGATAAAAACTGACATTGTCTGATGTCACGTAAAATTTTCATGAATAATCTAAATATAATTATTAAAATTGGTTAAACGTAAGTAGAATAAAAGGCTTTCGAATAAAAAATGTTAGCAATAATTGTTTTATGATATGTGCACTTAAAAATAGTTTCCTAAATAGTTTTGGTAACTTGAAATATTAGTTTTACTAAGTTAAAAGATGAAAAATGTTGGAATATCTAAATCATTTCTAAATAAGATAAAATACTGAAATATTAATTGCTAAATAAATCTAAGTTTACCTATTTTTGTCTTCTTTTTTTGGGGGGGAAGGGGAACAGGACTTTATTGGGGAACAGTGTGTACTTCCAGGACTTTTTTTTTTCCAAGTCAAGCTGTTGTCCTTTCAATCTTAGTTGTAAAGGGTGCCATTCAGCTTCAAGTTGTTGTCCTTTCTGTCTTAGTTGTGGAGGGTGCAGCTCAGCTCCAGGTCCAGTTGCCATTGCTAGTTGCAGGAGGCGCAGCCCACCATACCTTGTGGGAGTGGAACCGGCAATCCTGTGGTTGAGAGGATGCGCTCTAACCAACTGAGCCATCTGGGAGCTCAGCAGCAGCTCAGCTCAAAGTATCATGTTCAATATTAGTTGCATGGGGTGCTGCCCACCATCCCTTGCAGTACTCAAGGAATTAAACTAGCAACCTTGTGGTTGAGAGCCCACTGGCCCATGTAGGAATCCAACCTTCAGCCTTCAGAGTTAGGAGCATGGAGCTCTAACCGCCTGAGCCACAGGGCCGGCCCTATTTTTGGCTTCTTAACACAGAAAAACTAAAGATATTTGGGTTCATTAATAAGCATGTTTTATGTTCTGTTGAGGAAACAAATGTTTCTAAAAATTATGAAATATATTTTCCAGTCTAAGAGCCTATATTTTTGAGATTATGAAATGTGTTCATAAGTTTGACAATCTAGAGTATGCTAATTGCTCACTTTTAGTTGTCACTAGAAATTAAAGTTTCTAAACATTAAAAATTCAAATTAGCAGGGAAACAATTAATAGATATTTTCAGTAAAAGTAATTTAAGATATAGATATATGTTTCCATTTAAAAAATGAAAAGAATTTGTCCTGGTTATTTCAAAATGGGAAGACAAAGAGAGAAAAATTTTACCAATTGAAATTAAGCAGGCTAAAGTTAAATTGTTATTAAGCTTAACATCAATATTGGACTTATGTGAAGCTAAAAATTAATGTTGTTGCTCTGCTAAAAGAACAAAATTTTCCTGTATTTTTGATAGGCTTTTTTTAAAATTAAAGTTTATTGGGGTGACAATTGTTAGTAAAGCTACATAGATTTCAGGTGTACAACTCTGTATTACATCATCTATAAATCCAATTGTGTGTTCACCACCCAGAGTCAGTTCTCCTTCCATCACCATATATTTGATCCCCCTTACCCTCATCGCCCACTCCCCACCCCCCTTACCCTCTGGTAACCACTAAACTATTGTCTGTGTCTATGAGTTTCTGTTTCTCATTTATTTGTCTTGTTCTTTTGTTGTGTTTGGTTTATATACCACATATCAGTGAAATCACATGGTTCTCTGCTTTTTCTGTCTGACTTATTTCGCTCAGCATTACACTCTCAAGATCCATTCATGTTGTCACAAATGTTCCTATGTCATCTTTTCTTACCGCCGAATAGTATTCCATTGTGTATGTATACGACAACTTCTTTATCCATTCATCTATTGAAGGACATTTTGGTTGTTTCCATGTCTTGGCCACCGTAAACAAAGCTGCAATGAACATTGGAGCACACATGTCTTTATGTATAAATGTTTCAGATTTTTTGGGTAGATACCCAGGAGAGGAATTGCTGGGTCATATGGTAATTCTACTCGTAGTTTTTTGAGGAACCTCCACACTGCCTTCCATAACAGCTGCACCAGTCTGCATTCCCACCAACAGTGTATACGGGTTCCTTTTTCTCCACAGCCTCTCCAACACTTGTTACTATTTGTCTTGTTGATGATAGCCATTCTCACTGGAGTGAGGTGATATCTCATTTGTGGTTTTTATTTGCATTTCTCTGATGATTAGTGATGTTGATCATTTTTTCATATGTCTATTTGCCATTTGTATGTCTTCTTTGGAGAAATGTCTCTTGAGGTCCTTTGCCCAGTTTTCAATTGGGTTATTTGGTTTTTTGTTGTTGAGTTGTATGAGTTCCTTGTATATTGTGGATATTAGCCCCTTATTGGACACTCTGTTTGCAAAAATCTTCTCCCATTCAGTTGGTTGCCTCTTTATTTTGTCGATGGTTACTCTATTTTTTTTTTTTTTATTTTTATTTTTTTTTTTTTTGTCAATGGTTTCTTTTGCTGTGCAGAAGCTATTAAGTTTGATATAGTCCCATTCATTTATTTTAGCTTTTACTTCCCTTGCCTTTGGAATCAAATTCATAAAATGCTCTTTGAACCCAAGGTCCATAAGTTTAGTACCTATGTTTTCTTCTGTGCAGTTTATTGTTTGAGGTCTTACACTTAGGTCTTTGATCCATTTTGAGTTAATTTTGGTACATGGTGACAGCAGTCCAGTTTCATTCTCTTGCACATGACTTTCCAATTCTGCCAGAACCATTTATTGAAGAGGCTGTCTTATTATTGTATGGTTTTTGCTTCTTTGTCAAAAATTATCTTTTCATATTTACGTGGTTTTATATCTGGGTTCTCAATTCTATTCCATTGGTCTTTGTGTCTGTCTTTCCGCCAATACCATGCTGTTTTTATTATTGTTGCCCTGTAGTACAAGCTAAAGTCAAGGAGTGTGATACCTCTAGCATTTTTCTTTTTTGTTAAGATTGCTTTGGCTATTCGGGGTCTTTTGTGGTTCCAAACAAATCTGATGATTTTTGGTTCTATTTCTTTTAAAAAATGCCATTGGGATTTTGATGGGGATTGCATTAAATCTGTATATTGCTTTGGGTAATATGGCCATTTTAATTATGTTGATTCTTCCAATCCATGAACACGGAATGTCTTTCCATTTCTTTGTGTCTTCAATTTCTTTTAAAAATGTCTTATTGTTTTTAGCATATAGATCTTTCACATCCTTGGTCAAGTGTATTCCTAGGTATTTTATTCTTTTTGCTGCAATTGCAAAAGAAATTGCTTTTTTTTGTCTCTTTTTCTGAGATTTCATTTTTAGTATATAGGAAAGCAATGGACTTTTGTACGTTGATTTTGTAGCTGGCAACTTTATTGTACTCGTTGATTGTTTCTAATAGCTTTTTGGTGCAGTCTTTAGGGTTTTCGATATAAAGCATCATGTCATCTGCAAAGAGTGATAATTTAACTTCTTCATTCCCAATTTGGATGCCTTTTATTTCTTTCTCTTGCCTGATTGCTCTAGTGATAACTCCCAACACTATGTTGAAAAGCTGAGGTGATAGGGGACAGCCCTGTCATGTTCCAGAACTTAGAGCAAAGGGCTTCAGTTTTTCACCATTAATTGTGATATTAGCTGAGAATTTGTCATATATGGCTTTTATTATGTTAAGGTATTTTCATCCTGTCTCTAGTTTATTAAGTGTTTTAATCATAAATAGATGTTGTATCTTGTCAAATGCTTTTTCTGCCTCAATGGATATAATCATATGTTTTTGTCCTTTATTTTGTTTATGGATTTGCGTATGTTGAGCCATCTTCGTGCCCCTGGGATGAACCCCACTTGTTCATGATGAATAATCTTTTTAGTGCATTGTTGCATTCGATTTGCTAGAATTTTGTTTAGGAGTTTTGCATCTATATTCATCAGAGTTATTGGTCTATAGTTTTCTTTTTTGTGTTATCCTTACCAGGTTTTGGTATCAGGGTAATGTTGGCCTCATAATATGAGTTAGAGAGTATTGTCTCTTCTTCAAATTTTTGGAAGAGTTTGAGTAGGACATGTATTAGAACCTCTCTGAAGGTTTTGTAGAATTCACTAGTGAAGCCATCTGGTCCCAGACTTTTGATTTTGGGAAGGTTTTGGATAACTGATTCAATTTCCTTACTGGTGATCGGTCTATTTAGATTTTCCAGTTCTTCGTGATTCAGCCTAGAAAGGCTATATATTTCTAAGAACTTGTCCATTGTTTCTAGGTTATTGAATTTGGTGGCATATAGTCCTTCATCGTATTCTTGGATGATCCTTTGTATTTCTGTGGCATTTGTGAATACTTCCCCTCTTACATTTCTGATTCTGTTTATTAGTGTCTTTTCTCCTTTTATCTTAGTGAGTCTAGCCAAGGGTTTGTCAATTTTATTAATCTTTCCAGAGAACCAGCTCTTTGTTGCATTAATTTTTTCTGTTTTGTTTTTGTTCTCTATTTCATTTAGTTCTGCTCTGATTTTTATTATTTCCTTTCTTCTGCTGACCTTGGGTTTCATTTGTTCCCCTCTTTTTTCCAGTTCTTTTAGGTGTAACGTGAGGTTATTTATCTGGGATTTTTATTGTTTCTTAAGATATGCCTGTAATTATATAAATTTCCCTCTTAAAACTGTTTTTGCCTCATCCCAAAAATTTTAGTAGGATCTATTTTCATTGTCATTTGTTTCTATGTATCTTTTGATCTCTCCTCTTATTTCTTCTTTGATCCAGTCGTTCTTAAAAGTATGTTGTTTAATCTCCACATATTTGTGGTTTTTCCTGATTTCTTTTTGCAGTTGATATGCAATTTCAAAGCCTTGTGATCAGAGAATATGCTTGGTATGATTTCAATCTTCTTAAATTTGCTGAGACTCGTTTTATGTCCCAATATATGGTCTATCCTTGAGAATATCCTATTTACACTAGGAAAAAATATATAGTCTGATGTCCTAGGGTGAAGTGCTCTATAAATGTTAATTATGTCCATTTCATCTAATGTGTCATTTAGGGTTGCTATTTCTTTCTTTATTTTCTGTTTGGATGATGTATCCATAGCTGTTAATGATGTATTTAGGTCCCCTAGTATAATTGTGTTTTGGTCAATTTCTCTCTTTAGTTTTGTTAGTAGTTGCTTGGTATATTTCGGTGCTCCTGATTTGGGGCATAAATATTGATGACTGCTATGTCTTCTTGTTGTATAATCTCCGTTATCATTATGAAATGTCCATTATTTTCTCTTGTTACCTTTTTAACCTAAAATCTGTTTCATCTGATATCAGTATGTCTACAGCTGAATTTCTCTGCATACCATTTGCTTGGAGTTTCATTTCCACCCTTTCACTTTGAGACTATGTTGTCCTTGTAGCTGAGATGTGTCTCTTAGAGGCAGCATATGGTTGGCTTTAGTTTTTTGGATGCTATCTGCTACTCTGTGCATTTTTATCAGTGAATTGAGTCCATTTACATTTAGGATGATTATTGATATGTGAGGATTTTCTATCATTCTATCTTTGGTTTTCTGGTAAGACTGTGTCTCCATTGTTTCTTTGCCTTTTTGTTACTGTCAATTATTTCAGTGTGGTGGTATTCTATGATTTTCCCCTATGTTTCTTCTTTTATTATGTTATATAATTCAATTCTGGATTTATTTTATTTTTTTTTAAAGATTTTATTGGGGAAGGGGAACAGGACTTTATTGGGGAACAGTGTGTACTTCCAGGACTTTTCTCCAAGTCAAGTTGTTGTCCTTTCAATCTTAGTTGTGGAGGGTTCTGTTCAGCTTCAAGTTGTTGTTCTTTCGGTCTTAGTTGTAGAGGGCGCAGCTCAGCTCCAGGTCCAGTTGCCATTGCTATTTGCAGGGGGCACAGCCCACCATCCCTTGTGGGAGTCGAACCGGCAACCTTGTGGTTGAGAGGACACGCTCCAACCAACTGAGCCATCCGGGAGCTCAGCACCAGTTCAGCTCAAGGTGCCATGTTCAATTTTAGTTGCAGGGGGTGCTGCCCACCAACCCTTGTGGGAGTTGAGGAATTGAACTGGCAGCCTTGTGGTTGAGAGCCCACTGGCCTATGTGGGGATCGAACCGGCAGCCTTCGGAGTTAGGCTCTCGGAGCTCTAACCGCCTGAGCCACAGGGCCGGCCCCTGGATTTTTTTTTTAGTGGTTACCATTAAGTTGATATAAAAGAAAGTTTCATATTTAGAGTATTCCATTTTCTTCAGCATGCTTACTTTTCTCCATTCCCATATTCCGGTTCAGGCCTTTAACTCTCCCCACTTTTATGTTTTGGTTGCCACAAATTATCCCCATTTATGCTGGTCAAATAGCCTCCTTTAGTATTTCTTGTCGTGCCGGTCGTGTGATAGAAAATTCACTCAGCTTTTGTATGTCTGGAAAGGTCTTTATTCCTTCCTCATATCTAAAGGATATCTTTGCTGGATATATTATTCTTGGCTCATAATTTTTCTCTTTCAATAGTTTGAATATTTGATTCCACTCCCTCCTGGCTTATAGAGTTTCTGCTGAAAAATCTGATGATAATCTAATGAGCTTTCCTTTGTAGGTTACTGTCTTCTTTTCCCTGGCGGCCTTGTGGATTCTTTCTTTGTCATAAATTCTTTACAGCTTCAATACAATATGCCTTGGAGAAGGCCTATTGGGGTTGAGGTTTTAGGTGTTCTATTTGCTTCTTGCATTCACGGATCCAGCTCTTTCCACAATTTGGGAAGTTCTCAACGATTATTTGTTTGAATATACTCTCTGTGTCCTTTTCTCTTTCTTCTCCTGCTGGTATGCCCATTATTCTTATATTGCTCTTTCTGATGGAGTCAGAAAGTTCTTGTAGAGTTCTTTCATTTCTTTTAAGTCTCAAGTCTCTTTCTTCTTCCATTCATGTTATTTCCAGATTTCTGTCTTCGATGTCACTGGTTCCTTCCTCCATCTGGTCAACTCTACTACATAAGCTAGTTATTTCTTTCTTCATTTCTTTTATTGAGTTCTTAATCTCCAGAAATTCTATTTGGTTCTTTTTTAAAATTTCAATCTCTTTGGTAAAATGTTCATTTTGCTGTTTGATTGTGTTTCTGAGTTCATTAAACTGCTTGTCTGTTTTTTTCTTTCATCTTGTTGAGTTTTTTCGTAACTGCAATCTTGAATTCTCTGTTATTTAAGTCACATATTTCCATGTCTTTAAGTTCATTTTCTGGAGACTTTTCATTTTCTTTCTGGCTGTCTGTTACCTTGGTTATTCATGGAAATTAATGATTTATTATTTCTCTTCCTAGACATCTACAGGAGGGGGTTCTGCAACACGTTGATAGAAAGAGGTCTTTCTTTTGTTTTCCCATAGTGGTTGGTAGAATGTTTTATTTTCTCTCCAACTGCAGCCTGTTATTTCTCTCACACTGTAGTGTTATGTTTTCTCTGCACTATTCCGGCTTCTCACGCAATGGGGGGAATTTCCTGGAAGGCGGGCTTCTCCTCTGTGAACAGTTCTCCTGAGTCATAGGGTGCCACCTCCATGGGGCAATGCGGAGAGCTTCTGAAGTTCCAAAGCTCTTCTTGCACCAGATTCAGAGCCTGTGTGTTTCTGCAGCTCTGCTTACTCCTGCAGGTATCTGCCCAGATAGGTGACGACAGGGGCGGGGTGGGTTGTGAGAGGTAGCCCAGAGTAATGGCAGCGACCACCAGTGTGTGTGTGTGTGTGTGTGTGTGTGTGTTTGTGTGTGTGTGAACTCCTACCAGATGTTTAATCATGGCCATTTATAAGTCTTTTTTTTATGGATGACTATTGTTTTTATAGACAACTATTGTTTTACTCTGATGCTTTGGAGGGAGAATGTTTCTATAAATATGTTTTATCTTCAAAGAGATGCATTAAAAAATATAAAACATCACTGATGGCAGAGATTGAAAAGAGTATCACATTTGGCCTAGGATTCATTAAGTATTTTTCAGTCAGACTCAATGAAAAACCATCGACTATTCTGGACCCATATTAATCACACCAAGAGTCGCTCCCCTGTCCTATTTATGAGGAAAAAGATCTCACTTTCCTAATCAGGATCAAAACAATTTAGGAAGACATCTATGCAATTAAATTCAATAAATATTTACTGAATAAATATATATATATATATATATATATATATATATATATATATATATATATATATATATATATAAAACACCTGACAAGTACTGCAAAATGCTTGTTCCTCCTAACTTTCAAAACATAACGCTGAATTGGAAAAAGATTTCCAGAACTCTATGAAAAAACTGGATTCATAAAACTGTTAAGAAAAAGATGAAGAACTAATTAAATGGGACTCAGTGAGCTGATGAGGATCATTATAGTTTTTATGACTTTTTGTAAGAAATATTACTGGCTTATTTATTAAATGTTTTGGGGTGGCAATGGATAACACTATATAGGTTTCAAGTGTACATTTCTGTAATATATCATCTATATATTGCATTGTGTACTCACCACCCAGTGTCTGTTCTCCTTCCATCACCATATATTTGACCCCCTTTTCCTTTTTCTACTACCCCCCTCCCCTTACCCTCTGGTAAACTCTTGTCCATGTCTATGAGTTTTTGTTTCTTTGTTTGTCTTGTTCATTTGTTGCTGTTTCATATCCCACACATGAGTGAAGTCATATGGTTCTTTCCTTTTCCGTCTGAGTTATTTCGCTTAGCATGATAATCTCAAGATCCATCCACATTGCCTATTCTTATAGCTGAGTAATATTCCATTGTATATTATATACCACATCTTCTTTATCCAATCATCTAGCAAAGAACATTTCAGTTGTTTCCATGTCTTGGGCAATGTGAATAATACTGCAGTGAACATGGGGTGGGGTTGGGGGGGCGGGATGCATATATCTTGACAGATAAATGTTTTCAGATTTTGGGGTAGATACCCAGAAGAGGGATTGCTGAGTCATATGGGAGCTCTTTTCTTAATTTCTTTTTTCTTTTTTTTTTTTTGGAACCTCCATACTGTTTTACATAGCAGCTGTACCAATTTACCTTTCCACCAGCAGTGTGTAAGGGTCTTTTTTTCCCCACAACCTCTCCAATACTCAGTACTACTTCTCTTGTTGATAATAGTCATTCTACCATGTGTGAGGTGATATCTCATTGTGGTTTTGATTTGTATTTCCCTGATAGCTAGTGAAGTTAAGCATCTTTTCATATACCCGTTGGCAATTTGTACATCTTCTTGGGAAAAGTATCTGTTCATGTCTTCTGCCCGTTTTTAATTGGATCATTTGATTTTTTTATTGTTGAGTTGTATGATGTCCTTATATATTTTGGATATTAGCCCCTTATCAGAGGTATTGTTTGCAAATAACTTCTCCCATTTGGTTGGTTGCCCTTTTGTTTAGTTGATGGTTTCTTTTGGTGTGCAGAAGCTGTTTAGTCACATCCGTTTATTTTTACTTTTACTTCCTTTGCCTTTGGGGTCAAATTCACAAAATCCTCACTGAGACCAAGGTCCATATGTTTAGTAGCTATTTTTTCTTCTATGTATTTTATTATTTCAGGTCTTATATTTAGGTTGTTGATCCATTTTCAATTACTTTTTGTGTGTGGTGTCAAATAGCAGTCTAGTTTTATTCTTTTGCATGTGGTGTTCCGATTTTCCCAGCACCATTTATTGAAGAGGCTGTCTTTTCTTCATTGTATGTTTTGGCTACTTTTAAAAAAAATAGTTGCCCATATACGTGTGGGTTTATTTCTGGCTTCTCAATTCTGTTTCATTGGCTGTGTGTCTGTTTTCCTGTCAATACAATGCTTTTTTGATTATTGTCGCTTTGTAGTACAAATTGAAATCAAGGGAGTCAAATTGAAGTCAAAGGTAATCTACAATACCTTTGTTCTTTTTTCTCAGGATTGCTTTGGTGATTTGAGGTCTTTTGTGGTTCCATACACATTTGATGGGTTTTTTGTTGTTGTTGTTGTTCTACTTTGAAAAATGGCATTGAGATTTTTGATGGGGATTACATTAAATCTATGTATTGCTTTGGGCAACATGGCCATTTTATCTATGTTGATTCTTGCAATCCATGAATGTAGAATATCTTTGCATTTCTTAGTGTCTTCTTCAACTTCTTTCAATAATGTCTTGTGTTTTTCAATGTATAGATCCTTCACATCCTTTGTTAAGTTTATTCTTAGGTGTTTTATTCTTTTTGTTGCAATTGAAAATGAATTTTTTTTTTTATTTCTTCTTCTGCAATTTCATTATTATTATATAGGAACTCAATGGATTTTTGTACATTGATTTTGTATCCTGCAAATTTACTTTTTATTGCTTCTAATAATTTTTAATGGTGTCTTTGGGGTTTTCTATATAAAGAATCATGTCATCTTCAAAAAGTCATGATTGTACCTCTTCATTCCCAATTTGGATGCCTTTTATTTGTTTCTCTTGCCTGATTGCTCTGGCTAGGACTTCCAATACTATATTGAATAACAGTGGTAAGAATGGGCACCCTTGTCATGTTCTTGACCTTAGAGAAAAAGCTTTCAGTTTTTCATCATTAAGGATAATATTAGCTGAGAATTTCTCATATATGTCCTTTATTATGTTGAAGTACTTTCTTTCTATCCCTATTTGTTGAGTGTTTTAATCATAAATAGATATTATATCTTGTTAAATGCTTTTTCTGCATCTATTGATATAATTATATTACTTCATTTTTTATTTTGTGTATGTGATGTATCATGTTGATCAATTTGTGTATGTTGAACCACCCTTGTGCCTCTGGAATGAACCCCACTTGATCATGATATATAATCTTTTTAATGTATTATTGTATTGTATTTGTAAGTATTTTGTTGAGAATTTTTGCATCTATATACATCAGATACATTGGTCTATGATAGTCTCTTTTTGTCTTTTCCTTTCCAGGTTTTGGTATCTGGGTAATGTTGGCCTCATAAAATGAGTTACGGAGTATTGCCTCTTCTTCAATTTTTGGAAAAGTTTGAGAAGGATAGGTATTAAATCTTCTTTGAATGTTTGGTAGAATTCACTAATGAAGCCATCTGATTCTGGACTTTTACTTTTGGGGAGGTTTTTGATGACTGTTTAAATTTCATTACTGTTGATTAGTCTGTTGAAATTTTTTAGTTCTTCATGATTCAGTCTAGGAAGGTTATATAGTTCTAAGAACTTGTCCATTTCTTCTGGGTTATTGAATTTGGTGGCATATAGCTTCTTATAGTATTCTTGTATAGTCCTTTGTATATCTGTGGTGTCCATTGTAACATTTCCTCTTTCATTTCTGATTTTGTTCATTTGAATGTTTTCTGTTTTCCTTAGTGTGTCTAGCCAGAGGTTTGTTAATTATATTAATCTTTTCAAAGAACCAGCTCTTTGTTGCATTGATTTTTCTGTTGTCTTTTTATTCTCTATTTTATTTAATTCTGCTCTTTTATGATTTCCTTCCTTCTACTGACTTTGGGTTTCATTTGTTCTTTTTCTAATTCTTTAAGGTGTAATGTTAGGGTGTTTATTTGAGATTTTTCTTGTTTCTTGAGGTAGGCCTGTAATGCTATAAACTTCCCTCTTATTACTCCTTTTGCTCTATCCCAAAAGTTTTGATATATCATATTGTCATTCTCATTTGTCTCTATGTATCTTTTGGTCTCTTATTTTTTCTTTGACCCAGTTGTTATTTAATAGCATGTTGTTTAACCTCCACCTATTTGTGTTTTTCCCTGCTTTTTTTTTTTTTTTGTAGTTAATATCCAATTTCAAAGCATTGTAGTCAGAGAATATGCTTGGCATGATTTCAATCTTCTTAAATTTGTCGAGGCTAGTTTGTGTCCCAACATATGCTCTATCCTTGAGATTATTCCATGTGTACTAGAGAAGACTGTATATTCTAGTGTTGTGGCATGCAAAACTCTATAAATATCGATTATGTCCATTTGTTCTAATGTGTCATTTAAGGCCACTGTATCCTTACTGACTTTCTACTTGGAGGATCTATCCATTTCTGCCAATGGAGGATTTAGGTCCCCTACTATAATTATAGTTTTGTCGGTTTCTCCCTTTAATTCTAATAGTAGTTAGCTTTATATGCTCAGAGCTCCCAGTTTGGGTGCATATATATTGGTAAGTGTTATGTCTTCTTTATGTATTATCCTCTTTATCATTATAAAATGTCTATCTATGTCTCGTGTTACCTTTTTTATCTTGAAATCTATTTTCTCAGATATGAGTACGGCTACACCAGCTTTTCTCTGGATGCCCTTTTCTTGGAGTATTATTTTTCACTTCTTCACTTTGAGTCTGTTTGTCCTTGCAGCTGAGGTGTGTCTCCTAAAGGCAGCATATGGTTAGGTTTTGTTTTTTGATCCAACCTGTTACTCTGTGACTTTTAATTGGTAAGTTCTGTCTATTTACATTAAGGGTGATTTTTTTATGTATGAGGATTTTCTCTAGCCATTTTTTTTGTTTGTTTCTGGTAGCTCTGTGTCTTCATTGTTTCTTTTTTCTTATGTTTCTGTGCATTGTTTTAGTTTGGTGGTATTCCATGATTTTTTCCCTCCATTTTGTCTTTTTTATATCACATGCTTCAGTTCTAGATTTTTGTTTTGTAGTTACCTTTAGTTTATGCAAAAAAAAAATTCATATGTACAATAGTACGTTTTCTTGTGATGGCATCTTATCTCTTTTCTTCTATGCAAGTTTAGTCCTTTCCCCTCTCCTCTTTTAAGTTTTTGTAGTGCCAGATTATCCCTTTTTTTGCTATGCATTTATTTTCAAATTGCAGTAGCTATTGTCTCTTTTTGTAAAAATGCTTTTACCTCCTTTAACCTTTACATTATATTGAAGTGTTTAATACTCTATTCTGAAGAAGAGTTGCAATGTCCTGCTTCTGTTAGTCTATTAGCTATCTTACTCACAGTTTTTAATCCTTTTTTGGATTTTTGTTTCAGGTAGAAGAGCACCTTTCAGCACTTCTAATAATGCAGGTCTTGTGGTGGCAAATTCCCTCAACTTCTGTACATCTGCAAAAGCCTTCATATCTAAAGATAACTTTGTTGGATATATTATTATTGGCTGGTGATTTTTCTCTCTCAATATTTTGAATATTTGATTCCACTCTCTCCTAGCTTGTAGAGTTTATGCTGAATAATCTGATGATAATCTAATGGAGTTTCCTTTATAGGTTATTGTCTTCTTTTCACTGGCTGTTTTGAGAATTGTTCCTGTATCCAGAAGTCACTGACAGAGGCACTCTGTCTGAGTTGACCCAGCATTCTCTACCATTCTGCACCGCAATTGGTGGTGGTATAAGGGAGAAGCGGGTTCTTATGACTGCTGCTCTGTTTTCTCCAGTGTGTTTAGCCACAATGAGTATAGATCACTTAGGCTGGAAAGTTTTTTTCAGCTATTTCACAATCTGCTGACAGGATATTACTGCTAGGCAGGCTACAGTAGGATGGTGTAGGTGGGTTTCCTTTGTCCAGTGCTGGTGGCTCTGAATCACTTTGACCTTTAGCATTGCTGCTTTTCCCCTGACTTTGGGCTGATCTTCAATTTGTACCAGCCACCCAGGCCAAATTGCTGCCTCTGCCCCTCCAGTTTGTATAGTAGGGGTTGCACCCTTACCCTTCACTGCTGTCATGTTCACTGGGGCCTCTGTGAGATCAGAACTGCATGAGGCTTCCATCTCTGTCCTTACCCCATTTCTCTGTCCCATCTCCACTGTTAGCTCAAATATGTCCACCTTCAGGTGTCTCAATGCGTGAATCTCTCAGACGTGTTTGTGTGTTGCACAGGGAATCCTTTGTTGAATTATCCAGCTGTCCATCTGGTTGTAACTTCAAGGGAAGATACCTGGAGGTCCTCGTGCTGCCATATTGATGACATCACCCTTGACATTTTAATAGTTTTTGATCCTTGTTTTACAGATATAAGAATAATTTTCCCCTAAGCTACCAGCAGCTGGGTAAATTATACCTTTGTAAGCAAAAATAAAACATTTCTCTATCCTTCCTACCTGATCCTACCAAAATTTCAGGTACTCTTAACTAATCCATTTGTGAACAAATTTAAAGGTATTAACTCTTGAATTCATGTTTCCCATTTAAAGAAAGCTTTTGCACCTAACTAGACTGCCTAACTAACCAAGGATTTCAAATTTAGAATTTATGCATATTGAAGCAAAATCTGTTGTGAACAACTAATCTAAGATTCCAGACCAAGCCTGTATAATCTACATGTTCATATTTCCTTTCTTCCTTACTTTAGTTTCTTCTTATCTCACAAATAATATGAGAGGCCAAACACTCACCATAATAGTTATTGTTTCCTTTTTCCTCTTAATTTCTGACTGGAAAGATAAATCAACATTAGGCAGCATCTTTAAACCTACATCACAGGTCAAAACATAAAACTGGTTATACAAATAGTCAAGGATATTTAATGCCTAATGATGCCAACACCAATGGAGATACCACATTTGGAAAATGACTTTTTCCTTGGGCAGGTATTACAGTGAATAAATACATGAATATATATATATATATATATATATCCCTTTAAATTGCCGGAACTACCACCAAAACAATAGCCAACCAAGAGAAATCTTTACATTCTGTTGCATGAGTTATATTAGACAATAGAATTGTTCTTGACAATATCCTAACTAAACAAGACAGGGTTTGCTATATGGCAAAACCTCCCATTTTACTTAGATAAAACACCTTTGATAAAACAAAGATGGAGCTAGATAAAATATGGACACAAGCCAAATAATTAAATATAGTGCCAACTAGCATCTCCTGGTTCTTTAATATCTTCAAATGATTGCCTCCTGGTTTAAGTATTTTCTTCAGATTGAACTTTACATTTTGCTTGTTATAAAAAATTTTGCTGGTATAAAACTTGGTGTTTTATAGCTTGATGTTATAACTTGATGTTATAAACATACCACTCTGATAATGATAGTTCAACATTTTGAGATTATCACAAAGGCCTATGAGACTTAATGAGAAACCTCAAGAAACTAGAGAAGACATTTTTCACTTAAAGAAACATTACAATGAAGCCTTCCTTTGTTTTGGCACTGTTATTGCTCAAATGTGGCCTAAGTCTCCTAAGGATAAAGAAAACTACTTTCCCTCCTACTTGGGATATGACTTACCAGGAATGAGCCTTCCTGGTAAGGAGGGACCTACAATGGCATGACATACCAAAAATGAGCTATTCTGACAACAGAGGACCAAATATGCTTTAAATAACTGATCAGTGCTGCTTTCTGATGATTGATCAGCAATGCTTTCAAGGAAAGATCTTGATGTAAAAGGGGAAAAGTTAAAAAAATAATAATAATATAAATGGAGCAACTTTAATATGGAATCAGAACTGCCATCTCAAAGAAACTACCTTGTACTTCTTATGCCTCAAACTGTTGGAATATTAAAACTGGGCAAAATAGAGTAGTTTCCAGTCAAGATGGCAGAGTAGGTAAACCTCTTCCCATGACTATATCAAAATTACAACTAAACTATAGAACAATCATTGTTGAGAACAACCTGAAGTCTAGCTGAACTGAAGTCCTGTGTCTAACGATATATAAAAGAAGCCACCTCGAGACTTGTTAGAGGGATAGAGACAAAGAATGGGCTAGTCCCACACCCACGTGTTGCAGTTAAAACTCAAGATATCTAGGCTGCAGAAGTCCCCTTTGAGAAGCAAAGGGTCCCAGCCCCACACCAGGCTCCCCAGTCCAGGGTTCCAGTGCCAGGAAGAGAAATCTCCATAATTTTTTGCAGAGAAAACCAGTGGAGATTGTGGATAAGTGAGATGGAGGGCTGCTGAAGGCCCAGGCTTCCTCTTAAAGTGCCTGTACACGAGCTTACTCAATGATGGACTCACTCACTCTGAGCTCCAGCACTGGGGCAGCAGCTCGAAAAGTGCAAGGGACATACCAGAAGAAACTGAATTGTCTGGCTTTAGGGTGAAGGCTGAGGGACAGCTTTCTCCCAGATAGAAGTACTGGCAGAAGCCATTGTTTCTTTTTGGAGCCCTCCACCACCCAGCCTATATCTGAGTCTGGTTGGTCACCATATCTGAGTCTCCATCAACTTAGCTAACACCATTTGCTGTACCCTGGTGACTCCCTGAGACCCCACCCCACCCAACTTATGGGCTCACCCAAGCCACGTCCACTGGCTCTTCCATACAAATGGTCTACAGAGTTTCCTAAAATCTCTCAAAGGTTCACAAACCACAAACAAGCAGCATCTAGCAGCCCCAAGCTCAGCACCAGCAGCACCTGGCATCAGTTTTCAGCTTAGCCTCTCCCAGGGGCCTCCAAGCTCAGCACAAGTGGCAATCATCTACAGATCACTTTGTAACTCATACCAAATGGTCATGGGTAGGGCACAGGCAGTGGCTAATCTTGGCCTGTACAAGAGCCCCTCCTAAGGGGTCCCAAAACAAACACACCCCGTAGTCAGCTTCACCACACCAAAGCACCACCCAACCACCTCTACAAATGACACACCCAAAGGGAAGACTCAGCAAGCACCCTCTAAAGTGAATCCTTCTTCAACTCCTGCACAACAGCTCCTCCATTATACTCACAGCCAGTCCTCATAACCAATCAGCCTGAGGGTCAATCCCTGCCATAACATGACAACAGCAATCAAGGCTCAACTATAACAGGAAAGCATACACAACTCAACCTGGAGAACCCAGCTCAGGTGACCAGAGAGACTGCACCACTGAGCCCCACAGGACACCTACTACAGAAAGCTCTTCTACCAAGACCAGGAGACATATCAGCCCTACTTAGTACGTAGAAACAAACATGGAGAGGCAGCCAAAATGGGGGAGACAAAGAAACATGTCCCAAATGAAATAACATAACAAAGCTTCAGAAAAAGAACTAAACAAAATGAAGACACATAATCTACCAGATGCAAAGTTCAAAACACTGGGTTTAAGTATGTTCAACGGTCTTAGTTAGAATGTCAACAAAGAGATAGGAAACAAAAAATAGGCATTCAGAAGACTACAAAAATTGAAATGAAGAATACAAAGGGAATCAAGAGTAGATTAGATGAAACAGAGGATCGAATCAGTGATTTGGAAGACAAGGTAGTAGAAAATAATCAAAACTGCAAAAAGAAAAATATATTTTAAAAAATGAGGACAGTTAAAGTGGCCTCTGGGACAACATCACGTGTACTAACATTCACATCATAGGGGTACCAGAAGAGAAGAGAGAGAGCAAGGAATTGAACACCTATTTAAAAAAATAATTACAAAAATTTTCCCTAACCTGGTGAAAGAAATAGACATACGAGACCAAAAAGCACAGAGTCCCGATCAAGATGAACTCAAAGAGGCCCACACCAAGACACATCATAATTAAAATTCCAAAAGTTAAACATAAACAGAGAATCTTAAAAATAGAAAAGAAGAAAAAAAACAGTTAGTTACCTACAAGGGAACTGCCATAAGACTGTCAGCTGATTTTTCAACAGAAATTTTGCATGTCAGCAGGGATTGGCATGAAATCTTCAAAGTGATGAAAAGTAAGAAACTACAACCAAAATTACTCTACCCTGCAAAGCTATCATTTAATCAAAGAACAAATAAAGAGCTGCCAGACAAGAAAAAGCTAAAGGAGTTCATCACCACCAAACCAGTATTACAAGAAATGTTTAAGGGCCTTCTTTAAGAAGAAGAAAGAGAAGATAAAAAATATGAATAATAAAATGTCAGTAACTGCATATCTTTCAACAAGTGCCGCATTTTGCTGTGTATAATGCCCACTTTTTTACCCAAATTTTTGAGGGATAAATAAGGATGCACATTATACATGAGCAGTATCTGTATAAATGTTTTTAATTCTTTTATTTATGCTTATGAGTTAAAAGTGTAACTCGAGAAATCAATAATGATATCCATATGCAAAATAATACCGTGGAATACAGTAATCGGTTTTGTTGAACTTACAATGAACTTGCAACGACAAAGAGTTCTTGGTCTTCTATGATGCGTAAATATCATAAATTTGTTACTGGTACATAAAATTTCTTGTACCATAATATGTCAGAAAATAAATGCTAAAATTCCTTTATAACACAAAAAAAGTATCTACATGTAAACAAATACAAATTTGAATTAAAAAATTTAAATGAAAGATTTTTCCCCTGAAAGTTTTGGCCAAAAACGTGGGTGTACATTATACATGGGAGCTCATTATAGAGAACAAAATACAGTTCTTGAAATGTAAATGGATTAAATGCTCCAATCAAAAGACATAGGGAGGCTGAATTAATCAGAAAACAAGATCCTTACATATGCTGTCTATAAGAGACTCACTTCAGAGGGTATATCTTTATACACACAATATGAAAGTAAAGGAATGGAAAACGATATTTCATGAAAAATGAAACAAAACAAAAAAACTGGGGTAGCAATACTTATACCAGACAAAACAGATTTTAAAACAAAGACTATAACCACGAAAGATCCAGTAAACCCACTTCTAGGTATTTATCTGAAGACACCCAAAACATTACTTCAAAGGGATGTGTGCATCCATATGTTCATTGCAGCATTATTTACAGTAGCCATGATATGGAGAGAACCTAGGTGACCATCAGTGGATGAATGGATAAAGAAACGGTGGTACGTATACACAATGAAATATTACTCAGCAATAGAAAGAATGAAATCTTGCCATCAGCAACAACATGGATGACCCTAGAGAGTATTATGCTGAGTGAAATGAGACAGAGAAAGACAAAGACATATGTTTTCACTTATATGTGGAATCTAAAAAACAAAATAAATCAACAAAACAGAAACAATCTCATAGATACAGTGAACATTTTGATGGTTGACTGATGGAGAGGGTTTGGGGGAGGGTGAAAAAGAGAAAGATTAAGTACAAATTGGTAGTTACAAAGTAGTCATTGGGAGGTAAATTACAGCATAGGAAATATAGTTGATAATATTTTAATAACTATATATAGTGTCAGATAATGTAATATTGTATGTCAACCGTAATTGAAAAATAAAAAAAATTATTTAAAAAATGAGCTGAAGGCAAAAAAAAAACAACTAGGCAAAATAATCTTTGGACTGGGCATAAAGCAACACTGCGTTTCAAAGAATTGTTTAAAAGGATAACAAGAAAGCAGATATTGTGACTACCAGACTGATGACTACAAGACTGAAAATTAAAAACATTCTTTAGAATTAGTATCTCTATGTTAGTTTATCTGCACCAATACAAATACTTTCCTTCTATTGATGTAATTGTTCCCTTTCCCTTTCTCATGAATACCCATTGCTGTTGTCCCTTAATCGGAACACTATTTGGGGTTCTACCTGAATCAGTTCTCCAGAATAGCTATTCTTTTTTTTTTTTAATCTCAAATAAATGATTGATTGTTGCCTCTCACCTTGGCCTTTTATTTTAAGGTAACTGTTCATTCTTTTTTTAAAAAAAAAAAAAGAATAAAGTTTCCTTGACTGCTGTCCAACTTTGGTCCTTTCTCCTGGTTCTCCAAGGGTAATTCCTCTAGCCACCATGCAGACCTTTTAATATTTCAATATACAGTTCTAAGTACCCTGTTACCTTATGTTAATGATTACTTGTGTACATTAATCTATAAATGTAAATTTTCAACATTATTTTATAATGTTTATTGGGTACTTTTTAAGACATATAATATTGAGTCAGATTCAGGTAAGTTCATGTTTTTAGATATTAACATCACTTTAAAATACATTATTTCAACATTTCAATTTCATGTTAACTCTGCTTTAGGGAGAAAACAAACAGGAATGGAGTTTTCATCATTTTTTGAGCATTCAAAGTTGTAATTTGTTTGTTTGTTTTTTCATTTCCTTAAGGCTTACTTTTGGATGCCCTTTCACTATTTTAGAAATAGTTTTTTTCCATGGCCAATGTATTGAGGATAAGTATATAACCTGCTATCTCTGATTATATTAAATAGCCCCTATTCTTGCCTAACAAACTGTGATCCACAAGATTCAAAATTAAATGTTAAATTAAAAATTATTTTCTATAAACGATTCCAATTTCAGCCTTATTGCAATGTTCTATTGTTAGAAGTCTTTTAATGGTGAAATGCTCCTTCTTTCCAGAAGGTGGTATGGGTATAGGGAAGTAAGACAATGTTATCTCAAAGAATAGTTTTAACCTATGCTGGCAATAGCTTCCTGAATGAGCTGTTACTAACTCTAGTTCATTCTCTCAGATATTTGGGGGAAGTGGTAGGATCTTACACAGAACTTGCAAAGTACGCTTTGACCACTATTATGATTTTGGTATACATGTTTTCAGATTCTTACTCTATTCATAAAAGTATAGATTTTTAAACAAGAAATAGTATCATACTCTATATTTTCACTTTTTCCAATTAACATAGCATTATAATATTTACATTTGACTTCTTATTTTGTCAAGAATATTGTACCACAATTTTACCCTTTTTACTTTATCAGTATTAGTATTGTAACTCCTAAGAAATATCTAAGGTGATGATTGGTTTGAGAGATGAAAAAAAATAAATCCAATAGTAGAATCATAAACATAAATCACAAAACAAGAATAAAAATATAAAAGTTAAAGTACAGCTAGATAACCTATTGAAGTTCAAAAAATTTTTATATGTCAGTGGTAAATACAATGGGACGAGATATCCTGAGTTTTGCAATTCCAAGTTATAAACTGTTTCTAAGAGGACTTGGATGAATTCATGAATAATTTACAGATAAACACTGGATTGTAAAAGAGGTTTAAGGGATAGTTCCAGCAGGATATAAACAGAGCAGATCATGAGTCTGACACTGGTGATAGCTCCAATATTTTTAAAACCTCTTTAGAGTTAAGCACAACTCTTTTCGTTCCTTGCACCAACCCTTTAGCACATTCACGTTACAGTTGTTAAAAGAGCATGGCATTTGCGATAACATAGCATAGTAATGGGTATTTCAGGTAGACTTTAGTCTAATTCCAATTATGCACAAGCTCTGAAGAAATATAGCTCTAAAGAAAATCTAAAATGGTTACCGGTGACTCCAGTGAGTTTTTTAACTTAACAACATTTTTGTGAAGTGTGTAGCTAAGGGCTTAGCAACATATTTCAAGATACTAGTCCCATCCCATTAAGTGAAATGCAGATCACATAGGCATGCTAACCAGACAGTATTTTGAGCTTCCTTCATTGTTTAATGTCATATATCTAAAGGACATCTACAGAAGGTCCTGTTTTGATGCCCTGCCCAAATGCCCTTTCAGATAAGTCTTTGTTGTAGGGTGTTGTCCTATGCATTGTAAGATGTTTAGTAGCACCCCTGACCTCTAACTTTTCAATGTCAGTACCAGCCCTGCTATTCTGACAACCACAAATATCTCAGACTTCACCAAATGTCTAGGGGCAAAGATGCCCACAGTTGAGAATGACTGCTCTAGATTGATAGGAGGCTCCAGGAAATAATTACCATTACTACCCCCGGGCCCACAACCACAAGGACTTCTATGATGTAAAGAAGACCATCTCAGAAGGGCAGGTGACTTCAGTGTGGCTTGTGCTCCAGAGTTCCTTATGGGATCAGGACAAAGCTAGATTTTCCCAAGCCCACATCCTGTTCAGCTATTTCCCTTTCCTTATCCTCTTCACTTTCCTCCTTACAGGTTTCTCCCAAGAGTGTCTCCTCAATAAATCACACGCATCCAAATCCTTGTCTCAAGTTCTGCTTCTTGGGAACAGAAGCGTAGATCTAGGACACCTGACCTATGACACATCTTGAGGAACCCCTTAACATCCTTTGCATTCCTGCAAAACTAATAGAGAAAATAGTTACAATATCTACAGAGAATACATAAGTCAAGTTTCTGTTACTTTTTTAAAAGTTCTCCTAACCTAGTTATTCTTAACATAAATAATCTTTTCCTTGATTCAGAGTGAACATGCTTTGTGTCCTTTATGCAGAAGTGATTTAAATGTACCTCTTTTGTAATTAAAAAAATGGTAGGATTAAAAATTGGTACAATTACCTTAGAAAATTGTTTGCAACTATCTAATAAAGCTAAACATGTGTGTGATCTAATACCCTGTAATTCCTTTCTTTGATCTATAACAGAAATGATTGGTAATTGTCCATCAATAAAATCCAAAGCTATATAAAACATAAGTGCCTATCAAGAGTAAAAGAGACAAACTGTGGTCATATTCACTCAATATCACTACACAGTAATAAGAAAGAATGAACTACACTATACATAACGCATGTCAATCACATATGCATGTTAAGTCAAAAAAGCCAGTTCCAAAGAGCCCATACTAGATGTATCCATTTATATGAAGTTCAAAACAGGCAAAACTAATATATAGTTATAGATGTGAGAATAGTGGTTACCTTATAGGCATGGTTATTAGCTGAGAGGAGGCATGAAAAAGCCTTCTGGGTGCTGTGTTCCTCACAGAGAATTGCCCTGCAAAGCAGTGCCACACCCTTCCAGAAGGCTAATATGGCATGCAAAGGCCTGATTTCCTGCCTTAATATGGCACAACTCTGAAAGCCATCCCAATTCTAGAGCAACCTGTAGAACTGGTGGAGACCTTGGTTGCAGTCGCATTGTGGGGCCTCTGTCTGGTCCCACCTTTCTCTTCCTACAGGTGTATCTCCAGAGAGCATCCCCATAAAAACATCTGCCCTCAACTCTCTCTCTTAGAGTCTTTTTTCAGGAACCCTAATCTAAGATGCTAGTATCTGTGATAAGGTTTACTGTTCCAAATGGACTGGAATGCCCACCTTTCTCTCAATATCAAAAAATCCCAAAATTAAATTGACAACCTTTTTCTGCAGTATCATTTCCTGGCATCTCTTTACTGAGGGGCCTTTAAGCCATGATTTTGACTGTATTTTTAAAACCTATTGCCAGGGCTCTCTATCTTCCTGAATGCCTTTGATTATTGTTGCCACCCAAAAGAAAATCAATCCTGTGGGGGAAAAGAAACAACAAAAAAAACCTCAACCAAGCTATAAGCTCTAAGTAAGAGAAAAATAAGTACCCCACCCCAACACACACACAATTTGCAACTATTTCTGTTGATTGTATGTATTGTAAACTCATTACAAGCACTTCTCTATAAAGTTAAAATAGCATAACTGGATTGTTTTATCTTATTTTCCCAGAAGAGTTTATATTACTTTTTTCCTAAATAAGGATAAATCCTTTCAACAAGATTCCCTAGTGTTTAAAATGCAGGTAGAAATTATGTTACTGTCAATTGTACATAATCAAAACATAGCCTTGGATCTTTCTTCTAATCTCCTTTTGCATCACTGCATTCTGCACTCTGTTTTTTGCATATTCTCTGTTAAGTATTCATTCGTCCCTCTATTTATTTACACTTATTTTCCTATGTTGACATTTTCTTTGTTTCATATCAATTATTTTTCTTTATAGGTTTTGTTTCTCTACACTTGTATCTCTTGGTCATTTCAATATTTAACAGCGTTTTTATATGATTTTTAAAAAATTGTTATTCATATCCAATTAGATGTATTCTCTCTTTAGATAAGATATGAAGAAACAAGAAAATTTAAACTTATGTCTTCATGACATCAGAAGTCTCCAACCAATGGGACAGAGCCTGAATGGGCATTGTACAGCCAGTTGCCTCCATTGTCATAGTTTGTAGATTTTTCTTTTTTATGCTGAAAAATAATGCTTGGGTTCTTCCCTTTCCCTCTGGACAACACTGCCCCCAAATTGTCATAAATTTATTGTATAAGTTTAATCAACAATAACAGCTGTTATCTATTGCTTTCTTATTGTATACTAGCTATTTTTCCAAGTGATTTACAAAAAAAAAAAAAATCATTATTTCATGCCCAAATCAGCTCTATGAGGAAAAAGCTATTATATCACCACCACCACCACTACTATTTTATAGATGAGGAAACTTGGACATAGAGAGATTGAGTGATTGCCCAATGACTTGTAAGTGACACAGTCAAATGGGGACTCCTGAACTTATTCTACCTCTAGCCCGCTTTCCTTGATGCTCTGGGGAGAGAGAAAAAAGAGTAGAGATAATAAAAGATGAAAGAAATTATTCATAACTTCAAATAATTCAGACTTTAGTTATGAAAATAAAACACAGAAAGATTAGCAGTGTGGTAGCCAGTTTTCAAAAATGTCTCCTCCCATAATGATCCATCCTCCCAGTAATCACACCCTTGTGTGGTCCCTTCCCACAGTCAATCTGGGTTGTCCCTGAGGAACCAATAGAATGCTGCAGAGGTGACACTGCATAACTTCTGAAGGACAGGTCAGAAAGGGCCTCGCCACTTTCACCTTGGACTATTGCAAGGTGTGCTCTGAGGGAAGCCAACTTTAGTCATCTGGAGAGGCTGTGACCAGCCCTAGCTGCCTCAGCCATCTTTGCTGAGGCATCATTCATGTAAATGAAGAAGCCATCTTGGACATTCAAGCCCCAGCAGATGCCACATGAAGAGCAGAGGAATCTAGCTGGAAGCCAGAATCAAGGATCCAGGCTTATGGTCCCATCTTAGCCATCTCCAGTCCTTTGAGCCATCCCAGCTGAGGCCCCAGTTATATCAGAGAAAAGATAAGCCATCCTCATTGTGCCTACCCTGATTCCTGACTTATATAATTGTGAGCATAATAAAATGGTTAAATCAATAGGTTTTGGGGTGGTTTGCAATGCAGCAATTAATAAATGGAATGGCAGTGAAAGACAGCAAAGAGTATACAAGTTCAGTCAGAGAGATCCAGAGATAAAGAAATGTGTAGGTGCAGGAACAATCAGAAAAATCTCATTTCTGATAAGAAAGTCTGGGGTCTGAGCAAAGGCTCCTGGGAAAAGTGCCGATACATGGGGTGAAACCAGGTCACCTTACCTGGTATGAAGGACATAAGAACTGAAGCAACAAGCAGCAGGACTGGAGAAGAGTATAGAGCAAATTGGTGAGGGTGATGAATACCAAGGAAAATAATTCTACACCTGAACAGGGCTATGAAACCATCTAGTACAACCCACTTTTTTCTTTTTTCTTTTACAGCTAACGAAACCGAAACCTAGAAAAGTGATTTGGGGATGGTCACGTAGCAGGTTGCTGGCAGAAGTTAATACCCCAAAGCTGCGGCGTGGTTTCTTTTCTCAAGGACACCACATTTGGTTATGGAAAAAGGATCATTATTCTGTGTCTAAATCTATATAAACTTTCTTCCCTAAATATCTTGACAGACACTGTAGTGCTTAAAGCCAGATTCTTTAATTTGTAGTTGTAAACTCTCTAATCATTCTTTCCTCATTTTCTCCCTTCATATTAAAAACAAAACAAAACCTCTAAACCTTTTAGTCTCTGAACTTTCACCAAATTCTCCATTAAGTTTTTAAAACAACTTTATTAAGGTATAATTTACATTTCATAAAATTGACTCTGTTTTAAGTGCACTATTTGGTGACTTTTAGTAGTGAGTTGTTTATGAATCGTCACCATAATCCAGGTCCAGAATATTGCCATTGCCCTAGTAAAATCTCTCTGCACATTTATAGTTAATTCTTGTTCCCACCCTCACCTGCAGGCAACAAATAATTTATATTTTGTCTCTAAGATTTGCCTTTTGGGACATTTCACATAGATGCAACCATGCAATAAGTGGTCTTTGGTGTCTGGCTTCTTCCACATCACATAAAGTTTTTGAGGTTCATCCATGCTGTAACATCAATGGTTCATTCCCTTTTATTACTGCATAGCATTTCATTGTATGGATGTACTGCATTTTGTTTATCTATTTACCAGTTAATGGATATTTGGCTAGTTCCACTTTTTGACTATCGTGAATGAGGTTCTTTCCATTAATTTTAAAAAATAGGAAGGATTGCTTAGCTTAGAGAAGTCACTTACAGAAGTTTATTATTATTTTTTTTTAGGAGATTGCTTGTTAAAATAAGAAAATTCACTGTTCAGAAAAAACCACACTATTAATATTCTATACTTTTTTGTCTAAGCATATAGTATATAGTTTTTTTCTAGTACTAAACTGTACATACTTTTTGATAGCTTATTTTAAAATTAATGTTGTCATTAATAATCTTTCCATGTCTGTAGCATTTTATTGAATTAATATACTATAATTTGTTTATGTGATCTCAATAATTAGATAATTCAATTATGTTCAATTTATTTGCCATTATAAACAACACTGACTTTTGCTATGCTCACAAAAGCTGTTTTCAAACTAAATTCATAAAACTATTTACTTGTATTCTTTCAGCTCTTTTATGGTTTACTATTTACATTCAACTTTCTTTTCCATCCTGAAGGTATTTTGGCATTTGTTTATCCCCAAAGCCATCCTTCCACACTGACTTGAAACACATTCTTTACTGCACAGCACAGATTAATCACGGCCAGAATCTTTTCCTAGGTTTATACTCTATTTCATCAAGTGAATTCAACGTGACAATACCATCCTGTTTTAATTATAGCTCACTAGTACATTATAATACATAGCAGTGTTAGTCTTCCTCCAATATTATGTTGTTTAATATTTCCTGTTCTTTTTAAAATATTTTTATTAAAACATAGCTAACATACAATATTATATTAGTATCACAGTTATTCAACAGTACTCACCTGGCACTATACATAGTTATTACCATATTATTGATTATGTTTACTTTATATCCCCATACTATTTTATAACTACCAATTTGTATTTCTTAATCCCTTCACCTTTTCCACGTGCTCCCAGCCCATCCCATCTATCACCCCGATAGATCTAGTGCCCATCTGACACCATACAGAGTTATTACAATATTGTTGACTATATTCCTTATGCTATACCCTACATCCCCATGACTACTTGTAACAGCCACTTAGTACTTCTTAAACCTCTCCACTTTTTCACCACTCTCTCCCATCTGGCAACCACCAAAATGTTCTCCATATCTATGAGTTTGTTTCTGTTTTGTTTGTTTTTTTCGTTCTTTAGATGCCACTTATAAGTGAAATCATATGACATTTGTATTTCTCTGTCTAACTTACTACGTTCAGCGCAATACCCTTTGGTCCATCCATGTTGTTGCAGATGGCAAGATTTCATTTTTTTTTTTTATGGCTGAGTAATATTCCACTGCATATATGTACCACCTCCTCTTTATCCATTCTTCAATTCAGGGACACCCAGGTTGCCTTCATCTCTTGGTTACTGTAAATATTGCTGCAATGAATATATGGATGAGCATGTCCGCTCAAAGTAACATTTTGGATTTCTTCAGATAAATACCCAGAAATGTGATTACCAGGTCCTTCTTTGTTTCTTGTTATAGTCTTTGTTTTAAAGTCCAGTTTGTCTGGTGTAAGTATTGCTACCCCAGTTTTTTGTTGATTCGTTTCCATTTTCATGAAGTATCTTTTTCCATGCCTTTACTTTCTGTGTGTGTGTGTGTGTGTTTAACCTACTGTTGTTGTTTTTTAACTTATATTCTTTTTTAAAAAAGTAAAATTTATTGGGGTGGCAATTTTTAGTGAAGTTACATAGGTTTCAGGTGTGCAATTCCGTATTACATCGTCCATATATCACATTATGTGCTCACCACCAGAGTTAGGTCCCCTTCCCTCACCATATTTTTGATCCCTTTTACCCCCATCTACAAACCCTCTCCCCCATTACCCTCTGGTAACCACTAAACTAGTGTCTGTGTCTATGAGTTTTTGTTTCTTCATTTGTTTGTCTTCTTTTGTTTTTTGGGTTTCTTTTTTTTTTTTCAGTTCTATATACCACATATCAGTGAAATCATATAGTTCTCGACTTTTTCTGTCTGCTTATTTCGCTTAGCATAATAATCTCAAGATCTATCCATGTTGTCACAAATGGTACTATTTCATTTTTTTCTTAGGGAAGAATCCTATTCCATTGTGTATATATACCACATCTTCTTTATCCAATCATCTATCGAAGAACACTTTGGTTGTTTCCATGTCTTGGCCACCATAAAGAAAGCTGCAATGAACATCGGAGCACATATATCTTTATGGATAAATGTTTTCAGATTTTTTTGGTAGATACCCAGGAGAGGGATTGCTGGGTCATATGGCAATTCTATTCTCAATTTTTTTGAGGAAACTCCACACTGCCTTCCATAGCGGCTGCACCAGTCTGCATTCCCACCAACAGTGTATGACAGTTCCTTTTCCTGCACAGCCTCTCCAACACTTGTTATTATTTGTCTTGTTGATGATAGCCATTCTGACTGGGATGAGGTGATATCTCTGTGGTTTTTATTTTTGTTTCGCTGATGATTAGTAATGTTGAGCATTTTTTCATACGCCTATTGGCCCTCTGTAAGTCCTCTTTGGAGAAATGTCTAGTCAGGTCCTCTGCCCATTTTTTAATTGGATTTTTTGGGGTTTTTTGTTGTTGTTGTTGAGTTGTATGAGTTCCTTATGTACTTTGGATATTAGCCCCTTATTGGAGGTATTGTTTGCAAAAATCTTCTCCCATTTGGTTAGTTGCATCTTTATTTTGTTGATGATTTCTTTTGCTGTGCAGAAGATTTTTAGTTTGATGTAGTCCCTTTCATTTATTTTAGCTTTTACTTCCCTTGCTTTTGAGGTCAAATTCATAAAATCCTATTTGAACCCAAGGTACATAAGTTTGGTACCCATGTTTCTTTCAATTGGACCATTTAATCCATTTACATTGAAAGTAATTGTGGACAGGGGATTATGTCACAGAAATGGTGGCATAAGGTGAGCTTCTTGAAATCTCCCCTGGAACTTACAACAAATTGAACAGCTACAATTCCACAAAGGATACCCTGCGCAGCAGACAGGCAAGACTAAGAGATATGCAATTGAAATCATCTAAAGGTGGGCAATTTGGGCAAGTAGGGAAGGAGAGAAAGGGGAAGTGCGGAGACACAGGCCATGTGCGGGCCACAGGATGCTCCCTGCATTCCAGAACTACAGCCTTTGCAGGAGGGGGAAGAATTTGGACTGCCAGAGCTCCCCTTTTGGCCCACATTCCTGCCTGAGGAATCAGCATATAAAATAGGCGAACCCAACATTCATGGCAGAGACCTCAGAGCAAAGACTGAGGCAAGCAGGGTGAGAAGGGTGGTTTAAGCCCTCACTGCCAAGCACAGGATGGAAGACACAGGCATAGAGCCTGGCTAACCCTCTCCCCATCCTCCCATAGCTCATCCCACTTCCACCCTCCCAGTGCTACAAGCGGAACAGTAGCAGTGTCAGATCAAAATAACAGAATATTTACATTTCTAAGAAGTGCAGCCTTGCAGCCACAGACTCACAGACCAACTAATTCTGGCGAAAGGGTAGGAACCTTAGGTGTAAGACTAACTGTGCTGGTAGTCACCACCATTGCTCAGAGCCACCTCTGACAACCCACCCTGGCCTTGCCCTGACCTATCAGACTGAGACCCTGCATGGGTAAACAAAGGTGAAGAAACACACAGGCTCTGAATCTGGTTGCCAGAGAGCTTTGGGACTTAGAAGCTCTTCACATCCCCCCAAGGAGGTGGTGCCCTGAGACCCAGGCGACCTGCTCACAGAGGAAAAGCCTGCCTTCCAGGGAACCCCTGCATCATGTGAGAAGCTGGAACAGTGCAAGAGAAAATATAACACTACAGCATGAGAGAGACTAAAAGGCTGCAGTCAGACAGAAAATAAAACATTCCACCAACACCTACTGGAAAGCAAAAAAAAAAAAAACATCCAGCTATCCACTTGTTGCAGAACCCACTCCTGCAGATGCCCAGGAAGAGAAATAATAATTAATTGCTGTGAATAACCAAGGTAACAAGGCAGCTCAGAAAGAAAATGAAAAGCCTCCAGAAAATGAACTTAAAGACATGGAAATATGTGACTTAAATGACAGAGTATTCAAGATTGCAGTTCTTCCCTGTTCAAGAAAAGCATCCAAGGAGCTGGTTTGGAAAACAAGGATTTTTTGAAAACATTTGAATATGCTAACCATCATTTGAATTTCCCCAGGCTGTTGATTGACATTAGATCCTGAATTTCCTAGCCTACCCCCCCACCTTCAGCCCTGCTCGCTTCAAACTGGCCAGCCCCCACTAGTCAGATTGACACATTGCTAGTTTCTCAGACAGCGATTTTATACAACTGGTTTTGTATACTGACAAGACATGTTTGAAAGTCAGTAACCAAAGGCCTCAAGTTGTGTCTTCCTGGTTGTGACACCTAAAATGGTGTAAAGTTTATACTACCCCCTAGATTCTCAATTCAGTATACTCTGCAATAGCTAAGAAAAAGTAAAACAAAGTGAAAAGTACCCTCCCCCCAAAAAAAGATTGCAGTTCTTAAAAAACTCAATGAGATGCAGGAAAACACAGACAAGTGGTTTAATGAACTCAGAAAACAACTCGAACATTTTACCACAGTGAATGAAAATTTGAAAAGAATCAAATGGAATTTCTGGAGATTAAGAACTCAATAAAAGAAATGAAGAATGAAATAGCCAGCTTAGGTAATAGAGCTGACCAGATGGAAGAAAGAATCAGTGACATTGAAGATAGAAAGAATTAAAAGAAATGAAAGAACTCTACAAGAATTTTCTGACTCCATCAGAAAGAGCAACATAAGAATAATGGGCATATCAGAAGGAAAAGAAAGAGAGAAGGGAACAGAGAGTATATTCAAACAAACAGTCGACAAGAACTTCCCAAACTTGTGAAAAGAACTGGATAATTGAATCCAAGAAACAATAAAACACCTAATTACCTCAATCCCAACAGGTCTTCTCCAAGGCTCATTGTATTGAAGCTGTCAAAAATTAATGACAAAGGAAGAATCTTGGAGGCAGCCAGGGAAAAGAAGATGGTAACCTACAAAGGAAAGACCATTGGATTATCATCAGATTTTTCAGCAGAAACTCTACAAGCCAGAAAGGAGTGGAATCAAATATTCAAACTATTGAAAGAGAAAAATTATAAGCCAAGAATAATATATCTAGCAAAGCTAGCCTTTAGATATGAAGGCGGAATTAAGACCTTTCCAGATATACAGAAGCTAAGGGAATTTTCTAACACGTGACCTGCGCTACAAGAAATACTAAAGGAGGCTATTCAACCTGAAATAAAAGAGAAAAAGAATACAAAAACCATGAGTAGTATTACAAACAGACAGCAGGAAATGGCGACCTCTACACCAAATAGGACACTATACACTTAAACATAACATAGAGGTTAAAAAAGAAAAAAAAAAAACTTAAAAAGGAAAAAGACAACTTGCTACTGCAGGATAGAAATCAACTCAGAGCATAAATAGCGATAATTTGTGACAACAAAAACATAAAAGGGGGGACAGTAAAGGCCTGAACCAACAAGGGGAATGGAGAAAGTAAACATGCTAAAGAAAATAGAGTACTCTAAATATGAAACTTTATTTTACATAAACTTAATGGTAAACGCTCAAAAAGGAATACAGAACTGAAGTATATAATATAAAAAAAAGAAGAAACAGAGGGAAAAATCATAGAATACCACCACACTGAAATAACACACAGCAACAAAAAGGCAAAGAAACAATGGAGACACCGTCCCACCAGAAAACCGAAGACAGAATGATAGAAAGTCCTCATATGTCAATAATCATGCTAAATGTAAATGGCTTGAACTCACCAATAAAAAGGCACAGAGTAGCAGATTGTATAAAACTACTAAACCCAACCATGTGCTGCCTCCGAGAGACACATCTCAGCTACAAGGACAAATATAGACTCAAAGTGAAAGGGTGGTAATTGACACTCCAAGCTAATGGTATTCAGAGAAAATCAAGTATAACCATACTGGTATCAGATAAAACAGACTTCAGGTTAAAAAATGGTAATAAAAGACAAAGATGGACATTTCGTAATGATAAGGGGTCCATACAACAAGAAGAAACAACAGTCATCAATATTTATGCCCCAATCAGGGAGCACCGAAATATACAAAGCTACTAACAGAAATAAAGAGAGAAATTGACCAAAACACAATTATATTATGGAACCTAAGTACATCTTTGACAGCTATGGATAGATCATCCAAACAGAAAATAAAAAAGATATATCAGCCCTAAATGACACATTAGATGAAATGGGCATAATTGACATTTATACAGCACTTCATCTAGAACATCAAACTGTACATTCTTTTCTAGTGTACATGGACATTTTCGAGGATAGAACGTATTGGAATATAAAACTAGCCTCAGTAAATTTAAGAAGATTGAAATCATACCAAGTGTATTCTCTGATCACAAGGCTTTGAAATTGGATATCAACCGCAAAAAGAAAGAAGAAAAACCCACAAATATGTACAGAATAAACAACATGCTTTTAAAGAATGACTGGGTCAAAGAAGAAATAGAGGAGACATCAAAAGATATATAGAAAGAAATGAGAATGAAAATACATCCTACCAAAATTATTGGGATGCAACGAAAGCAGTATTAAGAAGGGAAATTTAGACTTCCGGAAAAATGGCGGCGTGAGGTGAGCCTCTGTAAAGCTCCCCTGGAATTTACAAAGAATCGAACAACAAAAACTCCACAAAGGACTCCCTGCACAGCAGACAGGCAAGACGAAGAGGCCCACTACCGACTGATATCACCTACAGGTGGGAGATTCCCGCGAGTGGAGGGAGGAGGAAAGGGAGAAGTGCGCGGAGACGGAGCCGCGCGGGCGCAGGACGCAGACCTCGCTCAGTGCGCCGAGCTCGCTGCTTCCCGGAACTACCGCAGCTGCGAGTGAGGGAAGAACTCAGACTGCTAGGGATCCGCCAGGGCTCCACAGGGCTGAAGGGACAGCATATAACACGGCTGAACCCAACGCTCACGGCAGAGACCTCGGAGAAAAGACTGAGGGAAAAAGGCTGAAAACGGTGTTTTAAGCCCTCACTGCCGAGCAGAGAACAGAAGCCTTAGGCACTGAGACTAGCCGCCCCCTCCCTCCCCTCCAAGGGCTCGCCCCGCCCCCACCTGCCCGGTGCTAGAAGCGAAACAGTAGCAGTGTCAGATCAAAACAACACAAAATTTGCTGTTTTGAGAACTGTGGGCCGCAAACACAAATTCACAGCCCAACTAGGTCTGGCAAAGGGGAGGGAGCTGTGGAAGCAGGACCGGCTGTGGTGGTGGTCGCCGCCATTGCTCTGGGCCACCTCTCACAACTCACCCCGCCCCTGACCCCACCTATCTGGGCGGATCCCTGCAGGAGTAAACAGAACTGCTGAAATATACGGGCTCTGAATCAGGAGCTGGAAGAGCTTTGGAACATCAAAAGCTCTCCGCATACCCACTGGGACACTGCGCCCTGTGACCTAGATGAACTATTAACAGAGGAGAAGCCCGTCTCCCAGGGAATCCCCCCATTGTGTGAGAAGTTGGAATAGTGCAGAGAAAACATAGCACTACCGTGTGGGAGAAGAAAAATAAGTTGCAGTTGGAGAAATAATAAAACATTCTACCAACAAGTACTGGCAAACAAAAGAAAGACCACTTTCTATCAACCTGTTGCAGAAGTCACTCCTGTAGATGTCTAGGAAGAGAAATAGTAAACCAGTAATCGCCATGAATAACCAAGGCAACAAGACAGCTCAGAAAGAAAGTGAAAAGTCTCCAGAAAAGGAACTTAAAGATACGGAAATATGTGACTTAAATGACAGAGAATTCAAGATTGCAGTTCTGAAAAAACTCAACGAGATACAAGAAAACACAGATAGGCAGTTAAATGAACTCAGAAACTCAATCAAAGAACAGCATGAGCATTTTACGAAAGAGATTGAAATCTTAAAAAGAACCAAATAGAATTTCTGGAGATTAAGAACTCAATAGAAGAAATTAAGAATGAAATAACCAGCTTAGGTAGTAGAGTTGACCAGATGGAGCAAAGAATCAGTGACATCGAAGATAGAAACCTGGAAATGACACAGATAGAAGAAGAAAGAGACTTGAGACTTAAAAGAAATGAAAGAACTCTACAAGAACTTTCTGACTCCATCAGAAAGAGCAATATAAGAATAATGGGCATACCAGAAGGAGAAGAAAGAGAGAAGGCAACAGAGAATATATTCAAACAAATTGTCGATGAGAACTTCCCAAATTTGTGGACAGAACTGGACCCTCGAATCCAAGAAGCAAATAGAACACCTAGTTACCTCAATCCCAACAGGCCTTCTCCAAGGCACATTGTATTGAAGCTGTCTAAAATCAACGACAAAGAAAGAATCCTCAAGGCAGCCAGGGAAAAGAAGACGGTAACTTACAAAGGAAAGCCCATTAGATTATCATCAGATTTTTCAGCAGAAACTCTACAAGCCAGGAGGGAGTGGAACCAAATATTCAAACTATTGAAAGAGAGAAACCATGAGCCAAGAATAATATATCCAGCAAAGATATCCTTTAGATATGAAGGAGGAATAAAGACCTTTCCAGACATACAGAAGCTGAGGGAATTTTCTAATACACGACCTGCACTACAAGAAATACTAAAGGAGGCTATTCGACCACCATCAACAGGGACAATTTGTGGCAACCACAACTCAGAAAGGGGAGAGTAAAGGCCTGAACCGAATATGGGAATGGAGAAAGTAAGCGTGCTGAAGAAAATGGAATACTCTAAATATCAAACTTTCTTTTACATAAACTTAAGGGTAACCACTCAAAATAAATCCAGAATTGAAATATATACTGAAATAAAAGAAGAAACAGAGGGAAACATCATAGAATACCACCACACAGAAAAAATAGACAACAACAAAAAGGCAAAGAAACAATGGAGACACAGCCTTACCAGAAAACTAAAGATAGAATGACAGGAAATCCTCACATGTCAATAATCACCCTAAATGTAAATGGACTGAACTCACCAATAAAAAGGCACAGAGTAGCAGATTGGATCAAAAACTAAACCCAACCATATGCTGTCTCCAAGAGACACATCTCAGCTACAAGGACAAGCATAGACTCAAAGTGAAAGGGTGGAAATTGACACTCCAAGCAAATGGTACCCAGAGAAAATCAGGTGTAGCCATAATGATATCAGATGAAACAGACTTCAAGGTGAAAAAGATAACAAGAGACAAAGATGGACATTTCATAATGGTGAAGGGACTGTACAACAAGAAGACATAACAGTCATCAATATTTATGCCCCCAATCAGGGAGCACCGAAATACACCAAGCAACTACTAACAGAACTAAAGGGAGAAATTGACCAAAACACAATTATACTAGGGGACTTAAATACATCATTGACAGCTATGGATAGATCATCCAAACAGAAAATAAATAACGAAATAGTAGCCCTAAATGACACATTAGATGAAATGGACATAATTGACATTTATAGAGCACTTCATCCTAAAACATCAGACTATACATTCTTTTCTAGTGTACATGGAACATTCTCAAGGATAGACCATATATTGGGACATAAAATCAGTCTCAACAAATTTAAGAAGATTGAAATCATACCATGCATATTCTCTGATCACAAGGCTTTGAAATTGGATATCAACTGTAAAAAGAAAGCGGAAAACACACAAATACATGGAGATTAAACAACATACTTTTAAAGAAGGACTGGGTCAAAGAAGAAATTAGAGGAGAGATCAAAAGATACATAGAAACAAATGACAATGAAAATACATCCTACCAAAATTTTTGGGATGCAGCGAAAGCAGTTTTAAGAGGGAAATTTATCTCATTACAGGCCTATCTCAAGAAACAAGAAAACTCCCAAATAAATAACCTCATGTTACACCTTAAAGAACTAGAAAAAGAAGAACAAGTGAAACCCAAGGTCAGCAGAATAAAGGAAATAACAAAAATTGGAGCAGAACTAAATGAAATAGAGAACAAAAAGACAATAGAAAAAATCAATGTGACAAAGAGCTGGTTCTTTGAAAAGATTAACAAAATTGACAAACCCTTGGCTAGACTTACTAAGATAAAAAGATAGAAGACACTGATTAACAAAATCAGAAACGTAAAAGGGGAAGTTATCACGGACACCACAGAAATACAAAGGATCATCCAAGAATACTATGAAGGACTATATGCTACCAAATTCAACAACCTAGAAGAAATGGACAAGTTCTTAGAAAGATATAGCCTTCCAAAGCTGAACCATGAAGAACTGGAAAATCTAAACAGACCGATCACCAGTAACGAAATTGAATCAGTCATCCAAAACCTTCCCAAAAGCAAAAGTCCGGGACCAGATGGCTTCACTAGTGAATTCTACCAAACCTTCAAAGAGGATCTAATACCAATGCTGCACAAACTCTTCCAAAAAATTGAAGAAGAGACAGTACTCCCTAACTCATTTTATGAGGCCAACATTACCCTGATACCAAAACCTGGTAAGGACAGCACAAAAAAAAAACTACAGACCAATATCTCTAATGAATACCGATGCAAAAATCCTAAATAAAATTCTAGCAAATCGAATACAACAATGCATTAAAAAGATTATTCATCACGACCAAGTGGGGTTCATTCCCGGGGCACAAGGATGGTTCAACATCCGTAAATCCATCAATGTGATACATCACATAAACAAAATAAAGGACAAAAATCATATGATTATATCAATTGATGCAGAAAAAGCATTTGACAAGATACAACATCCATTTATGATTAAAACACTTAATAAAATGGGTATAGAAGGAAAATACCTTAACATAATAAAGGCCATATATGACAAGCCCTCTGCTAATCTCATAATTAATGGAGAAAAACTGAAGCCCTTTGCTCTACGTTCAGGAACACGACAGGGATGTCCCCTATCACCTCTGCTTTTCAACATAGTGTTGGAAGTCCTTGCCAGAGCAATGAGGCAAGAGAAAGAAATAAAAGGCATCCAAATTGGGAATGAAGAAGTTAAATTATCACTCTTTGCAGATGACATGATGCTATATATAGAAAACCCTAAAGACTCCACCAAGAAGCTATTAGAAAGAATCAATGAATACAGTAAAGTTGCCGGCTACAAAATCAACGCACAAAAGTCCATTGCCTTCCTATATACTAACAATGAAATCTCAGAAAAAGAAATACAAAAAACAATTCCTTTTGCAATTGCAGCAAAAAGAATAAAATACCTAGGAATAAACTTAACCAAGGATGTGAAAGACCTATATGCTGAAAACTATAAGACATTTTTGAAAGAAATTGAAGACACAAAGAAATGGAAAGACATTCCGTGCTCATGGATTGGAAGAATCAACATAGTTAAAATGGCCATATTACCCAAAGCAATATACAGATTCAATGCAATCCCCATCAAAATCCCAATGGCATATTTTAAAGAAATAGAACAAAAAATCATCAGATTTGTTTGGAACCACAAAAGACCCCGAATAGCCAAAGCAATCTTAAGAAAAAAGAACAATAATGGAGGTATCACACTTCCTGACTTTGGCTTGTACTACAGGGCTACAATAATCAAAACAGCATGGTATTGGCAGAAAAACAGACACATAGACCAATGGAATAGAATTGAGAACCCAGAAATAAAACCACATAAATATGGACAGATAATTTTTGACAAAGAAGCTAAAACATACAATGGAGCAAAGACAGCCTCTTCAATAAATGGTGCTGGGAGAATTGGATAGCCACGTGCAAAAGAATGAAACTGGACTGCTATTTGTCACCATGTACCAAAGTTAATTCAAAATGGATCAAAGACTTAAGCATAAGACCTGACACAATAAACTGCATAGAAGAAAACATAGGTACTAAACTTATGGACCTTGGGTTCAAAGAGCATTTTATGAACTTGACTCCAAAGGCAATGGAAGTAAAAGCTAAAATAAACGAATGGGACTATATGAAACTTAAAAGCTTCTGCACAGCAAAAGAAACCATTGACAAAATAAAGAGGCCACCAACTGAATGGGAGAAGATTTTTGCAAACAGTGCCTCCAAGAAGGGGCTAGTATCCAGAATATACAAGGAACTCATGCAACTCAACAACAAAAAAACAAACAACCCAATTGAAAAATGGGCAGAGGACTTGAAGAGACATTTCTCCAAAGAGGACATACAAATGGCAAATAGACATATGAAAAAATGCTCAACATTACTAATCATCAGAGAAATGCAAATCAAAACCACAATGAGATATCACCTCACCCCAGTCAGAATGGCTATCATCAACAAGACAAATAATAACAAATGTTGGAGAGGCTGTGGAGAAAAAGGAACCCTCATACACTGTTGGTGGGAATGCAGACTGGTGCAGCCGTTATGGAAGGCAGTGTGGAGGTTCCTCAAAGAATTACGAATAGAATTGCCATATGACCCAGCAATCCATCTCCTGGGTATCTACCCAAAAAATCTGAAAACATTTAGAGATAAAGACACGTGTGCTCCAATGTTCATTGCAGCTTTGTTTATGGTGGCCAAGACATGGAAACAACCAAAATGTCCTTCGATAGATGAATGGGTAAAGAAGTTGTGGTATATATACACAATGGAATACTATTCATCAGTAAGAAAAGATGATATAGGAACATTTGTGACAACATGGATGGATCTTGAGAGAGTAATGCTGAGCGAAACAAGTCAGACAGAAAAAGCAGAGAACCATGTGATTTCACTGATATGTGGTATATAAACCAAAAACAACAAAAGAACAAGACAAACAAATGAGAAACAGAAACTCATAGACACAGACAATAGTTTAGTGGTTGCCAGAGGGTAAGGGTTGCGGGGGGTGGGGGGTGGGAGATGAGGGTAAGGGGGATTGAATATATGGTGATGGAAGGAGAACTGACTCTGGGTGATGAACACACAATGGGATTTATAGATGATGTAATACAGAATTGTACACCTGAAATCTATGTAATTTTACTAACAATTGTCACCCCAATAAATTTAATAAAATAAAAAAAAATAAAAAATAAAAAGAAGGGAAATTTATATCATTACGGCCTATCTCAAGAAAGAAGAAAAATCCCAGACAAAAAGCCTCATGTTAAACCTTAAAGAACTAGAAAACGGACTATATACCACCAAACTCAATAACATTGAAGAAATGGACAAGTTCCGAGGCTGAATCACGAAGAATTGGAACATCTAAATAGACCAAACAACAGTAAGTAAATTAATTCAGTATCAGAAACCTTCCCAAAAGCAAAAGTCCAGGACCAGATTGCTTCACTAGTGAATTCTAACAAACATTCAAAGAAGATCTAATACCTGTCCTACTCAACCTCTTCCAAAAAAAATTGAAGAAGAGACAATACTCCCTAACTCACTGTACGAGGCCAACATTACACTGATGCCAAAACCTGGTAAGGATAACAGAAAAAAAGAAAAGTACAGACCAATATCTCTGATGAATACAAATGCAAAAATCTTAACCTAAATTCTAGCAAATCGAAAAAAAAATGTGTCAAAAAGATTATACATCATGACCAAGTGGGTTTCATCCCAGAAGCACAAGAATAGTTCAACATACACAAATCAATTAATGTGATACACCACATAAACAAAATAAAGGACAAAAATCATCTGATTGTATCAATAGATGCAGAAACAGCATTTGACAAGATACAACATTCATTTACAATTGAAACACTTAATAAAATGGGTATAGAAGGAAAATACCTTAACATAATAAAGGCCATATATGACAAACCCTCAGCTATATCATAATTAACAGTGAAAAACTGAACCCCTTTGCTCTACATTCAGGAACAAGACAGGACTGTCCCCTATCACCACTGATTTTCAACATACAAGGTCTGAAAATTAAGTTCGCAAACTGTTGCAACGATGTTGCTAAACTTTTTTGATATCAGAGGGATCATTCATTGTGAATTTGTACCAACTGGACAAGCAGTTAACAAGTTTACTATTTGGAAGTGCTGAAAAGGCTGTGTGAAAAAGTTAGGCAACCTAAACTTTTTGCCAGGCTTTCAAGGCTCTCGCACCATGACAATGCACCAGCTCACATGGCACTGTCTGTGAGGGAGTTTCTAGCCATTAAACAAATAACTGTATTGGAATACCCTCCCTACTCACCTATTCTGGCCCCCAATAACTTCTTTCTTTAACTGAAGATAAATAGATATTGAAAGGAAGACATTTTGATGGCATTCAGTACATCAAGGTTGGTATGACGACAGCTCTGAGGGTCATCCCAGAAAAAGAGTTCCAAAATTGCTTCGAAGGGTGGACTAGGTGCTGGGTTTGGTGCATAGCTTCCCAAGGGGAGTACTTCAAAGGTGACTGTACTGATAATCAGCACTGAGGTATGTAGCACTTTTTCTACAACACGTTCTCGAACTTAATTGTCTGACCCATAGTATTGGAAGTCCTGGTAAGAGCAATCAGTCAAGAGAAAGAAAGAAAAGCCATCCAAATCGGGAATGAAGAAGTTAAATTGTCACTCTTTGCATATGACATGATGCTATATATAGAAAACCCTAAAGATTCCACCAAAAACCAATTAGAAACAATGGACAAATACAGTAAGGATGCCAGCAACAAAATCAATGTACAAAAGTCCATTGCATTCCTACATACTAACAGTTAAATGTCAGAAAAAGAAAAAAAAATTCCTTTTGCAATTGCAACCAAAAAAAATTAAAAACCTAGGAATAAGGATGTGAAAAATCTATATGCTGAAAACTATAGGATGTTTTAAAAAGAAATTGAAGAAGACACAAAGAAATGGCAAGACATTTCGTGTTCATGGGTTGGAAAAATGAACATAGTTAAAATGTCCATATTACCCAAAGCAACAGACAAATTTAAAGTAACCCACATCAAAATCCCAATGGCATTTTTTTCAAGAAATAGAACCAAAAAATCAGATTTGTATGGAACCACAGAAGACCCCAAATAGCCAAAGCAATCCTAAGTAAAAAGAACTATGCTGGAGATATCACTCTTTCTGACTTCAATTTGTACTACAGAGCAACAATAATCAAAACAGTATGGTATTGGCAGAAAAACAGACCCACAGACCAATGGAATAGAATTGAAAACCCAGGAATAAAACCACATACATATGGACAGATAATTTTCAACAAAGGAGCCAAAAACATACAATGGAGAAAAGACAGCCTCTTCAATAAATGGAAAGCCATGTACAAAAGAATGAAACTAGACTGCTATCTATCACCATGTACCAAAATTAACTCAAAATGGATCAAAGACCTAAACATAAGACCTGAAACAATAAACTGCATAGAGGAAAACATACGTACTAAAACTTATGGACCTTGGGTTCAAAGAGGATTTTATGAATTTCCCTTCAAAGGCAAGGGAAGTAAAAGCTAAAATAAATGAATGGGACTGTATCAAACTAAAATGCTTCTGCACAGCACAAGAAACTGTTGACAAAATAGAGAGGCAACCAACCAAATGGGAGAAGATTTTTGCCAACAACGCCTCCAATAAGGGACTAATATCCAAAATGTACAAGGAACACATACAGCTCAACAACAAAAAAACAAACAATCCAATTGAAAAATGGGCAGAAGACCTGAACAGACATTTCGCCAAAGAGAACATACAGATGGCCAATAGGCATATGAAGAAATGGTCAACACCACTAATCATCAGAGAAATGAAAATAAAAACCTCAATGAGATATCACCTCACACCAGTCAGAATGGCTATCATCAACAAGACAAATAACAATTGTTGGGGAGGCTGTGCAGGAAAAGGAGCCCTCACACACTGTTGGTGGGAATGCAGACTGGTGCAGCCGCTATGGAAGGCAGTGTGGAGGTTCCTCAAAAAAATTACGAATAGAATTGCCATATGACCCAGCAATCCCTCTCCTGGGTATCTACCCCAAAAATCTGAAAACATTTATCCATAAAGATATATGTGCTCCGATGTTCATTGCAGCTTTCTTTATGGTGGCCACGACATGTAAACAACAAAAGTGTTCTTCGATAGATGATTGAATAAAGAAGATGTGGTATATATACACAATGCAATACTATTCTGCCTTAAGAAAAAATGAAATATTGCCATTTGTGACAATATGGATGGCTCTTGAGATTATTATGCTAAGCCAAATAAGTCAGAAAAGAAAAAGTCGAGAACCATATGACTTCACTGATATGTGGTATATAAAACTGAAAGCCACAAAGGAAGAAGGCAAGCAAATGAAGAAACAAAAACTCATATAGACAGAGAATAGTTTAGTGGTTACCAGAGGGTACGAGGGATGGTAGATAAGGGTAAATTGGGTCAAATATGTTGTGATGGAAGGAGAACTGAATCTGGGTTGTGAACACACATGATATATAGATGATGTTTTACAGAATTGTACACTTAAAATCTATGTAACTTTACTAATAAATGTCACCCCAGATAAACTTTAAAAAAAGTAATTGTGGATATGCAGTTATTGCTATTTCATTATTCATATTTTTTGTTTTTTATTTATTTCTTCATCTTAAAGAAGTCCTTCTAAAGTCCCTGTAATAGTGGTTAAGTGGTGGTCAACCTCTTTAGCTTTATTTTGTCTGGGAAGCTTCTTGTCTGTTCTTTGATTCTAAGTGATACCATGTTTCTGCAAAAATAAGACTGGGTCTTATATTAATTTTTTTCTCCAAAGGACGTTTTGGGCTTATGTTCAGGGAATGTCATCCTGAAAAATCATGCTAGGGCTTATTTTCTGGTTAGGTCTTATTTTCAAAGGAAACACAGTAACTTTCCTGGGTAGAGTAATCTTGGTTGTAGGTCCTCGCTTCTCCTCACTTTGAATATTTTCTGCCAATCCCTCTGACCTGAAGAGTTTCTGTGGAGAAATCAGCCGACAGTCTTATGGGAGCTCACTTGTACATAACTAACTGCTTTTCTCTTGCTGCCTTTAAGACTTTATCTTTGTCTTTAACATTTGCCATTGTAATTATGATGTGTCTTGGTGTGGGCCTCTTTAGGGTCATCTTTTGGGGGGCTCCATGCACTTCTTGGGCTTGTATGTCTATTTCCTTCACCAGGTTAGGAAAGTTTTCAGTCATTATTTCTTCAAATAGTTTAATTCCTTGCTCTCTCTCTTCTCCTTGTGGTACCCCTATAATGTGAATGTTGCTATGCTTGATATTGTCCCAGAGGACCCTTAAACTCCCATTTTTGGATTCTTTTTTCTTTTTGCTGTTCTGATTGGGTGTTTTCTGCAATCTTATCTTCTAAATTGCTGATTCGATCCTCTGCTTTATCTAATCTACTGTTGAGTCCCTCTGATGTATTTTTCATTTCTATTATTCTTTATTTCTCACTGTTTTTTTTATGTTTTTTATATCCATTTTTATTTTTCTTATGTCTTTGTTGAAGATCTCCCTGAGAGTGAGCATCTTTATAACAACTGTTTGGAACTCTGCGTTTGATAGATTACTTTTCTCCATTTTGTTTAGTTCTTTTTCTGGAACTTTGTTCTATTTTTTATTTGGGACATGTTTCTTTGTCACCCCATTTTGGCTACCTCCCTGAATTTATTTCTATCTATTAGGTAGGACTGATATATCTCCCAGTCTTAGTAGAGTGACCTTATGTAGTAGGTGTTCTCTGGGGCTCAGTGGTGCAGTCTTCTTGGTCATGCACTCCAGGTGTGTCTCCTGTGTGGGTTGTGGGTGCCCTCTTCTTGTAGTTGAGCCTTGGTTGCTTTTTGCATGTCAACAGGAGGGATTGACCCTTGGTTTCATTGATTGTGAGGAGTGGCCATGACTACAGTAGAGGAGTTGTGGTGTAGGGGCTGACCCTACAGAGCAGGATCTATTGCAGCAGGGCATTTATTCCTGCCCAATCCACCCCTTGGGTGTGTCCTCTTTGGAGGTGCCTGGGTGATGCCCCAGCTCCTTTCAAAGCTGGCCACTGGTTGTGCAGGCCCCAGGGCCACCTGGGAGGTCACCCTCTGCAGTTCATGTTCAACCACAGCTTGTGCCCCACCTGGGGTCACCCTGCAGGAGCCACAAAGCAATCCAAAGATGGCCTCTACCTTTACTGTACTTGGAAGTGTCTCAAGAGGCCAAACCACAAACCAAGGCTGGCTGCTGCTAGTACCAGGCTTAGGGTTGCTCAGCTAGAGGTACAGGACACAGTCAAACCAGGTGCTGCTTATTTGGGTTCTGCAAACCTTTGAGAGACCCTAGGAAAGTCTGCAGCATGAGATAAGGCAGGTGGTTTGTATGAAAAGGCCACTGGAAGTGGCTTGGGTGTGCAAGAAAGTTGGGTGGGACTGGGTCTCAGAATCACCAGGGTGTGGCGAATGAACAGCATTGGCCAGCTTGATGGAGACTCAGATATGGCAGCCACCTGTGTCTGCATGCTGGGGAGGGTGTGGGCTCAACAAAGAAACAATGTCTCCCACCAGCTTCTCTGTATAGGAGAAAGTTGCCCCTCCATCCCTTGTCCTGAAGCCAGACAATTCAATTTCCCCCCATGTGTCACTGTCGCCTCTCCAGGTGCTGCCCCAGTTTTGGAGCTCAGAGCCAGTGATTCCATTGGTAAGTCCAGCTCAGTCCCTTTAAGAGGAGCACCTGGGACTCCAGCCACCCTCCATCCCACTCAGTCATAATCTCCGATGGTTTGCACAACCAGAAATTATGGGGATTTCTCTTCCCAGCACTGAAACCCTGCACTGGGGAGGGGCTGGGATCCATTGCTCCTTTGGGTGGGACCTCTGCAGCTGAGATATCCCTCCTGATTTTAAAAGGTCACACGCAGGTGTGGGACCAGCCTGTTCCGTGTCTCTGCCCCTCCTACGAGTCTCCAGGTGGCTTCTTCTGTATGTCCTTATCCGGTTTCCCCAAAAATAAGACCTAGCCAGAAAATCAGCTCTATTGTGTCTTTTGGAGCAAAAATTAATATAAGACCCAGTATTATATTATATTATATTATATTATATTATATTATATTATATTATATTATATTATATTATATTATATTAAAGACCCGGTCTTATTTTACTATAATATAAGAGCAGGTCTTATATTAATTTTTGCTCCAAAAGCCACATTAGAGCTGATTGTCCTGCTAGGTCTTATTTTTGGGGAAATACCTTAGTTGGAGGGCTTTGGTTCAGCAAGATTTCAAGTGATATTCAATGATGGTTGTTTTGTAGTTTAGTTGTAATTTTGATGTGGTTATGAGAGAAGGTAAACACAGTGTTTATCTGCTCCGCCATTTTGACCGGAACCCATATTGTCCAGTTCTTAAGCAAAAAAAATCTTGGGAAGTCTAATTTTAGTTAATAAGTATGTCCTAGAAATTTTGATAGAATTCATACATTTTAATAGTAAAATTATTTCTGAGTTCACCAAGTGAACCCCTGGTTGAAGTAAGCTCTGGATGACTTATTTGTAATACACATTATCATGGTCCCCTCTCTTTCCTCTTTTTCTATCATCTTCCAATCCCCCACCTGACCACCATATTTCATTCAGACCAGAATTTTGAACTTCTTCCCCTGTCCCTATGAGAAGGACATGAACTGTGACTCAGGGTGTTCTAAAAAGTAGATGGATTTTATAACCATAGTGTACCTTAGCAGCACCATTATAACCTGTATTAGGTATAAACTTTCAATGCACAAAATTCAGGCGTGCAAGAAAATGTAAATTTTATTTTCCTTACTGGAATTTAATTTCTCTACTTAGCTGCAGTTTGCCAGTCAATTTGTGGTCAACTCTGACACTTCAGAGTTTTCCCCTCAATCTCTTTGTGGTAAATTCAAGGGTTAACCTTTAACAAGTCTCTTCCTCACTGATTTTCCCCAAGATGTCATTTTATTTCTAAGAAATTTTCAAAGAATCATGGCATTGAGTAGAGTGGGGTGGGCCTGAGAGGGCATCTGATCCTTGGACTCATTTCTATACGGACACATGCATGAATATCCCATCCTATGTGGTCCTCAGGCATGATCATCTCTCCACACTAGTATCTACTGAGGCATCCAAAGTCCTACCTCATAGTTGTACAGTCCATTCCAATTTCTGCTAAGGCTTTCCTTCACTGGCACAAGGAGTTATGCTATCCTTATACCTTAGCTAGAGGGGTACATGCTGTGCCCCATGTTTTGTAGGGCTCTGCTCTGGTCCTCTTCAGGCACATCCCATCCAGAGCCCTAACCTTCCCCCCATATAGAACATATTCTGGATAACCAAGACCCCGTAATCCCCTATCTAAATGCTCCTGACCCCATTTCCAGGGTTTGTGCAGGCCTCTTTCCCAAGTGGTCCTCTTACAGGCAAATGCCTCTGGTGTACATACCCTTAGGTCTGAGGGTGGCGAAGGGCCAGATGTTTGCAGGGGCATGGATGAAGCTTGGACATGTGTGGAGGGGTGTCCATGGATGTTCCAGGGGTGGATGGAAAAGGAGATGGGCCAAAGGCCAGGGCTGAGGACTGACTTTCACCACCTCCATTTAGAAGGGTGGGACTCTTAAAGTTTATCCTGGCTTTCAAGGTGGTTATAAAAGCATGTTTGTCAAGCAGGATTATAGATATATTTTATTTGACAGTGGTTAGTTTGACTTATAACTTCTAAATGTTTAAGCATGTGGTAGGTGCATCTCCATTGATGCTCTTGCCCCAGACCCCGTGAATTCTAGGAATGATCCTGGTAGGACTCTATTACTCAAACTTAGTCCCTTCCTCAGAACATTGATATTGCCATACTTTGACCCACTCTGGGGCCATGGAAAGCTACCTCTCTTATAAGAAGCTTTGTGATTACATTTAGGTTCCACCCAGGAAAATTTCCCCATGTCAAAATCCTAAACCTAATCACATCTGCAAGTTCCTCTTAGTATATAAGGTAACAGTCACAGGTTCCAAGAATTAGAGCATGGATATCCTTGTGGGCCATTATTCAGTCTATCACAGTTTGTCCTTTGGTGCCCAAAGATTCACAACCATCTCGTAGGGAAAATACATTTACTTTATCCCAACATTTCCCAAATTCTCAAACCATTATGACATCAACTCAAATCCAAAATCTCACCTAAATAATATCAGCTCAAGAGTCCCAAATAACACAATCTAAATAAGATATGGACAGACTCTGGGTATTATCTATCCTGGGGCTAAATTTCTTTTTATCTATGAAAACATGAAACTAGAAAACAAGTTATCTACTCCCAAACACAATAATGGGAAAAACAGGATAATAATTATTGACATTCACATCCCAAAGGGAAAACAAAACAAAACAAAACAGAAAAAAAGGGGGGGAAGTCATTAATTTCAAGCAATTTTGAAATCCAACTGGCCAAACTTCATCAGTTACAATGCCTGAGAGTAGTCCTTTGTGGCCCTCAGATCTGCCTCTGGGCCCATAGTTTTTTTTTGGGGGGCCCATAGTTTTGCATTCTGAGTTATTCTTTTCTTTTTCTTGAATGACAATACATGTTTGCAGCTGAGTCAGTCTGTTTACTGCCTCTAGAATTTTGGAGGTCTAACAGTCTAATTTAGTCCTCTAGGTATCCATTTCTGCCCAAGCTGGCAGTGTTTCTGCTGATACATTTTCTCCAAAACATTGTGGGTCTCTCATGTCTGTCACAACGATTAACTCCATTAAACAAAAGGTTCTCCCACAGATCTATACTGGACAATCTCATCTCTATTTTTGGTTTCTGCTAAGATGACCGAGGAGATCCATGAGTCATATGCCTAATCTCTTCAAAGAGCCCTCTGTGTGATTGAATACTATGAAATTATAATCCTTTCTAGGTACTAGCAAAAGGTTGTCCAGCCACCTCCTTATATTTCTCTCCAGAGCATACTTTCCAGACAGTGAATCTCCTAAAGTTTTGCATTTTTGAAATCTGGATAGACTGAGAATTTCCCAAACCAAGTCTGGGTTTCTCTCTTGTTCAGTACTTCTTCCCTAAAATTATCTCTTTCCTCTCATATTTTACTAAATGCAGCAAGAAGAAACCAGGTCTGTACCTTCAACACTTTCCTTAGAAATCTCTTTAGCTATGTATCGAAGTTCATTATACTTTCCACTTAACTGTAGGACACAATTCACCTCAGCTTATGGATGAAGTTCTCTATGAATGTCAATTATGTTCAGTGGATGGATGGAGTTCAATTATGTCTACTAATTTATTGGCTGGTGAATCTGTCCTTTTCTGATAGACTGCTGATGAAGTCTCCAACTATAATAGTGGATTCATCTATTTCTTCTTTTGGTGCTATCAGTTTTTGCTTCCCATATTTTGATGTTCTTTTGTTAGATGGATGCACATTAAGGATTGTTATGTCTTCTGAGAGAATTGTCTTCTTATTCATTATGTAATGAGCCTTTTTATTCTGATAATTTTTCTTGCTCTGAAATTAATATAGCTACTCCAGTGTTCTTTTGATTAGTATTGGCATGGTGTATCTTTCCCTAGCCCTTTACTTTTCCCTGCTTCCCTTTACTATATATGCCTTCATATTTAAAGTGGTTTACTTGTAGAAAACGTATAATTGGGTCTTATTTTTTTGATCCATGCTGAAAATCTCTTTTATATGGTGTATTTCAAAAATTGATATTTGAAGTGATTATAGATATAGTTGGATTAATATCTCTCCTATTAGTTACTGTTTTTGATTCATTGCCCTTGTGCTTTGCTCCTATTTTATTCTCCAACTCTTTTTCTGCTTTTTGTGGTTTTACTTGAGTATTTTATATGACTCCATTTTCTCTTCATTCTTAACATTTCAAACATATTTATTTTTAACTTTTTTTGTATGGGTTGCCCTAGAATTTGCAATATACATTTACAATTAATCCAAGTCTGCTTACAAATAAAAATTATACTACTTCATAGGTACTGCAAGTATCTTATAATAATAAAACATTCCTAATGCCTTTCTCCCATCCATTGTATTATTGCTATTATTCATTTCATTTATAAATAAGCCTTAATCGTCAAATGTGTTATTGCTATTATTATTTGAACAAATTTTTCTCTTAGATCAAGTAAGAATAAGAAACATAAAGATTTTTATATTACCTTAATTATTCATTCTTTGATGCTCTTCTTTATGTAGATCCAAGTTTCTCTTACCTGTGTCATTTTCCTTCTTGAAGAAATTCTATTAACATTTATTGTAGTTCAGGTCTATTGACAACAAATTCTTCCAATATTAATATTTTTCTGAGAAAGTCTATGTCTCCTTAACTTTTGAAGGATAATTTAGCAAGATCAAAATTCTAGGTTGCTCAATGTTTTTCTCTTAATATTTTCAATATTTCACTTACTACTTCCTTCTTCCATGGTTTTTGAAGACAAATTAGATACTATTCTTGCCTTTCCTTCTCTAGAGTTAAGGTTTTGTGTGTGTTCTTTTTAATCTCTGGCTTCTTTTAATAGTTTTTCTTATTTCTTTTTTCAATTATAGCTAACAAAAAAGATTATATTAGTTTCATGTGTACAATATAGTGATTACACATTTATATTACAAAGTGATCACCCTGATAAGTCTAGTACCCTAGTACCTGTGGGACACCATATATAGTTATTACAGTATTATTAACTATATTCCCTATGCTGTACTTTACACCCCCATGACTATTTTGTAACTGCTAATTTTTACTTCTTAATCGCTTCAACCTTTTCACTCATCCCCCAAACCAACTCTAATCTGGCAACCATTAATTTGTTCTCTGTACCTATGAGTTTGTTTCTGTTTCATTTGTTCATCTTTCTTTGTTTGTTTTTTAGATTCCAGATATAAATGAAATCATATGGCATTTGTCTCTCTGTCTGACTTATTTCACTTAGCATAATATCTTCTAAATCCATCCATGTTTTTGTAGATAGCAAGATTTCATTCTTGTTTATGGCTGGGTAATATTATATTGACCATGTAAAACACCTCTTCTTTATCTATTTGTCTATTCATGGAGACTTAGGTTGCCTCCATATTTTGCCTCTTGTAAATAGTGCTGCAATGAACATAAGAGTACATGTATCTTTTCAAATTTGTGTTTTGGATTTATTCTGATAAATACACAGGAATGGAATTGCTAGTATGGTAGTTCTATTGCATATGGTAGTCCTATTTTTAATTTCATGAGGAACCTCCATACTGTTTTCCATAGTGGCTGCGCCAATTTGCAATGCCACCACCAGTGCACAAGTGTTCCCTTTGCTCCACATCCTCTCAAACACTTGCCTGTTGATTTACTGATGATAGCCATTCTGACGGGTGGGAGGTGATATCTTATTGTAGTTTTAATTTGCATTTCTCTCATGATTAGTGATGTTGAGAATCTTTTATATGTCCATTGGCCATCTGTATGTCCTCTTGGGAGAAATGTCTGTTTAGGTCCTCTGCCCATTTTTAAATCAGATTGTTTGTATTTTGGCGTTAAATTGTGTGAGTTCCTTACATATTTTGGATATTAACCCCTTACCATATATATCATCAGCAAATATCTTGTCCCATTAATAGGTTGTCTTTTTTTGTTGTTGTTTCCTTTGCTATGCAAAAACTTTTTAGTTTGATGTAGTTCCATTTGTTCATTTTTTCTTTTGTTTCCCTTGCCATAGGAGACATATCTAAAAACATATTGCTTAGAGCGATGTAACAGTTTAATGCCTATGTTTTCTTCTATGAAGTTTTTGGTTTCAAGTCTTACATTTAAGTAATTAATCCATTTTGAGTTTATTCTTGTATATGGTATAAGGTGTCTAGTTTCTTTTTTTTTTTTTTCATTTATCTGTCTAGTTTCCCCAACATCATTTATTGAATAGACTGTCTTTACCCTGTTGTATTAATATATTCTTGCTCTTTTTGTCATAGATTAATTGACCATATAGGTGTGGGTTTATTTTTGCATTCTTTATTCTGGTCCATTGATCTATGTGCTTGTTTTTATGCCAATACCATGCTGTTTTGATGACTATAGCCTTGTAGCTAGTCAGCTATAGGCAGTGTTATACCTCCAGCTTTTTTCTTCTTTCTCAAAAGAGCTTTGGCTATTTGGGATCTATGTGGTTCCATACGCATTTTAGGACTAGTTGTTCTAGTTCTGTGAAAAACGTCATTGGTATTTTGATAATGATTGCATTGAATCTGTATATTGATTTGGGTAGTATGGATAGTTTAATGATGTTAATTCTTCCTATTTATGAGTACACTACATCCTTCCATTTATTTGTATCTTCTTCAATTTCTTTCTTTAATGTCATTTAGTTTTCCAAGTACAGGTCTTTTATCTTCTTAGTTGCATTTATTCCTAGGTATTTTATTCTTTCTGATGCAATTGTAAGTGGGACTGTTTTCTTAACTTATCTTTCTGACAATTCATTATTGGTGTATAGAAATGCAACCAATTTCTGAATATTAATTTTGTATCTTGTTACTTTACTGAATTTATTTATTTTTGTTCTAATAGTTTTTTCATTGAATCTTTACAGTTCCCTCTTTATAGTATTATGTCATCTGCAAATAATGAGAGTTTTAATTCTTCCTTCCAATTTGGATAACATTTGTTTCTTTTTCTTGTCTGATTTCTGTGGCTAGGACTTGAATAAAAGTAGAGAAAGTGGACATCCTTGTCTTTTCCTGATCTTAAAGAAAAAGCTTTCCGCTTTTCACTATTAGCTGTGGCTTTATCATATATGCCCTTTATTATGTTGAGGTATTTTCCCTCTATCCCCACTCTGCTGAAAGTTTTTACCATAAATGGATGCTGGATTTTTCAAATGCTTTATCTGCATCTATTGATAGGATCGTATGATTTTCTCCTTCGTTTTGTTTATGTGGTGTATCACATTAATTGATTTGTGGATATTGAATAAAACTTGCATACCGGGAATAAATCCCACTTGATCATCGTATACAATGTTTTTAATGTGCTGCTAAATTTGGTTTGCTAATATTTTGTTGAAGTTTTTTTTTCCTTTTTACTTACTTTCTTTCTTTTTTTGGGGGGGGGGTAATGTCTTTGGCTTTGGTTTTCAGGTTTATGCAGGACTCATAAAATGAGACAAGGAGCCTTCACTCCTCTTAATAATTCTTTGAATGTTTGGTAAAATTCACCGGTGAAGCTATCTGGTCCAAGGCTTTTATTTTGGGGGCAGTTCTGATTACCGATTAGATTTTGTTAGCAATTATCCAACTGCTCAGAGTTTCTCTTTTTTTTCCTCATGCAGCATTGGAAAATTGTATCTTTCTAGGAACTTATTTTTTCCCCCAAATTGTCCAATTTGTTGGCGTGTAATTTTTCATAGTATTTCCTTATAATCCTTTGTACTTCTGTGGTGTTGCTTGACACCTCTCCTATTTCATTTCTGATTTTGTTTATTTGGGCACTCTTTTTTTCTTGATTAGTCTGGCTAAAGGTTAATCAATTTTGTTTATCTTCAAAAAAACGAGCTCTTGATTTCATTTATCTTTTCTATTTTTTTTAACGAATATCTGTTAGAATGTTTATTGAAACACCATAAATCATATGCTAATAACTTAATCATCATTAATAAGGAAGTGGTTATGTAAACAATGTCTATGAGGTCTGACAATTAAGTTCACGAACTCTCTTTTCTATTTTTTGAGACTCTATTTTATTTATTTCTGCTCTGATCTTTATTATTTCCTTTCTTTTACTAACACGGTGCTTTGTTCTTCTTTTTCTACTTCCTTTAGCTGTAGGTATTTGAGATTTTTCTTGTTTCTTGAGGTAACACTGTGTTGCTATGAATTTCTCTCTTGGAATTGTTCCACAGATTTTGTTCAACAAAGTTTGGGTATTTGTGTTTTAATTTTCATTTCTCTCAGGGTATCTTTTGATTTTTCCCTTAATCTCATTGTTAACTCATTCATTGGTTAGTAGCATGCCATTTAGCCTCCATGTGTTTGTGTGTTTTTCAGTTTTTGTCTTGTAATTGATTTCTAGTTTCATACCATTGTGATTCGAAAAGATGCTTGGTATGATTTCAGTCTTCTTAAATTTACTGAGACTTGTTTTGTGGCCTAACATGTGGTCTATCATGGAAAATGTTGCATGTGTACTTGAAAGTATATTCTGCTGCTTTTGGGTACAAAAATATCAATTAAGTCCCTGTAGACTAATGTATGTTTTTTTAAAATTAAAGTTTACTGCGGTGACAACTTTTAATAAAGTTACACAGATTTCAGGTGTACAATTCTGTAATACATTATCTATGTCTCACACTGTGTGTGTTCACCATCCAGAGTCAGTTATCTTTCCATCACCATATATTGGACCCCATTTACCCTCTTCTAGAGCCTCCCTCCGCACTTACTCTCTGATAACCACTAAACTACTGTCTATGTCGATGAGTTTTTGTTCCTTCATTTGTTTGTCTTGTTCTTTTGCTGTTTTCAGTTTTATATACAACATATCAGTGAGATCATACTGTTCCACTTTTTCTGTCTGACTTATTTTGCTTAGCATTACAGTCTCAAGATCCATCCATGTTGTCACAAATGGTACTATTTCATCTTTTCTTAAGGAAGAATACTATTCCATTGTTTATATATACCACAACTACTTTATCCATTCATCCAGTGAAGGAAATTTTGGTTGCTTCCATGTCTTGGCTATAGTAAACAAAGCTGTATGAATATTGGAGCACACGTCTTTATGGATAAATGTTTTTAGATTTTTTGGGTAGATACCCAGGGGAAGGATTGCTGGATCATGTGGTAATTCTATTTTTAATTTTTGGAGGAAGCTCCAGACTGCCTTCCATAATGGCTGCACCAAATTTCATTCCCACCAACAGTGCATGAAGGTTCCTTTTTCTCCACAGCCTCTGCAACACTTGTTATTATTTGTCTTGTTGTTGATAGCCATTCTAAGTGGAGTAAGGTGATATCTCATTGTGGTTTTCATTTGCATTTCTCTGATGATTAGTGATGTTGACCATTTTTTCATTTGCCTATTGGCCATCTATATGTCCTCTTTGGAGAAGTGTCTCTTCAGGTTCTCTGCCTATTTTTTAATTGGATTATAAGTTTTGTTGTTGTTGAGTTGTATGAGTTTCTTATATATTTTGGATATTAGCCCCTTATCGGAGGCATTGTTAGCAAAAATTTTCTCCCAGTCGGTTGGTAACCTCTTTATTTTGTCGATGGTTTCTTTTGCTGTGCAGAAGCTTTTAAGTTTGATATAGTTCCATTCATTTATTTTAGCTTTTATTTCCCTTGCCTTTGGAGTCAAATTCATAAAATCCACTTTGAACCCAAAGTCCATAAGTTTAGTACCTATGTTTTCTTCTATGCAGTTTACTGTTTCAGGTCTTATGTTAAGTCTTTGATCCATTATGAATTAATTTTGGTATGTGGTGACAGGTAGCAGTCAAGTTTCATTCTTTTGCACGTGGCTTTCTAATTCTGCCAGCACCATTTATTGAAGAGGCTGTCTTTTCTCCATTGTATGTGTTTTGCTTCTTTGTCAGAAATTATCTGTCCATATTTAGTGGTTTTATTTCTGGGTTCTCAGTTCTATTCCATTGGTCTATGTGTTTTTCTGCAAATACCATGCTGCGTTGATTATTGTTGCCCTGTAATACAACCTAAAGTCAGGGAGTCTGATACCTCCAGCATTGTTCTTTTTTCTTAGGATTGCTTCTGCTATTCAGGCTCTTTTGTGGTTCCATACAAATCTGGTGATTTTTTTGTTCTATTTCTTTAAAAAATGCCATTGGGATTTTGATGGGAATTGCATTAAATCTGCATATTGCTTTGGGTAATATGGCCAGTTTAACTATGTTGATTTTTCCAAGCCATGAACATTGAATGTCTTTCCATTTGTTTGTGTCTTCTTCAGTCTCTTTGAAGATTGTCTTATAGTTTTCAGTATATAGGTCTTTCCCATCCTTGGTTAAGTTTAGTCCTAGGTATTTTATTCTTTCTGTTGCACCTGCAAAAGGAATTGTTTCTTTAAATTTCTTTTTCTGAGATTTCATTGTTAGTATATAGGAATGCAATGGATTTTTGTACGTTGATTTGTAGCCGGCAACTTTAATAGCTTTTTGTTGCAGTCTTTACGGTTTTCTATATATAGCATCATGTCATCTGCAAAGAGTGACAATTTAACTTCTTCATTCCCAATTTGGATGCCTTTGATTCTTTCTCTTGCCTGTTTGCTCTGGTGAGGACTTCCAACACTATGTTGAAAAGCAGAGGTGACAGGGGACAGCCCTGACATTTTCCTGAACATAGAGCAAAGGGCTTCAGTTTTTCACCATTAATTATGAAAATAGCTGAGGGTTTGTCATATATGGTCTTTATTATGTTAAGGTATTTTCCTTCTATACCTATTTTATTAAGTGTTTTCATCATAAATGGATGTTGTATCTTGTCAAATGCTTTTTCTGCATCTATTGGTACAATCATATAATTTTTGTCCTTTATTTTGTTTATGTGATGTATCACATTGATGGGTTTGCATATGTTGAACCATCATTGTGACCCTGGGATGACTCCCACTTGGTCGTCATGAAAAATCTTTTTAATGCATTGTTGCATGTGACTTGCTGGAATTCTGTTTAGGGTTTTTGCATCTGTATTCATCAGAGTTATTGGTCAGTACTTTTCTTTTTTTCTGTTATTCTTATCAGGTTTTGGTATCACGGTAATGTTGGCCTCATAAAATGAGTTAGGGAGTATTGTCTCTTCTTCAATTTTTTGGAAGAGTTTCAGTAGGACAGGTATTAGATCCTCTTTGAGGGTTTGGTATAATTCACAGGTGAAGCCATCTGGTCCCAGACTTTTGATTTTGGGATGGATTCCGACGACTGATTCAATTTTCTCACTAGTGATCGGTCTATTTAGATTTTCCAGTTCTTCATGATTCAGCCTAGAAAGGCTATATATTTCTAAGAACTTGTCCATTTCTTCTAGGTTATTGAATTTGATGGCATATAGTCCTTCATAGTATTCTTGGATGATCCTTTGTATTTCTGTGGCATCCGTGATAACTTCCCCTCTTCCTTTTCTGATTATGTTTATTAGTGTCTTTTCTCCTTTTATCTTAGTGAGTCTAGCCAAGGGTTTGTCAATTTTATTAATCTTTCCAAAGAACCAGGTCTTTGTGACATTAATTTTTTTCTATTATCTTTTTCTTCTCTATTTCATTTAGTTCTGCTCTGATTTTTGGTTGCTACAAATTGTCCCTGTTGATGGTGGCTGAATAGCCTCCTTTAGTATTTCTTGTAGTGCAGGTCGTGTATTAGAAAATTCCCTCAGCTTCTGTGTGTCTGAATTCCTCCTTCATATCTAAAGGATATCTTTGCTGGATATATTATTCTTGGCTCATGATTTCTCTCTTTCAATACTTTGAATATTTGGTTCCACTCCCTCCTGGCTTGTAGAGTTTCTGCTGAAAAATCTGATGATAATCTAATGGGCTTTCCTTTGTAGGTTACCGTCTTCTTTTCCCTGGCTGCCTTGAGGATTCTTTCTTTGTCGTTGATTTTAGACAGCTTCAATACAATGTGCCTTGGAGAAGGCCTGTTGGGATTGAGGTAATTAGGTGTTCTATTTGCTTCTTGGATTCGAGGGTCCAGTTCTGTCCACAAGTTTGGGAAGTTCTCATCGACAATTTGTTTGAATATATTCTCTGTTCCCTTCTCTCTTTCTTCTCCTTCTGGTATGCCCATTATTCTTATATTGCTCTTTCTGATGGAGTCAGAAAGTTCTTGTAGAGTTCTTTCATTTCTTTTAAGTCTCAAGTCTCTTTCTTCTTCCATCTGTGTCATTTCCAGGTTTCTATCTTCGATGTCACTGATTCTTTCCTCCATCTGGTCAACTCTACTACCTAAGTTGGTTATTTCATTCTTAATTTCTTCTATGGAGTTCTTAATCTCCAGAAATTCTATTTGGTTCCTTTTTAAAATTTCAATCTCTTTCATAAAATGCTCATGCTGTTCTTTGATTGTGTTTCTGAGTTCATTTAACTGCCTATCTGTGTTTTCTTGCATCTCGTTGAGTTTTTTCAGAACTGCAATCTTGAATTCTCTGTCGTTTAAGTCACATATTTCCGTATCTTTAAGTTCCTTTTCTGGAGACTTTTCACTTTCTTTCTGAGCTGTCTTGTTGCCTTGGTTATTTATGGCAATTACTGATTTACTATTTCTCTTCTTAGACATCTACAGGAGTGGCTTCTGCAACAGGTTGGTCAGAAGAGGTCTTTCTTTTGTTTTCCAGTACTTGTTGGTAGAATGTTTTATTTTTTTCTCCGACTGCAGCCTTTTTTCTCTCTCTCACATGGTAGTGCTGTGTTTTCTCTGCACTATTCTAGCTTCTCACACAATGGGGGGATTCCCTGGGAGACGGGCTTCTCCTCTGTTAATAGTTTGTCTAGGTCACAGGGCGCAGTGTACCAGTGGGTATGCGGAGAGCTTTTGAAGGTCCAAAGCTGTTCCTGCACCAGATTCAGAGCCCTTATGTTTCAGCAGTTCTGTTTACTCCTGCAGGGATCCGCCCAGATAGGTGGGGCCAGGGGTGGGGTGAGTTGTGAGTGGTGGCCCAGAGCAATGGCAGCGACCACCACCACAGCCGGTCCTGCTTCCACGGCTCCCTCCCCTTTGCCGGAACTAGTTGGGCTGCGAATCTGTGTCTGCGGTCCACAGTTCTCAGAACAGCAAATATTCTATTCTTTTGATCTGACACTGCTAGTGTTCCATTTCTAGCACCAGGCAGGTGGGGGCGGGGCGAGCTCTGGGAGGGTAGGGAGGGGGAAGCTAGTCTCAGTGCCTAGGGCTTCCATTCTCTGCTCAGCAGTGAGGGCTTAAACCACCGTTTTCAGCCTTCTTCCCTCAGTCTTTTCTCCGAGGTCTCTGCCGTGAGCGTTGTGTTCAGCCATGTTATATGCTGCCCCCTCAGCCCTGTGGGCCATAAGCAGAGCCCTAGCAGTCCGAGTTCTTCCCTCTCCTGCAGCTGCGGTAGTTCCGGGATGCAGCGAGCTCGGAGCACTGAGCTATGTCTGCGTCCTGCGCTGCGTGGCTCTGTCTCTGTACTTCTCCCTTCCCTCCTCCCCAGCTCGCGCGATTTGCCCACCTTTAGGTGAATTCAGTAGTGGGCCTTTTCGTCTTGCCTGTCTGCTGTGCAGGGAGTCCTTTGTGGAGTTATTGTTGTTCAATTAGTTGCAAATTCCAGGGGAGCCTTACAGAGGCTCACCTCACGCTGCCATTTTGCTGACGTCCAGATGATCCTGCTCTGATTTTTATTATTTCCTTTTTTCTGCTGACGTTGGGTTTCATTTGATCTCTTCTTTTTCTAGATGTTTAATGTGTAACATGAGGTTATTTATCTGGGATTTTTCTTGTTTCTTGAGATAGGCCTGTAATTTGCTGCATGCCAAAATTTTGGTATGATATGTTTTCATTCTCATTTGTTTCTATGTATCTTTTGATCTGTCATCTTATTTCTTCTTTGACCCAGTTATTCTTTAAAAGTATGTTGTTAAATCTCCACTTATTTGTAGTTTTTCCTGCTTTCTTTTTGCAGTTGATATCCAATTTCAAACCCTGTGATCAGAGAAAATGCTTGGTATGGTTTCAATCTTCTTAAATTTCTGAGGCTAGTTTTATGTCCCTTTATATGGTCTATCCTTCAGAATGTTCCATGTACACTAGAAAAAAATGTATAGTCTGATGTTCTAGGATGAAGTGCTCTATAAATGCCAATTATGTCCATTTCATCTAATGTGTCATTTGGGGCTGCTATTTCTTTATTATTTTCTGTTTGGATGATGTAGCCATAGCTGTCAATGATGTATTTAGGTCCCCTAGTGTAATTGTGTTTTGGTCAGTTTCTCCCTTTAGTTCTATTAGTAGTTGTTTGGTATATTTCGGTGCTCCCTGATTGGGGCCATAAATATTGATGACTGTTATGTCTTTTTGTTGTGTAGTCCCCTTTATCCTTATGAAATGTCCATCATTGTGTCTTGCTACCTTTTTTAACCTGAAGTCTGTTTCATCTACTATCACTATGGCTACACCTGATTTTCTCTGCATACCTTTTGCTTGGAGTGTCCATTTCCACCCTTATACTTTGAGACTATGTTTGTCCTTGTAGCTGAGATGTGTCTCTTGGAGACAACATGTGGTTGGCTTTAGTTTTTTTATGTAATCCGCTACTCTGTGCCTTTTTATTGGTGAGTTCAGTCTATTTACATGTAGGGCGATTATTGTTTCTTCTGCCTTTTTGTTGTGTATTATTTCTGTGTGATGGTATTCTATGATTTTTCCCTCTGTTTCTTCTTTTATTACGTTACATATTTCAGTTCTGTATTTTTTTGTCAGTGGTTACCATTAAGTTTATGTAAAAGAAAGTTTCATAAAGTTTATTTAGAGCATTCCATTTTCTTCAGCATGGTTACTTTCTCTATTCCGGTATTCTGGTTCAGGCATTACTCTCCCCCCTTTTATGTTTTGGTTGCAACAAATTACCCCTATTTATGCTGGTTGAATAGCCTCTTTCAGTATTTCTTGTTATGCAGGTCATGTGTTAGAAAATTCCCTCAGCTTCTGTATGTCTGGAAAGGTCTTTATTCCTTCCTCAGATATAAAGTATATCTTTGCTAAATATATTATTATGACTCATAATTTTTCTCTTTCAATAGTTGGAATATTTGATTCCACTCCCTCCTGGCTTGAAGAGTTTCTGCTGAAAAATCTGATCATAATCTGATGGGCTTTCCTTTGTAGGTTACTGTCTTGTTTTCCCTGGCTGCCTTAAGGATTCTTTCTTTGTCATAAATTCTTGACAGGTTCAATACAATGTGCCTTAGAGAAGGCCTGTTGGGGTTGAAGCAATTAGGTGTTCTATTTGCTTCTTGCTCTCTAAGATCCAGTTCTTTCCACAAGTTTGGGAAGTTCTCATCGATTATTTGTTTGAATATACTCTCTGTGTCCTTTTCTCTTTCTTCTCCTGCTGGTATGCCCATTATTCTTATATTGCTCTTTCTGATGGAGTCAGAAAGTTCTTGTAGAGTTGTTTCATTTCTTTTAAGTCTCAAGTGTCTTTCTTCGTCCACCTGTGTCATTTCCAGATTTCTTTCTATGTCACTGATTCTTTCCTCCATCTGGTCAACTCTACTACCTAAGCTGGCTATTTCATTCTTCATTTATTTTATTGAGTTTTTAATCTCCAGAAATTCTATTTGGTTCTTTTTAAAAATTTCAGTCTCTTTGGTAAAATGTTCATTTTTTTCTTTGATTGTGTTTCTGAGGTCATTCAAGTGCCTGTCTGTGTTTACTTGCATCTCATTGAGTTTTTTTCAGAACTGCGTTCTTGAATTCTTTTTCATTTAAGTCACAGAGATATTTCCATATCTTTAACTTCATTTTCTGAAGACTTTTCATTTTCTTTCTGAGCTGTCTTGGTACCTTGGTTATTCATGGCAATTAGTGATTTATTATTTCTCTTCCTAGACATCTACAGGAGTGGGTTCTGCAACAGGTTGATAGAAACAGGTCTTTCTTTTGTTTTCCAGGAGGGGTTGGTAGAATGTTTTATTTTCTCTCTGACTGCAGACTTTTATTCTCTCTCCTACTATAGTGTTATATTTTCTCTGCATTTTTCTGGCTTCTCACATGATGGGGGGATTCCCTGGAAGGCGGGCTTCTCCTCTGTGAACAGTTTGCGTGGGTCATAGGGTGTTGCCTCTGTGAGGGGATGTGGAGAGCTTCTGAAGTTCCAAAGCTCTTCCGCACCGAATTCAGAGCCCGTTTTTCCACAGCTCTATTTACTCCTCCAGGGATCCGCCTAGATAGGTAGGGACAGGGGCGGGGTGGGTTGTGAGAGGTGGTCTAGAGCCATGGAGGGGACCACCAGCACAGCCTGTCCTGCTTCCCCGTCTCCCTTTCCTTTGCCAGAACTAGTTGGGGTGCAAGTCCATGTTTGCAGATCACAGTTCTCAGAACTGGAAATATTCTCTTCTTTTTTTTTTTAATTAAAGTTTATTGGGGTAACAATTTTTAGTAAAGTTACATAGATTTCATGTGTGCAATTCTGTATTACATCATCTATAAATCCCATTGTGTGTTCACCACCCAGAGTTAGTTCTCCTTCCATCACCATATATTTGATCCCCCTTACCATCGTCTCCCACCCCCTGCCCCCCTTACCTTCTGGTAACCACTAAACTATTGTCTGTGTCTGAGTTTTTGTTTCTCATTTACAGTGGCCAAGACATGGAAACAACCAAAATGTCCTTCGATAGATGAATGGATAAAGAAGTTGTGGTATATATACACAATGGAATACTATTCGGCGGTAAGAAAATATGAAATAGGACCATTTGTGACAACATGGATGGATCTTGAGATTATAATGATAAGCGAAATAAGTCAAACAGAAAAAGCAGAGAACCATATGATTTCACTGATGTGTGGTATATATACCAAAAACAATGAAAGAACAAGACAAACAAATATTCTGTTCTTTTGCTCTGACGCTGGTACTGTTCTGCTTCTAGCACTGAGCAGGTGGGGGCTGGGCGAGCTCTGGGAGGGTTGGAAGGGGGCGGCTAGTCTCAGGGCCTAAGGCTTCCATTTTCTTCTCAGCAGTGAGGGCTCAAGCCACCGTTTTCAGCCTTCTTCCCTCAGTCTTTGCTCCGAGGTATCTGCCATGAGCGTTTGGTTCAGCCGTGTTATATGCTGTGTTATATGTTTTGCAAACAGCACCTCCAATTAGGGGACAACACCCAAAATATACAAGGAACACATGCAGCTCAACAACAAAAAAACAAACAACCCAATTGAAAAATGGACAGAGGACCTGAAGAGACATTTCTCCAAAGAGGACATACAAATGGCAAATAGATATATGACAAAATGCTCAACATCACTAATCATCAGAGAAATGCAAATAACAACCACAATGAGCTATAACCTCACCCCAGTTAGAGTGGCTATCATCAACAAGACAAATAGTAACAAGTGTTGGAGAGGCTGTGGAGAAAAAGGAACCCTCACACACTGATGGTGTGATTGCAGATTGGTGCAGCCATTATGGAAGGCAGTGTGGAGGTTCCTCAAAAAATTACAAATAGAATTACCATATGACGCAGCAATCCCTCTCCTGGGTATCTACCCAAAAAAATCTGAAAACATTTATACATAAAGGCGTGTGTGCTCCAATGTTCATTGAGACTTTGTTTACGGTGGCCAAGACATGGAAGCAACCAAAATTTCCTTCGATGGATGAATGGAAAAAGAAGTTGTGGTATATATACACAATGGAATAGTATTTTTCCTTAAGAAAAGATGACATAGGAACATTTGTGACAACATGGATGGATCTTGAAATTATTATGCTAAGCGAAATAAGCAGACAGAAAAAGTCAAGAACCATATGATTTCACTGATATGTGGTATATAAAACTGAAAACAACAAAAGAACAAGACAAAAAATTGAAGGAACAAAAAAAATCATAGACCTAGACAATAGTTTAGGGGTTACCAGAGAGTAAGGTGGGACAGGGGTTTTAGAAGAGTGTAAATGGGGTCTAATATATGGTGATGGAAAGAGAACTGACTCTGGATGGTGAACACACAATGTGAGATATAAATAATGTATTGCAGAATTGTACACCTGAAATCTATGTAACTACTAGCAATTGTCATCCCAATAAACTTTAATTTAAAAAAAACAGAAAGAGAATAAGTAATATTTGCTCAGCATTTAAAGTAAAGAGAAAAAAACAGAAAAGAAAAAATGAAAGAATGTGTTCTGTGGGTCCCAGGGGCACAGTCTCCCTTGTAACCTGAGCCAGATGCTCCAAGTGTTTCCCCTGTGTGGGTTGTGTATGCCCTCAGTTGGCTGATGCTTCAGTGGGTTGGGTGGACACTCATGCTGACTGGCTGTGAGGGCTGGCAATGACTACAGTGGATGAGCAATTGCATGGGTGCTCACCCCATAAAATTGTATGGAGTCACTTTAGCAGAGTCTCTTGTGCCACTCGTGTCCACCTTTGGGTTGTGTTTTTTTGGAGCCTCTTGGCAGGGGCTCTGATCCAGGCCAAGTTCAGCCACCATTTTTGTCATGCTTGGGGCCCCTTGGTAGGAGGTACAATGTGATCTGCAGGTGCTGTCCACTCATAATGGGCTTGAAGGTGCTTGGGAGAGTCTATGTTGTGAACCAAGGCTGGCTGCCACTTGTGCTAGGCCTAGGACCCTTGGCGGGGGAGGGTACCACAATGTGAGCTGAGGTCAGCTAACACTCGTGTAGGGCTTGTGGCTACTTAGTTGAAGCTATGTTCCAAGCTAACACTTGTTATAGTGTGTGTCTGGTTTGAGGCCACCTGATGGGAGTTACAACAAAATTTGAGACTGGTCACCACTCGTGCCAGGCTTGTGATGCTTACCAAAGGTATAGGGCACACTGAGGATAGCCGCTGCTTCTTTGAGGTTTGTGGACCTTTGAGAGAGTTTAGGAAATTCTGCAGCCTAAGCTGAGGAAGGCTGCTCCTGTGGAAAATCTGATGGAAGTGGCTATGCGGGTGTGGGTGGGGGGAATGCAAATTGGGTAGGGCAGGTTTTCAGGGAATCAGCAAGGTGGACAAAGGATATTAAAATGGATAAAACTAAATAATACAGAAAATTGAATTAATTTAGTAATGCAATCATTATTCCCTCATAGAATAATAAGGGAAGTAGATAGAGATTTGGTGTCCACCTGCACCTGCCAGCTGGGTGAGAAAAAAGCTCCACAAACATGCAACGGAGCTTGCCAGCACTTCACTCCTAGAGAGAGCTGCCCTGACCCCTACCCCTTCAGCCCTCATACTGAAGCTAATCAATTTGGTTCCTCCTGTATGTCCCTGGAACTTTCTGAGCTGCTGCCTCTGCAAGTTTTGAGCAAATAAGATTATGAGTGAGGTATCCATGCACAGGCCCACTCGAGGGGCAATTCCAGCAGTCTTCCATCTCACTTGAATGCAATCCATACTGGTTTTAAGAGCCAGATGTTGTGGATACTCCTTTTCCTGGAACTTGTGCCTCAGGTTAGGGAAACTGGTGTGTGGCTAGGACCCCTCACTGCTCAGGGGGACCTCTGCAGTGAAAATATTTCACAATCTAGTGAAATATTTTAAAAAATATTTTAATTACAATTGACATTCAATATCATTTTGTATTAGTTTCAGGTGTACAGCATGGTGGTTAGACATTTATATATTTTACAAACTTATCCACACAATAAGTCTAGTATCTACCTGGCACCATATATAGTTATTACAATTAATTGACTACATTGCCTATGCTTTACATCCCCATGACTCTTTTGTAGCTACCAATTTGTGCTTCTAAATCCCTACATCTTTTTCACCCAGCCACCCAACCTCCCTGGAAACCATCAGTTTGTTCTCTGTATCTAATACCCAGAAGTGGAATTACTGGGTCATATGGTAGTTTTAATGTAGTTCTATTTTTTTTTTTAGGAACCTCCATACTGTTTTCCATAGTGGCTGCACCAATTCAAAATCCTACCATTAGTGCACAAGGGTTCCCTTCTCTCCACATCCACCAACACTTGTTTGTTGATTTATTGATGATAGCCAGTCTGACAGGTGGGAAGAGACATCTCATTGTGGTTTTAATTTTCATTTCTCTGATGATAAGTATCTTTTCATGTGTCTATTTGCCATCCGTATGTCCTCATTGGAGAAATGTCTATTCAGGCCCTCTTCCAATTTTTAATTGAATTGTTTGTTTGTTTATTTATTTATTTATTTGGTGTTAAGTTGTATGAGTTCTTTATATTTTTTGGATGTTAACCCCTTATCAGATATATCATCAGCAAATATCTTCTCCCATTCAGTAGGTTATCTTTTCCTTTTGTTGATGGTTTCCTTTGTAGTGCAAAAACTTTTTTAGTTTGATGTAAGCCCATTTGTTTATTTTTTCTTTTGTTTTCCTTACCCAAGGAGATATATCAGAAAAAAATATTACAAAGGTCAGTGTTGGAGAGTTTACTGCCTATGTTTTCTCCTAGTGTTATGGTTTGGTGTCCTACATTTAAATCTGTAATCCTCTTTGAGTTTATTCTTATATATGGGGTAAGAAGGTGGTCTAGTTTCTTTTTCTTTTTTCTTTTTGCATGTATTGGTCCAGTTTTCTCTACAGCATTTGTTGAATAGTCTGTCTTTACCCCGTTTTATACTCTTGCCTTTTTTTCTCTCTGTTTTGTTCTATTGGTCCATGTATTTATGCCAGTACCATGCTGATTTAATTACTATAGCCTTGTAGTACAGTTTGATGTCAGGTAGCATGATACCTCTAACTTTGCTTTTTTAAAAATAAGATCGTTGTGCCTATTCGAGGTCTTAGGGGTTCCATATAAATTTTAGATTTATTCCCCCTAGTTCTTTGAAAAATGCTGTCGGTAGTTTGATAGTGATTGCATTGAATCTATAGATTGCTTTGAGTAGTATAGACAGTTTAATGATGTTAATTCTTCCTATCCATAAGCATGGTATATTCTTCCATTTTTTTGTATCTTCTTTAATTGCTTTCTTCACTGTGTTATAATTTTCTGAGTACAGGTCTTTTACATCATTGGTTAAATTTATTCTTAGGTGTTTTATTTTTTTCGTGCAATTGTAAATGGGATTGTTTTCTGAATTTGTCCTCTTTGATAGTTCATTATTGATGTGTAGAAATGCAACCAATTTTCTGAATATTAATTTTGTATCCTGCTACTTTACTAAATTTACTTATAAGTTCTAATAGCTTTTTAGTGGAATCTTTAGGTTTCTCTACATATAGTACCATGTCATCTGCAAATGATAACGGTTTTATTTCTTCCTTTCAAATATGGATGCATTTTATTTCTCTTTCTTGTCTGATCGCTGTGGACAGGAGTTACAATACTAAGTTGAATAAAAGAGTTGAAAGTAGACGTGCTTATCTTGTTCTTGTTCTTAAGGAAAATGCTTTCAGCTTTTCTCCATTGAATAAGATGTTAGCTGTGGGTTTGTAGTATATGGCCTTTATTATATTGAGGCATGTTCCCTCTATCCCCACTCTGCTGAGAGTTTTTATCATAAATGGATGCTGGATTTTTGTCCAACACTTTTTCTGCATTTAGTGATATCATCGTATGATTTTTATCTTTCATTTTGTTGATGTGGTGTATCACATTAATTGATTTGTGGCTATTGAACTATTCTTGCATGCCAGGAATAAATCCCACTCAGTCATAGTATATGATCTTTTTAATGTATTCCTTAATTTGGCTTGCTAATACCTATTTTGTAGAGGATTTTTGCAAGTATGTCTATCATGGATAGTGGCCTATAATTTTTTTTTTTTTTTTTTTGTAATGTCTTTGTCTGCTTTTGGTGTCAGGGTAATGGTGGACTCATAAATTCAGCTTGGGAGCCTTCCCTCCTGTTGAATTTTTTGGATAGTTTGAGAAGGATAGGTGTTAGTTTTTCTTTGAATGTTTGGTAAAATTCACCTGTGAAGCCATCTGGTCCAGGACTTTGATGAGAGATTTTTCTTACTTATTCAATTTCATTAGTAGTAATCAGTCAGTTCATATTTTCTGTTTCTTCTTGATTTACTCTTGAAAGAATTGTATTTTTCTAGGAATTTATCCATTTCTCCCAGATGGTCCAATTTGTTGGCACATAATTGTTCATAGTTTCTGATAATACTCTTTATTTCTGCAGTGTCAGTTGTCACTTCTCCACTTCATTTTTTATGTTATTTATTTGAGTCCTCTTGTTTCCTTTATGTGTCTGGTTATAGGTTTTTCAATTATTTTTAATCTTTTCACAGAAACAGGTCTTGTTTCACTAATTTTTTGTATTGCTATTTTAGAATCTATTTTGTTTATTTCAGCTCTGATAATCATTTCCTTCCTTTTACTCACGTTGCACTTTCTTTATTGTTCTTTTTCTAGTTCCTTTAGATGTGAGGTTAAATTGTTTACTTTCAATTTTTCTTGTTTCTTGAGGTAGGCCTACATTGCAATAGATTTCCCTCTGAGAACTGCTTTCACTGTGTCCCATAGATTTGGCGACATTGTGTTTTCATTTTCACATGTCTCTAAGTATTGTTTGATTCCTTCCTTGATCTCATTGTTAAGCCATTCATTGTTAACTAGATAGTTGTCTAGCCTCCATGTGATTGTGTGTTTTTCAGTTATTTTTTTCCGTTGTCATTGATTTCTAATTTCATACCATTGTGGTCAGAGAAAAACACATAATATTTCAATCTTAAATTTATTGTGTCTTGTTTTGTGGCTAACATATGGCTGACCTTGGGAAATGTTCCATGTGCACTTGAAAAGAATGTATTCTCCTGTTTTAGGGTGAAATGCTCTAAAATTATCAATTAAATTGATCTGGTCTAATGTGTCATACAAGACCTCTGTTCCCTTGTTGATTTTTCTGTCTGGATGATCTGTCCATTGATGTCATTGTGGTGTTCAAGTCCTCTACTATGACTGTATTACTGTACTCTCTCCCTATATATCCATCAATTTTTGTTTTATATATTTAGATGCTCCTATGTTGGGTGCTTACATGTTTACTAGGGCTATGTCCTCTTGTTGGATTGATCCCTTTATCATCATGAAATGCCCTTCTTTGTCTCCTACCGTGTTTCCCCAAAAATAAGACCTAGCTTGACAATCAGCTCTAATTTGTCTTTTGGAGCAAAAATTAATATAAGACCCAGTAATATATTATATTATGTTATATTATATTATAAAGACCCAGTCTTATATTATAGTAAAATAAGACTGGGTCTTATATTAATTTTTGCTTCAAAAGACACATTAAAGTTGATTGTCTGGCTAGGTCTTATTTTTGGGGAAACACAGCATTAGAGCCTTTGTTTTAAAGCCTATTTTGTCTGATATAAGTATTGCTACTCCAGATTTTTAAAAAATTCAATTTGTATGAAATGTCTTTTTCCGTACCATTACTTTCAGTCTGTGTGTTTCTGTTGAGCTGAAGTGAGTCTCTTGTAGACAGCATATGTATGGGTCTTGTTTTCTTATACATTCATTTACCCTATACTTTTGATTAGAGCATTAATCCATTTTAATTTAATGTGATTATTGACACGTGTAGTATTGCCATTTTATGTTCTTTTTCTTTCTTTCTTTCTCTTTCTTTCTTTCTTTCTTTCTTTCTTTCTTCTTCTTAAAGAAGTCTCTCTAAGATTCTTTATGATACTAGTTAGGTGGTGATGAACTCCTTTAGCTTTTTCTTGTCTGAGAAGCTGTTTATCTTTCCTTCAATTTTAAATGATAGCCTTGCTGGGTAGAGTAGTTTTGGTTGTAGGTTCTTGCTTTTCATCACTTTGAATATTTCGTGCTAATCCCTTCTGGCCTGCAAAGTTTCTGGTGCAAAATCAACTGACAATCTTATGGTAGCCCCCTTGTAGGTAAGTAACTGCTTTTCTCTTGCTGCTTTTAAGATTCTCTCTTTGTCTTTAAGCTGTGCCATTTCAATTTTGATGTATCTTGGTGTGGGGTTCTTTGCATTCATCTTGTTTGGGACCCTTTGTGCTTCCTTGACTTGTATGTCTATTTCTTTCACCAGGTTAGGGAAGTTTTCCGTCATCATTTCATTAAATAGGTTCTCAATCACTTGCTCTCTCTCTCTTGTCCTTGTGGTACCCCCATGATGCAAATGTTGTTACACTTGATGTTGTCCCAAAGATCCCTTAAACTATTTTCATTTTTAAATGTATGTTTTTCTTTCACTGTTCTTATTGGATATTTTCTGCTACCTTATCTTCTAAATTGCTGATGATGTGATCCTCTGTTTCATCTAGTCTGCTGTTGATTCCTTTTAGTGTATTCTCATTTCAGTTATTGTATTCTTCATTTCTAGCTGGTTCTTTTGTTTGTTTGTTTTTTGGTTTGCTTTTTTTGTTTTGTTTTGTTTCTATGTCTTTTTTAAGGCTTACTATCTCTTTTTGAAGTTCTATCTAAGGTCCTTGAACATCCTTATAATCAGCGTTTTGAACTCTGTATCTGGTAGATTGCTTGCCTCCAATTCATTTATTTCTTTTTCCGGAATTTTCTCCTGTTCTTTCATTTAGAATATGTTTCTTTGTTTTCTCATTTTGGCTGCCTTTCTGCATTTGTTTTTATGTATTAGGTAGATGTGCTATCCCTCCAAGTCTTGGCAGGGTGGCCTTGTATAGTAGGTGTCCTGTGGGGCCCAATGGCTTATTCTCCCTGGTCACCTAAGCTGGGTGCTCCAGGAGTGTCCCTTGTGTGGGTTGTGTGTGTCCTCCTGTTGCAGTTGAGCCTTGATTGCTGTTGGCATGTCAGTTGGTGGGATTGACTCTCAGGCTAACTGGCTGTGAAGATTGGCCACAACCACAGCATATGAGTTGCTGTGCAGGGGCTGACCCCATGGAGGAGGATTTGCCCCAAAGGGCTCTGGTGCCTGCTGAGACCACCCTTTGGGTGTGCCACTTTTGGGGTTAATTGGATGGTGCTCTGTTGTGGTCTGTAGTTGGCCAGCAGGTGTGTTAGTTCTGTGGCCTCTTTGGAGGGGCTCAGATGCTGGCCAAGAACAGCCACTGCTTATGACCAACCTAGGGCTACCTTGTTGGAACTACAAAGTGATCTATGGTTGGTTGCTTACTGTGCTGAATCTGGAGGCATGTGGGAGAGGCTTTGTCCCTTCAGAGTCTTAGTAGCTGTGGCTTTGGACCTGCCAGTTCCATGTCTCTGCCCCTCCTGCCAGTCTTACCATGGCTTCTTTACATCCTTAATTATATGAATTCTGTTGAGCTAGTCTTCAGGTGATTCTCGATGATTTTTGTTCTATAATTTAGTGGTAATTTTCATGTGTCCATGGCAAAAGCTGAGCAGAGTGTTTATGTACTCTGCCATCTTGATGAGAAGATCGCAATATGTTTTGTGTTTCATTTTCTGCAGTTTGATATGATATGTCTAGACATAGTGTTTTGCACATTTATTCTGCTTGGTGTTCTCTGACCTGGGTATACAGTTTTGTTTCTAACATTCATTTGGAAAATTCTCAGTCATTATTGCTTTAAATTTTGTTTTCTCTCTTTTTCTTTTCTCCTCCTGGCATTCTCAGTGCATGTATGTTATACCTTTTATAGTTGTCCCATGCTTCTTGGACATTCTATTTCTTTCTTTCTTTCCTTTTCTTTTTGGAAGTTTCTATTGACATATCTTCAATCTCAGAGATTCTTTTCTCAGCCATGTATAGCCTACTAATGGGCCGATCAAAGTAATTTTTCATTCTGTTACAAAGTGATCCACTGATTTATGAGAGGGGCAGCACCAATTCACTGGAGGAAAATAGTCTTTTCAACAAATGGGCCTATAAATATCCATACGGAAAATATAAATTCTGACCTCTATTTTATAGTTTACACACAAAAATACTCCACAATTGGTTGTAGATCTGCATGTGAAAACTAAAACAATAAAGTGTGCTATTTAATACAGCAGCCACTAGCCCCTTGTGGCTATTTAAATTAAATAAAATTAAAAATTCATTTCCTTAGTCATACTAGACACATTACAAGTGCTCAATAGCCACATGAGATTAGTGACTACTGTATTGATGGGACAGATATAAAACATTTCCATCATCATAGATCAATACAGCTGATTCTAGAATAAAAGAATTCCCTTATGACAAAGAAAGAGGTTAACAAAACATGAAATATACTAATCATAAGAGAAAAGATTGATAAATTGGACTTCATTAAATTAAGAACTTTTGTTCTTGAAACGATATCATTAACAGTGAAAAGCCAGATTGAGAGGTTATTTACAAAATGTATATCTGACAAAAGATGTACATCCATAATACATAAACAATTTTTACAAATCAATAAGAAAAATATACCCTACTCCCCAAATGGGCAAAACACCTGAAGAGGCACTTCACAAAAGATGATATCTAAGTGGTCAATAAATATATAAGAAATGCTTAGGGGAAATGGGAATTAAAACCATAACAAGGTAACACCACACACCCACCAGGATTGCTAAAATTAAATTCAAACACAAGATCAAGTATTAGTGAGGATATGGAATAAACTAGAGTGCTTAAACACTGCTGGTGGCAGAGAACAAATTGGTACAACCATTTTCAAAAACTGTTTGGCAGCATCTAAAACTAAACATGCTCACCATATGACCAGAAATTCCACTTTTGGACATATACCCAAAAGAGATGTATGCTTATGTCCAGCAAACAGTTGGTAAAATAAAGTTCATAGCAGTGTATTGATAAATAGTTGGAGATGATCTAATTATCCTCAACAGTAAAATGGATAAACTATGGTATATTCATATAATGGAAAATATAGTGTGTATACAACAGGACACACACACACACACACACACACACCAGATCTAATAATTAAGTTCGCAAACTCATCCTAGAAAAAGTGCTACATTCCTCATTGCTGAATATCACTACAGTCACCTTGAAGTACTCTCCTTGGGAAGCTATGCACCCATGCCAGTGCCTAGTCCACCCTCCACCCTTCAAAGCAATTTTGGAACTCTTTTTCTGGAATCACCATCAGAGCTGTCGTCATATTACCCTTGATGTCCTGAATGTCATCAAAATGTCTTCCTTTCAATATTTCCTTTATCTTTGGGTAAAGAAAGAAGTCACTGGGGGCGAGATCAGATAAGTAGGGAGAGTGTTCCAATACAGTTATTTGTTTACTGGCTAAAAACTCCCTCATAGACAGTGCCGTGTGAGCGGTGCATTTTCATGATGTGAGAGCCATGAATTGTTGGCGAAAAGTTCAGGTCATTTTCATTTAAGTTTTTCAGACAACCTTTTCAGCACTTCCAAATAGTAAACTTGGTTAACTGTTTGTACAGTTGGTACAAATTCATAATGAATGATCGCTCTGATATCAACAAAAGGTTAGCAACATCATTGCAACAAGTTTGCGAACTTAATTGTTTGTGTGTGTGTGTGTGTGTGTGTGTGTGTGTGTGGTGTGTGTGTGTGTGTGTATTCACCGATACCTGGAAAAACATGAATTAATCTCACAGACAAAATATTGAATGGAAGTACATATTGTATGGTTCTATTTATGTAAAGTTTCAAAAAGCAGGCAAAATAAGTCTATAATTATAGAAATTAGAATAGTTGTTACTCTTGAATATAACCACTGGGAGATGCTGGAAATGTTTTATACCTTGATCTTTGTGGTATATCAAGCGATACACTTGAGAACTGTATACCGTACTGTCTATAAGTGACTCCAATTAAACATTATACATATATATATATATACATATGTGAATGTATATGCCTATATACATATCTGTGTATATATACAAGTTCTGACAATTAAGTTTGCAGACATATTGCAACAATGTTGCTAACCTTTTTTGATGCCAGAGGGATTATTCATTATGAATTTGTTCAACTGGACAAACAGTTAACCAAGTTTAATATTTGGAAGTGTTGAAAAGGCTACACGAAAAAGTTACACAACCTGAATTTTTCGCCAACAATTCATGGTTCTTGCATCACAACAATGCACCAGCTCACACTGCAAGGGAGTTTTTAGCCAGTAAACAAATAACTGTATTGGAACACCCTCCGTTCACGCCTGATCTGGCCCCCAATGACTTATTTCTTTACCCAAAGAGAAAGGAAATATTGAGAGGAGAACATTTGGATGACATTCAGGACATCAAGGGTAATTCAATAACAGCTCCGATGGCCATTCCAGAAAAAGAGTTCCAAAATTGCTTTGAAGGGTGGACTAGGCACTGGCATTGGTGCGTAGCTTCCCAAGGGGAGTGCTTTGAGGTGACCATAGTGGTATTCAGCAATGAGGTATGTAGCACTTTTTCTAGGATGAGTTCATGAACTTAATCATCCAACTTTTGTATGTGTGTGCATGTATGTATATGTATACACACATAATTGGTAGTAGTGTTGTGCATGAAACAAAATGGCAAGTAATAGAGAATAATAGGAGGAGCAATATCCTTATACAGGGTGGCTAGAGAAGACCTTTCTAAGGAGATGACTTTAAGCTGAGATCTAAAGCATAATGTATCTTCCTGAGACAGGAATCAGGTCAAAGGAACCAGAAGTGGAAAGGAACCAAGGCAAGCAAAAGCCAAGAATGACAGAGGCTCTGATGAGAGGCCAGTAGGGTTAGAGTGAGCCCCAGGAATGCAGCTTGAGCTGCAGTCCGTGGCCAGATCATGCTAGATGAGGGGCCATGGTAAGGAGTTCAGACTTGTTTAAAGAGCCATGTAGAACCATTGAAGAGTTGTCAACAAGGGAGACATAGGATTCAATTTACGTTTTTAAAAATCATTCTAGTTTAAAGATTGATAGAAGATATGGGAAAAAGCATGGAGATCAATTAGAAGGTAATTGCTGTCATTTCTAGGTCATAGAACAGCCACATCATACAACTCAGAGTGGTAGGGGGTGAGGGTAGGAGTGGGGAAAATTTACATGAAATAAAATGGGAATAAGGCCATTAGAAATTGAGCAAGGTTTGGCTTTGTCAAGCAATCATTATTGACAATTCAGGAGTAAAGTAGATAGATGTCAATTATGTTTTGGAAGTAAAGTTGACAGAAGTTGCTGATTCTCTGGCTATGTGAGGTGTGAGAGGCAGTCTTCTAAAACGGCTCCCAATAATCCTGGCCTTCTGAGATTCATGCCCTTATGAAATCCACTCCCCTTGAGCATGGACTGGATTTGATGATTTGCTCCTAACAAGCAGAACATGGCAAAGTGTTGCGATGTCACTTCTGCAAATAGGTTATAAAAGACTGTTACTTCCACCTTGTTGGCACTCTCTCCCTGGCTCTTCTTCTGTGCTTACCCTGATAGAGAGGGCCACCTGGCAAGAAACCGAGGGCTGCCTCTGGTCAATAGCCAGCAAGAAACAGAGATTCTCAGTCCAAGGACCTGAAAGAAATCTGATCCTTCCAACAACCATGTGAGTGAGCTTAGAAGTGGCCCATTCCCCAGCTGAGCCTTCAGATGACACCACAGACCTGGGCCAACACTTTGGTTGTGGCCTTGTGACAGCCTGTGAAGCAGAGGACTCAGTGAAGCTGTACTGGATTCTTAACCCACAGAAGCAATGAGATTCTGTGTGTTATCTTAAAGTCACCAAATTATGGGGTAGTTTGTTATGCAAAAGTATGTAACTAACACAAGAGGTGATGGAAACAGAGAAACCAAAGATGGTTCCTACATAATTTCTGGCTTAAGCAACTTATTATCTAGATATGTCAAAATTCCAGAGGCACAAATAGATTTCTGGGGTAAGGAAAGCAATAAACAGCATTTGGTGTATTAGACATTCAACTGAGAAATTGGGTGAGTCATAAATATGGTATCTTGAACTCTTTTTTTTTTTTTGTGTGACATTAGAGATTGTACTTTTCCACCAATCAAAGCTGTAAAATCCAAAACTTGAGTTTGGACTCAGACGAAGGAGATAAATCAGGCCTTTCCTTTTGTTTCATCAGGGTTTAATAAAACAAAGACTTCTGTTTGGTCACAACTAGCTGTTCCAAGTTCTACTTTTGTGTTTGAGGCCAAAACCCCAGCTAATAAAGTGTTACACTGCCGTACTTTTTCCTTGTTGCATATATGGTATGTCCTTGAGGAAGAAGGGAGGTGGCAAGTCAGAGCCTGGGAATTCTTACTTCACTGGGCCACATGCCAACATAATAGTGGTCATTTCTAAACCTGAAAGGCCTTTGCCCAACCTAGTGTTTCTCAACAGGGCCCCCAAGTTGGTATTTGGCCCAGGACAATTTTTTGTCATGTTAGAGTGCCCTGAGCATTGTAGAAGGTTAAGCATATTCTTGTAGAATGTACCAGTCATTGTGACAACCCAAAACATCCTTCCCACAATTCTAGATGCTTCCTAGTGGGAAGGTACCTCACTCTGGGTCGAGAACCAATAGATTGTGTGAGCTTCCTCACCTGCAACATGTGCCACCCACAGTTTGAGCTTGTGCCCTTTCCTAGGTGCCTGATGGGCAAGGGGTTCCAGGTATTTAAAACTTCTCATTCCTAGAACTTTAAGTACAATGAGTTCTCAAAGAATTAAAATATAATGCTAATATGAGAATAGCTGGGAATATAATTGAATTTTAGATGATTTGTAGGGCAACACAGAATCTTATAGAAACTCAGAGACATTTTATAACTGGTCTTCTTTTCTTTTTTCTGTTGCCATGCTAAAAAGAGAGTCAATAGAACGTTGGCTGTTGATTCATGGTGAATAATAAGAGGATGTGTCCTAATGCTTCAGATTTGTGACTAGGGATGCCCTAGAATATTAGTTGAGGAATTCTGGAACTTTGATCTGGTGATTGTTGCCATTAAAGTCTCAGAAAACTCCATTCGTACACTTGGTTGTGAAGTTATTACTCTATCCCAATTCTATGCCAGAAAGAAAATAACATTTGTATTTATGTATATATGATAATCTACATTTTACTGTGCTAATTGAGCACCTTTTGTGAGCCAGGCACTGTGCTAGTTTCTTTGAATGCATTATTTAATTTAATGCCCAAAAAATGCCTCTGTGGAGAGCAGTATTATCATTCTTACTTTGCATGTAAGGAAATCAAGGTTCAGGAAAGTTGTGCGACTTACTCAGCATCACCAAACCAGTAAGCGACTGAGTCAGATTTCAAACCCAGACTTTGAAATGCGTTCCATAAACTCTTTAGACTACATAGATCTGGATTGATGTTATTCAACAGATATCCATCAAGTGTCGGGCCTTGCACGGGGCAGACAGGACAAAGATGTCCCTGCCTGATTGAATGCATGGATAGGTGCATGAGTGCTTGGGTAGATGGATAGAACTAAATAACGGGGGGGAAATGCATGGAATAATGAGGGAATCAGGTGGAAGAGTGGATGGAAATAGGAGGGCAAGAGAATGAGTGAATGAATGAGCAAGTAAATGAGGGAATGGGATGAGAGGGAAGGAGTGATGGAGGGAATGAATGAATGAATGAATGAATGAATGAATGAAGAGGTTTTAAGGCCGCACTACCTGAAACCCTAGCGCCTGGAGGTTGGCGGGTGGGGGGACGGGCGGCTACTCCACACAGTACGGTAGGCGCGGGCCACTCCTCCTCCAGCCCTACTCGCGCCTCCTCTTCTCCCACCTCCTCTTTCTTCTCCTCCTTCTCCGCGGTCGCCCGCCCTCCCGCCACCCAGACCCCAGTCCCGGGCCGGCGAGCGGAGAAGGCACCCGCTGCGCGCTGTGGCGCTCGCCCCGCCGCCGCCGCCGCCCTGCGCGCCGCGATGCGTAGACTGGCCGCGCTGCCCGGGGCCGCCGCTGCCGCGCCGCACCATGAAGCTCCGCAGTAAGGCGACTGCGTTGCTCCTGCTCGCGCTGGTCACGCTGCTGCTCGTGCTGCTGACCCTGCGCACTGGCCGCGCCGAGCCCCCAGCGCCACTTGCGCGCCCCGCGTCAGCCCCGCAGCGCCATCCCACGCGGGTCCCCGTGCGCCTCCTGGGCCCGGGCGCCTTCCCGGGGGCGGGGCGGGGCGTTCAGAGGCGCCGGCCACCGCGCCCGCGCCCGCGAGCTGGCCGCTGGGGCGCGGCGAGCCTGGAAAAGTTGGCGAGGTGAGTCGTGGCAGCCCCAGAGTCCCGTCTGGGGACCCGGGTCTCACTCTCTCCGCTCGTGCCAAGTCCAAGGGACGCTTTGGGCTGGAGGAACAGAATCCAAATTCACCCACGAGCTGCCCACTTGTGTTTCTTACTCCGCTAGAAATGAAGATCCAACTTCGTGTCGTCCTCCTGATTATTTGCAATGCTGATAATTAAGTACATTTTTGAAAGAGAAGTATCAGGCAAAGTGGTTTGTATGTTACATTTTTTTAACTGTCAAGGCAAGGCATATTTTTGTATTCTTGCAAACGTGCGCCCTCGTTTAATTTTTCAACAGCTATCACAATGCAAGAATGCTTTATCTAATTCTCATGTTTCACTGGAGAATTTTTATCAAAAACGTAGATCTGATTGAGTTGGAAAAGTTAGATGTTTACCAAAGACTGGTTGCCTGTCATTGAACCTCGAATCACCCTGTGCTTAGAACAGAAGAGGCAGTCGACCTATCTACGTTTATTAAAAAGTTTTCTCCTTGAAAGGAGTGATGCGTAGCACGGAAAAGACACAGTGGAGGTTTCCCTGTTTCTCGTTCTGGTTCAGACTCAAGAACAGTTAGAGTCCTGTAGAGAAAACAGCTAACGTTCGACGTTATGTTTGATATTCTCTTTCTCTACGCAAAGCTTAATGCCACAGCTTTTTGCCAGAGCGTTTTATCTTTGTCCTTTGCGTTGCTGGAACGCCCGCAGGTTAGGGATTTGCGTTCATTTCATCTGTGGTGGAGAGCTTTTTAACAATCCCCTTGTCTTGTAGCCATTGTGTTTCCTCTTCCCGTTTGAAGCTGTAGATGTTTCTAACTGCCATTGCAAGGTCCGCGTTTGCTGGGTTTCTTAATAATTTGAAATGAGTTGAAGAATTCTTTTTGAGCGTGATAACTAAATGTGTTTTGGCGCTTTTATTGTAACTAAAAAAAGAAACCTCAAGAAGTAGCTGTATCAGCTTTTGTTTCTCTTCTCCCTCAATAAATGTACAGGTGGGTACTGACAAATTTTCAGGGGGAAAAACAATGATATATAGAATTGCTTTTAAGTATTATATTTATAACCACTTACAGCCCCTTATGAATATATATGCTCTTTAAAATAAGGATTTTTCTGTTAAGAACTTAATGGGATTTTCCTTCCTATATACTGAAGTATCTTGTAATGGATTATATTACAGTTCAACTGCAGGCTTACTGAGATTTGTAAGTTGATGGGAAAAATTAACTTACAAATAAGTTAATAACTGACATCATTTGACATAGTGCTAACAGCAGTACATAAAAATAGTAATTGTTAACACTTTATATTAACTTCGTCTGTCATCTGCACCATAACCCTGTGATAGTGGTTCTCAAATTGTGTCCTTTAACCAGCAGCACCAGTGTCACCTGGGGCCTTGTTAGAAATGCAGATTCTCAGGCACCACCCCAGACCACTAAATTAGAAACTTTAGGGGTAAGGTCAGTTGTCTGTGTTTTAACAAGCCCTCAATTGTTCCTAACACACACCCAAGTTTGAGAGCCTGCTCTGTGGAGTAAACACTAATGTTATCGCCATTTTACAGATGAGGAAAGCAAAGCACAGGATTTAGCAGTTTGTCCAAGGTTCACAAATAATATGTGGTAGACAGGGATAAAGACCCAGCCAGGCCCAGGCTGAGCTCTTACCTGCTATGTTGATGTCATACACTAGTCTTGCGTGCATTGCATAATTTTTCTGAGATTTTTTTCTGAATAAACATCATAGATGTTTGCAACTGTCTCATTCTTCAAGGTGTTGGGAACATCGGGAACATTCTTGTCTCTTAATTGGCTCTGACTAGGAAGAGACCATGAATAGAATCCAAATGGATGGTTTAGGGAAGGACTATTTCCATGAGCAGCAGTACCACTGAAAGCCATTTTTCTTTTGAACTTATCTGTTAGATTATCGTAGAAATCATGGCTAACACCATAGGAATAAAGAGCAAAATTTAAAAACTCAGGGAAGAGTGAAAAACAAAAGAGCCATGGGGAAATCTCAAGCTCAAATGCGTAAACATGAAAGCCTAGTGTCCTCTGGAGAAGTTGACATTTTCTGGGACTTATTAGTGTTTCTTTTACTACCTAGACAGAAATGGCAACAGAAGATTCTGAAGCAGTAAGGGAGCAGGAAGAAAGATCTCTGCATGGACTCTCTTATTGCTTTCCTAATCCTGCCTGGGTTAAATTTTTGTGGTTTAGGAGGAATTTTATTTTAGGGAGGAAAAAGAAAGCCTCATGTTTTCAGAAAACGAGTGCTTTAATCTCTTTGCATGGCTAGAATCCAGAAGAGATGAAGGTTCCAGGATCACATTTCTTAGACCTGCGAAATAGTCAGAAGAAATTGGGAGTTGGATTTGACACAGTCCACCCCTGCTGACCATCCGTGGACCAGGCTGCTTTCCTCCCTCAGGGTACTGCTGTCAGTGAAGTTCTGCCACGTCAGCACAGGAAACACAGCACTCTCATTCCACATCTTGTTTTCATTTCGGAGAAGTTTCCAGGGATTTGCCTAGTTAGCAGGCAAACCCGACAATTTTATAACTAGTCATTTGTATGCAATCTATCCTGTGGTAGCCACTCCTCTGTATAAATATAAAGCCAGGAGGTAAGGTCTGAGAGTTCAGGTCAGCGGTGGGATCTGAAAATGGACACCACACTGTAAGCATTCTTCAAGGTGTTGGGAACATTGAACTGTAAGCAGCAGTTCCAGTGCACAAGAGAAATGAAATCTTTCTAGTTTGGGTTATTGGTGATTTATACTTGGCTGGCTTCCAAAAAGAATTTGAGATGACTTAGAGTGAAAAACACATATACAATAAGACCATTGAAATAGTTATAAAAAATAAAAAGACAAAAAGAGGAGGGGGAAATACGCACTGTTTTTCAAAAACTGAGGCCACTATTGTTGAGGATTAAGGGTTAAATTTAGCTCTAAGCTTCCTGGCAGCCCTGTCAAAAAGGGAAGCATGTGGGATGCCTCGTTTTCACTGAATGATAACTGAAGTTGATGAAAAGAGATGATTTGTTTTTCATGGAACTGAATTCTAAAAGGAGAATTTAACTTGGGAATAAACTTCAGACTTTAGAATTCCTCTTTGAGCCAACATATGGAAAAGGGAGTTTAATACAACTGCCAACCCATGCCATGTAAAAAAATGAATTTGGCATCTGGAGTCCAGAGAATTGGATTCTAGTCCCAAAACATTTCATCTTAATTTCCTCATCTGTAAAATGAGTGAATTGATTCAAAAGTTTTCTAAGATCTCTTCTAGCTCTGACATTTGATGATTCTGTGATGAGATCATCAAGTTTAGCTGCAAAATCCCGACAAAGACTATTTATTGTCCAGCTCTTTGTGCTGTCTCTTGCAAAATCACTGTTTCTCATTTATTGGCTCTAGCCTAGAACTCTTATTGGTTACTCAACCTCAGCCCTCTTCTGAACTTTATTCTTTTTCTTCTGTGTTGGCCTGGATATTGCTGTCTTCTCTTAAAATATGGTTTCTAAGGGAGACTTAGGCTACCTCTATGCTCTTTGGTGCTGCTGTGACATTTTATTCCACAATCATTCAGCAAATGTTTATTGCACATATATTCTGGGCCAGGTACTCATTCTACAGTGGTGAATAGAGTTGCTGCCATCCCAGAATTGGGGGCTGGGGAAAAGATGACAATACAGAAACATGCTATACCTGGCAGCCTCCCCCATTGCCCAATGAGAGAAGGTGTGCATACCTGCTCATCAAGAGATAACACTCCCTGCAGTTCGCTCTGGCCTCTGAGATAAGTCTTCTCAGAGGGTCCTAGCTCGAATAAAGGTCTCACTGAAGCGATGCTATCTCTATAGTAAATGGCCAGCTGGGTATTAGCTGATAGACCCAAAGCACATTAAAGGTCTCTAGATCTTGGTGCCATCCATGATATTATGTTCTATGAGTCTTGGCTCTAATCATTCATTCTTGTTGATTGGTCCATGAGTCCTCTCTTTCACCTTCTACATGTACTCATTAGTAAACTCTATGGGTTCTATCTCAAAATATATCTCCACTCCCACCATTCCTACTGCTCCCATGGTTACCACCCATCTCCTAAACACCATCCTTTCACACTTGGACATCTGCAGTAGCCTGTTACCTGGTTTGCATGTTTCCACTCTAACACCCTCGACAGTCCATTTCCCTGCAGCTGTTGGAATAATCTTAAATATGCAGACTACATTAGATCACTTTGATGGTTAAAAGCCCTACAGTGACAGATTTCTCATCACAGAATAAAACCCAATTTCTTAGTATGGCCTTTAAGCCCTCGCCTGATCTCAACCCCGTTTAGTTCTCTGACGTTGATGCCTGCCACTCCCTACTTCACTCACTCCACTTGAGCCATACTGGACTTCAGATACACTGAGATCATTCCTATGGCAGCACTTTTTATTTACTTCCTATGCTGGAATGATCTTTGCCTTACATCTTTGCAACACTAACTCCCTCACTTCTTTTAGGTTTGTGCTTTCAGGTTTTCTCCTCAGAGGGGTCTTCCCAGCTGCCCTAGAAAAACAGAAACTTCTTCACTTTCTACCCTCTTACCCTGTTTAACATATTTTTGTAGCATTTATTATTATGTGACATTGTATTTTATTTGCTTCTCCCCCCCCATGTACACATACTTCATGTACATGCTAGAAGAGATGATCTCATAGTAGGTCCTCAATGCATATTTGTTGACTGAACTGGTGAATGAAGCAGTGTTCACCGGTGCCAGCACTGCTGACTTCACTTACATGATTCAATTACATGTTATTTAATAATATTGAAAACAAGTGAGAATCTTTAATAAAACATCCTTAAAAGAGAGAATGCGTATTTTCTTTTTAATAGATTTTAATTTTTAGAACAGTTTAAGATTTATAGAAAAATTGAAAAAGCAGTGCAGAGAGTATCCCTACTCCCCGCACCCAGTTCCTTCTATTATTAAAATCTTACACTAGTACGATACATTTGTTATAATTAATGAACTAATATTAACATTATTACCAATGCTTAGTTTATTTAGATTTCCTTAGTTTTTACCTAATGTTCTTCTATTGCAGGATCCCAGCCAGGATACCACATTACATTTAGTTGTCTTGTTTCCTTAGTCTCCTCCTGGCTGTGGCCATTTCTCAAAGTTTCCTTGTTTTTGATGACCTTGGGAGTTTGGAATATCACTAGTCAGATCTTTTGTAGGATGCCGCACCATTGGAATGTGACTGATGTTTTATTCATGATAATACTGGGGTTATGGATTAATGGGAGGAAACCATATAGGCAGAGTGCCATTTTCATCACATTGTATCAAGTATATATCAACATGATTAGGACTGCTAATATTGGCCTTAGTCACCTGGCTGAAATAGTGTCAGGTCTCCCCATTGTAAACTTACTCTTTGTCCCCCTCTCCATACTTTGGAAGGAAGTTACTGTGCACAGCGCACACGTAAGGATTGGGGAGTTATGCTTTCCCTCCTTGAGGATGGAGTATCTCTATAAATTATTTGAAATTCTTCTGCATGGAAAATTTGATTATGCTCCACCATTTATTATTTTTTTAGTCATTATATCAGTATGAACCTATAGATAGTTATTTCATACTTTGAGTTACAATCCAATATGACTTTATTTTGTTTCTGAAATTGTTTCAGTTTTGGCCATCAGGAGCTCTTTCAGTTCATATCTATGCTCCTTTCACATACCCCCATCAATGTGTTTTGGTTTTTGTTTTCATTTTTGTTTTTTGAGCCCTTCTTTACTGTCTGGCACTCCAAGATGCTCCAGCTTCATCTTGTATTTCTTTAAGAAGCCCTGCTTCCTCTTGTTGGCAATGGTGTAGGGACCGTGGTCTGGGCACTCAGCATGCTTGTTGCTATTGGGGTGTCATTTTATTTTTTTAGTTCCTCACAGCTGACAGAGCAAAACATATGTGTCTATACTAACTTGTGTATGTTAACAGATCTCTCTGGGAGCAGTTTTCAGAAATTCATAATGTGAAATAAATCAAGTGCTAGGGAAGATTTGCAGAGGAATGTAAAATGAATTCCACCTTTAATAAAAGTCTCTTATTTTCTTTTTCAAAAGAATATTTAAAATGGTGGTAAAATATATAGTATAACATAAATTTTTTTCTTATTTTCTTACAGAGAATTATAACATGGAGAGAAATATTTCCAAGGAAAACAAATCTGTTTTCAAATTTTCTTCCAAAAAACCTCACCTGTGAATTTTTTATGGGGATAAGTGTCAATATGGCCAACAGATCTATAAATAAGAGTATTTCCACGTGTAACCATTTCTAACTATGTTAAGCTAAACATGGGTTCATACCGATGTCTCCAACTCGAATCAGTTATGACATGGATCATTCTAGCTCCCTTCACTTGCTTACCTGGGAGAGGGAATGTTTTTATTTCCCAGAAACCCCAGCTAAAGTTTCCTTTCATCTCATTTGCTTTGGTTGGTTTAAATGCCTATAGTATGGAGGAGGGAAAAGGAAGAAGTGGAGGGGTGAGATAGAACCAGCTAAACTGACTTAAACCATGCAAGGCCCACCCCTTGAATTAGGGATGAGGCCAAGACCACCCAAGATTAGAAATAGTAAAGGGCAAACTGTTTCTAGTGGCTGATACTATAAGGTCTGAAACTGAGGAATTGGCAGCCGCATTTCTGCTATGTGGAGAGAGTTGGTCTACATCGAGGGTACATGAACCCAAGGTGATGGGGAAAGATGACAAGCAATGCAGAGTGACCGATGTGGGGAGCAAGTCCTAATGTCATTCCCAAGGCCAGCTTCTACTCTTCGCTGGCTGTGCTCTTTCATCCCTTTCCTAGATTCCACGAACTGAGTTTCTGTCACTCACCACCAAAGAGTCCTGACTTATTTGGATACGTAGCATCTGCTTTTAGCACTTTCACTAAATTCAGTAAATAATGGCCATATTGACACTTATCCCCATAAAAATTCACAGGTGAGGTTTTTTGGAAGAAAATTTGAAAACAGATTTGTTTCCTTGGAAATATTTTCTCTCCATGTTATAATTCTCTGTAAGAAAATAAAAAAATTTATGTTATACTATATATTTTACCATCATTTAAAATATTTTTTTGAAAAAGAAAATAAGAGACTTTTGTTAAAGGTGGAATTCATTTTACATTCCTCTGCAAATCTTCCCTAGCACTTGATTTATTTCACATTATGAATTTCTGAAAACTGCTCCCGGAGAGAGGTGTTTCTTGACTTGCTACCTTTATTGAGTCTATGATTTTGTTTCAGCAAAGAGTGACTTTGGTACATTTGAAGATGACCTTTTGATGCCCTCCCAAGCCTCTCCCCTCAACCTCTTTTAGCAACACAAAAGACTGTAATCCTCTAATGGAAATTCATCACAGTACAATTTAGAATCCAAGCTTTACAGAAGTAGGAGACAAGAGAGAACACATACTCCAAAATATGACTCCCTTTCATGGGGGAGGAAACTGAGGTTCAAGGAGGTAAAATAATAAAAATGCATGTAAAGCACTTAGCACAAGATGGAGCCACGGTGGTGGCTCAGCAAATGATTTGCATTTCTCAGTACTGCTAGTGTCCACTGTTGCTTTGTTATTTAGCAACTGAATTGTAACTAGACTCAGTTAACTAGCTATGTGGCTTTGAATTAGTCCTCCTCAGCAAATCTTAGCTTTCTCATAAGTTCAAAGATGAAATAAAATAATGCAGGTAAAATGCTGGCCCAGTATGTATCACACAAGAAACTCGCAGCAAATGTTAGCCAGGTCTAAGATGCAGATTCAGGCAATCTCTTCTTGGGTTATGACTTGAGGAAATCAAGACCAGGCTTCCATATATAATAAATAATACTCCAACCCCAATCTCCTGGCCCACAGTAAGAGCTGAAGGAGTTGATGAGGCAGGACCCTTTTCACTGCATCTTAGGGAGTTGGGCTGTTGTTCTGGAGAGTTTCAAACTTGGAAATCTTGCTATCTGTACTTTTGATGTCTGCTCAAGCACATTGAGTTATTGGTTTCAGCTTAAAAAAGCAGAGGGTGAGTGAAGAGTTTGTGGGAATTAGGCGGTGTTCTCAGAGAAACAAAATACAGAATTTTGTCCACAGAGACTGCTATTCAGGGGCCCTCATCTCTGGTTGGGTTTGAAAATGTGCTGCATTTTTCTCTTCCGAGTTTTGTGAGAATTACAAGGACCCCAGTTGTCTGATCACTGGCCCCAAAGTAACAAGCCTTGATGTTCAAGTATCAGAATTTATTACTCAGGGAAAATGGATTATTGGAAACTGGTGTTTCAGAAGAAACTTCTAGAAAAATTTAAAAAGTGTACAAAAACTTCAAATCTGGTTTGCAATAAGATAAAATATCGATACGTAAATTAACAAGTGCTTTTTGATGCTCTTCCTAGCTTGATTTTGGCATGGATATAAAATATTTAGAGAAAAATGAAAGCTTCTGATACATTTCAAGTTAGAATTTAATAATGATGATAAATAATATTTAATGGCAACTTAAAATATGCCAGGTATGGTGTGAAGCACTGCACTGCATTATTTCATTTAATCTTCATAACAGCCTAAGGGTCAGAACTCTCAGTTGCAAGTGATAGAATCTCAGCTCATAAGTTTATGTCACTTAATCATAAAAGGGGCTTTACTGGCTCATAAAACTGTCAAATGCAAAGAAGATAAAGCTTCTATTACAGGTGTATCCAGGATTTCTAACCATCTTGCCTCCATATTTTAGCTGTGCTTCCTTCTGTGTAGATACACTCTCAGATGAGTTTTCTCCAGGTAATAGTTCCAACAGACTGGACTTGCGTCCTCCTCCTTTAGTAACCGCCAAGGGAGAAGCTTCATCCTGCCAGGGCTGCTCTATTGACCTGACTTGTATCACATGCATATCCAGTCACTCATGGCCACACTGGGGGAGGATAATTCAACCCCTCCACACCTTACAGACTGAGAACGGAAGAGGGATGGTTTTCCCCAAAGAAAACTAAGTTGCTTTTACCAGAAACTCCTGGAAATGGATACTAGTAAGAAACACCAAAATAGAAAGCTATAATCAATATGTCCATTTCACATATGGGGAAACTGAGGGTTACCGGTGGTTAAAGCATTTGCCCAAGATGGGACAGCCAGTGACAGACCTAGAATTTGAAGTCAGGTCCATGTGTTTCCAGAGCCAAATTGCTAACAACAAATGCTGTACTTGGGAACAATTCTTGAAATTTGAACCATTTGATTGCTTTCTAGAAGCAGAAGATTCTAGAAGAAGATTTTGAAGAAGATTCCTTTGATAAAATCTCTCTTTTGTACTTGTACATTGTTCATAAATGTAAGGGAAAAATAGGTTATAAAAATTATCCCTTTTTTAAAAGTTTTTTTTTAAATCTGTTACATATTTATATACACATACCCACATGTATTGTGTACAACTCTGGAAGAGAAAACCAGTATACCAAAATGTTAATGGTAGCTATGGAATTGGCATTATGGGTGCTCCCCTTTTCTTGTCTGTATTTTAAATTTTGTCTATGATAAATGTATGCATTACTTGTACAACTTATAAAACCAGTTTTATAAGTTGTACAAGTATAAAGTATATCATGTATCATAAAAATCAAAAAGTCCTTATTGACCTGAGGCATAGGAGCACGGAAATTAGTTGGGGAGACAAGTTTTCTTCCCTTTAAGTTGGTAAGTCTTCTTCATCCTCTTTTTTTTTTTTTGGAAAATGAGCTAGAAGTGCCCATTTGCAGAATATATAATCCTCATTCTTCTCCCCTATATGTCACCAGCCCATTTATTTCAAACTATCACTGCTAGTTCATATTTTAAAATCTCAATAATATCTTAATTTGAAAAGAAGAAGGAGATGGAGAAATAGAATCTTCTGTGTCAGGAACAATTGTAATGGGAGAAATGAAATGAGAATTAGTCCAGGCAGAAACTATAGAGTTTCCAAGGGGTAACTATAGAATATAGTTTATAGAATTATAAACACTATTGTGTGTGTCCTGAGCTAATGGCAAATGGATGGATTACAGAAGTAGAGTTGGTGAAGGTGTGCTTTGAGCGTCATGCCCAGGGAGGCTGTGAGTCAGAGGTTGAAATCAATCCATACTTGGATCACTGAGCCAGCAGCCATGAGTACAGATAAAGAGCCCATCTGCCTAGAAGAGGTTCCTTTTCCAACTCACTTGTGTGTGGCCCCAAATATAGCATAATGATTAAAAGCAGGGCTCTTAAGTCCAGCCCCCTGGGTTTGAATCCTTGCTTTGCCCCTTGCTATTCATAAAACATATGTCGGTATACAGTGACATCTAAAAGAAGACACACAAACACACATAGACTCAGATAAAATTACCAACTTTAGATATTGAACACTTACTGTGTATTAGACCTAGACTTTGTTTAGGAACACGTAACCCATGTTTCAAATATGATCCAAACTAAATACATACTATTCATAATTGAACATACTTATCAAATAATTGTATTAAGCACCTCTCCCTTTTCAGTTTTTTGGCACTATGTTGACACCATTCATATAATACCATGACTTCAAGGCAAATGTCAGCTTTTCTGTCTATCTTGAAAGACTCGTGATACTTGATTTAACTCCAAACCATGGGTCATTAAAAGTGATTTAACTGTTAACACAGTGTAATGTCTGGGTATGTAAGTGAAGGCTCTACTCATAGCTTCAGTGGGGAAAGTTTTTGTCAGGGTATTAATGTGTTCCCAAATCTGTGGTTTGCAGGGAATTTTATTAGTGGCTCTCACTTCCCACACTTCACATGGGTATAATTACTTATCACCAGAGTCTCCTTCTAAGGGATGTATCAAGGTGTTTCTACTTCCTAAACTGCCACTCTGGTCTCATTTGTGGACCTTCTCCATGTTCAAATAGCTAAGATTTCATCTTGTAAAAGATTTCACTCAGGTGGGGGATTCTGGTAATCTATAATTCCCCCAAGGTGAGCATAATCAACTTCTTAAAATTAATCTTCTACCATTTCCCCCAAATATTTCTGCATTTCCTTCCCTATTACAACTAGTTACCAACAACATTGTCTAAGGCTGTATTTTAAATTACTGAAATTTTCTTCAAACTTATACTGCCTGCCTGTATTCCAGCATCAGATATACCTGAGTTCACTTAGCTTGTCAGTTAAGGAGAAGCACTGATAAGAGAGGCAGCAGGAGATGGCAGAAAAGAGGGTCAGAGTAGAACCAATTACTTGCTTTAATAATTCAGTGTGTTTTGCAGTAATAGGCTTAAAGTAAATAGCACTACACATAAATGCCACATTTCATTATTTATGTACTCCAGAAACTGAGGTTTAATTAAGTCACATGTTTGAGACTTCTAAGCCATTAAGCCTTGGGCAGCATTGGAGGTGGTGAAGCTGCTTTTCCCTCTGAGCCTCCACTGTTATTCTGAATATTATTTTTCATGTGTATGGGGTAAGCTTGAGCCAGGACAATTGGGGCAGAGTTTACCAAAAGAGTCATTTTCATATCACCATTAGCATTCTTATAATGTGACTACACTATGGTTGCTAACTTAAAAGAAAAAAATTTTTTTGGATTTCCATTCAAGATGACAGAGTAGGGAAGTGCTGTGCTCACCTCCTCCAGTGAGCACATCAAAATTACAACTAAGTTGTAGAATGATCATCCTGAGAACCATCTGAAGACTAGCTGAACACAAGTCCTATAACTAAGGATGTAAAGAAGAAGCCACTTGGCAACTGGTAGGCGGGGTGGAGATGCAAAATGGGCTGGCCCCATACACACACGTGGTGGTTGAGATTCAGGAGGGAAATCTCAATGGCAGAGATCCTGCCTGAGGAGCAAGGGCTCCTCAGCCTGGAGCATAAGTGCTGGGAAGAGAAGCCCCCGCAACTTCAGCTGTGAAAAATGAGCAGGGATTCCAATGGCCCGGGTGAGACAGAGGGCTGGTAAAAACCCAGGTGTCCTCTTAACGGGATGATGCACAGACTTGCTTGATTGCAGGCACTCACAGTGGTCTCCAGCAGTGGGCCAGTGGCTTGGGAGGGCCCAGAGACATACAGGGAGAGACTGACTTGTGTGGCTTCAGTGCAAGGACTGAAGCCACAGCCACCATTGTCCCTATGTTAAGCCCTCACCCCACACAGCCAAATCTGAATCTGTATTGGCCTGGTGAACTTCGCTCACCCCACCCTTGTGAGTCCCTTGGACCCTGCTGTACCCAACTCAAGCACCGCCTGAGGCTTTCCTAGGGGCAGGCAGCTGGCGTGGCCCACACTTCAGTCTTCTGGAGAACTATTTGAGGTCCACAGGCCACAAGTGGGCTGCAGCTGGCCTCAGTGTTCTCAGTGCCTTTTGATGAGTGGACCAGGATCAGCATTAGCGTGATTCTGAATCTGCATTAACCTGGTGAATAACACTTGACCCACTCTTAGTGACTCCCTAAGACCCCCAACTCACCCAACTCACATACTGCCTGAGACTCTTTCAGTGACTGAATCCTTAGGTCAGGTGGCAGCAGGCCTCAGGATGCCCTAGGTCTTTTGTTGAGCTCCTCCAGGCTAGGTATTAGTGGCAGCCAGCCTCTCCCACGTACCTCCAGTTCCAACACACAGGTTAACTCAACAGGTTAACACAAATTAACTCACAGGTTAATTTGGCTGGTCACAGGCAGCTGACCTTGGCTTGTACTGGTACCCCTCCAAGAGGTCCCAGAACCAACATATCCAGTGGCCAGCTTCAGAGAACCATTTGATTAACCCCACAAGCAGCAGAGCCCGCTGGGGCAAGTCCTTTCCATAAGATCAGCTCCCTCACAGCACTTTGTATGTTGTGGTAGTGGCCAGTCCTCACAGTCAGTCAGTCTGAAGGTCAGTCCTACCCACTGACATGCCAACAGCAATAGAGGCTCAACTGCAACAGGAGGACACACAACCCACCCAAGCGACACTCCTGGAGCACCCAGCTCAGGTGACAACGGAGACTGCAGCACTGGGCCCCAAAGGACACCTACCACAGAAGGCCACCCTGCGTAGACATGGAGGCATAGCAGATCTACCGGATACATAGAAAGAGACACAGAAAGGGAACGAAAATGAGAAAACAAAAAAAAAACACATGTCTTAAATGAAAGAACAGGAGAAAACTCCTTTCCCCCAAATAATAATTGAAGCGCCTACAAGCCATCTACCAAACACTGGTTATAAGCATGCTCAAGGAATATAGTGAGAACTTCAAAAAAGAGATAGCAAGCATAAAAATGTAAAAACCATCAAAAAGAACCAGTCCAAAATGAAAAATACAATAACTGAAATGAAAAATACACTGGAAGGAATCAACAGCAAATTAGATGAAGCAGAAGATTGAATCAGCAACTTGGAAGACAAGGTAGCAGAAAACACTGAATCAGAACAGTAAAAAAAAAAAAAAGAAGAAGAAGAAGAAAGAAAAAGAAAATTAGCATAGTTTAAGGGACCTCTGGGACAACATCAAGCAAAACAACATTTGTATCATAGGGGTCCACAAGGAGAAGAGAAAGAGTAAGGGATTGAGAACCTATTTAAAGAAATAACTGAAAACTTTCCTGACCTGGAAAAGGAGATAGACACACAAATCCAAGAAGTGAAGAGATTCCCAAACAAGATGAACCCAAAGAGGCCTACACCAAGACACATCATAATTAAAATGACAAAGTTTAAAGACAAAGAGAGAATCTTAAAAGTAGCAAGAGAAAAGCAGTTAGTTATCTACAAAGGAACTGCCATAAGACAGTCAGCTGATTTCACATTAGAAACTTTTCAGGCCAGAAGATATTGGCATGAAATATTCAAAGTGATGAAATGCAAGGATCCACAACCAAAACTACTCTGCCCAGCAAGACTATACTTTACAATTAAAGGAGAGATAAAAAGCTTCCCAGACAAGAAAAAGTTAAAGGAGTTCATTGCCACCAAACAAGTATTACAAAAAATGTTAAAGGGATCAATCTAACAAGAGGATATAACCCTTGAAAACATTTAGGTGCCCAACATAGGAACACGTAAATAAAGCAAATATTGCAGGACATAAAGGGAGAGATTGACAGTAGTACAGTCATAGTAGGGGACTTAAACAACACAATGACATGAATGGATAGATCATCCAGACAGGAAATCAACAAGGAAATGGTGGCCTTAAGTGATACATTAGACCAAATGGTTTTAGAACAGATATTTTGATATTTTTAGAGCATTTCACCCAAATGCAGCAGAATATACATTCTTTTCAAGTACACATGGAACATTTTCCAGGATAGACCACATGTAAGGCCACAAAACAAGCCTCAATAAATTTAAGAAGATTGAAATCATATCAAGTTTCTTCTCCGACTACAGTGGTATGAAACTGAAAATCAATTAGAAGAAAAAACTGGAAAACACACAAACACATGGATGCTAAAAAACATGCTACTAAACAATGAATGGGTTAACAATGAAATCAAGGAAAAAAATCAAAAGATACCTTGAAACAAATTAAAATGAAAACACAATGACCCAAAATCTATGGGACACAGTGAAAGTAGTCCTAAGAGGGAAATTCATAGCAATATAGACCTACTTCAGGAAACAAGAAAAATCTTAAACAATCTAACCTTATACCTAAAGGAACTAGAAAGAGAACAACAAACAAAGACTCAAGTGAGTAGAAGGAAGGAAATAAAAAAGATCAGACTGGAAATAAACAAAATAGAGTAAAAAAAAATGTTAAAAATCAATGAAAACAAGACTTGATTCTTTGAAAAGCTAAACAAAATTGATAAACATTTAACCAGACTCATCAAGAATAAAAGAGAGAGGAGCCCAATAAATAAAATCAGAAATGACAATGGAGAAGTGACAACTAACACCACAGAAATACAAAGGGTTATCCGAAAAAATCATGAACAATTATATGCCAACAAATTGGATAATCTGGAAGAAATGGATAGATTCCTAGAAACATACAATCTTCCAACACTAAATCAAGAGGAAACAAAAAATCTCAACAGACCAATTACTACTAACAAATTGGAATCAGTAATCAAAAAAACTCTCAACAAATAAAAATTCTGGACTAGATGGCTTCACAGGTGAATTCATACATTCAAAGAAGAATTAACACCTACCCTTCTCAAACTGTTCTAAAATATTAAAGAGGAGGGAAGGCACCTAACTCCTTTTATGAGCATTACCCTGATTCCAAAACTAGACAAAGGCATTACAAAGAAAGAAAATTATAGGCTGATATCCCTGATGAACATACATTCATATCCCTCAACAAAAGATTAGTAAACAGAATTCGGCAATACATTAAAAAGATCATATGCCATGATCAAGTTGGATTTATTCCTGGGATGCAAGTTTGATTCAATATCCACAAATCAATTAACATAATACACCACATAAAAATGAAGGATAAAAATCATTTTATTTTATCAACAGATGCAGAAAAAAAAGTCATTTGACAAAATCCAGCATCATTTATGATAAAAACTCTCGGCAAAGCTTTTAGAACTGGTCAATGAATTTTTAAAAAGTAGCAGGATACAAACTTAATATTCAGAAATCACTTGCATTTTTATTGTATATAGAGTAAAACGGTGATCCAGTTTTTGGTGGATTTTTTTTTTGCATGTATGAAGTCTGACAATTATGATTGTGAACTCATCCTAGAAAAAGTGCTGCATACCTCATATCACTATGGTCACCTTCAAGGTACTCCTCTTGGGAAGCTATGCACCAATACCAGTGCTTAGTCCACCCTTCAAAGCAATTTTGGAACTCTTTTTCCAGAATGGCCATCATAACTTTCATCGTATTTCCTTGATGTCCTGAATGTCATCAAACTGTCTCTCTTTCAATATTTCCTTCATCTTCAGGTAAAGAAAGAAGTCACTGGGAGCCAGATCAGGTGAGTAGGTACATTGGTACAGACTCATAGTGAATAATCCCTGTTTTGAATATTAATTTTGTATCCTGCTACTTTACTGTAGTCATTTTTCAGTTCTAATAGTTGTGTGTGTGTGTGTGTGTGTGTGTAATCTTTTGAGTTTCTCAATGTAATGTCATCTGCAAATACTGACAATTTTACTTCTTCCTTTCCAATTGGGATGCCTTTTGTTGTGCTTCTCTGATTGCTGTGTCTAGGACTCCAACGCTCTGTTGAATAAACGTGGTGGTAGTGGACATCCTTGTCTTGTTCTTGATCTTAACGAAATGCTTCTAGCTTTTCTGCGTTGCATATGATGTTAGCTGTGGGTTTGTCACATATGGCCTTTATTATGCTGAGAGATGTTTCCTGTATTTCCACTTTGCTGAGAGTTTTTATCATAAACAGATGCTGGATTTTTCTGCATCTATTGATATGATCATCTGGTTTTTATCTTTCATTTTGTTTATTTGTAGTATCACATTAACTGATTTGTGGATATTGTACCAACCTTGCTTCCCAGCAAAAAATCCCATTTGATAATAGTGTATGATCTTTTTAATGTATTGCTGAATTCTGTTCATTAATATTTTCTGGAGGATTTTTGCATGTATGTTCAGCAGAAATATTGGCCTATAATTTTCTTTCTTTGTAGGGTCTTTTGTTTTGGAATCAGGATAATGGTGGTCTTACTGAATGAGCTTGACAGCTTTTTCTCCACTTGACTTTTTTGGAATAGTTTGAGAAGAATACATGTTAATTCTTTGAGTGTTTGGTAATATTCACTGTGAAGCCATTTGGTCCAGAACTTTCATTTGTTGGGAGTTTCAAAAAAGTTTTTTTAATCTATCCATGTTATAAACTTAATTTATCTATCTATCATCTATCTATCTATCTATCTATCTATCTATCTATCTAATCTATCTACAGCCTTATTCCCATATAATTCAAATACCCTTTAAATGTGTGCAATGCAGTGACTTTTAATTTATTCACATAGTTGTGCTTCCGTCACCAGTAACTAATTTCAGAATATTTTTATCACCCCCAAAATAAACCTTCTACCCATTAAGCAGTCACTCCGCATTTGCCAATTTCCTTAGCCCCTGGTAACCACTAATCTGCTTTATGTCACTATGGATTTTCCTATTCTGGACATAGAATACATAGAATATTCTATGTTCATATACACAGAATAATAAAATATGTGGTCTTTTGCATTTTCACAAAGTTCACAGTTCACTTTTAAAGGTTCATCCATTTTGTATCATGTGTCAGTACTTGATTCCTTTTTATTGCCAATAATATTCCATTGTATGGATAGACCACATTTTATTTATCCATTCATCAGCTTATGGCATTTGGGTTGGACTTTTTGGTTATTGTGAATAAGGCTGTTATGAACATTTGTGTACAAGTTTTTGTGTGGACATATGTTTTCATTTTTCTGGTATATACTTAGGAGTGGAATTGTTGGGTCATGGCAGTTTTATATTTAACCTTTTGAGGAACTGCTAAACTGTTTTCCAAAGTGGCTTCATCATTTTATAATCACACCAGCAATATAAGTGGAGAAATTTTATATCACCTCCATAAATTGTCGGCACTAACACAAATAGAAGGTAATTGTCAAATCAGACACTGAGAAAACTAAACAGTGTTGTTCATTACATGCTACTCTTGTCTACTGAAGGTTCTATATCTTAAGTCTGCTGTCTTTTTAGTTGAAAGAGAGGACTAGGTAACGTTAGAAATGTGCTGAAGACATAGTAACACCAAGCTGAGACGTTTTTATTGATATCGTTGAAAAAGAACTTTCTTACTATTAGACTCTATGTTATTTGATGTAGTTTCTAAATGATAACTACAACCTATGCATCACCCCCTTTGGGACACATTGAATCTGGAGGCATGTGTGCCATATGCAAGCCTGTTTCATCTTGTTTCAGACGTCAGCTGCATGTTTACATCATACAAGTAACTCACAGGCTACTGTGGTAGTGTTTATTGTGTTTATTGTTTTTCTTTCATGGTCAGGTGTTTTTTGAGAACCTGTCAAAATGACTACATTCTTGATAGGATAATAGCTATTAACCCATTAATTTCATTTCTGGAATGTAGACTAAGCAAATAATGCAAAAGAAGAAAAATATATTATTGGCAACACATGTTTAGTGCAAGACTTATATTTTTAATAGAAAAATGTACATTGTGTATTTTATTCTGATCAGTTTTTTTAAAGATAAAGATTTTGTTTATTTACATTATCTTATGTCGCTTGTATATAATGTTGTGTACTTGATATAGATTACAATGAATGGATTTGTAATCATGAGCAGAGTCAAATTTTTGGAAGGAAATAGGCAAAGACCATGACAGAGAATGAAATGAGGGTGTTCCTTTGATGAGTTGATCAGGGAAGACCATTCTACTGTCCAAAACAGAAGGAGGTGGCTATGCAAAGAACTAGGGAAGAACATGTCAGATGGGGGACACAGTTTGTGTAAAGGTCCAGGAAATGAGCACAACACTGGGTGTCTCGGGTAGAAAAAAGGACAAGGTGGTGGATGTGGAGGTCACAATGTGAAGGGTCAGAATGCTGGAAGCATCTTCTAAATACTAGTTGAAGTCCCCAAGAATGAGGACAGGGTTGGAGTGGGTTGGAATACTGTGAGGGAGGAGCTAAACTCTCCAGTGAATGAAGAGGAAGAACCAGGAAGCTGAGAAGTGACACAACAAGAACAGGGAGAAGGCAGAATAGTTTCATCCACAGACTTCACACTGAAGATGTGTTCCATGTCTGGGTATGGCAGTGAAGAGCAAGAAGGACACCAGCTCCATCTGCTGCCCTGAGGCTCCTGGGGCAGAAGAGGAAGAATAGCCTCCATTTGGGGATCTTCGGGGTAGGTGGTGTCCTCACCAAGCAGCCATATTTTCATTAAGGCAAGAGCTAAGGAGAATACCCTGAGAAAAGGCTGAGGGAATGGGGGAAGTGCTGAGGGAATGGGGGAAGTGTTTGGGAGAGAAAAGGGAGGTGAGAGATCAGCTCAGATAAGTAGTTCCTGGTGGTGGTAGTACAAGTATGTTAACACCATGTTTCCCTGAAAATAAGACCTAGCCGGACAATCAGCTCTAAAGCGTCTTTTGGAGCAAAAATTACTATAAGACCCGATCTTATTTTACTATAATATAAGACCCAGTCTTATCTAACATAATATAAGACCGGGTCTTATAGTAATTTTTGCTCCAAAACACGCATTAGAGCTGATTGTCCAGCTATATTTTATTTTCGGGGAAACACGGTATGCAGTCTCCACACAGTATGCCCAAGCCCATCGAATTAGAATCTCTGTGGGGTGGAGTTTTGCATATTAACAAACATCTCTGATGATTATGATATGCCGCCAGGTAGGGGATTCCCTGCACTACCTGGTGTCTGGTATCTCTTCTAGCTACAAAACTGGAAGCATGATCATGATTTGAATCAGGGTCCTACCAGTGAGCAACAGGGAAGGAATGAATTCAATGATCACTTCAAAGGATGGCTCAAGGTGAGAATATGAGAGAGGTGGAGCGAGTCAAAGGTGATTGGAAATGTTTTTTTGTTTTTAATTGGGGAATATTGGGGAACAGTGTGTTTCTCCAGGGCCCATCAGCTTCAAGTCATTGTCCTTCAGTGTAGTTGTGGATGGTACAGCTCAGCTCCAAGTCCAGTCACTGTTTTCAATCTTTAGTTGCAGGGGGCACAGCCCACCATCCCATGCGGGAATTGAACCAGCAATCTTGTAGTTGAGAGCTTGCACTCTAACCAAGTGAGCCATCCAGCCGCCCCTAGAAACGTAGTTTAAAGATTTATGTTAGGACTCTCTTATGATTGCTAAGTTGTAAGTTTCTTTCAAAATGACTTAAACAAAGGAGAACTTATTGACTTAATAAAAGAACTGTCCAAGTTTAGGGTCACATGCTTCTGGATACAGGTGCTCAAATAATGCCACCAGAGATCTGACCCACCACTTTGTGGCTCTGCTTTCTACTGTGTTATGTTGGTGTTGAGTGTGCCATGGATAGGAGTTGGTGAAAGTCACATTTTTTTTCAGCAATCTTAAACTCTATTATTCATTGTGACTGTACAACATAAACGCTTATTACGTGAAGCCTGAGATTTTTTTTAAAATTAATATTTATTGGAGTGACAATGGCCAGTAAAATTACATAGATTTCAGGTGTACAATTCTGTATTACATCATCTGTATATCACATTGTATGTTCACCACCCAGAGTCAGTTCTCTTTCCATCACCATATATTTGACCCCATTTACTCTCATCTATCACCCCCTTCCCCCCTTACCCTCTGGTAACCACTAAACTATTGTCTGTGTCTATGAGTTTTTGCTTCTTCATTTGTTTGTCTTGTTCCTTTGTTGCTTTCAGTTTTATATCTGACATATCAGTGAAGTCATATGGTTCTCGACTTTTTCTGTGTGACTTACTTTGCTAAGCATAATACTCTCAAGATCCATCCATATTGTCGCAAATGGCACTATTTCATCTTTTCTTAGGGTTGAGTAGTATTCCATTGTGTATACATACCACATCTTCTTTATCCATTCATCTATCAAAGGACATTTTGGTTGTTTCCATATCTTGGCCACCATAAATAAAGCTGCAATGAACATCGGAGCACATTTATCTTTACAGATAAATGTTTTCATATTTTTGGGGTATATACCCAGGAGAGGGATTGCTGAGTCATGTGGTAAGTCTATTCTTAAATTTTTGGGACCTCCACACTGCCTTCCATAGCAGCTACACCAATATGCATTCCCACCAACAGTGTATAAGCGTTTCTTTTTCTCCACAGCCTCCCAAATACTTGTTATTATTTGTCTTGTCGATGATAGCCATTCTGACTGGTGTGAGATGATATCTTATTGTGGTTTTTATTTTCATTTCTCTGACATTTTTAATGTTGTGTGAGAAGTAATAAATTCGGGGCAGCAAAGCTCTCATTAAATCCCTACCACTGATACTTGAACGGTCACTAGGAGAGGCTTTTATTTATCTTTTTTAGTATCTGCCACTAAACACCAAGAAAGACTGCAGCCCCTAACCCCTGCTGTTTGTACCATGCCTTCTCAAGTCATGAGGCCTGCAAAGAAAAGTGGCCTGTTGTGCAGCAGGGGAGTGCAAGCTTTTTTTAATAATTAGAAAACAAAGTGTATATCAAATAGTTTGGAAGCAGAAAAAGATAAAGATAATAACATAATGAATTTCTGTGTATCCTACACTTATCTTAGGAAATAAAAACTTAAGTCCACAAAGATAACCACTATCATGCATTTGATGTTTATAATCCTTATGCATGTTTACTTTTCCTTCATATGTCTGTGAACAACATACAGTGCTATTTCGCTTGTTTTTAAGTTTCATCCAAATGGTGCCATCCCACTGTTATCCTTCTACAAATCGCTTTTTTCATCTTTGGCCTTATATTAATATGTGATATCCTGGTTTGTTCCTTTTCACTGCTACATTGTATTCCACTTAAACAAATCAAATAGATTCATGATTCTCCTTTGGGTGGACAGCAAAGTTATGTCTAGTATTTCACTATGATAAACAGGGTTGATGTGAACATTCTTGCAGGAGTCTTGTGCAAAGGTACAAGAGTTTCTTCAGGTTATTCGTGTGGGTGTAGAAAGGGAGGGCTAAGTAGGAGGGTATATGTACATCTTCACTCCTGCTAGATGTTGCCAAATGGCTCTCCAAAGTGTTTGGGCCATTGAAACACTGTCCCTCACAGTGTCTGAACTATCCCCCACCTCAACATCCATTTCAAAACTCATATGGTCCAAATTTTATTTTATTCTTTAATTTTTGCCAATGTGAAAATAAAATGACATCTCTTTATTGTACTTCAATTGTACTTTATTGTACTTCAAAAAAACTTTCAATTTTTTATTCATGTGGAAACCCAGTATGTAAAGCTAAACCAGGCAAAGTTGTTCTGTTTGGGGGTTTGTTAATGGTTCATATGTAAGATTTCTAAGCAGTTGCATTTATTGTTTTAGTACCTTTGGATGATACCTATGTTCCTAAATATTGAGCATATTTTTAAGTAAATGAGTTTGCATTAAATCTCTTTTGTAGCCTATTTTGGCTAGTCTTTTGATTGTGATTTAAGCGTTATCTATGATACCTCCTACCCATCCCTTTATGTAAGATAATTGGGAGTTGGCTTTAATAGTGGGTATGAAAACTCACCCATGAAGCTGAGTAAGAGAATAGATGTTTCAGTCCTCAAGGCAGGCATCCTCGAATTCACCAGCCTGCTTCTGATCCAGTGCCTCTGCTCTTACTGTTCCCTGTGCCTGAAATGCTCCTCACCCAGAAATGCACGTGGCTCATTCCCTCACTTCTTCAAGTTGTCTTTAGATCTCACTTTCTCAATGAGGCATTTTTTTGACTTTGCAATATATGCTATGAGCTAGTCCAGCAGCCACTCCTCTATCTCTTCCTTCTCAACTATGTATTTCCTTCATAGTGTTTATCACTGGATGACTTTTATGTAAGTTACTTAGTTACTATTTGCTTTAACTGTTATTTCTTTCTTTGTCTTTCCTCTATCACCTGTAGAATGTAACTTCTGCCAGCCATGGGAACTGTTTTGTTCACTACAGTAGTCCCTCCTTATCCCTGGTTTCATTTATCTGTGGTCAAACATGGTCTGAAAATATTAAATGGAAAATTCCAGAAATAAACAATTCATAAGTTTTAAATTGCACCACATTCTCAGTAGCGTGATGAATTCTCCTGCCAGCCCACGGTGTCCCACACGGCATGGGACTGATCCTTTTGTCCAGCACATGCACAGAGTAGATGGTATACATCCATTAGTCACTTAGTAGCCATCTCAGTTATCAGATTGACTGTAGGGGTATCAAAGTGCTTATCTTCAAGTCACCCTTATTTTACTTAATAGTGGCCCCAAAATGCAAGAGTAGTGATGCTGACAATTTGGATATGTCACAGAGGAGCCGTAAAGTGCTTCCTTTAAGTGAAAACGCATGTATGTATAGGAAAAAAACAGCATATTATAGTGTTTGGTACTATTCACAGTTTCAGGTATCCATTGGGGGTCTTAGAACATATCCCTCATGAATAAGGGGGGACTGTATATACTATGTTTTTCCTATACATACATACCTATAATAAAGTTTAATTTATAAATTCAGTAGTTAGAAGTTAACAATTATAAAAATATACTGTAATAAAAATTATGTGAATGCAGTCTCTTTTTTTCTCAAAATATCTTATTGTACTATACTCACCTTTTTCACTTAAAGGGAGGCTGTCACAGTTATCCAAGTGAGGGTAGATGGTAGCCTCATTAGGTAGCAAAAGGAGGATGAAGAGAATTGGACAATTCAGGGAGACACTTAGGACATGTCTACTGTCTTTTCTTGTGATCCCTGAAATAAGTGGACTCTGAGTAACTCTGCATCTGGGCTTAGCTGAGCCAGCAGGCGGTGCTTCTACTAAGCATGCTCCTAAGTAATCAAATTGGAAAGCTATCCAAAGTGCTCCGTCCACATCTTAAACTTTTCCTTGGGGAAAGAAATCTGGAGCAAGACTGCCATGATTCAGCAGAGCAGTGAATAATGGCGTAGCACACTGATCATATTCAAAGTTTTCGGAAGGAAGGTAGCATTTGACGTCCAAGTTCCCCTGGTCTCTGAATCTTTTGTATAAGTAAGTTAGTTTCATTTGTCTCAGAGCACTTTTTCCAGTCCAACTTCTTCCAACGTGCCAGCAAATGTTTCTCAGTGGTGTGTTTGAGGCTTGGCTGCCTCCTCTTGTCTGGAACAAATCTTTTATTACAAGGAAATTGCTGGATGATGATTCTGGACTCTTGAATCCTGGTCCCCTCCCAGCTGTTGACTCAGTATTTGATACCTTGGTAATTTTCAACTTAACCTGCCTCATCGCCTGCCTGTTTCTCATTAATATCACTTTCATACAGGAAGCTAAATTTCACACCTACCACCTCAGCAATCTAGAGTGAGACAGTTAAGATCAACACCTGTTTCTTTAAGACTCTCCCAAAATGTAATGGAGGCACATGTGTTGATTTCTTTGCTCACCTCCCGGACTTGTATGATTTTCCTTGGGCTCAGTTGTCATGCATTCCACCGCAACCTAAAACCATCCAGATGATGGGGATATCATATTGCTCATTTCACATGGGAAAGCCATGACCCACCCTCCTCTTGTTCAAGTTGCATTCAAATCTAATTTCCATGGCCCTTGCGGGTGGGAGCGCCACAACCCTAGTGTCAGCTGTTGAAGTTTAGCAATGCTATTTCCAAACATGGCCAGCAGACAGCCAGCCGGCACCAGACAGCTGAGTGCTGGCAGAAAATGTCTCAGACACCTACAGCAGTCCCAACAGTGACGTATTCTGCTGCTGCCAGGATAAGTATCAGCATCAATGGTGTGTTTCTCTAAGCAGGAAGAATTGTCAAAATGCTATCACTTTATAAAATATAACGGATTGTGCCTGTTCATGTTTTGAAATGTTCCAACCATTCACTAGCTGTTTTTTATTGTTGTTGTTTTTAATGAGTTTAGTAATAGCTTTAATGTTTTCTTCTTTTTCCTTTTTCCTAGGAGGCCTGGAGAACCAAGGAATGTCCATGCTGTGCTGCCACATAGGCTCTGGATGCACCTGGCCGTGGTAGCCTGTGGCAATAGACTGGAGGAGACACTGGTCATGCTTAAATCAGCTGTGCTCTTTAGCCACAGGAAGATGCAATTTCATATTTTCACAGAAGAATCTCTGAAGCCAGAGTTTGAGAAGCAGGTGAATTTGTGGAAATCATAGCACAATATTTACTGAGCAGGGCCAGGCTGCATTTTGGGAATGCACACCATGCTCACTAATGTACTTGTTGCACACTCAGCTGTGTGACTGTGGGCCCTCAGCTCTGAGCCTTACTGTTCTCATCTGTATATAGGGATGGTCACACATACCCTATAGAGACAGTGTGAGAATTAAATGAGATGATGCACTTAATGCACCTCACCCAGGCCTTAACCCTCCTCATGCTATCAACATTGTCTTCACGTGGGAGATAGGTAGCTTATTTTTATTGATTTATATATGTTTCATGAATGAAAAGTAATATACGTCCGTTAAAATAAGCTCAAACAATATAGATGTTAGAAACTAAAAGATGGCAGTCCTTGCTATCCTTCAATGCTACCCAGAAAACTATCAGAATTAACAATTTTGAGTGATTCTTCTATATGTATTTTTCATATACAGGTGTGTGCGTGTGTGTGTGTATCTGAATGAGAGTGTACATATGTGTATATTCATGTATTTTTGTATACATACAGGCACATACATGAATATGTGTGTACTGAGCTTAAATATATTTGTTTTACAAAATCAGTATTATTCTCTACATGTTATTCTGGAACTTGCTTTTCGTCACTTAAAACCACATCATCATCATCATTCCAAGGCAGGAGTCATACATTCTTTCTCATTCTTTTTGGTCACTACGTAGTATTTTATTATGTGGCTGGATCATCATTTATCTGACTATTCCTATACTGAGGAAAAAATAATGATTTTTTTTCACCAGTACACAAGGAGAGCTTTGGAAATATCTGTTTTCCCCAGGCTAGGTACATGTGTTTCTTTGCAGACCAAGCATTGTTTCCCTGAAAGTCTTCTCTTGCAATAAGTGCTTGAGTATAGGCAGAACAAGGACCCATTTTGTTTTGTGTCTACTGACTTGAGTCAACAGGCTAGCTGCGCTAAGGAGAAACACTGTACAAGCATTTTGGGCAGAGAAAGGTTAATAGCAGAAAGCTAGAAAATGTGTTATGTTTTCTAAAGAAAAAGAACCGCGTTGACAACTTCACCAAGAGAAGGCAGGGAACAAATAATCTTAGGGCTTTGAAATTGATTGCAAAATGCCTTGAAAATGATCTGGCTCAGGGGAAGAGGAAAGGAGAAGGATTGAAACACACATAGTTAGCTGCTCTGAAGCTGTAGTGTAGGGAAATGACGACAGTAATAATACTAAGCATTTGTCAAGGGTTTATAATTTATGATTTGCTCTTATTTAATCCTCACAACAACGCTTGGGAAAAGGTAACAATCATGTCCCTATTTTATAAACAGATCACTGAGGCTTAGAGAGTTTCAGTGATTTGCTCATCAGGTGTCAGTTCAGGGTTACTGAGTCAAACCTCCATGAACGTAACCACTATACATTACTACCTCCCAAACTAGGAGACAGAAAACTGAGCTCTAGTACTTACTTTCTGGATGATCTCAGCAAGTCTTTTTGAGCTTCAGTTTTCCCATCTACAACTTGGGACTGGCAGGATTGATAAAGAGATGATATATCTGTAATCAGGATAGGCTAGGTCAGACTGCAGTAACAACTCCCAAAAAGCTCAGAGACTCTCCACATGCCTGCTTCTGTCTCACACAGCAGTCTGTCCACACAGCCACTTAGGTCTGGGACCAAAGCTGACAGACCATTCATGCTTATAGGTGCACCTCCTAGAACACGAGACCTCTATAGTTTTCGGGATGCCACTTCAAGCAAGAGAGAGACTAACAGATCACTACTGTGCTTTTTATTCCCTCAGCTTGACAGTGATACCGGTTTTTTCTGCTCACTACAGAAGTCACAAGGCCCACCCAGCTCCAAAGGCGTTGAGAAGTACTCTATGTTCAGGCAGGGAGGAAACTGGCCATGGGAAAACACTAGGAATGTCTTGTAAAGTAGCAATTTGACAAGTATTATTGAGTACCTGCTGCATGGTAGAAGCAGCGGTATGAGGATGGAGCAAAACAAAATATAGACTTGGACTTAAAAAACAGTAAAAGGAAGGAAGATGCATATGTATAAGCAGAAGTGTGTGGCAGATTGTGTTTTCCAAGAGGCTCCAGTGGTTCCACCTCCTGTTATTCACACCTTATGTACCTCCCTTCTACACTGTCCAAGGGCTGGTGTGTGACCGATAGCATATGGAAGAAGTGATGCTATATCACTTCAGAATGAGGTTTTTAAAAAGGCACTGCATCTTCCGTCTTGTTCACATTATCTTTCTCTCTTGGATCACTTGCTCTGGGGGAAGCCACCTGCCATGTAAAAGCAGACCTTGGAGAAGCCTAAGGTCTCTCCAAGGAATGTTAAGGAGTGAAGGCCTCTTACTGACACTCATGTGAGTGAACTTGGAGACAGAACCTCCAGCCCTGTCTAGCCTTCAGATGACTATAGCCCCAGCCAATAGTTGTGCTACAATCTCGTGAGAAGCCCAGAGCCAGAACAACCCAGCTCACAGATTCCTGACTCTATATGAGATAATAAATGTTTTTGGTTTTAAGCTACTAAGTTTGGAGGTAAGTTGCTATAAGGCAATGGCTAATACATATACCTCCACACACAATATTTGTATATATATATAATAGGGTTTTATAAATATAATGCTATGTGACATCTGAGGCTAGGTCATAGAAAAGGATACAGCTTCTGCCTAGTTCTTTCTTGGGATGCCTGCTACTGGAACCTGGACACCATGCTGTGATGAAGCCCAAACTAGTCTTTATAGAGAGACCACACACAGAGGTCCACACAGAGAGGAACTGGAGTCCCCAGCCAAAAACTACCCTCACCTTCCAGACGTGTGAGTGAATGAACCGTTAAATGATTCCAGACCCCAGCCTTCCAAGCTTCCAGCTAAGGCCCCAGACATTGTGGAACAGAGTCAAGCCTTATTTTCTGTGCCTTCCCCAAATTCGTGATGCACAGAACCTATGAGCATAATAAATGGTTGTTTTATACTACTACCATGTTTCCCCAAAAATAAGACCTAGCCTGACCATCAGCTCTAATGCATCTTTTGGAGCAAAAATTAATATAAGACCTGGTATCATATCATATCATATCATGTCATATTATTATATTATTATATTGTATTACCCGGTCTTACACCATACGAAAATGGTAAGTTTGGGGATACTTAGTTATGGGCCATAGTAACTGAATATTATAAATTAGGAGCTAAATTGCATGTCGGAGATCATTTTAGACACTTGTGAAGTTGTGCCATGTTTTGAATTGCCCTGATGACTTTATCCCTTGGATGGCTCATTTTTCCTCAGGTCTTTGTTAAACCAGTGATGCTCAACTAACAAAGGAAATTATAATAGGATGTTAAAAGCTACACAGGGACTATGATGTAACCCCTTTCTTTTCCATACTGAGGTTATGGTGCCAGTTAAAATTTTAAATACTGGCTCTTACATAAGTCACAGAACTTCTCTCAGCCCCAATTTCTTCATCTATATCAAAGGGTAAGAAAAGAACCTATGGTAGATACAAAAAAGAGACAAATGATTCTTGCTCTGCTTATTGCAGAGTAAAATTGTGAGGCTGAATCAGATAATCTACATATTCTCTCATTGTGTAAGGAGTCTTGGGAATGTTTCTATTTATTTGGCACTGAATTAGCCCTAAAGTAGTAGATCAGCAGCAGTAGATTTCTGCTCAACCTCAGGACTTGGTGGAGAATCAGGTTATGCCACTCTTCTCCAGGCTATCTGTTCCAACACGGAGAGGCCTTCTGGGAATATCCAGAGTTTCTTCCTTGGAAGTGCAGTGTCACATACCTCAAGGTAAAAGCAAAACAAAACACTAATTACCATCGTGGTTCCTCTGGGAGTTGTGTTGTGGGCAAGTTCTATGTAAGCAGAATTTTTTTAAGCTGCTAAAGAACAATGTGTCTGTTGGTATTTACCATTTATGTTGTATTGATCCCTTTAGATGTTTACTACGGTGATGTCCTTTTGTTGAATTGATCCCTTTATTATTATGTAATGTCCTTCTTTATCTTTTATTATAATCTTCATTTTAAAGTCTATTTTGTCTGATATATGTATTGCTATCCCCGCTTTTTTCTCATTTCCATTTGTGTGAAATACCTTTTTCCATCCCTTTACTTTCAGTCTGTGTGTGTCTTTCGATCTGAAGTGAGTGTCTTGTAGACATTATATGTATGGGTCTTGTTTTCTTATCCACTCAGCTACCCTGTGTCTTTTGATTGAGCATTGAATCCATTTACATTTAGCGTGATTCTTGATAAGTAGATCTTCAATACTTTAAAGTTTCAGCTGGTTGATTTCTTAGACTCTCCAGGAAGCTCAGGATCAGACATGTGATTTAAATTTGACTAATCTGTGCTCCTGCCCCATACTCAGTCTCAGGAAATAGTGGGACACAGAAGTGGGGATGACCATCAGTCCATTCGGGTGATAGGTGGGGCCAGTGAGGCAGCAGCATCCTGTGTGTGTGTGTGTGTGTGTGTGTGTGTGTGTGTGTGTGTGTGTGTATGTGTGTTTAGCTCTGCCATTGGAAGAATTGTCAACAGGAACTTCCAGTGGCTGCAATCAGTATACTATTTGTGTATAAGCATAGGTAGTAAAAATTGTAAATGGACTGAACGTTTCAGTTAAAAGACATAGATTGACAAAGGTAGATAAACCCTTCTAGAAGACAAGATGGTAAAGATCCAAGAGTCAAGGAAACCAGTAGAGCTGAGACCTTCCTGTTCTGCCCCCTTGGGTTGTTGTGCAGTGGTATAGTTGTAGTGGGTATTTGTGCCTAGTGTCCGTTCTGAATGGTTAGTACTGTTGCACTGAATGTTTATGCCTAGTATCAGTTCTGATGTGTTCGAGCAATTGTACTGGGTATTTATGCCTGAATCGTTTTGACTTTGGGGAAGAGCCAGAAGTTGCATGGTGCCAGAATCGGTGAATAACGTGGATGAGGACATACCGTAATGTTTTTATTTGACAGAAATTGCCGTACCAGAAGTGATGTGTCACATGGAACCTTTCATTATGATCACAAAATATGGTGAATGCTGCTACAGAGTGCCATCCAATGGAAAGGCAGGGATCTTCAATAGGGGAAGTGGCACATCAAACCTTAGTAACAGTGTGTGACGAGTTTTAACTTGTTTGGTGTAGTCGGATGTGAGCTACTATGCTTGAGAGAAGGTGTGTTTTTAAAGTGTGCTGTAAATCATCCTCCATCACGACAACGCTCCGTGTCATACATCACTTCTGGTATATGGCAATTACTGTCAAATAAAAACATTACAGTGTGTCCTTATCCACCATATTCACTGTTTTCTTAATTTCTTATTCTGATAGTTCGTTATTGGTGTATAAAAATGCAACAAATTTCTGTATATTAATTTTGTATCCTGCTTCTTTACTGAATTCATTCATGATTTCTAATAGTCTTTTGGTGGAATCTTTGGAGTTCTCTATATATAATGTCATGTCATCTGCAAATAATGACAATTTTACTTCCTTCTTCCCAATTAACATGCTTTTATTTATTTCTCTTGTCTGATTTCTGTGGCTAGAACTTCCAGTACTATGTTGAATAAATGTGATGAAAGTGGGCAACCTTGTCTTGTTCCTGATCTTAAGGGGACTGTTTTTTGCTTTTCCCCATTGAGTATGATGTTAGCTGTGGGTTTGTCATATATGGCCTTTATCATGTTGAGATATATACCCTCTATTCCAATTTTGCTGAGAGTTTTTACCATAAATGGATGCTGGGTTTTGTCAAATGAGTTTTCTGCATCTATTGATGTGACCATGTGATTTTTGTTTCTCGTGTTGTTTATGTGGTGTATTATGTTCATTGAGTTGTGGATATTGAACCAAACTTGCATACCAGAAATGAATCCCACTTGATCATGGTGTATGATCTTTTAAATGTATTTTTGAATTGTGTTTGCTAATATTTTGTTGAGGATTTTTGCATCTATGTTCATTAAGGGTATCGACCTATAATATTTTTTGTAATGTCTTTGGAGCTTTCCCTTTCCCTGGATTTTTTGGAATAATTTCAGGAGGATAGGTGCTAATTCTTGTTTGAATGTTTGGTAAAATTCACCTGTGAAGCTATCTGGTCCAGGACTTTTGTTTGTTGGGAGCTTGTTGATTAGTGATTCGATTTCATTTGTAGTAATTGGTCTGCTGAGATTTTCTATTTCTTCTTGATTCAGTCTTGGAACATTGTATGCTTCTGGAAATTTATCCATTTCTTCCAGATTGTCAAATTTGTTGGTGTATAGTTGCTCATAGTATTTTCTTAAATTTTTTGTTTGTATTTCTAGGGCATCTGTTGTCACTTCTCCTCTTTCATTTCTGATTTTATTTATTTGGGTCCTCTCTCCTTTTTTCTAGATGAGTCTGGTTAAAGGTTTGTCTATTTTGTTTATGTTTTCTGAAAAACAACTCTTGGTTTTATCGGTCTTTTGTCAAGTTTTTTTCTCCATTTTGTTATTTCCACTCTGATCTTTATTATTTTCTTCCATGTACTCACTTTGGGCTTATTTTGCTGTTCTTTTTCCAATTCCCTTAAATGTAAAGAAAGACTATTGATTTGAGATTTTTCTTGTTTCTTTAGGTGGGCCTGTATTGCTATGAATTTCCCTCTCAGGACGGCTTCTGGTGTGTCCCATAGATTTGTGATCACTGTATTTTCATTTTTGTTTGTCTCAAGATAGCTTTTGATTTCTTCCTTGATCTCATTATTCCCCCATTCATTATTTAGTAGCATGTTAGTCTCTGTGTGTTTATGTGTTTTCAGTTTTGGGGGGTTTTTTGTAATTGATTTCTAGTTTCATACCAGTGTGGTCGACAAGACGCTTGATATGATTTCAATTTTCTAAAATTTATTGAGACTTGTTTTGTGGCCTAACGTGGTCTATTAAGGACAATGTTCCATGTGCACTTGAAAAGAATGTATATTCTGCTGCGTGGGGTGAAATGTTCTAAACATATCAATTAAATCCATCTAGTCTAGTGTGTCATTTAATTTTCTGTCTAGTGGATCTGTCCATTGGTGTCAGTGGGGTGTTGAAGTCCTCTACTATGATAGTGTTACTGTTGGTCTCTGACTTTATGTCAGTCAATATTTGTTTTACATATTTAGGTGCTCCTGTGTTGGCTGCATAGGTGTTTACAACGGTATGTCCTTTTGTTGAATTGATCCCTTTATTATTATGTAATGTTGTCGTGTGGGGCGACCCGCGGGGCTTCTGGTCCCGCTCCCCACACAAGAACACAGGATATGGCTAGGTCAAAAAGAAACCCCCACGGAGCCATAGATAGGGGAGTCATACCACTATATTCTCTCTGGCGGCTGGGCGAGACACACACAGTAGTAGCCACACGATCCACAGTCTGCCGTTCACTTCTCTGCCTGCCAACCAACCAACCAATCAACGCAGCCCCGCAATTACATCAGTAGCCAATTGGCTAACCAGTTATAGCTGATGGCCAACCAATCATAGTTGATGGTCATTCACTACCCGAGCCTGCACTTCCCCACGCGAGGCCGAGAGTCTGGAAACTGCTCTCTGGGACTCTGTTCCCACAAATGTCCTTTTTTTATCTTTTATTATAATCTTTTTAAAGTCTATTTTGTCTGATAATATATTGCTACCCCAGCTTTTTTCTCATTTCCATTTGTGTGAAATATCTTTTTCCATCCCTTTACTTTCAGTCTGTGTGTGTCTTTCGAACTGAGGTGAGTCTCTTGTAGACATCATATGCGTGGGTCTTGTTTTCTTGTCTACTCAGCTACCCTATGTCTTTTGATTGGAGCATTTAATCCATTTACATTTAGAGTGCATAGTTATTGCCATTTTATTAGTCATAGTTTTGATCTTCATTATTTTGTTTGTTTGGTTTCTTCTTTCTTCCACTTGAAGAAGTCCTTTTAACATTTCCTATAATACTGGCTTGGTGGTAATGAATTCCTTTAGCTTTTTCTTATCTGGGAAGCTCTTTATCTCTCCTTCAATTTTAAATGATAGCCTTGCTGGCTAGAGTAGTCTTAGTTGTAGGCCCTTGTTTTTCATCACTTTGGATATTTCTTGCCACTCCTTTTTGGCTTGCAAAGTTTCTGTTGAGAATTCAGCTGACAATCTTATTGGAGTGCCCTTATAACTTACTAGTTGCCCTTCTCTTGCTGCTTTTAGGATTCTCTCTTTCTCTTTAACCTTTGACATCTTCACTATGATGTGTTTTGGTGTGGGCCTATATAGATGGGTTCATCTTGTTTGGGATTCTCTATGCTTCCTGGGCTTGTATGTCTATTTCCTTCACCAGATTGGGGAAATTTTTGGTCATTATTTCTTCCAATAGGTTATCAATCCCTTGCTCCCTCTCTTCTCATTCTGGTACCCCTATAATGTGAATGTGGTTATGCTTTATGTTGTCCCACAAGTCCCTTAAACTATCTTCATTGTTTTTTATTATACTTTTTCTTTTTGCTGTTGCAATAAGGTTTATTGTGCTACCTTATCTTCTAAATCACTGATTTGATCCTCTGCTTCATCTAATCTGCTATTGATTCCTTTTAGTGTATGTTTCATTTCAGTTTTTGTATTCTTTATTTCTGACTGGTTATTTTTTATGGTTTCTATGTCTTTCTTTATGCTTGCTATCGCTTTGTTGAAATTCTTACTAAGTTCCTTAAGCATTCTTATAATCAACATTTTAAACTCTGTCTCTGGTAGGTTGGTTGCCTCCATTTCATTTCCATTTCTGGAGGTTTCTCCTGTTCTTTTATTTGGGGCATGTTTTTTTGTTTCCTCATTCTGGCTACTGCTCTGTGTTTGCTTCTATGTATTAGGTAGATCTCCTATGTCTCTCAGTCTTTCCTGGGTGGCCTTATATAGTATGTGTCCCATGTGATCCAATTGTGCAATCTCCCTAATCTCCTGTGCATGTGTTCCAAGAGTGTCCCTAGAGTGTTTTGTGTGTGTTCTTCTTTTGTAATTGAGCATTGATTGCTTTTGTCATGTCAGTGGGTGGAATTGACTCCCATGCTGACTAACTGTGAGTATTGGCTACACCCACAGTGTATGAGCTGCTGTGGGGGCTGACCCCTCAGAGAAGACTTCAACTGTGTGGGCTCTTATGCCTGTTGAACCCCCCCTTTTACATGTGCCTCTAGTGAGTCTAACCAAGTAGTGCTCTAATGGTCTGATGCTGGCCTCTGGGTATGTTATTTCTGGTGTCTCTTGGGCGGGGCTCCCATGCAGGCCAATTTAAACCTTGCCTATTTCCAGCCCATGGGTACCTAGTAGAGCCCTCAAAGCAATATGTGGTTGGCTGCTGCCTCCTTAGGTGTACATGCTGGGTTGATTGACCTGGTGTTGAGAGTGCCCTCCAGATTGCCCTCGGTGAATCCAGATTGCAGCACTAGCTGGATGGGGTGGAGTTCAAGGGAGTCACGAGACGTGACTGGTGGTTTTTCAAAGTTAATGCAGATTGAGTTCTTATGCCAGTACCTGGTCTATGACCACCTTGCACAGTGCCTGAGAACACTGCAGCCATCCACTGCCTCAGGCTCGCAAATTCCCCAGAGGTGCCCCAGAGTGATGTGGTGCAGTTTTGAGGTCACTGTCCTCCACCAAAATCTTTCTTTTCTTTTCTTTTTTTTCTTCTTTTTTTTTTTAGGGGAATAGGACTTTATTGGGGACTTATTTTATTGGGGAACAGTATGTACTTCCAGGCCTTTCTTCCAAGTCAAGTTGTCTTTTTCAATCTTAGTTGTGGAGGGTGCCGTTCAGCTTCAAGTTGTCGTTTCAGTCTTAGTTGTGGAGGGCGCAGCTCAGCTCCAGGTCCAGTTGCCGTTTTCTAGTTGCAGGGGGCATAGCCCACCATCCCTTGCGGGAGTCGAACTGGCAACCTTGTGGTTGAGAGGACGCATTCCAACCTACTGAGCCATCCGGGAGCTCAGCGGCAGCTCAGCTCAAGGTGCCGTGTTCAATCTTAGTTGCAGGGGGCGAAGCCCACCATCCCTTGCAGGACTCGAGGAGTTGAACTGGCAACCTTGTGGTTGAGAGCCCACTGGCCCATGTGGGAATCGAACCGGCAGCCTTCGGACTTAGGAGCATGGAGCTCTAACCGCCTGAGCCACCGGGCCGGCCCCCAAAATCTTTCTTGACCATTGTGGATTGTCTCCTGCTGTAAAAGATCTCTGCAGTTTGTGCAGTGTGGTTGGCCACCCAGGTGCCCAGAGTGCCTCTAGCAATGCAGCTTTAGGTGAACTTGGTGGGGTTCCAAGGAGCTAAGGAATATTGTTGGTGCTTTCTGAAAAGTCAATGCAGTCTCAGCTTGTGCACTGGTGCTGGGCCCATGGCCACCCTGCAAAAATACCTCAAGCACACTATGGTTAGCCCCTGCCCATTTACAATGGGGCACGGGTCTTGGGGTACCGCCTACCAATAGATGTTTCCTGGGCCACCACAGGCCCTCTGCCCACTTTAATCCACAGCCTTGGGGTGGGGCCAGCAGCCCAGCAGTCAAGAGTTTCCTGGGCGATGTAGCCCCAGCTGTGTGGAGGGCATGGACTACGGCATCACCAAGGCAGTGCACACGTGTGACTCTACCAGAGCAATGCAGTCCCAGACTTGGCCCTTTGGGGGAGAGCCTAACCCTGAAAAGATGGTGCCCTCCTGTAAGCCACACATGTGTCAGACGCCACACAGGGACAACAATGGCATCTGTCCCTCCAGCTCTCATATGGAAGCCATGCGATTCAATCCTTCCCTACACATCCCTGGACCTCCTAAGCTGCCACCCCCTCCACCAGAGACCAGGTGAATACCCACAAGCAAGCGAGTACATGTGCTAGCTCTACAAGAGGGCATCTGCGTTTCCAGCTGCCTTCCACCCCACCAGGAAGGCAGACAGAGTCCTCACTGATTTTCACTGCCAGATGCCGTGAGAACTCCTCTTCCCAGCACAAGATCCCTGGGTTAGGGAGCCTGATGTGGGGCAAGAGGCCACTCCCTCTTCAGGGGGACCTCTGCTACTGAGGTGTCCCTCCTGATGTTCCACCTCTATCTGTGGGTTTGGGTCAGCCTGTTTCATGTCTCTGCCCCTCCTACCAGTTTTGATGTGACCTCTTGTTTGTATCCTTAGTTATAGGGATTCTGTTCAGCTAGTGTTCAGATGATTCTTGAAGTTGATTGTTCTATAACTTATTTGTAATTTTGGTGTGATCCTGGGATGCAGTAGGCATAGCATTTACTTAATCACCATCTCGGACCTCTTTCAGGATGATCCATAGGTGACCACTTTTAACATTTTGGTGCACATCTGTTCAGCTTTTTCTCTCTATGTAAAATATATATACACATATTTTTCCCTATAAGATAAGCATATTTTGCACTTCACTTTTTTTGAAAACTAACTATATATCATAACTATTTTCCCATGTCAGCACATATAGATCTACTTTATTCTAACTATACAGTAAGTAGTCCATTGTATATTTCTATCATAATAAATTTTCCCAGTTTCTTATTATTGAGCATTTAGTTTGTTTCCACCTCCCCCTTTTTTAATTACAAAATAGGTTTTTGTGAAAGTCCTGTATCTCTGTCTTTTGGGGTTTGTTACTATTTCCAAATTGTCCTCTTGGAAGTGTTTTTGTGTGTTTCCCACTACCCTTGCCACCTCTGAATGTTATTTTTCAAATCCTAGCAACGGTCTTTCATTCAGTGAGTATTAATAGTGGTGATGAAGTTAGACTTTCTATGTCAGTTGCCTGAATAAACTTCATTTGATCATTCAGAAGCTTTAGGTGTTTTCTATATTTCTGGGGTCTAATCACCCTCCCCTTGTCTTCTATGTTTTTTAGTTACGACAGTGGCCTGACTCATATACAAAGAAGTTTGAGCACAGAATCTACCCAATTACATTTTCAGTTGGAAACCCTCAGGAATGGAAGAAATTATTCAAACCCTGTGCTGCCCAGAGACTCTTTCTTCCGGTAGGAACACCAGCTTTTAAAAAGATGCTGCTTGGGAGAGAATTGCTCCTGGCAATGTTGTGAAATTTACTGGGTTATATTCAGAGACATTTTATTTAAAGCTTAAAATGTGTTTCTCTTGGATTCTGTAGTTAATGCTGCTAGTTTTCAGAGTGTAGGGAGAGGGTTCCTGTATTTGAAAGGGACTTTCTTTCCCAAAGATGGAGGGACTGAGAGCATCCAAGGCATGTTTTGGGTTATGGGTCTTTGTAACTATGGCTCCACCATTTACTAGCTGTGTAAACCTCAGAAAATCTCCCAATTTCTCTATACCTCAATTTACTCTATTAGCTTGGCACATAATTGATCCTAAGTAAATATTAGCTTTGATTATTATTATTTCTCTTATAACAATAACTACTGCTACATGTAGCCATCCTAGAGGATAATTCAGAGAAGGCCCAGAGTTCTGGTTCTGGCTTTCAGTTTTGAATTTTTTAATTTAATATTTTAATTTTATGTTTTAAATCCTAAATAGAAAAATTGCTGAATATACAAAACTGATGATATCATTGAGCCAAGATGGCAACTTTGAATTGTAGCCTTGATGTTTCTGAGGGATTTGTGCCTCAGCAAATATTTATTGAGTGCCCATTAGGTGCTAAGTTCTTGCTTAGTGATGGTGATATGGCTGTGAAGAAGATAGGTGTGATCTTATCCTTTGAGAGTTTGAGTCCAGCAGGACATTCAACAGGTAATTGGAAGAGTGATCTGTGCTGAGGTGGAGAACAGAATCTCATTCATGGAACATAGGCTACCACTCTGGTCTGGTAGAAGTCGTAGAAAGTTCTCTTGAGGTATGGCATTTATGCTGAGACATGAATAAAGGAGAAGTAGGGATCACTGAGTTACAAGGGCCTGGGGAATAATGAGAGAGAAAAGTGTCCCAGGCAGATGAAGCAGTATGTACAAAGTCCCTGAGTTGGGAAGGAGCATATTGGAGAACGTAAAACAAAACACACTAACCAGAAAGTAGAGGGAGGTGGGATTGAAGAGGTCATCAGGGGCTGGAACTTTCTGGTTGTGTAAGCCTTATTCAAGTTTCTGCTCTTTGTGTTAAGGGCAATGAGAAGCTATTGATTGGTTTCTACCATGGAAGAGGGATGATCTAACTTGTGTTTTAAAGAGGACACACTGGTTCATTGCAGTGTGGACAGTGGAATTGCTGAGGCCAATTAATAATGACCTGTGCTCTGATGGTTGTCTTAGAGATGGATTCAGAATCTGCCTGAGAAATAGAATGTGCTACTCTTCATGATTGGCTGGTTGTAAGAGTTGAAAAGAAGTGAGATGATAAGGATTTTACCGAAGTTTCTTATCTGAACAACTAAGGTTGATCTGTTTGAAATTGCCAATACCCAGCTCTTTACGACCTACAAAAAAGTCAATTTCTTATGGTTTAACCTACTAAGTGGATGGTGGTGCTATTTAGAGATGGAAAAGACTGGAGGAAGATCTGTTTTGGTAAGAGGGGAGATGAGTTTAATGTGGGTAATATTTTGATTTTGAGGTGCCTGGGAGACATCACAGGGAAGTCTTACTGTCTGTTGGTCTGAAACCCTAAGTGGCAGGAGGTACTTTTAGCATTTCCTACGCAGAACCTGTGAGAAGAACAAGGCCTGAATGTACTGTTGGTGCTGATCTGCTGCACAACCTCGCCCACTTATTAAATGACCTGTTTTTCACATGCTGCATAATTTTATATAATGTTGTGAGATGGAATTAATTGCGTATAATGGTAAGAAAAAATACCTCAAATTGGCACTAAAATCTCTAGGTTGGTGATTTGAAACCTAATTATCATTTGAGAAGATGATGGGAAAAATGTCAGGTTTCTGCTTTTTGTCTCCATTTTAGGGGGAAAATGTATTATATAGCCAAAGTTACTGCTAGAAAATTGTCTCCCCAACCTACCCCAAAAATATTAGTAACACATTTGAATTTTCCCCAACCTGGAATTGTGACTTTATTGCCACTATTAAAAACTAACAAACCCATAACATAATGGTTTTCATTCACCCCTGCTAAGTAAGTATTCCATTTTCAATGACATATGGGTGCTGGCATTCATTATCTGCTTTTGATAATGGAAACTAAGCATTCCTTAAAAACAATAGAGATTGTGATTGACAGGACATTTACCTTCTCTGAGTCATATGTCATAACAGAAGATTATGAACATGGAATTTTGTAGCATCAGTGAGATATATTGATCCTCAAATATAATTTGAAATAAAGTTTAGGTGATGTTTTCCTTGAAGTTCACCTCTATAAAACCAAATCAGGCATGCTGCTGAGAAGCATAGAGAAGATGGAGATCCTAAAATGTAAACATTCTATCAGGTGGCCAGTCAATTGACTGAGAACTTCAGTCTTACCCATTTTCTGAGGGGGTCTTACCTACCTCAAACCTGTAGAAGAAACCCTTTCTTGGGTAAGATTTTACTATGAGAATAACCAGAGAAGAAGTCTTTGCAACTCAAGCCTATTAGATTTTCAAGTACTATTACTGAAATTTAGATCCCACCAATTCAAGATTTATGAAGTCCTAGAAATCAGTGGACATTTACTTTTGTATATCTGAATAATGGTCTAAGAGCAGGACCATTATTAGTGCACACTAACCTTCAGGTGGCTTGATTAAGCTCTCTAAACTGCATACTGCTGTTAAATGATTCAGAAGCTTAAAGTATTTAAAACAATATGCCAATTACAAATAAATCAAAACTGTTCATTAAAATTGGCCATAGAGGACTTTTCTCTTTTCCCTTAGTAAAGGAAATAATTGAGTTTCATGAATTCACATCAGCTTTCCCCCACTTAATAAGAATTAGTGAGATTTTATATTGGTTCTATACATTTTGTTACACACTGTGCCTATTTGATTACAAAGACCTATGTCCTCAATAATGTGCTCCACTAGGGAGGCTAGAGATATTTAAAATATGGCAGAAATCACTGGATTACAGAATCTTCATATATTTTATTGTCATGTGGCACCCAAAATGGTAATATGAATTAGGTCAAGGCACTATACAGGCCTCACCCAGGGAGAAAGTCTTTTTTAACCAAGTTTGAATAATTTCCAAGATTATAATAATGTCTGATGTCTTTCTTGCTCCCAACACTTGCTGTAAGCATCTACGTTTAAAGAACTTAAGGAAGAATATTGTCAACAGAGACAGGATAAAATTGCTTACAGCCTTGACCTGTAAATCTGTCCTGAGAGTTTTCTAACTCAATTTATTTCTAACATACTTGTCCCATTCTTTAATATTTCAAAAGAGTACCACCCAAATAAACAATAATCTTAGGTTACCTAGATTTTTTTTATATCACATCAAGGACAACAACATACAATCAATCTTCCTTTTTTCCACTTCTAGTTTGTTAAGGAGGTCTGAACTGGTTCCAATGTTTGGAAAACTATATACTTACCGGAGATATTGTAATGAGTTTGCCATTGGCTAATGGAAAAGGGAGGTTTACCTGACTTATTAGAACTTGTTTATAATTAAGGTCAGGTCTCTGTATTATTATTGTTAAACCTCAATTAAACCTCAGCACTAGCAGTTTATATTGAAGCTTCCTTGGAAACAACCCTTTGGATATCAACAAATATTGACTGGAAAATAGGAATATATTAAAAATCTTTATTAAGCGGAATGTCAGTTAGAATCACCATAAATGATGTCTATATATTTCATCAAGCACCAAGAAGCCATACATTATTGGGATGAGACAACTACCAAAAGGATCACATGAAAATGATCCTTGATAACAATTTTGTTAAACAAGTTTTCCACTGCACTAATTATTTGTTTACTCACAGTTTATTAAAGGTTTGACATTCACAACATTAGTTACAACTCTTGGTTACATGTGAGAGAAACTCAACTCCAACTAGCTAAGTAAAGAAGGAAATTTGTTGGCTTATCTGACTGTGAAAGCAGAAGATAGGGCTAATCCGGTGCTCCCGTAACGTCCAGGGCTCTGTCTCATCTTCAGTCCCTGACAAGACTTACTCCGTGAGCATGATGATCGCTTGAAGCAGCCTAACATCCAAATTCTGGAAGCTTAGCTACTGCAGCGGAAAAAGAGCATGGCAGGGTGGTGACATCCAAAAGGTGGCATGAGAAGCTCTGTGGAATTGCTTCCCAGTGAAACAAGCATAACTGGTGAAAACTATTTTAAAAATAACTATCTAGAGTCTTTGGTAATTGTCCTAAGGACCTGAGCAAAGGCCCATGAAGAAACATGTTTCTTATTCAAGAAAATCTACTAAAACTCAGTAAGAAAGAGAGAGAATCTGTGACATTTGAACCACGACCTACTTCCTCCCTCTCCCCTTCCAGCTCAGCATGATGGAAACTCAAGTCTAGACACTTCAGTCAAGAACACAGGGATCCTTTTCTCCACAGCTCCCAGTTGAGAGATATGGTATTTCCTTGGGGGAAGAGGGCAGGTCATCAGCATTTCTCATCTCTACCAGGTATGTGTTGCAGAGTTTAAATTCCAGACAAATATGGCATAGGGTTCATGGACTCCCTTAATTACAATGAAGCTGTTAACTTCATGAGAGCAATAAGCTAAACTATAGGTCAGTTAGTTAATAAGAGGAGAACTAGGAAAAGAGACATAAAAAGTACCCTCTTGGTGTCAGAACAAAGTTCAAAGACTGGCCTCAAAAACTATTACTGCAAATGGGTCTGAATTTAATTGGATAAGGCTGCAGAGTAATTTGTGCCTCAGGCCATTGTCAAAAACAATAAAGCAATGAGCTGACAATTAATGGAGACTAATAGCTCGTGTGATACCAACAGAGGCAGATGGCTTAACAGAAAGATTAGCAAAAGAGTCAATTAAAGAGAGCCCTGATAAAAACCAGTCATTCAGAGTGATTGTACACATACCCAAGGCTACACCCACTGGGGAACAGACTTTACACAGTGGGTGAAAGGGACTTCACTAAAATAGTCCAGTCAAGATACTAAACAAATAAACAAGCAACCAACATCAACAAACTCTGTATGTTGGTGTGTGGGGGGTGGGGGGTGGGGTGGGGGGAGGGGGGTGGGGGGCAGTGGGGGAAGAAGGATGGAGGATCAGTATCCAGAGCTGCTACAATATATTATCTAAGACATCCTAAGATATATTATCCTGCTGCAGTATATTAATGTCCTAAATACATTATCTAATTTTTTTCAACAAATAAACTATGAGGCATGCAAAGTGTGACTCATTCACAGGAAAAAGTACAGGCAACAGAACCTGCCTGTGAGAGGACCCAGGTGTCAGATTTAATAGAAAAAGACTTCAAAGCAGCCATTATAAATATGTTCAAGCTACAAAAGGAAATATCCAACATGTCTCTCAGTAGGTGCAAGGACATGTAAATTGTGGCACATCCAGATAATGGGATATTATTTAGCACCAAAAAGAAATGAGCTGTCAAGCCCTGAAGTCATAGAGGAAACTTAAATGTATATTACTAAGTGAAAGAAGCCAATCAGAAGGGCTACATACTATAATTCCAACTGTATGACATTCTGGAAAAGGCAAAACTATGGAAACAATAAAAAATAGTAGTGGTTGTCTGGGGTGGGTGGGGGAAATAGATGAATAGGCAGAGCACAGAGGATTTTTAGGGCAGTGAAAATACTCTGTATGATATTATAACGATGGATATATGACATTGTATACTGGGGGTGCCAAAAAAATGTTTACAAGTGGACATTTTGGTCAACGTTGCTCAAGCAGTAGATCACTGTAATCAGAAGTGTCTGGACCTGATGGTAACCACTTGTACACCTCTTGTAATTGCAGAAGTCAAATGTGACTTGTATTCATCTTTTGTTGTTGGTATATATTGAGTATAACAATTTTAATAGCTTTTTTCCTTTCTTAAAATGTGTGTACATTTTTTTGGCACCCTCTGTATTTATCCAAACCCATAGAATATATAACACTAAGAGTGAACCATAATGTAAACTATGGTCTGAGTGACTATGATGTGTCAATGTAGGTTCATCCCTAGTAACAAATACACCATTCTGGTGAGTGATGTTGATAATAGGGGAGGTTATTCATGTGTGGGGGCAGGGGGTACATGGGAAATCTCTGTACCTTCCCCTCAATTTTGTTGTGAATCTAAAACTGCTCTTAAAAAGTTCTTTAAGTTTTTTTTTTTTTTTTTAATTCAAGGGACCTAAAATATCCAAAGCAATATTGAATAGAAAGAACAAAGTTGTAAGACTCTCACGTCTTGATTTCAAAATTTACTACAATGCTATAGTAGCCAACCCAGTGTACTGGCATAAAGATATACATATCAACTAAGAGTTGATAAATAAACCCTCATATTTACAAACCATTTATTTCAGATACAAGTGCCAAGACAATTCACTGAGGAAAGAGTAATCTTCTCAACACATGCAAAAAAAAAAGAAAAAAAATTGACTTGCATTCCTTACCTCATATTATATGTAAAAGTTAACTCAAAATGGATCAAAGACCTAAATATAAATGCTGAAAATGTGAAAGTCTTAGAAGAAAATATGAATAAATCTTCATGACTACGATTAGACAGTGATTTCTTAGATATGACAAAAAGCATAAGCAACAAAAGAAAAAAAGATAATTTGGACATCATAATCAAAAACTTTTGTGCTTCAAATGACCATCAAGATAGTAAAAAGAAAATGTACAGAATAGTAGAAAATGTTTGTATATCACATATTTGATAAGGTATATGTATCTAGAATATATAAAGAACTCTTAAAGCTCAATAATAAAAGAACAAAGAACCCAATTTAAAAAAAAAATGGGCAAAAGGTCTGAATAGACACATCTCCAAAGAAGATATATAAATGGGCACTATGCATATGAAAAGATGCTGAACATCATTAGTCATGATGGAAATGCAACCAAAACCACATTGAGATGCTATTTCACACCACTAGTGTGGCTATAACCAAAAAGACATAATAAGTGTTGGCAAGGATATGGAAAATTCGAAAACTCATATATTGCTGGTACTCAAAAACTTGTACACAAATATTTACAGCGACACTATTTGTAAGAGCCAAAAGATGAAAACAACTCAAATGTCTATCAGCTGTTGACTAGATAAATAATAGGTTGATGCAAAAATAATTGTGGTTTTTGCAATTATTTTTAACCCGTTAAACTGCAATTACTGCAATTACTTTAGCACCAACCTGATAAAATGTGGTATATTCATACAATGGCAAAATATTTGTCATTGTAAATATAAATGAAGTACTGATATGTACTACAACTAGGATGTGCCTTGAAAACATACTAAGTGAAAGGAGCCTTTCACAGATGAACATATATTGTATGAGACCATTTATATGAAATGTCCCAAATAGGCAAATCTATCTGTGGATATAGAAAATAAATTATTGCTTGCCTAGGCTAAGCAGGGTGGGGAAAATGAGGAGTGACTGCTAATGGGTACAGGATTTTTGTTTTCAGGTGACAGGAATGTTCTAAAATTAGATTGTGGTAATAATGGTTGCACAACTCTGAAAATGCTAAAAACCATTGAGTTGTTCACTAGAAAAGGGTGAATTACATAGCTTGATTCACGTGTTATCACTGAACAAGTATTGTGGCCAGGAAGTTGGATATTCTGATTGGCCTCACCTGAGTCACATTGTTTCTCATGGGCTACAGGGGTCAACTGCATCTGAACCACATGGATTCTTTTTTTTTTTATTAGTTTCAGGTGTACAAAACAATGTAATCATTAGACATTATATCGTTAGACCATATATACATATATATATATATATATATGTATATATGGTCCACATCCCGTGACACACACATATATATATATATATATATATATATATATATATATATATATATATGATCACGGGATGTGGAATACAGCATAGGGAATAGAATCAATGGAATTCTAACAGCTATACATGATGTCAGAGGGGTAGTAGATTGGGGGGGTATCACTTTATGAGGGGTATAAATGTCTAACGTTTATATTGTTTCGTACACCTGAAACTAATAAAAAAAAAAGATTTGAACATATTTGGGCTGCCTCGAGAGAATGTGATTTTAACAACTATGTCATACTGCCTTGATATATCTTAATTTTTATCTCCATTAACTACTTCCTAATACTATGGCTATTAAATTTCTTAAAGGCCACACATTATAATCATATATATATATATATATATATACATATAAAATTATAGTTGAAAATCATATATATAAAATTATAGTTGACATTCATTATTATTCAACTTCAGCTTCAGGTGTACAGTGCAGTGGTCAGGCATCTACACTGTCCTTGAAGTGGTCTCCCTAATAGGACAAATGCTAGGAAGTAAATTTGCAGACATTAACCTTAGTAATATTTTTTTACTGATATATTCCCTTGGGCTACGGAAGTAAAAGAAAAAATAAACATATGGGATTACATCAAACTAAAAAGTTTTTTTCACAACAAAGGAAACCATCAATAAAACAGAAAGACTTCCTACTGAATGGGAGAAGATATTTGTCAATGATACATCTGATAAGGGGTTAATATCCAAAATTTATATATTAAAAAAAAAGTGTACAATTTTGAATGAGTTTTTTAAAGAAATTTTGGATATTATCCCCTTATCTATGTAATTTTACTAACAATTGTCACCCAATAAACAATAAACTTTAATTAAAAAAAAACCTCATTCACCTCAATACTAAAAAAACTAACAACCCAATTAAAAAATGGGCAGAGGACATGAAGAGACATTTTTCTAAAGAGGACATACAGATGACCAACAGACATATGAAAAAATGCTTAGGGGCGGATGGGTGGCTCAGTTGGTTAGAGCTTGCACTCTGGGCAACGGGGCTGCCGGTTCAATTCTCGCACGGGCCAGCGAGCTGTGCCTTCCGCAACTAGAATTAAGTCAATGAGCTGCCGCCCAGTTCCTGGGTGGCCAGATGGCTCAGTTGGTTGGAGCACAGGCTCTCAATCACAAGGTTGCCGGTTCGATTCCTTGACTCCCGCAAGGGATGCGCCCCCTGCAACTAAGATTGAAAGGACAGCAACTTGACTTGGAAAAAAGTCCTGGAAGTACACACCCTTACCCAATAAAACCCTGTTCCTCTCCCCCAATAAAATCTTTTTTTTAAAAAAAGTGCTCAACCTCACCAATCATTAGAGAAATGCAAATAAAAACCACAATGAGATACCACTTCACTCCTGTCAGAATGTCAGAATGGCTATCATCAATAAATCAACAAACAACAAGTGCTGACAAGGATGTGGAGAAAAGGGGCACCACTGTGCACTCTTGGTGGGATTGCAGATTGGTGCCCACTATGAAAATCAGTATGGAGGTATCTGAAAAAAACTGGAAATGGAACTACCTTATGACCCAGCAATTCCAAATATGTTCAAATCTTGCTTCTGCCACTTACCACTTTGTAACCTGAAGAAATAATCTTTACTTGTCTCAATGTACTCATCTGTAAAATGGGAATAAGAATATTACGTATCTCATAGTTCTGTGACAATTTAAATTAGTTATTGCATTTAATACCCTTAAGAACAGTGCTTGGTACATAGTAGGTTTTAACTGCTATTTTTGTCATTATTGTTATTGTGATGAGGACTGATACGTGGCATAAAATTGCTGAGATCTTCAACCACTTTCCCCAAAGGACCTTATCTTTGTTAATAGTAGCAACAACAAAAAATTTTGGTCTAGTTGGCCAAGTCATAACCAACACAGAACAGTTATAACATATCCCAGCAGAGAACACTCTTATAATGGCATCAAATACATGGTAAGGAATTACCTTTTTGACCCCCAACATGATTACTATCCTAGTAGTTCTGGAATCACAATGTTTGTTTTGAAGCATGCTATATGAATCATAACTAATATTTGTTGATTACCTATGTAACGTAGTTCTCTAGTTGCAAGCAATTATAATTTGCTAAGGCTGAGTTATTAGGCTGGTACAAAAGTAATTAAGGTTTAAAAGGTTAAAAATAATTGCAAAAACCCCAATTACTTTTGCACCAACCTAATCATTAAAAGGTGATTTGATTGAAAGTTTGTTAGGGGCTCTTAGGATGGAAGAGAAGTTTGGCCAACTAGGCTTGTGTCTGATTAAAGATGACAAGCAAAACATTTGCATTTATATTCATTTGTTCCCTAAACTATACTAAAATTGCTAATTTTTAAAAGACCATAAACTTTCTATTCTAGGAGAAAAAGAATAGGAGAGCAGGCAATTAAAACTCAAACTAGATTTGGAGTAGTGTTAACCAAATTACTTGAGACATCTGTATATTTAATCACTAGTGAAGAAAGCCTACAAGTAAATGATTTGTATGACACAACCTCCACAATGCCAATGAATTGGTGGTACCAGCTACGTCTGGAAGTGGAAGTGAAGATGAACCTAAAATTAGTAGGTTTGGTTGCAAGTCTTTTTGAATAGCAGTTAGACTCCCAGATTGCCTGTTTTATATCATGTAACTGGGAGCATATCTCTTTCCTCCCTGAGTAAAAAGTTGGAGGTTTAGTTTCTAGAGAAGATAAATCAGAAGGTTTCTGGACTAGGGAAATCCAGGCTTAATTAAGGGCATCATGTTGAAAATATAAAGGTCAATTGAAAACTTATATATGAATGTTGAGACCCTAGGCCTGTTTCTCCCACATATCTCCAAGAACTTTGCAAGAAAAAGTATGCCTTCCAGGCAGGGATTAGGAAAAAATATCTGTGGGGATTTAAGGATACTAACATCAAGGTATTCTCCATTAAGGTGGCCCAGCCAGAGCTTCCTATACTGAACAACACAGCTGACAAGCCCCCTCCACATACTTTCAAGCAGTTCTTAAATATCAATGGAAATCCAACAATCACTAGAAATTTAATGGAACCCTCTAATAGGATAGACATCAAGACAAACTGAAAACATAAATTTAGAGTAAATAATCTATGGAGGATGAATAAAACTTCTAAAGAAATTATCATTAGTGTCAGAGAAATAAAAGAAGGTAATACATGATGACACATAGGATTCTGTAAAAAGTTGAAACATTTAGAGTCCAGAGAGCACAAAGAGCAAAATTTTCCAGAATAAGAATATGTAAGTTCCCAGATTGAGGGAACTCACCAAAAAAACTATATCACATTACATGAAAAATAAGACACACAGTATCAGGCAGCATGACTTGGACTTTCAGTGATCCCAGTCCAAGATGGCAACATAGGAGCCTCTTGAACTCCCCCTCCTCCCATGGACACACTGAATCTACAGCCACACACAGAAGAAATATCTCTGAAATAAATCCAGAAACTAGTTGGGGGACTCTTACCCATTGGGCAAGTGAGAAAATACCCACATCAAAACAGGTCTTGGTACACCCTCAACTACTGGGAGCCACTAAGAACAAAGAAGGTGGCTTGTACAATCACAAAGGTTTGAGAGGTAACCAAGAGGTTGGGTAAAGTTTCATCAAAAAGTTTCGTCTCCTATACAAGACCATTCCTTCAAGACTGGAAGGTGTGGCTCTTCTATCTAATGTACAGAGGGGGGAAATGAAGAAACAGAATATGTTTCAAACTAAAGAACAATATAAAACCCCCAGGAACAGACCTTAATGAAATGGAGTTAAGTAATTTATCTGATAAAGGGTTCAAATTTACGGTTATAATGATGCTCACTGAAGTCAGGAGAATAATGTATGAAAAAAAGTGAGATTTACAACAAAGAGAAGGTATTGAACAGAAATCACAGAGCTGAAGAATATAATAACTGAACTGAAAAATTAAATAGAAGATTTCAACAGAATAGAACAAGCAGAAGAAAGGACTTGGACTTTCAAAACAATAGAAATAAAAAGATCATATTCAGTGCTTGTAAGGGTGGGGGCAGTTCATATACAAAGGATCAAAAATGAAAAGGGCGTCAGACTTCTCAATAGTGGAGTTACTAAGATATTGGAGAAATGCCTTTAAAACTCAGAGGCATCATTTCCAACCTAGAATTCCATACCAAGCCAACTACACATCAACTGTATGTGTAGAATCAAGCCATTTTCAGCACTAAAGACTGAAGTAAAGGGATGGAAAAAGATATTTCATGAAAAAGGAAATGAGAAGAAAAAACGAAAAAGCTGGAGTAGAAATACTTACGAAGTCAAACAGTTAAGTTCGTGAACACATCCTAGAAAAAGTGCTACATGTCTCATTGCTGAAAACTACTATGGTCACTTTCAAAGTACTCCTCTTGGGAAGCCATGCACCGACACCAGTGCCTAGTCCACCCTTCAAAGTAATTTTGGAACTCTTTTTCTGGAATGGCCATCAGAGCTGTCGTCGTATTACCCTTGATGTCCTGAATATCATCAAAATGTCTTCCTTTCAATATTTCCTTTATCTTCGAGTAAAGAAATAAGTCATGGGGGGCCAGATCAGGTGAATAGGGAGGGTGTTCCAATACAGTTATTTGTTTACTGGCTAAAAACTCCCTCACAAACAGTGCTGTGTGAGCTGGTGCACTGTCGTGACGCGAGAGCCATGAATTGTTGGCGAAAATTTCAGGTCGCCTAACTTTTTCATGCAGCCTTTTCAGCACTTCCAAATAGTAAACTTGGTTAACTATTTGTCCATTTGGTACAAAGTCATAATGAGTAATCCCTCTGATATGAAAGAAAGGTTGGCAACATCATTGCAACAAGTTTGTGACCTTAATTGTCAGACCTGTATTCCAGATAAAATAGACTCTAAAAAACAGGTTATTAGAAGAGTCAAAGACGGACCCAGTAATTCCACTTCTAGTTATTTATCCAAAGAAACCCAAAACACTAATGCAAAAAGACATATGTATCTATATGCTCATTGCAGCATTATTTGCAGTAGACAAGATATGGAAGCAACCTAAGTGTCCATCAATAGATGAATGCATAAAGAAGAAGTGGTACATATATACAATGGACTATTACTCAGCCATAAAAAAGAATTAAATCTTGCCATCTGCAACATGGATGGACCTAGAGGGTATTATGCTGAATCAACTAAGACAAAGCAGGACAAATACCATATGATTTCACTTGTATATGGAATCTAAAAAGCAAAATAAATGAACAAACAACAGAAACAAATTCATAGATACAGAGAACATTCTGATGGTTGCCTGATGGGAGGGGAGTTGAGGGGATGGGTGAAGAGGTGAAGGTATTAAGAAGTACAAATTAATAATTAAAAAATTGTCATGGAATGTAAAGTATAGCATAGGAAATATAGTCAGTGATATGGTAATCACTACATATGGTGTCAGATGGGTACTAGACTTATCAGGGTCATCACTTTGTAAGGTACATAATGTCTAATCACTATGTTGTACATCTAAAACTAATAATATTGTATATCGACTATAATTGTAGAATAAATTCATTTACATGAAAAAAAATAACTTATCATGCCTCCATGATGAAGTCTCTATAAAAATCTGTAAACTATGTGTTTCAGAGAGATTCTGGATTGTTGGACTGTGTGGTTCACTCCAACCTTCATGGGGACAGAAGTTCCTGTGTTCAGGACCCTTCTGGACTTCATTCTATGTACTTTTTCCTCTGGCTATTTATCTGTATTCTTTATTGTATTCTGTATAATAAACCATAGAAATAAGTGTTTCCCTGAGTTCTTTGAGCTGTTTTAGCAAATCATTTAACCTGAGGAGGGGATCAAGGCCCTGACTTATAGCCAATTCAGACTGAAGTGTGGGTAACCTGGGGACCCACTACTTACAATTGGCTTCTGAAGTGTGGGGGGCAATCTTGTGGGACTGGGTCCTTAACCTGTGGTGTCTCCACTAACTCAGGTAGTTAGTGTCATAAAAGAATTGGATACCCAGTTGGTATCCAGAGTGTTTGAAAATTGGTTAGTATGAAAAAAATTCCCACACATTTGGTGTCAGAAGTGCTGTGAGTTCACAGAATTAAGATGTTTTTTTCTAGCATGTTTTTTAGAAACATGGAGGTACATATCCAAAGAATCAATTTAAAGAATTGTTATTGGTTGTTTACTGTGAGAGGGGAAAATGTATAGGAGACACTGAGGAATTTTTTTATTTGTCCACATATCTGTCTGTCTACCTATCGATACAAGCATTTACTTATTTACCAAGCTGTTTGAACCTTATATTTCTCAAATTATGGGAAATTACCCACCAGTAACTCTTGAAATTAATTTAGTGGATTATAAAAAATTAAATAACATAGAATAGAATTGAATAATGGACATACATTGATATAGTAAGGACAAATGTTATTTTTAAAATTTTGTTTCTGTTTTATATGTTTATGTATGCATGTACTTGAATTGTGATATAAATTAGTTTCTTACTATGAGGCATAGTTGAAAATAGTTTGAGAAATGAAGCTTTAAAATATGTCTTCAGGACATACCTCTGAAAGAAGAGGTAGGTGGCCACACAATGTTTGCTACACTTAACACATGCTAGGATCTTTAGATTTATGATTTCATTAACTCTTCACAGCTCTTTGAGGAATGTACTGATTTATATTCTTTTCAGAAATGAGAAAACTGAAGCTTAGTGAAGTTATATCATTTTCCTGGGGTAAATCTTAGAGACTGGATTTGAGCACAGTTTTTTCCTGTAGTGTAGTCATTCTGCCCTACTTGCAGTTTTTAAGTTCAGAGTTTTCTCCTGTATTTATAGAGAACGTTTCCCAAGTGTTCCAAAATACTTCCATTGGAAGAGTCTCCTGAAGCTCCTATTCTTCAACTGTTGAATGGGTATAAAAATAGTACATATGACTTCCGGAAAATGGCGGCGTGAGGTGAGCCTCTGTAAAGCTCCCCTGGAATTTACAAAGAATCGAACAACAAAAACTCCACAAAGGACTCCCTGCACAGCAGACAGGCAAGACGAAGAGTCCCACTAACCAACTGAAATCACCTACAGGTGGGAGATTCGCGCGAGTGGAGGGAGGAGGAGAGGGAGAAGTGCGCGGAGACGGAGCCGCGTGGGCGCAGGACGCAGATCTCGCTCAGTGCGCCGAGCTCGCTGCTTCCTGGAACTACCGCAGCTGCAAGTGAGGGAAGAACTCAGACTGCTAGGACTCCGCCTGGGCTCCACAGGGCTGAGGGGACAGCATATAACACAGCTGAACCCAACGCTCACAGCAGAGACCTCGGAGAAAAGACTGAGGGACAAGGCTGAAAACGGTGGTTTAAGCCCTCACTGCCGAGCAGAGAACGGAGCCTTAGGCACTGAGACTAGCCGCCCCCTCCCTCCCCTCTGAGGGCTCGCCCCGCCCCCACCTGCCCGGTACTAGAAGCGAAACAGTAGCAGTGTCAGATCAAAACAACACAAAATTTGCTGTTTTGAGAACTGTGGGCCGCAGACACAAATTCACAGCCCAACTAGTTCCAGCAAAGGGGAGGGAGCCGTGGAAGCAGGACCGGCTGTGGTGGTGGTCGCCGCCATTGCTCTGGGCCACCTCTCACAACTTACCCCGCCCCTGACCCCACCTATCTGGGCGGATCCCTGCAGGAGTAAACAGAACTGGTGAAACATACAGGCTCCGAATCTGGTGCAGGAAGAGCTTTGGAACTTCAAAAGCTCTCCGCATACCCACCGGGACACTGCACCCTGTGACCTAGACGAGCTATTAACAGAGGAGAAGCCTGTCTCCCAGGGAATCCCCCCATTGTGTGAGAAGCAGGAATAGTGCAGAGAAAACAGCACTACCGTGTGGGAGAAGAAAAATAAATTGCAGTTGGAGAAATAATAAGACATTCTACCAACAAGTACTGGAAAACAAAAGAAAGATCTCTTCCTATCAACCTGTTGCAGAAGTCACTCCTGTAGATGTCTAGGAAGAGAAATAGTAAACCAGTAATCGCCATGAATAACCAAGGCAACAAGATAGCTCAGAAAGAAAGTGAAAAATCTCCAGAGAAGGCACTTAAAGATACAAAAATATGTGACTTAAGTGACAGAGAATTCAAGATTGCAGTTCTGAAAAAACTCAACGAGATACAAGAAAACACAGATAGGCAGTTAAATGAACTCAGAAACTCAATCAAAGAACAGCATGAGCATTTTATGAAAGAGATTGAAATTTAAAAAAGAACCAAATAGAATTTCTGGAGATTAAGAACTCAATAGAAGAAATTAAGAATGAAATAACCAGCTTAGGTAGTAGAGTTGACCAGATGGAGGAAAGAATCAGTGACATCGAAGATAGAAACCTGGAAATGACACAGATAGAAGAAGAAAGAGACTTGAGACTTAAAAGAAATGAAAGAACTCTACAAGAACTTTCTGACTCCATCAGAAAGAGCAATATAAGAATAATGGGCATACCAGAAGGAGAAGAAAGAGAGAAGGAACAGAGAATATATTCAAACAAATTGTCGATGAGAACTTCCCAAATTTGTGGACAGAACTGGACCCTCGAATCCAAGAAGCAAATAGAACACCTAGTTACCTCAATCCCAACAGGCCTTCTCCAAGGCACATTGTATTGAAGCTGTCTAAAATCAACGACAAAGAAAGAATCCTCAAGGCAGCCAGGGAAAAGAAGACGGTAACTTACAAAGGAAAGCCCATTAGATTATCATCAGATTTTTCAGCAGAAACTCTACAAGCCAGGAGGGAGTGGAACCAAATATTCAAACTATTGAAAGAGAGAAATCATGAGCCAAGAATAATATATCCAGCAAAGATATCCTTTAGATATGAAGGAGGAATAAAGACCTTTCCAGACATACAGAAGCTGAGGGAATTTTCTAATACACGACCTGCACTACAAGAAATACTAAAGGAGGCTATTCGACCACCATCAACAGGGACAATTTCTGGCAACCAAAACTCAAAAAGGGGGAGAGTAAAGGCCTGAACCGGAATACGGGAATGGAGAAAGTAAGCGTGCTGAAGAAAATGGAATACTCTAAATATCAAACTTTCTTTTACATAAACTTAAGGGTAACCACTCAAAATAAATCCAGAATTGAAATATATACTGAAATAAAAGAAGAAACAGAGCGAAACACCATAGAATACCACCACACAGAAATAATAGACAACAACAAAAAGGCAAAGAAACAATGGAGACACAGCCTTACCAGAAAACTAAAGATAGAATGACAGGAAATCCTCACATATCAATAATCACCCTAAATGTAAATGGACTGAACTCACCAATAAAAAGGCACAGAGTAGCAGATTGGATCAAAAAACTAAACCCAACCATATGCTGTCTCCAAGAGACACATCTCAGCTACAAGGACAAGCATAGACTCAAAGTGAAAGGGTGGAAATTGACACTCCAAGCAAATGGTACCCAGAGAAAATCAGGTGTAGCCATAATGATATCAGATGAAACAGACTTCAAGGTGAAAAAGATAACAAGAGACAAAGATGGACATTTCATAATGGTGAAGGGACTGTACAACAAGAAGACATAACAGTCATCAATATTTATGCCCCCAATCAGGGAGCACCGAAATACACCAAGCAACTACTAACAGAACTAAAGGGAGAAATTGACCAAAACACAATTATACTAGGGGACTTAAATACATCATTGACAGCTATGGATAGATCATCCAAACAGAAAATAAATAACGAAATAGTAGCCCTAAATGACACATTAGATGAAATGGACATAATTGACATTTATAGAGCACTTCATCCTAAAACATCAGACTATACATTCTTTTCTAGTGTACATGGAACATTCTCAAGGATAGACCATATATTGGGACATAAAATCAGTCTCAACAAATTTAAGAAGATTGAAATCATACCATGCATATTCTCTGATCACAAGGCTTTGAAATTGGATATCAACTGTAAAAAGAAAGCGGAAAAACACAAATACATGGAGATTAAACAACATACTTTTAAAGAAGGACTGGGTCAAAGAAGAAATTAGAGGAGAGATCAAAAGATACATAGAAACAAATGACAATGAAAATACATCCTACCAAAATTTTTGGGATGCAGCGAAAGCAGTTTTAAGAGGAAATTTATCTCATTACAGGCCTATCTCAAGAAACAAGAAAACTCCCAAATAAATAACCTCATGTTACACCTTAAAGAACTAGAAAAAGAAGAACAAGTAAAACCCAAGGTCAGCAGAAGAAAGGAAATAACAAAAATTAGAGCAGAACTAAATGAAATAGAGAACAAAAAGACAATAGAAAAAATTAATGTGACAAAGAGCTGGTTCTTTGAAAAGATTAACAAAATTGACAAACCCTTGGCTAGACTTACTAAGATAAAAGAGAGAAGACACTGATTAACAAAATCAGAAACGTAAAAGGGGAAGTTATCACGGACACCACAGAAATACAAAGGATCATCCAAGAATACTATGAAGGACTATATGCCACCAAATTCAACAACCTAGAAGAAATGGACAAGTTCTTAGAAACATATAGCCTTCCAAGGCTGAACCATGAAGAACTGGAAAATCTAAACAGACCGATCACCAGTAACGAAATTGAATCAGTCATCCAAAACCTTCCCAAAAGCAAAAGTCCGGGACCAGATGGCTTCACTAGTGAATTCTACCAAACCTTCAAAGAGGATCTAATACCAATTCTGCACAAACTCTTCCAAAAAATTGAAGAAGAGACAGTACTCCCTAACTCATTTTATGAGGCCAACATTACCCTGATACCAAAACCTGGTAAGGACAGCACAAAAAGAGAAAACTACAGACCAATATCTCTAATGAATACCGATGCAAAAATCCTAAATAAAATTCTAGCAAATCGAATACAACAATGCATTAAAAAGATTATTCATCACGACCAAGTGGGGTTCATCCCGGGGCACAAGGATGGTTCAACATCCAAATCCATCAATGTGATACATCACATAAACAAAATAAAGGACAAAAATCATATGATTATATCAATTGATGCAGGAAAAGCATTTGACAAGATACAACATCCATTTATGATTAAAACACTTAATAAAATGGGTATAGAAGGAAAATACCTTAACATAATAAAGGCCATATATGACAAGCCCTCTGCTAATCTCATAATTAATGGAGAAAAACTGAAGCCCTTTGCTCTACGTTCAGGAACACGACAGGGATGTCCCCTATCACCTCTGCTTTTCAACATAGTGTTGGAAGTCCTTGCCAGAGCAATGAGGCAAGAGAAAGAAATAAAAGGCATCCAAATTGGGAATGAAGAAGTTAAATTATCACTCTTTGCAGATGACATGATGCTATATATAGAAAACCCTAAAGACTCCACCAAAAAGCTATTAGAAACAATCAACGAATATAGTAAAGTTGCTGGCTACAAAATCAATGTACAAAAGTCCATTGCATTCCTATACAGTAACAATGATATCTCAGAAAAAGATATACAAAAAACAATTCCTTTTGCAATTGCAGAAAAAAGAATAAAATACCTAGGAATAAATTTAACCAAGGATGTGAAAAAACCTATATGCTGAGAACGATAAGACATTTTTAAAAGAAATTGAAGAAGACACAAAGAAATGGAAAGACATTCCATGCTCATGGATTGGAAGAATCAACATAGTTAAAATGGCCATATTACCCAAAGCAATATACAGATTCAATGCAATCCCCATCAAAATCCCAATGGCATATTTTAAAGAAATAGCACAAAAAAATCATCAGATTTGTTTGGAACCACAAAAGACCCCGAATAGCCAAAGCAATGTTAAGTAAAAAGAACAATAATGGAGGTATCACACTTCCTGACTTTGGCTTGTACTACAGGGCTACAATAATCAAAACAGCATGGTATTGGCAGAAAAACAGACACATAGACCAATGGAATAGAATTGAGAACCCAGAAATAAAACCACATAAATATGGACAGATAATTTTTGACAAAGAAGCTAAAAACATACAATGGAGCAAAGACAGCCTCTTCAATAAATGGTGCTGGGAGAATTGGATAGCCACGTGCAAAAGAATGAAACTGGACTGCTATTTGTCACCATGTACCAAAGTTAATTCAAAATGGATCAAAGACTTAAGCATAAGACCTGACACAATAAACTGCATAGAAGAAAACATAGGTACTAAACTTATGGACCTTGGGTTCAAAGAGCATTTTATGAACTTGACTCAAAGGCAATGGAAGTAAAAGCTAAAATAAACGAATGGGACTATATGAAACTTAAAAGCTTCTGCACAGCAAAAGAAACCATTGACAAAATAAAGAGGCCACCAACTGAATGGGAGAAGATTTTTGCAAACAGTGCCTCCGATAAGGGGCTAGTATCCAGAATATACAAGGAACTCATGCAACTCAACAACAAAGAAACAAACAACCCAATTGAAAAATGGGCAGAGGACTTGAAGAGACATTCCTCCAAAGAGGACATACAAATGGCAAATAGACATATGAAAAAATGCTCAACATCACTAATCATCAGAGAAATGCAAATAAAAACCACAATGAGATATCACCTCACCCCAGTCAGAATGGCTATCATCAACAAGACAAATAGTAACAAATGTTGGAGAGGCTGTGGAGAAAAGAAACCCTCATACACTGTTGGTGGGAATGCAGACTGGTGCAGCCATTATGGAAGGCAGTGTGGAGGTTCCTCAAAGAATTACGAATAGAATTGCCATATGACCCAGCAATCCCTCTCCTGGGTATCTACCCAAAAATCTGAAAACATTTAGAGATAAAGACACGTGTGCTCCAATGTTCATTGCAGCTTTGTTTACGGTGGCCAAGACATGGAAACAACCAAAATGTCCTTCGATAGATGAATGGATAAAGAAGTTGTGGTATATATACACAATGGAATACTATTCGTAAGAAAAGATGATATAGGAACATTTGTGACAACATGGATGGATCTTGAGAGAGTAATGCTGAGCGAAATAAGTCAGACAGAAAAAGCAGAGAACCATGTGATTTCACTGATATGTGGTATATAAACCAAAAACAACAAAAGAACAAGACAAACAAATGAGAAACAGAAACTCATAGACACAGACAATAGTTTAGTGGTTGCCAGAGGGTAAGGGGGGTGGGGGTGGGAGATGAGGGTAAGGGGGATCGAATATATGGTGATGGAAGGAGAACTGACTCTGGGTGATGAACACACAGTGGGATTTATAGATGATGTAATACAGAATTGTACACCTGAAATCTATGTAATTTTACTAACAATTGTCACCCCAATAAATTTAATAAAAAAAAATTACCTCAAAGAAAGAAAAAAAAATAGTACATATGTCTTTGCTCAGATTCACCTGTTTAGTGAGGCTATTGTACTTAAAATTATTCCCCTTCCAGATTACTTCATAAATCATATAAATGTCTAGTATGCTGTACACCTTAAACTAATATAAAATAATATTGAATGTTAAATGTAATTGAAAAATAAAATTTAAAATTTATAATAAAAATTGGAGTAAATAAATAAATAAATAAAATTGTTCCCCTCACTTGCTTTATTGCCCCCCTACTCTACTATCTTCAGAGTTAGAATACTATGTAACTTACGTGTTTATTTTAGTTTTTGGCTTCTCTCACTAGCATGTAAACCTTACCAGGGGAAAGATCTTTGATCTCCAGCACCCAAGAGTAGTGTAAAGCACATATTAACAGAAGGCGCATGCACACATGGATGAATGGACTCATAAAAAGGGCTTTAACAAGTGCTTCAAAGGGTGGTAGAGAGGATTTGAAGACTTATAAAATTGTCCAGCCTTGACCCACTATATACTCAGTAAATGTTAGTTGGACTTGATTTTCAAATATAAGGAGAAGAAAACATTGTTTGAAAGCCAATCCAATTTGAGCCAAGATCTACAGTTTTTTTGTGACCCAATGGTCCTGTTTTCAGCAACTCCCTCACAGAAAACATATACTCTAGGGAGGCACCATCTGACTGAAAAAGTAACTCTGCTTTAAATGACAGTTGCCATGGCTAACAGGATGTCTGTAGCCAACAAGGAAAGATAGTGTTTACTTGCTGGCTGGGATTACAACACCTGATAACAGGAGGAAGCAAGCCAAAAGGGATGGAAGCAGATGGAAGAGCTGAATGTGCCAGAGAAACCAATACCTTCAGTAAGGCAAGGGCTGTGGAAAATGTCCTGCATACAGATATAACAGTTGGCCACATAGCTGAGATGATGAAATCAAAGACCAAATACAAGTTTGATGAACCAGAATTTTAGGAGAACCATCCTGAACAAAGCCATATTGATTTGCCCAACTCAGAGGCAATCTGAATCTTGTTTGCTTGGAGATCAAAGATTAAACTCATCAGAAAAGTCTACTTCATTGATGGGAACAGCTGTGAATGTAGCCAAGACATTTGTACTCTACTCTTTTTTTAAACTTCACAAAAATGAATATGTAAGTTATATATGATTCCACAAGGGGGCATAATAGAAGCAAAAATAAAAATTGGTATAATTTAATTTTCTCCCGTGCCATTTTAACCTAGTAATTTAACAAACAACTTTAAAATCTCAAAACAGTTAACATGATAGATCACTATTTAATCAAGAATGGATATTTATTATCAGGGGGATCACTTTGTAAATTACAAAAGATGTCTAACCACTATGCGGTTCATCTGAAATTAATATAATATTGAATGTCAACTGTAATTGAAAAAAAAGAAAAAGAGAAAAGAAAAAATATACGTATTCCATTAAAAAAGAATGAATATTTTTCTACAATTTCTCAATGTATTTTTAAAAAACAGGAAAAAAGCACTGTATAAGAATGATACCTTCCAAATGTTCATAATTCTCTAAAACTATTTTAACATTATCAAAGAGGATGTTTGAGAATATATAGCATCTAACAGAAAGTTTTTTGTTCTCTACACATCCAAAACAAAAGGGAAATATCTCAAAATAGACAATTAGAAAGTATATATAGTATAATTCCATTGGTGTCTTTAAAAATCCAAAAGTATATGTGTTTGTGTGTGTGCTCATGTGTATTTACACAGCATTTATTGCATAAATATTTATACACACAGCTATTTATTCAACATTATTTATTAATCTCCAACTATGTGGCTGGCCCTAGAAATATGACTGTGAACAAAATATTCAAATTTCCTCTCTCATGGAGCTTACAAGTCAGAGAAGAATGACCAAAAAAAAAAAAGTAAATTATGAGTTAATTTGAGGTAGTAATATGATTGAGAGAGGGAAAAAAAAAGAGTTTAGAGAGTGATGGGAAGTGGGTTCTCTGAAGAGTTAACAGTAGAATTGAGATCTGAATTCCTGCCCATACAAAGATCACACATATAAGGAAATGCTTAGAAACAGCCTGGGGTGATATTCACTGAATTGTTAATGTTAGTTAATTCTGAAGAGAAGAGAGAAGGTTGTGGGGGCTTGGAGTGGTGGTGTGGTGGGGATAGGCAAGAAAAGAACAACTTGAATTTCTTACAAATCTACATACAAACAAGTAGATTGCTGACTTGTTTGTATGTTTTTATAACAGAACCATGAATCTGTGTATTGTGTAATTTAAGCAGATTCTTTTAAATGGCAAACCAATAAGAAAGAGAAAAGAACGAAAACATCAAGGCTGTTCATGGTTTATGGACACGGTTGCAAGGACATACAGATATGCCAGAATGATAGAGACATGAAGGTACAGGCCTCTTTTTCTGACCAGGTGTCCTGGGTCTGAATAGAGTTACATTAATACATACATAAATAAATAATGCAATGATAATAGAGAAAAGGATTATTGTACTGACCTGTTTACTTGTCTTCCTGCCATCTGTGTCCCTTCCCTCTTGCATGCCACTCTTGGATTTTTGGTTTTTGAACGTTATTCTCATCATGTGAATTCTCAGCTCAAAACCTACTCAGAGGCCCTGTTTGTCATAGGCTCAAGTCCATATCCCTCAGCCTGGTATTCGGGGCTCTTTGCATTTTGACTGAGTTCACCTGTTAACTTTTCAGCATTATTCCAAATCATGATTTCTCATTCTAGCAAGGCTGGGCTGTCACTGTCCTTCTCAAATGCTGTGCACATTACCCTCCTTCCTACTGTTGCTTGAGGACCATATCCTGACCACTCCGCTCCTTCCCCTCCAGCGTCAATTATTAAAATCATACCCAATAATTAAAAATTCAGCCCAACACCCTAATAATCTAAGCTCAAAATTTTCTTTCCCTTTAACAAATTATTTTGCAAAGACATACACACAGACTTCAAAAATCAGGTATCAGTGCGAACTCATAAATTTAAAAAATAAATAGGTAGGGAGACAGAGAGATAGATAATTATAGATATATGTGTATGTAGTGGTTAGTGTACATACATGTATTTTCTAACTCTATTCACTGAGAGGCTAGAAGCAGTGACATCCCAGTAGCAAGGAGCATACTCAGTATCCAGATATTGATTTCTAAATTCCATCATCCAGTACAAGAAACTGTTTGATTCCAAGGCCAAGGGCAAGGAGAGTGAGAGATGAACCTGGAGTGTTTTGTAGTGCTAGAAAGTAGAGCAACAAAATAAATAAGGATAGTATTGAATTATAATCCCCCAATAAATAATTTTCCATAAATCCATACAGACATAAATAAATAACATTAAATAAATGAATGGGGAGAAATTAAAATCTTTTCTTACAGAAGCATCTACATTAATACATGTAGAAAGAATGAGGGAAATAGAAAATCATCATTAAAACACCATAGTACTAATTACCACAGGTAAGATCTACCAGTGAATGCTAAAATTAAAGAATGAAAGTTTAACAATAAATGATATTTGCATGGCTCCAAAGTGTCTCCTCCAAAATATTTGGTAACTACAAAAGAGGAAATAATAAATTTACCATGGAGAATATTGGCAGATGTCATCTCAGCCAAGTGATTGAGGTGCACATCAGTAGTAGCACATATTCAACATCATGGACGCCCAGATATGAGACACAAGACACTTCACCTCAATGTAATCATGAGAAAACATCAGACACCCAAATTGTGGGACTTTGTACAAAATAATTGACCAACACTCTTCAAAGATGTTAAGCATGAAAAGACAAGGAAAGACTGAGGTACATAACCTCAATGTAATCATGAGAAAACATCAGACACCCAAATTGTGGGACTTTGTACAAAATAATTGACCAACACTCTTCAAAGATGTTAAGCATGAAAAGACAAGGAAAAACTGAGGAGCTATCACAGACTAGGGGAGATTAAGTAGACATTACAACACAATGCAATGCAATGTAGGATCCTCGACAGGATTTTGGAACAAAAGAAAGACATGAGTGGAAAAACGGGTGAAGCTGAAGTAAACTCTACAGTTTAGTCAATAGTATTGTACCAAAGTTAATTTCTTTGTTTTGATAAATGTTCAGTTGTTATGTAAGATGTTAACACAAGGGGAAGCTTGGTGAAGAGTCCTGGAAACCCTCTGGACTCTTTGCATCTCTTCTGTACATCTAAAATTATTTCAAACTGAAAAAGAAAAAAAATACAAATACACACATACATTCCTGTGGCCTATACCAGAACCAATAATTCAGAATCGGGAGGTACGGCCTGAGAATCTGCATTTTAAACAAACCTCTCAGATGATTCCCATGCACACTGAAGTTTAAGAGCAACTGATCTAACACTAACCATGTTCGTTATTTGCATTGTGAATATGTAGGGTTATTGCTTCATGTTTGGTGAAAATCAGCGTAGTAGAGCAGAAGGAACATGAGTTCTGGGATCAAAGAGCCCTGTTTTCATCTAGGTGCTGCTATTTACTAGTGGTGACCATAGGGAAGCTACTTAAGTTCATCTGTTAAGTGGAGGTAATACCACCTTAGCAGTGTTGTTGAGGCACTGGCAACAATGAATATGAAATTCCCAGAATGATGCTTAACACCTAACAGGTGCTAAATAAACAAAGCGATTATTATTCCTTTACATTTATAAATTGCCTTATTGACAAAAACATCTGCTGATTGAATATTTAGTATAGATGTGTGACCTTGGGCAAGTAACTTAACCTCTCTGGTGTCTCAGTTTCATCACCTATAAAATGGAGATTATAATAGTACTACCACATTAAGTTGTCAGGATTAAATGAGTTCATACGTGAAAGCTACTTGAATAATACCTAGCACACGTTAAGTGTTATATATGTGTTTACAAGTTTATAACTATTTAGTCAAGATAGTAAATTTTCTACCTAGTTATTTTATAGGATTATTGTTTACATAGACATCTTGGGCTATTGCCTGTTTTAACCATGGTTTTACATCTTTTAGATTTTCACCTCTGTTTACTGGAGGATCTCTCAGAGGTTACCCAGCCATCAGCAGAAATATTCATTATTAATATTATCTGACTTTCTCCCTTTTCTCAATAATTATTGTCTCTGGAAGAGCCTTATTCAACATAGGTCCAGTGTGCAATTTTTGAAAAAGAGTGTGACAGAATGGTAGAGGAAAAGATAATTTTATCAAATTGAAAATATGTGTTGAAATGTAGAATTCCCTTTCCTTTCTGATTTTGGCTTGGGGACTTAGGAATTTTGGCCCCAGAGGAGAAAGTTCAGACTGCCCTAGAAGCCCTATTCTATCCAGTTTATCTTTCTGTGAGGAAAGGAGTGAGGGCACCAAACATTTTCCCAGAATCTACCCCCCAGGAGAAAGTTCTCTGTTAGGAAAGGACGTGGGTAACAGAGGGGATGCTGTTCATACTCCTTTCTTGGCAAAGATGGCCTCTCAGTTAGCCTTGATAGACATATTACCTAGAGAAATTTGTGCTCCAGGAATGACTAATGCTTCAAAACAAGAAAAGGAAAGTTCTTAATGAATAAACTTAACGAAGGATGTGAAGGACCTATACACCATAAGTTGCAGGACATTATTAAAAGAAATTGAAGAGGACACAAAGAAATGGAAAGATATTCCATGTTCATGGATTGGAAGAATCAACATAGTTAAAATGTCCATGTAACCCAAAGCAATATACAGATTTAATGCGATCCCCATAACAATCCCAATGGTGGTTTTCAAGAACTAGAACAACAGCAAAAAAAAAAAAATCATCAGATTTGTATGGAATCACAAAAGACTCCAGCTAGCCAAAGTAATCCTGAGAAAAAAGAACAGGCCAGAGGTATCACACTCCCTGATTTCAAATTATACTACAAGTGACAATAATCAAAACAGCATTGTATTGGCAGAAAAATGGACATACAGACCAATAGAACAGCATTGAGACCCCAGAAATAAACCCACATATGTATGTGCAAATAATTTTTAACAAAGGAGTCAAAAACATACAATGAAAAAAAAAAGAAATCCTCTTCAATGAATGGTGCTAGGAAAATTGGAAAGCCACATGCAAAATAATGAAAATAGACTGCTATTTCACACCATACTCAAAAATTAACTCCAGGTGGATGAAGGACCTAAATATAAGATCAGAAACAATAAACTGCATAGAAGAAACAAAAATAAATGAATGGGACTATATCAAACTAAACAGCTTCTGCACAGCAAAAGAAACCATCAACAAAACAAAGAGGCAACCAACCAAATGGGGAAGATATTTACAAACAACACCTCTGATAAGGGGCTAATGTTCAAAATATATGAAGAACTCATACAACTCAAAACAAAGAAACAAACAATCCAATTGAAAAATAGGGAGAGGACCTGAACATCAGGTCAGTTCCAAAAAGACATACAAACGGCCAACAGATATATGAAAAGATGCTCAACTTCATTAATTATTAGGGAAATGCAAATCAAAATGACAATGAGATACCATTTCACACCTGTTAGAATGCCTATTATCAAGACAAGTAATAACAAGTGCTGCAGAGATTGTGGAGGAAACGGAACCCTCATGCATTGTTGGTAGGAACATAAACTGGTACATCCACTATGGAAAACAGTATGGAGGTTCCTCAAAAAAATCAAGAATAGAATTAGCATATAACCCAGCAATTCCTCTCCTGGGTATCTACACATAAATTTGAAAACATTTATTCATAAAGATATATGTATCTCTGTGTTCATTGCAGCATTATTCATGGTGGCCAACACAACCAAAATGGAAACAACTAAAGTGTGCTTCAGTAGATGGTTGGATAAAGAAGATGTATATATACCCAATGGAATACTACTTGGCCATAAGAACAGGTGAACTACTGCCATTTGCAAAAACGTGGATGAATCTTGAGATTATTGTGCTAAGCAAAATAAATCAGACAGAAAAAGTCGAGAACCGTATGACTTCACTCATATGTGGGATATAAAACTAAAAGCAGCAAATGAACAAGATAATCAAACAAACAAAAACTCATAGACCGAGACAACACTTTAGTGGTTACCAGAGGGGAAGAGGCAGGAGGGACGTAGAAAAGGATAAAGGTGGTCATATATATGGTGATAGAAGGAGATTTGACTTTGGGTGGTGTACACACAGTGCATTGTACAATTCTATAGTACATCATCTATAATACAACAGATGATGTACTATAGAATTGTGCACTTGAAACCTACATAATTTTATTAACCAATGTCACCCTAATAAGTTTAATAAAAAAGAATTCTTGAAATTTAAACATTCAAAAATGAATTTTAAAAAAGCTCCCAAAACTTGAAGAGAAAGACAATAGGAGAGAAAAAATTGGAAAATTAAGGTATCACTCTAGGAGGCCTAACATCTGACTATCTGTAGTTCAGAAATAAACAGTAAAGAAATAGGGGAAGGAAATAATTTTTAAAACTACATTAGAAAATAACTCAGAACCAGAGAATATGAATCTCCAGATTGAGAATGTCCTTCAAAGAACCAAAATAATGAATAAAAAGGATTCCACCATGCATATGCTTGTCACCCTTCAGAATCCTCTATGGAATGAAGTATCTAAAGCTTCTAGAAAGAGAAAGAGAAGGGGAGAAATTCTCATACAAAGACTGGGCATAAGAGGGCATCATATTTCACAGCAGCAGTATAGGAAATGGTATAGAAGAAAATTTGGATTTAAACAAACTGAAATAGAAGTGACAAAATCAAAACCATAGCAGAAATGTTGACAAACCTCTCTCAATTTTGGATAGATGAGGTGGACAAACAACTTAAACAGTTATAGATTACCGTAATATGATGTGTTTGGTTTGATAATTAAACAAATACACATGTACTATTTAGTTGTCTCAGGATATTAAAAAAGTTGATCATGTACCAGGCACTGTAGAAAATGTCAATAAATACCAAGGTCGGATGTTGAGAAAAAAAAAAACAGACAGGAAAGTTAAAAAAGGACAGGGACCTGATATAATTGTGGAAGTGAAAGATTGTCTTGGAAAAACTCCTCAAATATATTGGGTTTAGAGCAGTAAAACTTACAAAGATAGAAATAGGTGAGTAAACACCATAGAGTACATTGTATAAAATATAAAATGTTTTTAACAACTTTTAAGTGTACAGTTCCCTGGCATTTTGTTGCAACAACAACAGAACCTTGTTGCACAACCACCACCACCCTCTCAGTCCAGAACTTTTTCATCTAACCAAACTGAAACAGTGTCTGTATTTCTTGTGCCTTTCCATAGGGAGCATCATTTCTTTACTCAATCTGACTTAGCATATATGGAGGCTGGGACTTGCTGATTCTGTATACTGGAATTGTGGCTAATTTAGTTATGTTCAAATCTCTGTTTTTCATATATGGCCAAAAAGAAAAAGAAAAAAAAAAACGTGTTCCTTTTTTTCTTCTTCTTCTTGAGACCTTGTCCTTTCCTCCTCTCGGTTTCCACCTCCGGCTTTAACCCTCTTTAACTACTTTTTCCTTCTCATGATTATCACTAACGTCATTTTCCAAATGTTTCTTCTCTGGAGTTCAGTTCTACTTGAATCTAAATGGCTTCTTTGTCTTTGCTTCTCTTCTGTCCTTCCCTCCTCCAGCTCCCTTTTTATTCCTTCAGTTTTCAGGGTCTTTTAGAAATCGTTGAGAGGTAAGGAAATGGAATACTTAATGACCCAGACCTCCCGTCAACAGAGGCCTGGAGTGGGACACACTGGACCACACAAGCAAAAGAAGGATATTCAGTGTGGTAGGTATTATGTGTGTTTTTCCTTCAGGAACGTGGGTCATCTATACCTCAGTTATTCACAGACCTCATTTTTCAGGACCTGTCCTCTTCCACCGTCAGCCTTGAAGCATATTTAAAGTTGCAATGATTCTAAAAAAGTTCATCAGTTGAATTCTGTAGTTTGGGTAAATATTTATGGATGCCGAAGATACAAACCAGGCATTGTGCTAGGCACACAGGCTTTAGAGGTTAACTAGACACAGAAGATCCCTGCCTTCAAGGAGTTTCTATTCTAATTGGGGGATGCAAGCAATAAATAAGCAAAAATTTTAAAAAGGGCCAGTTGTTATGAGAAGTGATAGAAATATAAGTAGGGTAGTGTGATGAAGATACTAGAGAGGGAAAAAGGAGGGAGCTCTTTGGGAAAGACTTACTGAGGAAGTGACGTCTGAGCTCAGATCTGAAGGATGAGTCAGAGCTGGGTGTTCAAGAATAAAAAGTGAAAAGCTCTGCCTTGCATCTGGGGAGGTTTTGATAGCACTTGACTAAAAGCCTGGGCAATTGCTTATCGTAAATCACAGGAGCCCCACAGAGCTTAATCTTCAGATCCAATTAAGGGGGCAGAAATGTGAAGTTACTCTCATTCCTTTACATCAACAGACATGATTAGGGAAATATAATTTATTTTCACACTAATTATAGTTTTGATACTTTAAGCAATTACCTAAAACAATACTTCACAAACTTTGAAAATGACTAAGGCATCAGGAGTTGCACACGTGTTTTGGGATCAATAAAGAGACTGTTTTGAAGCATATCAGACGCCCTTATCTTCTTCACCTCAGGTGTCACGAACTTAGGGAGTGAAGTGAGAGAAAACAATCCAAGATGAATCCTCTATTACATGAGAAATTCAGAAATTCAAAGTTTTTACTTTGGGTTTTCTTTCTGAAAGAGGGCACTTATGTGTTAATTTCTACCCAAGCAAAGACATAAGAGCATCTCTGACAGAGAAAACGCCGGCTGTAGGCAGAAAGTGAATTAGGAGCTCATTGGCTCCCTATTAAGCTTATTTTACTCCCCACCCTCTGCTGACTTGGACAGTTACAGAGCCATAACGAAAAGTTTAAGACCCTCAAGCCAGAAGAACTTTAGGTTGTGCCAGGAGGTGGAAGAATGCCACTGCAGAAGGCTAGGTTGGAGAGATGGACAGAGCACATCCATCCTACAGAGCCTTTTATGGACTGCAGTACATGTGTGACTAAAGTGCAGTGAAAAGTCTTAAAGGGGTTTAAAGATGAAAGTGAGGTCATCTAATGTAAGTTTTTTTAAAATGCCCCTTGGACATTTCATAATAATATAAGGATCAATCCATCAGGAAGATATAACCACCTTAAATGAGTATGAACCTACTAGGAGTTTCCAAATCTACAAAGCAAAACCACACTTAGCAAGTAGAGAAATAGGCAATCCACAGAGTTGGAGACTTCAGCACTCCTCTTTTGATAACTGACTATGATTAGTGTGAAAATGAATGATGGTTCCCAGGTCGTATCTATTGGTGTAAGTGAATTGGCAGTAACTTCACATTTCTCTCTTTCTTTGTGTCTGAAGATAAAACTCCATGGAGCTTCTGTGGTTATAGCAGACAGACAGAACATCAGTAAGGATATAGAAGTCCTTACACTACTGTCAACAAAATGACCTAATCAACATAGAATTTAAAATAAACATTCTCTCCTAATGTATGAGAAACATTCACAAAGATAGACCATATGCTGGGCCATAAAACAAGTTTCAATAGATTTGAGAGGATTGAAATCATGCAAAGTATGTTCCCTGACTACAAGGGAATTAAATTAGAAATGAATAATAAAAAAGTATCTGGAAAATCTCAAACATTTGGAAATCAGACAACACACTTGTAAAATAATCCATGGGTCAAGGAAGAAATCATTCCTCTGGCTGCTCTGTGAGGAATAGATTGGAGGGAGCCAGTGTGGACACACGGAGACTGGTGACTGGACCTTCCAGAATCCTAGAGGCACTGGGGTGATGCCTTGGATTCAGGTTAAGGCAGGAGAGAGGAAGACAATGGCCCATTCGGATGTATGTTGGAGGTAGAAGCTACGGGACTTGCTGAGGATTGGATGTGGGTGATGCAGGTAGGAGAAGAAGCATCAGACCTAGAGGTTTCAGGCTCAAATCATTTAACATCTCCCCATTGCTCTTGGGATAAGTCCAAATTTGTCACCATAGCTTCTGTTTGGGCCCTTGCCCACTTTGCCAGCCTCTTACCACCTCTGGTTCTCCCTCTGAACCTCCAGCCCCACCAACCAACTTGCCAGCCTCCCTATGCCATGCTCTCTCTTGGTCACTGGCATTTTCATATGCTGTTTCATTTACCTTCAACACTCTTCCCTGCTCTTCACTTATTTATCTCTCACTGTAGATGTCACTTCTTCTGGGAAGACTTCCCTGCTTTCACTCCAGGCTGGTTTAGGGCCTCTGCTCTGTGCTTTTGTGTGACCCCATCAGCATCTGCACCTCACTTTGCTTTGCCTCTTATCTGTTTCTCCTACTAAAGCTCCTTGAGAACTGAGAATATACCTCATTCTTTCACTACTACTATTATATCTAGTTACTCATTACCTGGGCTGTGAGTCAAGGATTAACCCCCATGAGAGAGGGTTGATAAGAATACCACACAGCATTTTACTGAGTCCTTCCTCTGTGTGTGCCAGGGGCTTTGCATGCATTATCTCATTTAATCATCCCAGCAGCACTATGAACTGGGTTATCAATCACTTACAACATGAGGGAATGGAGGTTTAAAAGACTTAAGCAGCTTGTCCAAGACCGCACTTTCTGTTAGTAATGGAAACAGAATTTGAGCACAGGTAGTTAGATTTTAAACCCAAAACTCTCAGCTACAAAGTTATACTGTCAAAGTCGAAACAGGGTTGGAATAAAACACACTTGAAGATGATCCAGTGAGCCCCTGAAAATCTTGCTTCCTGTGGCTGGGCTAAAGCCCTCACACAGCACAGGGAACCAGTGAGATTCACTGGAGGCAGCTGCCCAGATTGAGGCAGTGAGTGGAGCAGAGGCTGGAACCCGCACTGCCGACAGCAGCATTGTGCATGAAGAGCTCTTGTGTGCTCCCTCCCCCCACCCCTCCTTCTCAGAAAACAAAGGCCTCATTTCTAGTGCTGACTAATTTTAGTAAGAGAATTAGAATGGCTAATTTTATATCCTTTTGGTAAATATTCCTCTTCCCATTATAATGTGGCCAAATATTCCTCTTCAAATTAATACCAGCAATTATTGCTACAGAATTAGCCTCCAGAGACACAATGTTATAGATACAAAATGGGGTTTTCCCCTGGTCTTTGTTTTTTTCAAATAAAGAATTTGAAAACGCTTTATATACTTGTTTACTGCCAATGTAATATGTGGATTATGATATTAGAAGTTTCATTTCTTCTCTGCTTGACTGTCTATATAAAAGGCTTTTTGTGATCGGCATGTTTTGAAGTAATGTGAATGGTAACTAACTATACATCTTACTTCAAAAGGGAAAACACAAAGACAGTAGTAACACTGCTACTTATTATGTACCATGTATGAGCCACTGTACTGAGTACAGTGTGTTTTATTTCACTGGATCATTGTGACAGTTTGGGGAGATGGGTGGTGGTGGCATTGCTTTCCACTTTTTACCTATAGGGAATGGATGCCTGCAAAGACTGAAGAATTTGTCCAAAGACACAAGGCTAAGGGGTCATGATGCCAGGATTTGAACTCAGGAATGCCAGGTTCAAGATTCTTAAGGACTATCCTCTGTCACATCACTGATATGTACCATATTAGGGCTACTTTTGTATATCTGCATATCAAAAAGAGCACACCCAAATTTTGTATGCTTAGTTTAACAAGCTCACACCTATGTAGCTATCATTATGTCCAAGACCTGGACAATGTCACCATCACCCCATCACACCACCAATGTAGTCTGTCCGAGGACCATCACCAACATCTTTATATTCAGGGATAGCAGATACACGGGAGGGAAAAAGGGAGAAAAAAGAGGGAGGGAGCTAGGCTTCAACAACTACAAACTCCAATACTTACCTTCGACAGCCAGAAAGGAATGGCACACATCAGGTGCAATCTCAGTTAATAGTTAAAGGTAACCCCATTCTGTTGCTCTCCTTGGAGTTGCCATTATTTTTTTCTCTTTCCTCTTACATTGCACATCCAATCCATCAGGAAATTCCGTTGGCTCTATCTTCAAACAATATTTAGGCTTTCACAACTTCTCACTCTCTGGGTTGTTACCACCTGGGCCAAAGCCATCATTGCTTCTTCCCTGAATTATTAAAATACCTTCCTGACTGGTTTCCCTGCTTGCCCTGGGCTCCCCAATCTTTTGTTCTCGATGCAGCATCCAAAGTGATTCTTTTATCTAAGTCAGATCATGTCACTCCTCTGTTAAAATCCCTCCAATGGCTCCCATCTCACTCAGATTAAAAGCCAAAATTCTTCCAAGGGCAAACAAAGCCCTAAGTAACTGGCCCCCTTTTACCTGTCTAGCCACACCTCTGGCTCTTCTTCCCATAGCTCACCGAGGCCCAGCCACATGGTCCCTGCTGTTCTGAGAGTGTATGCCACCGTGCTCCTTCCTTATTTCCACTTGCTCACTTCCTTCCAAGTGAGGCTCTCCCAACCAACTATTTAAAATTGCAAATTCCTCCACACATGGAACCCTTAGTCCCTTCCCCTGCTTTATTTTTCTCCTGCTTATATACTATATAATCCATATATTTCTCTTGTTTATTATCGGACTCTGTCATGAAGGCAGAGAATTTTGTCTGTCTCAGTCACTGCAGGTCACATCTGGCACCTAGAGGACCCTTCGTAAATATTTATTCTATGAATGAATGGAGAATGGATGGGGTGCCTATGGCCAAGCACCAGCACATTTTTCCCTTGTAGCATGTAGGCTGTTCTAGATTTGTCAAAAGAAGACAGAAATTCAAATATTTTTGTGAAACTCCAGTTTTTAAAAAATGTCAACTAATTCAAAATTTTAAAATAGGCTATGTATAATATTTTTTAAAAAATCTATCTGTGAGCTGAATTGGACCCATAGGTCCTAGTTTGCAATCTCTAGTTTAGGCTGAACTGGCTTTGCCATCTTTACTGAAGACGTGCAAGTTTTCCAAAACCAGTAGCCATAAATGTATTGAAAAGATTTTCTTCCTTGTTCCTCAGTCCTAGTCCAGAAAGTGTGTGTCCAGAATCAAACCTCATCAAAGGCAGCATTAGTTATGGTAAAGGATCAGTAAAGGGCTGCCCACCTGTGAGGGTTCACATCGAGGCCTTGGTGGTGGCATCTGGTGGGACCAACACTGCTGTTCAAGTGTCCCTCAAAGCTTGTCACTGTCTTTTAGACTCGTGAAGCCTCCAGGTCACATCCCAGGCAAGGCGACCAGGGCAAGCCTGGCAGAAAACTATGACCTAAAGTAGGTTGGTAGACTAGGACCCTCTGAGGTATGCCTCCTTGTAGGCCAACATCCAAAAGTCTGATCATACCTGTGTTAGTGAAGATGAAGGGAAAGAGGCACTCTCTTACATTGCTAGGGGAAACCTAAATCAGTCCACTTCAAGGCAAGTAGTTTGATAATATATATAAAATTGACAAATGTGTGGTATTCTTTAAGTAATTATATATTAATGAATTTATCCTACAGGTATACTCATGTGTGTTTGAAATGAATTAATATGAAGTTTTACATTGTGACACTGCAATAAAAGAAGCTTGAGAAAAATCTAAGTGTTCTACAGTAAATGACTGGATAAATTTGGTAGATCAACACAATGGAATGCTATACAGGAATAAAAAATAATAAATAAAATTTTAATGTATTGATATGGAAAGTCCTACATTTATTGCTTATTTGAAAAAATAAAACAAGTGGGCTGATGACATCATGTATGCTATGCTACCATTTGTAGCATAAAAGAGGGAATTGCATACACATAGCTTTTTATTCTTATATGCACAAAATATGTCTGGCACAACTCAGAGCAATTCAATAACACTAGCTTCTTCTAAGGAGGGGACCTGGTGACAGAAGGACAAGGAAGAATAACTTATCAAGGAATTTAACATATTTTTATTTTTAACCATGTAAATATTTACTGAGTTAAAAAGAAAAAGAAATGCCATATTATGTTCTTAGAAATGTCACAAAAAGATACCCATTGTAGCATTGTTTATAATAGTGAAAAAGGAAAGCAATATGCATGTTACATAATAAGATATTGGTCAAATAAAAATTTTACACTATTTAAGATTGTTCTGATTTTATAAATTTCTGATACAACTTGTTTGTCTTTTTCTCTATTGATTGAAGATATTACCTGAAGCTTCATGATGGAATACCTCCATCCTTCAGGGTTTTTTTAAATTAAAATAAACTAATAAGAAAAATGTATTGGGGTGACAATTGTTAGTAAAATTACATAGATTTCAGGTGTACAATTCTGTATTACATCATCTATAAATCCCATTGTGTGTTCACCACCCAGAGACAGTTCTCCTTCCATCACCATATATTTGATCCCCTTTACCCTCATCTACCACCCCTCTCCCCTCTTTCCCTCTGGTAACCACTGAACTATTGTCTGTGTCTATGAGTTTTTGTTTCTTTATTTGTTTGCTTTCAGTTTTATATCCCACATATCAGTGAAATCCTATGGCTCTCGACTTTTTCTGTGTGACTTATTTTGCTTTTTTTGAGTTTTCCTTTTTCAAGTTTTTTTGTTTTAACGAGGGGTGATAATACATTTATTTTATTGGAGAAAGTAATGATAGCTTTAACAGTAATAATGATTTAAGACCAAGGAAATAAATTAATTCAATAACCTTGAATTTTGGGGGTAGATGTCTGCATAACCCTCCGTTGATTAAAACATTAGTATTATATGGTTTTATTCAGGCCTTATTAGATAATCAACCATAAAGAGAAATTTGCACTGTTTCACATGGGTTGAAATAGTTTTCTCTTTCTTAATGATTCAGTGTTTCTAAATTAACTTTTTATTGAAACACCATGCAGTCTCTTGTTTCCTTAAAGACTTTCTAGAAAATTAATTTATTAGCCAAAATCCAGCAATCATTAGCATTATTTGACACATGAACTTGAACAGAAGACTTTTCTGTGCTTTAGTTTTCCTTCCCAGTAAAATAATATTGGCAGGATACCAAGCCCTTGGGATGGTCTTGGGCATGCAAGACATCACAACTGTATTTACATGTGACACATAATTAGCATTATAATATGCATTTACAATTTCTGTGTAGAGAGGTTGACTTTCCTCCACAGTACTCTGGAGTTGTGATTAAAAAAAAAAAAAAATGTCAGCACACTAATACTAATCTGTGGCAAAGTTTTTATTTTTCCATGGCAAAGTAAGAGGGAAAAGTAAGGATAATATGGGGGACTTTTGTTGTTGTTTGTATATTCAATTTAAAGAATTGATCCTAATTCTGAAATTAGGATCTTCAAGATGTTATAATGGATGTCAAAAAATATCTTTTATGAAATGGTAGACAATTATTATTTTTATTTTATTTTATTGGTTTGTAGAATCTCTTCCCCTAGTAGATGAGAAAGATAAATTCTGTGGCTAATCATGTAAGCTTTGAAATTATTCAAGAATGAAATCTCTATGATACCTGTATCGTATAGTACCATATTCATCAATCTTAAATATTGGGGATCCCAATAGAATATTGTCTTAGCTTGTCATAACAAAATACCATAGACTGGGTGGCTTAAACAGAAGAAATTTATTTTTTCACAGTTCTGGAGGCTGGAAGTCTAAAATCAGGGTGCCAGCATAGTCAGGTTCTGGTGAGAGCCCTCTTCTTGGCTTACAGAAGGCTGTCTTCTTGCATCATCTCATGGTGTGAAGAGTGAGCAAGCTCTCTGGTGAGGGTTGAACTTTCAAATGAATGAACACAGCAACAAAGTACTGTGGTTGTGTTCTTCCATCCTCCAATAAGGCCATCTGTCTTTTTCTTTTTTTTTGGTTTGTTTTGGTTTGGTTTGGTTTCCATTTACTCTTTTTTTAACGTTTTTTTTTTATTAGGTTCAGGTGCACAAAACAATGTAATAGTTAGACATTTATCATTTATATCCCTCACACAGTGACAACCCGCCTCCCCCATCCACTACCCCTCTGACATCTCACACAGCCATTACATTTCCACTGTCTCTATTCCTAATGCTGTACTCCGCTTCTTGTAACTATATACATATACACACATATATATGTATATGTATATGTATATGTATATGTATATGCATATAAAATTGTGGTTGACATTCATTATTGTTCAGCTTCAGCTTCAGGTGTACAGTGCAGTGATCAGGCATCTATATCATCCCTGAGGTGATCTCCCTAATGAGACAAGTGTCCATTGGACACCCTACAAAATCTTTACAACATTATTAATTACATTCCCCAAATAAGTCAAACAGAGAAAGACAAATACCTTATGATCTCACTTATATGTGGAATCTAAAGAAAAGAATAAATGAATGAGCTAATCAGAAACAGTCTCAGAGACTTAGAGGAAAAACTGAGGGTTGCTAGATGGGAGGAAGGGTGGGGATAAGGGGGAAGGTGAGGGGATTAGAAAGCACAGTCGGTAACCACAAGATTGTCACGGGGGTAAGAATGTCTTTTTCTTTTAGTTTTTTTTTTTTTTTTTTCTTGGAACAGCTAGGTTTCTGGTGTCTCTTATAAGGACACAATCTTATCAGAGGGCTCTACCCTCAAGACCTCTTCTAACCCTACTTACCTTCCAAAGACTCTATCTCCAAATACCATCACATTTGGGGTTAGCGCTTTAACATGTGAATATTGGAAGGACACAGACATTCAGTCCGTAACAAGTATTGTTATGGTGTTAGAATGATGGTAGGCCAGAGATCCAGGAGTATTCAGATTTTTTCTTGGTTAATCTTTACCTAAAATTGTGGAACAATGGCAAAATAAAGCAAATAACACTATCACTCTCTAAGGCTTTGTAATCTGAAACCCCAGGGCAAAACTCTGGTAAGCTAAGCAGTTACCAGAAGAGAAGTTATTTTCTTAAGGGGTTTGATTGAATGACCTACAACAGGTGTTGACAAACCACAGCCCATTGAGCCAAGAATGGTTTTTACATTTCAAATGGTTAAAAAAAATCAAAAGAAGATGATTTTGTGACATCTGAAAATTATATGAAATTCAAATTTTAGTGTCCCTAAATAAAGTTGTATTAGAATACAGCTAGGCTCATTCATTGTCAATGGCTGCTTTCATGCTACAACAACAGAGTTGAGCAGTTTTAATAAAGCCTAAATTATTTACTCTCTGGCCCTTTAGAGAAAGAGTTTGCCAGTCCCTGATCTGCAAACAAAACTGGCCAATGATTTGCCTTGCCTATTCCCAAGTCCAAATCTTAGCTCAAAATATCATTTCAAAAAGATGCAGAGCCATACCCATCAGCACTAGAAAAAATGGATCTAGAGACAGAGTATTTACCCCAAAGCCTGGCATGAAATTCATTTCAAAATTGTCCACTTCAAGTTGTCTAATGCCAGACCTAGTTATTCCAAGAAAAAACCTAAGAGAGAAAGACAGATGTCCTTTATTGGAAGATAGAAGAAGACAGTCACAGTAATTGGCTGATTTCTCATTCCTTTGAAAGTTCAGCCCTTGCCAAATATATTGGGTCCTGAATTGAACCTATCTAAACTGAGATTTATCTAACTCTGAGTCTTTACCTCTTTATTGACACTTATGGAGAAGGGAGGAGTGGGAGCTAAGAGTTGTTCCCTTTCTAGAATTCAACATTAGTCTATGAAATCGGTGGCATTGTTGAAATCAGACACTTTCTTTGTTTCTGACTCGTTTTTGTTTTGTTTTCTCCCTCTTTCCCCTCCCCAATACACACAAAGGTGATTTTAAAGGATGTGGACTCACTTCTCTATGTGGACACCGATGTTCTCTTTCTGAGACCTGTTGATGACATCTGGAAGCTTCTGAGGCAGTTTAATTCCACCCAGCTTGCAGCCATGGCCCCAGAACATGAAATCCCCAAGATCGGCTGGTACAGCCGCTTTGCTCAGCACCCGTTCTATGGCTCTGCAGGAGTTAATTCAGGAGTCATGCTAATGAATTTAACTCGTATAAGAAGTGCCCATTTCAAGGTAAGGCACTGTTTTATATTTCCTTGTTTAAAAATCGGTACGTTGTCTTTTCAACAGTGACATTCCTAGAGTTTCAGTGTGCTGATTTTGGAAGCAGGTGACTTGTAGGTGAAGATGGGAGGAGCCAGGGAAGAGAAAAGTATCTGGAAATATATAGAATATTTGTTTGTTCAGGAAAAGCCCAGGTGATTATGGAATTTAAAGCTTCAGCTGAGTTATTATTCAGGACCATTATGTTCCATCTCTGAATTCCATAATGTTTGAACTCTGTGTGTATTCGAAATTTCAAAAACCGTGGAAAAGTTCTTAGAATTACCCTAGGGGTATATTTACATAAGCACACTAGATAGTTGTACAAGGCTGTTCATGGCCCCATCATTTATCTTAGCAAACAACTGGAAAGAACCTAAGTGAACATCAGTAGAGAACTAGTGTAAAAAAATCTATCTATCTATCTATCTATCTATCTATCTATCTATCTATCTATCTGTCTGTCTATCTATCTATCATCTATCTATCTATCTGTCTGTCTAGATCTTCCTATTAAAAGTGTGAGGTAAATAAGTAAGATCCCTAAGACTACTGAGTGAAAAAATTTGAAATACAACAAAGCATATCATAGAGTGTGATCCCTTTTATGCTTTAGAGATGAGTGATGTTTGAGAAACTGCCTAAGAGATTATTAATTGTTAATTGTGGATACTTCTAGGGAAAGTGGGAATAGAAATTGTAGGAAGATAGAGGAAGAATATTTTTACTTTTTTATTTTAGATCTTTGTATGTTGTTTGAATATTTAGTCTGTGAATGTGTTGCTTTTATTTTTAAATTAAATAATTATTTTAAGATAAGGAAAGAGTATTTTTCCTTAAGATGCCTTAATTCTGCTATCTGTATTATGTTCCTTCACTTCAGAGGCAAGAATTAAGCATAAAAAAGAGGTTCGATCTGGGGCATGCTTTTCCTAAGTAGAAATCATAGTTCTAACTAACAATTCCTTTTCCATCTAGTACTCATGTGTACACCTGAAGCTCCACAGTCTACAGCTCTAATTTTGCTTTGCCCTATGACTTGGGCCAGTAAGACCTCTCCTCTATTTGCTTTTGGGGGGGGGGGAGGAGAAGGTGACCAGTCTCTCTATATGGTTTCTCAGCAAACAAGATATATTTGCTTTGCTTAAGCTGCTCTGATGTTTTCTCTTTTCCAGAACAGCATGATTCCAACAGGCTTGACTTGGGAGGACATGTTGTACCTTCTGTACCAGAAGTACAAGAATGCCATCACATGGGGAGACCAAGATTTATTAAATATTATTTTTTATTTCAATCCAGGTAGGTTCTCTTTCCAGAACGCCATTTGTATAGGAGTATGCCCACCTTGGCCCACAGAGCACATTCCAGCCTGGTCTGCTTCTTGAGGAAGCTTGAATTGTGTCTTCATTCCCCCCTCTAACCCTAACCATTTTCCCCACCCCAGCCATGAGCTGTGTCCTTTCATACACCCCCTGAGATCTCACAGATGTCGGTCCTTGTGCTGCTAACACAAAAGGCCAAATGTGGAAACCTCCAACACTGGACTCCGTTTTTTGAGAATCTCTTTTAGGTTTTGCCAGCACCATTCTTCTAAGAAGTATAGGGAAAATTAATGGGAAGCACAGAACTAAATGAAAACATTATAATCTAGGCAGGAGGCCCTCCACAGCCTGAATAATTGTTAGACTGAAGACTTGATTCTTGGGATCCTTAAAGTTAAGTGACTTGTTTAGAGGTAAAAGAGTCCACAATAAAGACTCAGATCCCTAAATCCCTCTTTCTTTTCATCTGGGGCAAATGAAATTCTTCTTATATTGTTAAGTCAATGAGTTGGTGGAGTTAGGGAAGGGAGGGCGACAAAAATTTCTGGTCTATGATTTTATTTTTACACCTAAAGCTAACAAAATATTTTCCTTTTTTTTCTTGCTAAAACTTTACTTAATGTCGTTAAAATCTAAACCATGTTTTTCCTTGAGAAAGATCTTTGGGGGAAAAACCCTCTCACCCCAATCTTCTCCGGCCTTTCCTTTGTCTTTAAAAAATCCTGAAGTAGAGAATCCTGTTTATAAAGACTTCGGGCTATGGTTGCATATCAACCTGGAAGTACCTACTAAGCACTTTTTTTTTTTTTAACAAAACTCTGAAATAAAACCTAATCTCATATGTCTTTGCATCAGAAAGGATCAAATCCTGGAAATGAAAAAAAGCATGTTGATACAGAGTTTCTGGGAAAGATTCCCAATATTCCTTCATTAGACAAAGGGACTATTTTAGCCATTCACTGGTGGCATATTTTAATCCTTTCCACTCTGATATTAACAGGGTTTGTAAAGTGTATACCTCCTCCTTTTTCTTGTTAAGCAGATTTCATATTTTTTCTAGGTGTAGATGTGTTGGTTAGGACTCTTGGCTGCACGTAAAAGAACCTTGGCGTTAGTCTAAGTACAAAGGATACCTTTTTTACAAGCAAACCGCTGTCCCATAGAAACCAAGGGCAGAAAGGCCAGCAGGCTCAGCCCAGGACCTGAAGCAGGAAAAGGAAAACAATGAAGAATCCAGGTTGGACTTTCTCCTACTGAGTCAGTATAGTCCTTCCTTTGAGGACTCGCATTCTCTCATCCTCAGACCTTAAAGCAAAGTACCAAGGTTTCAGACTCCAAGTCCAGCCACACAGAAAGACTAACTTCATCCCAGTTCCAAAGGAAAGACTAACTTCATCCCAAGTCCAAAGTCCCAGGGGAGACACCTGATGGTTGCTGCATGCATCAGTGAGGCCAGGAGCATGGCACTAAGGAATAATGGCTGACATCTATTAGTTACTAAATGCAAAGTGCTGTTCTAAGCATTATCTTCATTAATCCTCACAACAGCCCTGAGTATAATCCCCATTTTATAGACAAAGCTACCAAGTGAAAGACAGTTAAATAATTTGCATAGCAGCTAATGAATGCTGGAACAGGCCTCTCCAACTCTAGTTCTGTGTATTTGGGAAAGAAAAGTTTTTAAGATGGGGACATCTAGAGAGCTGGGAAGATATCACAAAATGTATCTCTCTGCTGCATTATTTCTGTGATATAAATATTGCATTTTCCTCTCTGTTGTGTGGTTAAAACTATCTTCCATAAGCCTATCTGTCTGTATTCCCAAACTGAGGAATTCAAAAGATTCACAGAGTTGCCTCCCCAGAAATCCTCCTGTTGCAGATTATTTGAGGCTGTGATAAGTAAGTGAATACTGGGGGTGCCAAAAAAATGTATACATTTTAAGAGATGTTATCTATGCTCAAAAAGTAGTTTGCCGTAATCAGAAGTGTCTGGACGCTGGTGGTAACCACTTTGAGCACCTCTTGTAATTGCAGAAGTCAAACATGACTTGTGTTCATCTTTTGTTATCAGTACATATTGAGTATTACAATTAATACAATTGTTTCCTTTCTTAAAATGTATATACATTTGTGGGGACAAAGTCCCGGAGAGCAGTTTCCAGGCTCTCGGCCTCACATGGAAAGGTGCTGGCTCGGGTAGTAGATGGCCGTCATCTGTGGATAGTTGGCCGTCAGCTGTAGCCAGTTGGCCAGTTGGCCACTGATATAACTGCCGTGGCTGGAGTCATGAGTCGAGTGGGTCGTTTGGCAGAAAAGCGGACAGCAGGTGGCAGGTCATGTGAATCCAGCCTCCAGTGAGACTATAGTGGTATGACTCCCCTACCTATGGCTCCGTGGGTGTTCCTTTTTGGCCTCACCATATCCTGTGTTCTTGTGTGGGGAGCGGGAGCTGAGACCCCGCATGACACCCCACGTGACACCTAGCCACATCCTGCATTCTTATGTGAGCGGGAGCAGAGACCCCGCAGGCCGCCCCACATGACACATGGCGCAGTGAACAGGGTACAGTGCCGGCCAAAGCTTTCTGAAGGGTGGTGGAGCATTTTGTGCATATGAACACTCAGTCTCAGGAAGACCAGGAGGAGCAGCTGCCGGAGAGCGGGAACCCCATGGAGGGGTGGGAGGACATGGAGAGGGCCCTGCAGGCTCTGGATGAGCGGCTGCCAGAGGAGGCAAAGGCTACAGCCAGCTGTGTGGGCTGGATGTTCCTCACTGCCTTGACTCTCAACACGGAAAGCGCGCTTAATGAAATGGCCCAGGTGCCAGATCAGATGTCCCGGTTGGATGCGCTGGAAGCTCGGGTCCACCTGTTAGAACAGGGGCCCCACAGTGGAGATTCTGAGGCAGAGGCAGAGGAAGCGAGTGGAGACAACGTAGCTCCCAACCCCCAAGTCCGGCCAATCTTGAAGCAAAGGGTAAAACGTGAGCAACCTTTGGGCCCCGGGGGTGTTGCTGCCGGCAACCCAGCTGTGACTGTGTGCACAACATTTTTTGGCATCCTCTGTAGTATTCGAAGGCAGCCATAAGCAGCTTTGCAATTAGACACGAACCACTTTTCTTTAATTGGGGCTTAATACCACCTGAGTTCAATGACTTCTACACTCCCCATCTTAGATCCATTGAGTACAATAATATTATCAAATAATCATGAAGTTGTACTTCTCCTGGTTCCAAGCGGTAGCAGAGTGAATAACCAAGTGTCCTGGCTTTGGCCCAGTGAGTATTAGGTAACTACTTGGTTGTTCTTTGTGTGACCTGCATTTCATCTTCCTATTTTATTCTTTATCCAAGTACTTTATTAAACATGACATCTTTGAACTGAAAACCAGTAATGCCTGTTACATTGAAAGGCTTTTCTTTGTTTATATTGGTTGTGAGAACTTTCTATAAACAAGAACAAACTATATTTGAAAAAAAAGGTTTGTCACCTTTAGCCCCGGCAAGGAGAAAAGATTGGCCCTGATACAGGAGATCAACATGATTATTTTTATGGTTCTTTGGATTGCCACGGTGACACAGTGCACACAAAATCAAAGCACATCCCTAGAATGTTGTTATTGTCCTTATTATTATTATTGCCTTCTGCAGCCAATAATATCACTTTTAAAATGTGTTTAAAAGTCATTAGCTTAAAAACTGTTTTAAAAACCCCTGTTACAGTTAAGTAGCACCTGCCTGTGGGTGGGTAATTGTAGTGTTAGTTAACAGGCTGACTCAAGAGGAGACAGCTGAAGCCTGTGGAGGGCATGCATGTAGGTCAGCCTGCAGGAAATTTCCTGCCAGGGAAGCCAAGGTAATTTCTTCAAGAGGTAGAAGACTGAGCTCACATTTTTACAGATGAGATTGAGTTCAAGATCTGAGTTCTATAGAAATGATAAACTTGACAGGTGCCAAAAGAAAACTCTATGTAGAAAATGTGCTTGGATTAATGTACTTAGTTTGCAAAGAACAAAGCTCCACTCAGGCCAGCTAAGTAAGCGTCCAGGTACAGTCCCATGAACACATGGATCAGATCACACCAAGCCTCATGAGAATGAGTTCTGGGAAGCTGCTAAGGACCAGAGCTTATTTCTTCATCCCTCCTGTTTCTGTGATTTTTGCTTTGCTTCTCTCTGTACCCATCTGATTCCATTTTCTCTTCTTAGAAAGCATTCTTTGTTTTTTGCACATGACCCAACCCTGATGTTCTGTTGAACAATCTTATAAGCCATACCAATGTTGGCTTTCTTATGTTTCCTAATTCTTACTTTTTTTTTAAATTTATTGGGGTGACAATTGTTAGTGAAATTCCATAGATTTCAGGTGTACAATTCTGCATTACATCATCTATAAATCCCACTGTGTGCTCACCACCCAGAGTCAGTTCTCCTTCCATCACCATATATTTGATCCCCCTTACCCTCATCTCCCACCCCGACCCCCCTCACCCTCTGGTAACCACTAAACTATTGTCTGTGTCTATGAGTTTCTGTTTCTCATTTGTTTGTCTTGTTCTTTTGTTGTTTTTGGTTTATATACCACATATAAGTGAAATCACATGGTTCTCTGCTTTTTCTGTCTGACTTGTTTCGCTCAGCATTACTCTCTCAAGATCCAACCATGTTGTCACAAATGTTCCTATATCATCTTTTCTTATCGCCGAATAGTATTCCATTGTGTATATATACCACAACTTCTTTATCCATTCATCTATTAAAGGACATTTTGGTTGTTTAGATGTCTTGGCCACAGTAAACAAAGCTGCAATGAACATTGGAGCACACGTGTCTTTATGTATAAATGTTTTCAGATTTTTTGGGTAGATACTAAGGAGAGGGATTGCTGGGTCATATGATAATTCTATTCGTAATTTTTTCAGGAACCTCCACACTGCCTTCATAATGGCTGCACCAGTCTGCATTCCCACCAAAAGTGTATGAGGGTTCCTTTTTCTCCACAGCCTCTCAACACTTGTTACTATTTGTCTTGTTGATGATAGCCATTCTGACTGGGGTGAGGTGCTATCTCATTGTGGTTTTGATTTGCATTTCTCTGATGATTAGTGATGTTGAGCATTTTTTCATATGTCTATTTGCCATTTGTATGTCCTCTTTGGAGAAATGTCTCTTCAAGTCCTCTGCCCATTTTTCGATTGGGTTGTTTGTTTTTTGGTTGTTGAGTTGCATGAGTTCCTTGTATATTCTGGATATTAGCCCCTTATCGGAGGCACTGTTTGCAAAAATCTTCTCCCATTCAGTTGGTTGCCTCTTTATTTTGTCAATGGTTTCTTTTGCTGTGCAGAAGCTTTTAAGTTTCATATAGTCCCATTCGTTTATTTTAGCTTTTACTTCCATTGCCTTTGGAGTCAAATTCATAAAATGCTCTTTGAACCCAAGGTCCATAAGTTTAGTACCTATGTTTTCTTCTATGCAGTTTATTGTGTCAGGTCTTATGCTTAAGTCTTTGATCCATTTTGAATTAATTTTGGTACATGGTGACAGATAGCAGTCCAGTTTCATTCTTTTGCACGTGGCTATCCAATTCTCCCAGCACCATTTATTGAAGAGGCTGTCTTTCCTCCATTGTATGTTTTTAGCTTCTTTGTCAAAAATTATCTGTCCATATTTATGTGGTTTTATTTCTGGGTTCTCAATTCTATTCCATTGATCTATGTGTCTGTTTTTCTGCCAATACCATGCGGTTTTGATTATTGTAGCCCTGTAATACAAGCTAAAGTCAGGGAGTGTGATACCTCCATTATTGTTCTTTTTTCTTAAGATTACTTTGGCTATTCGGGGTCTTTCGTGGTTCCAAACAAATGTGATGATTTTTTGTTCTATTTCTTTAAAAAATGCCATTGGGATTTTGATGGGGATTGCATTAAATCTGTATATTGCTTTGGGTAATATGGCCATTTTAACTATGTTGATTCTTCCAATCCGTGAGCACGGAATGTCTTTCCATTTCTTTGTGTCGTCTTCAATTTCTTTAAAAAATGTCTTATATTTTTCAGCATATAGGTCTTTCACATCCTTGGTTAAGTTTATTCCTAGGTATTTTATTCTTTTTGCTGCAATTGCAAAAGGAATTGTTTTTTGTATTTCTTTTTCTGAGATTTCATTGTTACTATATAGGAATGCAATGGACTTTTGTACATTGATTTTGTAGCCAGCAACTTTACTGTATTCGTTGATTGTTTCTAATAGCTTTTTGGTGGAGTCTTTAGGGTTTTCTATATATAGCATCATGTCATCTGCAAAGAGTGATAATTTAACTTCTTCATTCCCAATTTGGATGCCTTTTATTTCTTTCTCTTGCCTAATTGCTCTGGCAAGGACTTCCAACACGGTGTTGAAAAGCAGAGGTGATAGGGGACAGCCCGTTCATGTTCCTGAGCGTAGAGCAAAGGACTTCAGTTTTTCACCATTAATTATGAATTAGCTGAGGGCTTGTCATATATGGCCTTTATTATGTTAAGGTATTTTCCTTCTATACCCATTTTATTAAGTGTTTTAATCATAAATGGATGTTGTATCTTGTTAAATGCTTTTTCTGCATCAGTTGATATAATCATATGATTTTAATCCTTTATTTTGTTTATGTGAGGTATCACATTGATGGATTTGCGTATGTTGAACCATCCTTGTGCCCCGGGGATGAACCCCACTTAGTCGTCATGAATAATCTTTTGAATGCATTGTTGTTTTTGATTTGCTAGAATTTTGTTTAGGATTTTTGCATCTGTATTCATCAGATATTGGTCTGCAGTTTTCTTTTTTTGTGTTGTCCTTACCAGGTTTTGGTATCAGGGTAATGTTGGCCTCATAAAATGAGTTAGGGAGTACTGTCTCTTCTTCAATTTTTTGGAAGAGTTTGAGCAGGACTGGTATTAGATCCTCTTTGAAGGTTTGGTAGAATTCACTAGTGAAGCCATCTGATCCCGGACTTTTGCTTTTGGGAAGGTTTTGGATGACTGATACAATTTAGTTACTGGTGATCGGTTTGTTTAGATTTTCGAGTTCATCATGGTTCAGCCTTGGAAGGCTATATGTTTCTAAGAACTTGTCCATTTCTTCTAGGTTATTGAATTTGGTGGCATATAGTCCTTCGTAGTATTCTTGGATGATCCTATGTATTTCTGTGCTGTCCGTGATAAATAACTTCCCCTTTCTCATTTCTGATTTTGTTAATTAGTGTCTTCTCTCTTTTTATCTTAGTGAGTCTAGCCAAGGGTTTGTCAATTTTGTTAATCTTTTCAAAGAACCAGCTCTTTGTCACATTAATTTTTTCTATTGTCTTTTTTTCTCTATTCCGTTTAGTTCTGCTCTGATTTTTGTTATTTCCTTTCTCCTGCTGACCTTGAGTTTCACTTGTTCTTCTTTTTCTAGTTCTTTAAGGTGTAACATGAGGTTATTTATTTGGGATTTTTCTTGTTTTTTAAGATAAGCCTGTAATGATATAAATTTCCCTCTTAAAACTGCTTTCGCTGCATCCCAAAAATTTTGGTAGGATGTATTTTCATTGTCATTTGTTTCTATGTATCTTTGATCTCTCCTCTAATTTCTTCTTTGACCCAGTCGTTGTTTAAAAGTATGTTGTTTAATCTCCATGTATTTGTGTTTTTTCCCGCTTTCTTTTTGCGGTTGATATCCAATTTCAAAGCCTTGTGATCAGAGAATATGCTTGGTATGATTTCAATCTTCATAAATTTGTTGAGGCTGATTTTATGTTCCAATATATGGTCTATCCTTGAGAATGTTCCATGTACATTAGAAAAGAATGTATAGTCTGATGTTTTAGGATGAAGTGCTCTATATATGTCAATTATGTCCATTTCATCTAATGTGTCATTTAGGGCTGCTATTTCGTTATTTATTTTCTGTTTGGATGATCTATCCATAGCTGTCAATGATGTATTTAGGTCCCCTAGTATAATTGTGTTTTGGTCAATTTCTCCCTTTAGTTCTGTTAGTAGTTGCTGGGTATATTTTGGTACTCCCTGATTGGGGGCATAAATATTGATGACTGTTATGTCTTCTTGTTGTAGACATTCACCATTATGAAATGTCCGTCTTTGTCTCTTGTTATCTTTTTCACCCTGAAGTCTGTTTCATGTGATATCATTATGGCTACACCTGATTTTCTCTGGGTACCATTTGCTTGGAGTGTCAATTTCCACCCTTTCACTTTGAGTCTATGCTTGTCCTTGTAGCTGAGATGTGTCTCTTGGAGACAGCATATGGTTGGGTTCAGTTTTTTGATCCAATCTGCTACTCTGTGCCTTTTTATTGGTGAGTTCAGTCCATTTACATTTAGGGTGATTATTGATATGTGAGGATTTCCTGTCATTCTATCTTTAGTTTTCTGGTTAGGCTGTGTCTCCATTGTTTCTTTGCTTTTTGTTGTTGTCTGTTATTTCTGTGTGGTGGTATTCTATGATGTTTCCCTCTGTTTCTTCTTTTATTACAGTATATATTTCAGTTTTGGTTACCCTTAAGTTTATGGTTACCCTTACGTTTATGTAAAAGAAAGTTTGATACATAGAGTATTCCATTTTCTTCAGCAGGCTTATTTTCTCCATTCCCATATTCCGGTTCAGGCCTTACTCTCCCCCCTTTTATGTTTTTGTTGCCACAAATTGTCCCTGTTGATGGTGGTAGAATAGCCTCCTTTAGTATTTCTTGTAGTGTAGGTCGTGTATTAGAAAATTCCCTCAGCTTCTGTATGTCTGGAAAGGTCTTTATTTCTCCTTCATATCTAAAGGATATCTTTGCTGGATATATTATTCTTGGCTCATAATTTCTCTCTTTCAATAATTTGAATACTTGGTTCCACTCCCTCCTGGTTTATAGAGTTTCTCCTGAAAAATCTGATGAAATTCTAGTGGGCTTTCCGTTGTACATTACCATCTTCGTTTACCTGGCTGCCTTGAGGATTCTTTCTTTGTCATTGATTTTTGACAGCTTCAATACAATGTGCCTTGGAGAAGGCCTGTTGGGATTGAGGTAATTAGGTGTTCTATTTGCTTCTTGGATTCGAGGATCCAGTTCTGTCCACAAGTTTGGGAAGTTCTCATCAACAATTTGTTTGAATATATTCTCTGTTCCCTTCTCTCTTTCTTCTCCTTCTGGTATGCCCATTATTCTTATATTGCTCTTTCTGATGGAGTCAGAAAGTTCTTGTAGAGTTCTTTCATTTCTTTTAAGTCTCAAGTCTATTTCTTCTTCCATCTGTGTAATTTCCAGGTTTCTATCTTCGATGTCACTGATTCTTTCCTCCATCTGGTCAACTCTACTACCTAAGCTGGTTATTCCATTCTTAATTTCTTCTATTGAGTTCTTAATCTCCAGTAATTCCTTTTGGTTCTTTTTTAAAATTTCAATCTATTTTGTAAAATGCTCATGTTTTTCTTTGATTGTGTTTCTGAATTCATTAAACTGCATTTCTGTGTTTTCTTGCATCTCGCTGAGTTTTTTTCAGAACTGCAATCTTGAATTCTCTGTCATTTAAGTTACATATTTCCGTATCTTTAAGTTCCTTTTCTGGAGACTTTTCACTTTCTTTCTGAGCTATCTTGTTGCCTTGGTCATTCATGGCAATTACTGATTTACTATTTCTCTTCCTAGACATCTGCAGGAGTGGCTTCTGCAACAGGTTGGTAGGAAGAGGTCTTTCTTTTGTTTTCCAGTTCTTGTTGATAGAATGTTTTATTTTCTCTCCTACTGCAGCCTTTTTTTTCTCTATCACACGGTAGTGCTATGTTTTCTCTGCACTATTCCAGCTTCTCACACATGGGGGGATTCCCTGGGAGACTGGCTTCTCCTCTGTTAATAGTTCACCTAGGTCACAGGGTGCAGTGTCCGTGTGGGTATGCGGAGAGCTTTTGAAGTTCCAAAGCTCTTCCTGCACCAGATTCAGATCCTGTATGTTTCAGCAGTTCTGTTTACTCCTGCAGGGTTCTGCCCAGATAGGTGGGGCCAGGGGCGGGGTGAGTTGTGAGTGGTGGCCCAGAGCAATGGCGGCAATGACCACCACCACAGCCGGTTCTGCTTCCACAGCTCCCTCCCCTTTGCTGGAACTAGTTGGGCTGCGAATCTTTGTCTGCGGTCCACAGTTCTCAGAACAGCAAATATTCTGTTCTTTTGATCTGACACTGCTACTGTTTCGCTTCTAGCACCGGGCAGGTGGGGGCGGGGTGAGCTCTGGGTGGGTAGGTAGGGGGCGGCTAGTCTCAGTGCCTAAGGCTTCCGTTCTCTGTGACAGTGAGGGCTTAAACCACCGTTTTCAGCCTTCTTCCCTCAGTCTTTTCTCCGAGGTCTCTGCCGTGAGCGTTGGGTTCAGCCGTGTTACATGCTGCCCCCTCAGCCCTGTGGGCCATAAGCAGAGCCCTAGCAGTCCGAGTTCTTCCCTCTCCCGCAGCTGCGGTAGTTCTGGGATGCAGCGAGCTCAGAGTACTGAGCTAGGTCTGTGTCCTGCGCCCGCTTGGTTCCGTCTCCACACTTCTCCCTTCCCTCCTCCCCAGCTTGCGCGATTCACCCACCTTTAGGTGAATTCAGTAGTGGGCCTCTTTGTCTTGCCTGTCTGCTGTGCAGGGAGTTCTTTGTGGAGTTATTGGTATTTGATTAGTTGTAAATTCCAAGGGAGCTTTACAGTGGCTCACCTCACGCCGCCATTTTGATGACGTCAATCCTCCTAATTCTTATTCTTAAGTAGAGAGAGAGAGAGAAAGAGAGAGAGAGAGAGATTGGCCTGAGCCAGTCTATGAGTTGATTCCTAGTGTAGCTTTGAATCAGTTCTCTTTGGATAGGGAGACCACTCAGTCTGGTCATCAGGGACCAGAGGCTCAAGGTCATTTGACATTTTGCTCTCTCAAACATGACCATCTAGGTCTCCCCCTGCTTTGGGGGTAATTTCTAGAAAAATAGGCTCCGGTCAGCCAAGTATGTACAAGTGTCACAGGCAGGCCACCCAGTCCGAGTAGAGGCAGTAGGGTCCTGCCCACAGGGAGTGAGAAGAGCTGAAATGCCCATGGGATCCACATAGATTGTCCATGAGTTGACTATGATACTAGGGAGTTAGAAGGTTTACTGGGGCCACAGGGAACAGAACACAGTCCATGGAACATGCCTCTTCGCTGGCCCCATCAAGGTCTTGTTCTCATACTGCCAGCCATTACGGGAGTTCCATGCTCAAGTGTGCAGCCACACTGCATATTCACCCCACCAAAAGTACCCTGTAACAGGCAGTGACTAGTGTTTTTGTGAAGGTTGACAGGCCCATTTATCTAGTATTAGGACTGTTCTGGGAAACTGGTAACAAATCACAGTTTGGGGAATCTGAGAAGTTCATGAACTCTGATATAAAAATGCAAGAATGAAGATTATAGGGTCCTCATGGGAAGGGGTTTGTGTCTATTTTATGTCTTCAACAGTGCAAAGCTTAGTGACTTAAATGGTGTTGGTCTTCAGAAGTGTTTTTTTTGTTTTGTTGTGTGTTTTTTTTGGTTAAAGGAATTAAGAGAATGGAGTGAAAGAGGGAAGTAGATGGAAGAGAAGGACCACAGCAAGGAAAGTATAAGGAAAGGAAAATGGGGAGAGAGAGGACAGGGAAAGAAAAAAGGTACAGAAGGTAAAGAAAAGTATAAGATTTCATTCACTTATTTATTCAATAGATATTTTTGAGCTATGTGCCAGCCACAGGGTTAGGCACTGTGGATATTGCAGTAGACAGAATAGACCAAGTTCCCATTTTCGTGAAACCTACCTTTTATTGGAAAAGGTGGACTCCCAAAAAATAACAAGTAGTTGTTCAAAATCACAAATTGTGTTAAATACTATGAAGGAAACAAATGAGGGGTTGAGAAAGAGACTATCAAAGCTGGAGAGAGAGAAGAGCTTTTGATTTTGTGGTCAGGAAGGTAAATCTTCTTTGAAGAATTAATTGCCCTTTTCTGGAACAAGGTGCATTGTGGAAGAAGGAGGAAGAGAAGGCTGGGAAAGCTCAATTCCAGAATGAGACATTAACAAAACTAAACAAACAAACAAACAAAAACTATTAATAGCGGAATCAAACAGCCTCTGTTCTGTTGATACAGCTTAGTGAGTGAGTAGCAAGACTTTTTCACTGTGAAATTAAAATAATCAGGCATAATCTATTCCATAATCTTAGAGACCCCAAGAGTTTGATATAAGGAGAAATGTAAGAGACAATCAATTCATACAGTACTTTGCAAATAGTTGGCAGCTCTGGAAATAAATGTAGATTCCTGAAGGTATCATAAGGCATTTCAGACCCATAGACAATCCATTAATGATGAGCTTCTTTTCTTTTCTTTTTTTTTTTCAGTTATAAGAATTTTTTTTATTAGTTTCAGGTGTACAAAGCAATGTACCAATTAGACATTTAAACCCCTCATAAAGTGATAATCCACCCTCCAAGCTGCTACCCCTATGACATCTTATATAGCTGTTACAATACCATTGACTATCTTCCCTGTGCTGAACTCCACATCCTGTGACTATATATACCTATATATTTAGTTATTGTTGACATTCAATATTATTCTACTTTAGTTTCAGGTGCATAGCGCATTGGACAGTCTATGACGTGATCTTTACAACATTGTTGATTATATTCCACCATACTGCATTAACTATCAATTTGTATTTCTTAATACCTTACCCAGCAAAGCTATCATTTAGAAATGAAAGACAGATAAGGAGCTTCCCAGACAAAAATAAAACCACAGTATTACAAAGAATCTTAGAGGGACTTTTTTAAGATGAGAGAGGGGTTTAGGAGAAGGAAAGGGATTAAGAAATACAAACTGCCTGTTACACAGTAGTCATGGTATAGCATGGTAGAGTATAGCATTAGGAATATAGTCAATAATATTGTAATAACTAGGTATAGTGCCAGATAGGTACTAGATCTTTTTTCATTTTTTTTCAATCACAGTTGACATACAATATTATATATGTTTCAGGTATACAACATAGTGAATAGACATTTATATAACTTGCATAGTGATCACCTCAAAAAGTCTAGTACTCACCTGACACCATACATAGTTATTACAATATTATTGACCATATTCTCTATGCTGTACTTTACTTCCCTGTGACTATTTTATAACTGCTAATTTGTACTCCTTAATCCCTTCCCCCTTTTCACCCAGACTCCCAAACCCCTCCTATCTGGCAACCATCAATTTGTCCTCTGTAATGAAGAGCTTCTTTATCTATGTAAAATGGACAGAAATAGGCCAAGACCCAGGGTAGGAAGACAGGTTGACTTGAAAAGGTAATTTTAATAAGAATTGCAGTAGTTTAAGGCTTTAGGAATTTGGAATTTTAAAACCATTCACTCAGAAGGGGAAAAATAATCTATTTCAACATGCTATGATTTTTAAACATCAGATTTTGACACCCCTGGTAATCTTGCTTAAAATAGATCCATGTTGGAATAGTTACGGATCATGTGCCAAATAACCATCATTGTTCCACTCTGCATGTTCATTGGCTTATCTGTATAGGTTTTCCATCTTCAGCCCACCCTGTGATGCTAGTTGAGGCTCTTTTCTCCTCCTCCTTTCCCCATTAACCAAATGGAGATTTCAAAGTGTAACCCATGCAAATTTATCTGTGAATAAAATGACACATCTGTTATTTTTAATTGCCCATTTTTTATTTCCCTTTCTTTTAGTTACAGTGCCCCAGTTTTCCTCCAGGGAACCCCTCCTCCCCATTGCATGGAGTCTTAGAGCCCTGCCGGCCCCTGACTCCCACTATACCGGTCAGCCCATCTCCTGGGAACCTGAGTCTGGGAATCTAAGAACAGAAAGTAGCCTAGGCTGGTTCATCCTGGCAGCAGTGCCAAAAAGCTGACGTTATTTGTCCCTTTCTTCCGTATTCCAGGAGTGCTCTACTTCCTTCCCCAATTCAGCTTTACCTCTGATTTTATGAGCTACCCTCCTCTTTTGAAAGAAGGGGGGAGAAAAACTTTTTCTTTTTTTTTTTTTTTTTTTTTGCTTGTCTAGCTAGAATCAAAGTTGGTTACTTGGAATCTAATATAGATTTATACTCTTGAATATTTTAGGTCAAAACAATCTACTTATATGACAACTTTTCTACCATTTTTTTTACCCCTTTGAATAGATTGCCTTTGCCCCAGCAAAATTAAATAATGGCTTATCTTTTCTAAAGCACATGATTATGATCAGGACATTTTCTCTTCCTCAAATGCTCTTCTAGGCCTCTGTACCTGACTGTCAAAATTCCATCGTTATTATAAGTCTAAGTTTAAATGAAACTTTACTGAAATGACCTTCTTTCTATGAATCCTGATAAAACATGTTCATTTTGATGACATTATCTACTATCTCCTCTGCAAGAGTGTACATTCTGTGAGCTGTGAGGGTAGGAATAGCACCGACTCATCCAGTGACAACAGTGCCTTGCAATAATGTGGTGAACCAATGCTTGTTTTAATTATATGCTTGATGTATTTTACATTTCTTCCTCTGGAAAATTCTGAAGGCAGTATAAAGATGTGAATTGAATTCCGTCTTTCATATTTGACATTCAATAGCTGGGGTTCTTAGCTGGTCTTAAACTCCATGAAGGAGGTCTATAAACCCCTAAAGTTGTAAGCAAGTATTCTTCATATATACTCAGTTGTGTTTTTCCAGAGATAGGGCCTAAAGCTTTCATTCGATTCTCAGAGAGATCTGTAACCCAGAAAAGCTTAAGAATGTCTGGCCACCTGCATGTCTAGAAGCAATTGTAGTAAAACATTTATTAGCAGTGCACTGTGTGTCAGGAACTGTGCTAGGTTCATTCAATTCATCTTGTTTTATCCTTCTGACAACCAAATGTTCTCATTATAACAATGACAATGATAATAGTAATTATTACCGCCTAGATTTATTGTGTGCTTTCTTTGTGTCAGGTACTGTTCGAAGTACATATATGTATATATGAACTCATTTAATACTCCCACAAATCCTATTTGGACAAGTGATATTTACAATCTCCCCCCTTTTACAGATGATGAAACGGAGGCCCAGAAAAATTACATAATTTTCTTGAGTTCATGCAACTAGTGGTGAAATTCTGTATTCAAACCCAGTGGGTTAACTCCAGAGCTTTTTCTGTTAGCCACTCTGCTATTATGTCACAGCTAATATACAGTAAAGCTGGGATTCAAACCAGGATAATTTAGCTTCTCTTTACTGCTTCTAGATTGAGATCAGGGTTTTAGTAACTCATTGAGGTTAGAGAGTTGGGAGGTGGCAGAAGCCAACTTTGAATCCACATCTGTCTGATTTCAAAGCCTTTCTATTTTATCTTCTACCTTAGAGTGTCATCACTAAAGAGGCCGCAAAGAGAGAAAAGGTTTCCTTTTGTAGTGGGGATCCTACACTACTTGGGAAAAGGCAAAAATTTTCATCACCAATCTTAAACTTCGTGAAGGCAGGAACTGTACACATAGCAGGCATTCAATGAATATTTGTTGTTAAATCTATCAGTGTGTTTACAAAAACAAAGATGGGTTTTAGTGCAGTTGATTCAGCAGGGAATATTAGCAGGTGCTTAAGCAGGGACTGTAAATTCAAACGCCCAGGCAGCTATCCTAAATGAGTGATGTGACTCATTGGGTTACAAATGAAAACAATTGGGCTAGGGTAGAGCACAGTGCTAAAGCACAAACGCTCTTTTAGATATTTTCACTCATGTAGTCTTCACACCCACCCTCTGCATGAAACTGCAGAAAAATCACACAGCTAATAGAGTTGGGATTCAAATCTAAATAACATGACTTCAGGATAAGCACTGCTCTCTCCCATCTATGGATTATTTACATGCAAGTGTGGAGGTGAATGCAAGTCAGAGGAACATAATGCTGGAATGGAAGTCTCCCAAGAAAAGAAAAATGTCTGCGTTGTAAACAATTAGGAATTTGATTCAGGTTGCTTGGACGTCACTATAAGGATTGAACGGTAGAAATACAATACACAGTCTGCCAGAGGGGATGTGTGATGGTGTCTTCACTCTCTGCTTCCCATCTTGAAGCCTTCTGTAATATTCTGTAAGCAGTGGTACCTCCCATGAGAAAGGAATGCTGTCAACCCAACCAACAAGCACATCTTTAAGTTGCTTTTCTGCCACTGGTAATTGATTTGCTCTAATTCTTGTGTGCTCTGACATGGGCTTTTCTCCTAATCTCATGGTACATTCACAGAGCTTTGATCCATAGTCCTCTAGCCCCTGCCCTTAAAGGCACCAAGCCGAGGAGCCAGGAAGTTAGGAGGTCGTGAATTTATTGCTGATTGTATCATCCTAGCCACCAAGAGGAAACAGGATTCCAGCAGTTTCTTAACCTTGGTATTACTGCTGTTGTGGAGGCTGTCCTGTTCACTGTGAGATGTTTGGAGCACCCATGTTCTCTATCCACTAGATGTTAGTAGCAGCCCCTCTCACATATGACAACCGATGTCTCCGTCTAAACATTGCCAAATGGCCCCAAGGTAGAGTAGTAATATCGCCCCTGGCTAAGAACCACTGGATTACAGATACAAACACACAAGTATGTGTGTGCACATGCTCACCCAGTGTATATACTTACCTTGACATAGGGACGTTTTTTGGCTTTGCTTTTTTCTTTGGATTTTTTTCCCTTTGCTGTTGTAGTTTTCTGTTCATTTTTTTCTGTATTTTTTTTGTTTGTTTGTTGGTAGGTGTTTAATCCTAAAAGGAATCTTTGCTTCAATCTTGACTTCTATTTTACTGGTCTGCCTATTTCACAGAAACTTTCAGAAGTGTCTATTACAGCTGCTAACACTCAGCACTGTGTGCTCAGCACTCTGCTAAGCATTTTACATGTGTGTTTTTTAAGTTTAATCATCAGAATAAGAGGGAGATTCTGTTATTCCCATCTGACAGATGAGGAAATGGAAGCACCAGGAAATTAAGTCAATGGACCTAGGGTTCACTGTATTTGAGTGAGAGAATGGGGATTTAGACCAGGCTGTCAAATGCCCTTGTTGACCTTCCATCATGTTATACTGCCCTCCTTTTGGAAGGTGAAACCTCCAACATCACTGTGTGCCCCTTCAATTCCTGATCTCAGAATATTAACAAGTGTGGTGAAATTTGGTCTATGAGTCATAACCACACTCATGCATTTGAATCACATGTCGTGTGCAGTTTATAGAAACTGGTTTAATCACTAGGCATGTAGAAGAGAACTGGCGCTGACCGTGGACACGTGTCTTTCTCTTGTCATCACCAGAGTGTCTCTATGTGTTCCCCTGCCCATGGAACTACCGTCCCGACCACTGCATGTATGGAAGCAACTGCAGAGAGGCTGAGCTTGAAGGGGTGTCTGTTTTGCATGGGAACCGAGGCGTCTTCCATGATGACAAACAGCCAACTTTCAAAGCCCTCTATGAAGCAATACGGGATGTAAGTGTGTTCTTACCACCACTCAGCAGACACGTTTGTCAGCATGAAGCACTGTGGATGCTTTAGTCACCGTGCCCTCTGAAGGCCAAATAATTTCCCAGAGTACGGAGTTATACCAGATTTTCCCAAACTCAGTCACTCTATTTCAGTATATGCATTTACCCCCTAATACTATATTCACTTTTTACTTAGTATTTCTAAATAAGTCACTCAGGTTTTTTTTCCCCTTAAATAAATTCACTCAAGGAGGACATTTCATATAAGAAAGAGAACCCTGTGCCATTTGCCATGATAGAGGGAAATGGGTTAGGGTAAAGAAAATACAATAACAATAAAATAATATTATTTATTTCAAGCTAAGTGTATTGCCTGCTCGACACCTCCACCCTGTTGAACAGTCAGGTGTGGAGGTAGTCAATTAGGATGAGGAGTCAAACTGAAAATAACAGTCAAGTCTTTATTTAAGTACTGCAATAGTACAGGCAGGAGAGGGAAAGAGGCACCAGCTTCCCCGTGTTTGGTGTTCCATTTTTACCTACCAAAGAGTGCTGGGTGGAGGTTGAGTGGACGCAGCACAGAGGCAGGAATCATCTCAAGACTCCTGCATCTTTATGGACCCCTAGGCCAGGGGAGGGGGAATGAGAAGGAAAGAAGGCACAATTGAAAATGTAACACCCCCCAGCAGGCCTCCACATGCAGGTGCCTGGGACAGGAATTCAGATATACATATGAGCATGAGAAGTAGGCAGAGTCCTGTAACTGCAACTCCCTCAAGAGAACTACAGTACAGTACCTGTGTACCAGGTCTGGTGCAGGGATGGCAGCCTTTCCCCACAAGCCAACAGGCAGCCTTGTAATATCCTATGGTTGATTCAGAAATCACAAACAGGATTCTGGCCTAGAACTGGACTCCTCAAGACCCGAGGCCCCCTCTTACTACCTTGAAGAGACTGATTAGCAAATGTCATGGAGGAGTTAAAGATATGTGAACTATATTCTTGCAGTAAATGGAAAGGTTGAAATAAACTTACTTTGTGGTTCACCACCTAAAATCATATCAAGTGCTGCCTGCTAGTACAGTAGTCCCCCCATATCCATGGGGGGTACCTGAAAGACCCACAGTGTATACCTGAAACTGCAGATAATACTGAACCCTATATATATACTATGGTTTTTCCTATATTGTAGTTCCCCCTTATCCATGGTTTTGCTTTTTGCAGTTTCAGTTACCTGAAGTCAACTGTGGTCCAAAAATATTAAATGGAAAGTTCCAGAAATAAATAATTCATAAGTTTTAAATTGAGCACCTTTCTGAGTAGCGTGATGAAATCTCACATACTACCTGCCCATTAGTCACTTCGTAGCCATCTTCATAATCAGATATTTTGAGAAAAAGATAGTACATTTACATAACTTTTATTAGAGTATAATGTTATAGTCGTTGTATTTATTATTAGTTATTGTTAATTTCTTAGTGTGCCTAATTTAGAAATTAAATTTTTTCATTATTTATTTTTATTTTTCAATTAGAGTTGACATTCAATATTAGTTTCCAGTATACAGCATAGCGATTAGACATTTATATAACTTAAGATGTGATTCCCACATAAGTCTAGTACCCACCCCCAACACCATACATAGTTATCACAATATTATTGACTATATTCCCTATGCTGTATTTACATCCCTATGGCTATTTTGTAACTACCAATTTGTACTTCTTTATATATATATAAAATTTTATTAGTTTCAGGTGCACAAGACAAAGCAATACTTAGACGTTTATCATTTATATCCCTCACACTGTGTGAACCCCTCTCCACCCATCCAATATCCCTCTGACATCGCACAGAGCCATTACATTTCCACTGTCTCTATTCCTAATGCTGTACTCCGCTTCCTGTAACCCTATACATACATATATATACATATACATACATATATATATATATATATATATAAAATTATAGTTGGCATTCAGTATTGTTCAGCTTCAGGTGTACCGTGCAGAGATCAGGCATCTATATCATCCCTGAGGTGGTCTCCCAAATGGGACACATGTCCATCGGATACCCTACAAAATCTTTACATTATTGATTACGTTCCCCAAATTAATTTTCAAAACCCTGTGGCCATCTTGTGGTTACCAACTATTTTCTAAACCCCTCACCTTCATCCCTTCACCTTTTTCACCCAGATTCCCAAGGTCCCTGGTTACTATCTGGCAACTATCACTTTGTTCTCTGTATCATTGGTCTGTTTCTGTTTTGTTTGTTCTTTTATTTTGTTTTTTAGATTCCCCATATAAGTGAAATCATATGGTATTTGTCATTCTCTATCTGACTTAGCATAATACTCTCTAAGTCCACCCATGTCACAAATGGCAAAATTTCATCTTTTTTTATGGACAATATTCCATTGTATATGAGCTCAGACAATTAAGTTTGCAAACTCATCCTAGAAAAAGTGCTACATACTTCATTGCTGAATATCACTATGGTCACCTTCGAGGTACTCCCCTTGGGAATCTATACACCGATGCCAGCACCTAGTCCACCCTTCAAAGCAATTTTGGAACTCTTTTTCTGGAATGGCCATCAGAGCTATTGTCATATTACCCTTGATGTCCTGAATGTCATCAAAATGTCTTCTTTTCAGTATTTCCTTTATCTTTGGGTAAAGAAAGAAGTCATTGGGGGCCAGATCAGGTAAGTAAGGAGGGTGTTCCAATACAGTTATTTGTTTACTGGCTAAAAACTCCCTCACAGATAGTGCTGTGTGAGCTGGTGTGTTGTACTGGTGCAAGAGCCATGGATTATTGGCAAAAAATTCAAGTCTTTTCACGCAGCCTTTTCGGCACTTCCAAATAGTAAACTTGGTTAACTCTTTGTCCATTTGGTACAAATTCATAATGAATAATCCCTCTGATATCAAAAAAGATTCTCAACATCATTACAACAAGTTCTCAAACTTAATTGTCACACCTCATATAAGTATCACATCTTTTTATCCAATTGTATATTGATGGACACTTAAGTTGCTTCCACATCTTGGCTATTGTAAATAATACTGCAGTGAACATAGGGATACATATATCTTTTCGAGTTAATGGATTTCTTCAGAAAAATACCCAGAAGTGGAATTGCTGGGTCATATAGTTGTTTTATTTTTAATTTTTTGAGGAACCTCCATACTGTTGTCCATAGTGGCTGCACCAATCTGCAATCCCACCAACAGTGCACAGGGGTTCCTTTTCCCCAAATCCTCACCAGTACCTGTTGTTTGTTGATTTATTGATGATAGCCATTCTGATAGGTTTGAGGTCATAGCTTATTGTGGTTTTAATTTGCATTTCTCTGAGGATTAGAGACGTTGAGCATCTTTTCATATGTCTGTTGGCCATCTGTATATCCTCTTGGGAGAAATATCTATTCAGGTCCTCTGCCCATTTCTTTAGTGGATTGTTTGCTTTTTGGTGTTAGGTTGTATGAGTGCTTAATATATTTTGGATATTAACCCCTGATTGGAGGTGTCAGTGGTGAATATCTCCATTTTGTTGATAGCTTCTTTTGCTATGCAAAAAGTTTTTAGTTTGATGTAGTCTCATTTGTTTACTTTTTCTTTTGTTTTCCTTGCCTGAGGAGATATACCAGAAAAAAAATATTACTAAGAGCAATGTCAGAGAGTTTACTGCCTATGTTTTCTTCTAGAAATTCTAAGTTTTCAGGTCTTACATTTAAGTCTTTAATCAATTTTGAGTTTATTCTTGTATGTGGTATAAGAAAGTGGTCTAGTTTCATTTTTTTTGCATATATCTCTCCTGTTTCCCTAGCACCATTCACTGAAAAGGTTGGTCTTTATTTCACTGTATATTCTTGCCTCCTTTGTCATAGAGTAAGAGGCATACGTTTATTTCTGGGCTCTCTATTCTTTTCTACTACTCAATGTGTCTGTTTTTATGCCATACCGTGTTGTTTTGATTACTATGGCCTTGTAGTATAGTTTGATATCAGCAGCATGATACCTCCAACTTTGTTCATCTTTCTCAAGATTGCTGTGGTTATTCAGAGCCTTTTATGGTTCCATAGAAATTTTAGATGTAGTTGTTCTAGTTCTGTAAAAAATGCCATTGGTATTTTGATAGAGATTACATTGAATCTATAGATTGCTTTGGGTAGTATGGACATTTTAACAATGTTAATTCTTCCTATTCATGAGCACGGTACATGCTTCCATTTATTTGTATCTTCTTCAGTTGCTTTCTTCAATGTCTTATAACTTTCCAATACAGGTCTTTTACCTCCTTGGTTAAATTTATTCCTAGGGTTTTTTTGTTCGTTTGTTTGTTTGTTTTTGCAATTGTAAATGGGATTGTTTTCTGAATTTGTCTTTCTGATAGTTCATTATTGGTGTATAAAAATACAACTGATTTCTGAATATAAATTTTGTATCCTGCTACTTTACTGAATTCATTTATCAGTTCTAAATGTTTTTTTGGTGGACTCTATAGTGCTCCCTATATAATATCATGTTATATGCAAATAATGACAGTTTTACTTCTTTTCCAATTTGGATGCCTTTTGCCTCTTTTTTGTCTGATGACTGTAGGTAAGATTTCCAATACTATGTAGAATAGAAGTGATGAAAGTGGACATCCTTGTTTTGTTCCTGATCTTAAGTGAAATGCTTTTTGCTTTTCACCACTGAGTATGCTATTGGCTGTGGGCTTGTCATTCATTGCCTTTATTATGCTGAAGTATGTTCCCTCTTTGCTGAGAATTTTTATTATAACTGGATGCCAGACATTGTCAAATGCTTTTTCTGCATGTGATGTATCACATTAATTGGTTTGACGATATTGAACCAAACTTGCATCCCAGGAGGAAATCCCAATTGATCGTGATGTATGATCTCTTTAATGTATTGCTGAATTTGGTTCGCTAATATTTTGTTGAGGATTTCTGCATCTATGTTTATTCGTGATATTGACATATAATATTTTTTGGTAATGTTTTCATTTGGTTTTTGAATTGGGATAATGCTGGATTCATAAAATGAGCTTGGGAGCTTTCCCTCCTCTTGATTTTTTTGGAATAGTTTGAGGATAGGTGTTCATTCTTCTTTGAATGGTAAAATTCATCTATGAAGCTATCCAATCCAGAACTTTTGTTTGTTGGGAGTTTTTTTGATTACTCACTAGATTTCATTAGTAGTTCTCAGTCTATTCAGATTTTCTGCTTCTTGACTCAGTCTTGGAAGATTGTGTATTTCTAGCAATTTATCCATTTCTTTCAGGTTTTTCAATTTGTTGGCATGTAATTGTTTGTGGTATTTCCTTATAATCCTTCGTACTACCGTGGTGTCAGTTGTAACTTCTCATCTTGTATTTCTGATTTTACTTATTTGGGTCCTCTCTCTTTTTTTCTTGATGAGTCTGTTTAAACGTTTATCAATTTTGTTTATCTTTTCAATGAGCTATTGGTTTCATTGATTGTTTTTTGTATGTTTTTAGACTCTATTTCACTTTTTCCACTCTAGTCTTTATTATTTCTTTCCTTCTACTCATTTTGAGCTATGTTTGTTATTCTTTTGCTAGTTTATTTAGGTGTAAAGCTAAATTGTTTATTTGACATTTTTCTTATTTCCTTGCATATGCCTGTAATTACTCTGAATTTCCCTCTTAGGACTGCTTTGCTCTGTCCCATAGATTTTGGATCATTGTGTTTGCATTTTATTTTTCTCAAAATAGCTTTTGTTTTCTTCCTTGATCTCATTGTTAATCTATTCATTGCTTAGTAGCATGTTATCTATCTTCCCTGTGTTAGTGTGTTTTTCAGTTTCCTTCTTGTAATTGATTTCTAATTTCGTACCATTGTGATTGGAGAACATGCTTGATGTGATTTCAGTCTTCTTAAATTCACTGAGACTTGTTTTGTGGCATGACATGTGGTCTATCTTGGAAAACGTTCCATGCGCATTTGAAAAGAGTGTATATTCCACTGCTTTTGGGTGAATTGTACTAAAAATATCAATTAAACCCATCTGATTTAGTGTGTCATTTAAAGCCACTGTTTCCTTGTTGATTTCCTGTCTGAATGATCTATTCATTGATGTCAATAGAGTGTTAAACTTCCCTACCATTATTGTATTACTGTCACTCTCTCCCTTTATTTCTGTCAATATTTGCTTTGTATGTTTACATGCTTCTATGTAGGGTGCATTAATATTTACAAGGGTTATATTCTGTTGTTGAATTGGTCCCTTTATCATTATAAAGTGTCCTTCTTTGTCTCTTGTTACATCCTTTGTTTTAAAGTCTATTTTGTCAGATATAAGTATTCCTACTGCAGCTTTTTTTCATTTGCATGAATTTTTTTTTTCATCCCTTTACTTTCATTCTGTGTTTGTCTTTTAATCTGAATTGGGTCTCTTCTAGATAGCATATGTATGGGTCTTGTTTTCTTATCCACTCAGCTACCCTGTGTCTTCTGATTGGAGCATTTAATCCATTTTCATTTTAAGTGATTATTTATAGGTATATAGTTATTGCCATTTTATTATCCATTTTTATGTTCTCCCCCACACACACACACACACACACACACACTTCTTCTTAAAGAAGTCCCTTTAACATTTCTTGTAATACTGATTTGGTGGAGATGAGCTCTTTTAGCTTTTTCTTGTGTGGGAAGCTCTTTATCTCTCCTTCAATTCTGAATGATAGCCTTGCTAGGTAGAGTAATTTGGTTGTAAGTCCTTGTTTTTCATTACTTTGAATATTTTGTACCAATCCCTCTGGCCTTCAAAGTTTTTTTGAGAAATTGCTGACAGTCTTACAAGGAGCTCTCTTATAAGTAACTAACTGCTTTTTCCTTGCTGCTTTTAATATTCTCACTTTGTCTTTAACTTTTGGCATTTTAATTATGTGTCTTAGTGTGGGCCTCCTTGGGTTCATCTTGTTTGGGACTTTCTGTGCTTCTTGGGCGTGTATGTCTATTTCCTTTGCCAAATTAGAGAAAATTTTAGTTATAATTTTTTCAAATACACTTTCAATCAATTGTTCACTCTCTTCTGATACCCCTGTGATATGAACATTGTTATGCTTGATATAGTCTCATAAATTCTTTAAACTATTCTTGTTCTTTAAAATCATTTTTTCTTTTTCCTCTTCAGATTGAGTCTTTTCTGTTACTTTCTCTTCCAAATTGCTGATTTGATCCTATGCTTCATCTAATCTGCTGTATATTCCTTCTTGTGTATTCTTCATTTCAGTTATTTTATTTTTCACTTCTGATGTTTTATGGTTGTATGTCAGTTTTTATATTTACTATCTCTATGTTGAAGTTCTCACTGAGTTCATCTGTTCTGCCCCTAAGCCCATTGACCATACTTATAACCAGTGTTTAGAACTCTATAGTATCTAGCAGATGGCTTGTCTCCTTTTCACTTAGTTCTTTTTCTGAAATTGTGTCCGGTTTTTCATTTGGGACATGTTTCTTTGTTTTCTCATCTTTTCCTGTTTCCTGAGTTTGTTTCTATGTATTAGGTAGAACTGCTATGTCTCTCGGTCTTGGTAGAGTGGCCTTATGTAGTAGGTAGGTGTCCTATGGGGCCCAACGGTGCAGTCTTTTTGGTCACCTGTGCCAGGTGCTCAGGTGTGTCCCTTGTATGGGTTGTGTGTACCCTCATGTTGTAGTTTACCCTTGATTGATGCTGGCACATCAGGGGGTGTGTTTGATCTTCACGCTGACTGGCTCTAAGGACTGGTCACAACCACTGGGAATGAGTTGCTGTTTGGAAGCTGACCCCACAAAGGGAGATTTGCCCCAGTGGTGCTATATTGACTGCTGAGACTGCCCTTTGCCATACCTTTTCTGGAGCTAAGTAGGTAGTGCTCTGTTGTGGTCTGAAGCTGGCCACTGGGTTTATTGGTTCTGAGGCCCCTTGGGAAGGACTCTGATGCATGCCAAGGTCAACCATTGCCTGTGCCCAGCCTGGAACCACCTGGTAGTAGCTACAAAGTGATCCATGGTTGCTAACTGCCAACACTGGGCCCAGAAGCATGTGGAAGAGGCCACACTGTGTACTGAGTCCCACTGCCACCATTTCCGAGCTTGGGACCACTCAGCAGTACACTACGAGGCCAACCACTGCCTGTCTGGAGCCTGCAGACCTTAGAGAGTTTTTAGGAAAGTCTGCAGTGAGATCCAAGGCCAGCTGCCTGCCACTGAAAGTTGTTCAGGTAGTCTGAAAGTTGGGTGGGTCAGTGTCTCAGGAAGTTACCAGAGTGGGGTGAGTGGTTAACACAGATTCTGATTTGGTGCCTGCCTACATTTGCAGGCTGTGTGTGTGGGAGGTCTCAACCCAGGAATAATGGTACCCACCTGTGCCTGCAGGCTATGTGGGAGGAGGGCTCAACGCTAGAACAGTCAGCTGCCCCTCCAGCTCTTGCTCTGAAGCCACAAAACTCAGGTTCTCCCCATATGTCCCTGGCACATTTCAAGGTGTTGTCCCTTTGCTGGAGCTTAGGGTGAGAGTTTGTGAACAAGTGAGTCTATGTGTGGGCCCTTTAAGAAGACATCTGGGTTTCCAGTAGTTCTCTATGTCACCCAGGCAGAATCCATGCTAATTTTTATATCCAGATATTGTGGGGACTCCTCTTCCCGCACTGATGACTGGGGAGCCCAGTATGAGGCTGGGATCCTTTGCTCCTCATGGGGACCTCTGCAGCTGAGATATCCCTCCCAGTTCTCAACCACCACATGTGGGACCAGCCTATTTTGTGTCTTCACCCCTCCTACCAGTCTCGATGCCGTGGCTTCTTCTTTATGGGAGTTCCATTCAGCTAGTATTTAGATAGTTCTCCAGGTTGATTGTTCCATAATTTAGTTGTAATTTTGATGTAGTCATGGGAGGAAGGGAGCACAGTATATACCTACTTGGCCATCTTGACTGAAAGTCATAAGTTAAAGTGTATCACAGTTATGTATGTATAGGAAAAAACATAGTGTATTTAGGGTTCAGTACTATCTGTAGTTTCAGGCATGCATTGGAGGTCTTGGACCATATCCCCCATGGATAAGGGGAGATTACTGTATATGCATACCTATGATAAAGTTTAATTTATAAACTAGGCACATTAAGAGTTTAACAACAATAACTAGTAATAAAAAGAAAATTATAACAATAAATTTTGAACACAAGAACTGAGATACCAGGACAGTCTATCTGATAGCTGATCAATGGATAACATATATAGCATGGATACATTGGACCAAAGAATGGTTCATTTCCAGGCAAAACAGAGCTGGATGGCACAAGATTTCATCACACTACTCAGCACATCACATAATTTAAAACTTATGAATTGTTTATTTCTTGAATTTTCCATTTAATATTTTCAGACTGTGGTTAACTGAGTGTCACTGAAACCATGGGAAGTAAAACCTCAGATAAGGAGGGATTACTGTATCTTGGATCCCACACTTTGGGAAATGCCGCATTTCACATTGCCTTTTACCTTGAGATTGCTAGGGGAAAACTAGAAGTTACTTTTAAGGATTTTCCTTTTGAAACAATTCCAAGACATAGTGTAAGTGTTGGCAAACTTGTGCCAAATCTGGCTTGCTGCATGTTTTTGTAAGACATATGGACTAAGAATGGTTTTTTTAAATGGTTGGAAAAAATAAAAAGAAGAAGAATATTTTAAGTCATGAGAAAATCATATGAAATTCAAATTTCAGCATTCATAAATCAATGGGACATGGTGACTACCATTCATTTATGTATTGTCCGTGGCTATTTTCACACTGAAACTGCAGAAATGTGTCACTGTGACAAACCATATAGCCCACAAAGTCTGAATTATTTATTATGTAGCCTTTTACAGAAAAAATTTGCTGACCCCTGACATAAAGTGTGTACACTTTATTCGAGATTTTTCTCCTAAAGATCTAGGAACCTTCATGGATTCATGAACTGGCTTTGGTAGGAATGAGGTAGGGGATGAATCCTGCAACATAATAATACATTTTTGTCTCTATAAAAATGTATATTTTGCTAAGGAGAATTCCAGAGAATTCCAACTCTGGAATTCCCAGGATTGTCTTCTGTGCAGGGAAAGAGTTTCACATGCCTATAAGCTAACACCTCTTCTCCTGCATTTCCATCTGTTGGTTTTTAAAGGCCAAGTGATTTAATTACGTAAGAAATTTTTTGTTTTGTACTTAGTGATATCATCACATTTAGATATTCAAACACCGACTCCAGTGTCAAACCCACTTAGGAGTACAAATGGAATATTAAATAAGCATGTAGCAGATATGTGTACATCAGAGCTAGTCTCAGGTTTCATTTGTGATCTGTTAACCCTGGTTTGGGACTGAGCAACTGTGGCTCTTGAGTTACAATGCATCTTGTTTGTTTTCTGGGGGATCAGAAGAGGATCAAAAAACTCTTTCGTGAATGATCCTGTCTAATACATTCAATGATGTTCTTCAGTTGGGCCTAAACAGACATTTTTCATTCAAGCATTTCAATCAGGAATATCATTAACCTCATCCTGAAATGTAAATAAATATAGACAGATTCCATCATCAAATACATATTTCCTGACCTTCCACAGTGCTGTGCACCATAGGGCAGTGGGGTCAGGGCTTGGCTTTGGGAATGGACAGACCTGGCTTCAGGTCCCAATTTTGTCACTTTCTGGTAATTAGTCATTAACTCTGCTCTTCCTTTACTAAGCCTCAGTTTCCTCATATGTTAAATGGAGATGATATTAGCTACCTCATAAAAGTGTTGTGAGAATTCAACAATGATGGTCTTTAAACTTTTAGTACTACAGCACCTGACAAATTGTGCTCAATAATTAGAAATTGTTTTGATGGTAACGGTTTCACACTATCTCTCTCCCTATGCTTCTTACATTTCACCACTTGCTTTTTTTTTTCTCTCTTTATTTCTATAAACATTTTCTTTCTCTCACTATATTTCTTTCTCTTCACATCTCTCTTTGAAAATATTCTCCCTGCCCCTCTCCCTTCTCCCTCTTTTTCTTTCCTCCCTCTCCCTTTCCGTCTCTTTCTCCACACCTCTCTCTCTCTCTCTCTCTCTCTCTCTCTCTCTCACACACACACACACTAATCCTGTGTGTGTGTGTTTGTGTGAAAGGTAAGTGCAGTCTCCTCCTATCATGACTCAAAGAAAGTCATCTATCAGATAGACATTATTTCAATAATTCTTTCAACTTGATCTAAGAAGAACCTATTTTATTCAGAATTAATTCTAGATCCTAACAAAGTCAGAATTTAACAAGATTGACAAAGCCCAGTCCCCATGAAGCATATACTGTATATATATATTGTATTCTGAGTAGGGGAATCCAGATGATGCTCACATGAACAAAGAAATCAATAAAAATTGTATCAGACAATGGAACCCGAACAGGGTGGTGGACTGAGTCACAGGTAAAGGAAGTGCTGGGGTCTTCAGGGCAGCCTTTGCAAGCCTAAGACTTGATCAGATTGAGGTAGCCATGGAGAAACCTGCAGGAATGTACTCCTAAGTAGAAGGAATAACTCAGGGAAAGTCCTTAAGGCAGAAATGAATGTGGTATACCCTAAGGACAGGGAAGAAGCCAGGGAAAACAAATTGATAAGACGAGGGGAGAGAGGATATGAGCATGGAGGGTTCTAGGTCACATGAAGCCTTTAGGACACAAAAGGAGTTGAACTTTCATTCTAATTTCAATGAGAAGCCCATGCAGGAAAATGGTATGCTCTGATTTATGCTTTAAAAATATCACCTTGGTAACTTGGTGGGTGAAAACGCAAAAGCTCTTTAATAAGATTTATTGAAGCTACCCAGGTGAGTGATGGGGCTGGCATGCATTTGTGTGATAGCAGGAAGATGGGAAGTGGCCATGTCTAGGGTATGTTTTCAAGAGAGAGTTTAGAGCACTTGCTGATAGATTGGCTGAGGAATGTAGGAGAGAGGAATCAAGGATGACTCCATAGTTTTGATCTATTCTGTTCCTGTCATTGAGGATATAGTTGTGAAAAGGAGTTTACCAATAATCTAAATTGTGCTATGAAAGAAAAAGTGTCTCAAACACGGTCGCAGGCAGCTCTATCTTGCATTACATAACTTATCATCTCTTTCTGGGAAGAAATTCCCAGAAAGAAAATTCCCAGCATGTTTCTGATAAGCATGCTTAACTAATATTTCTGATGAACTTTAAAGGTATGAAGACTTGTTCTAGGAAACCAAACACCCACCCACTCTGCTGTCAGGCAAGAGTATACTGACCTTTCACCGTTCTTTATTTCCTTTTCTTCCCCAGTCTTTTTGTATAAAATGTCCTTTCCAAAAATGAATCTTAGACTTGGGCTACTAGAGGCCTTTTCCCTTTCAACAAGATTGTAGTAAAACTTTGACACATGCTCATAACTAAATAATCTGAAAGATTTATTTTGGAAAGTACTGGTCATGGACACATTCCATGGGAAAACAAGAAACTTTTTTTTTTTAAGGCCCAATATTAAGTAGGAAAAACCAACAATTAGTATTTGGTATTTGAATTGTTAAAATAAAGTTCACTGCTAATAAATGTTAAAAGTAATTGCTAAACTCAGGACTTCATGAGATTGTCATAGATATACCCTAAAGTTTCTTAATTAAGATTCCTACAAAGGCAAAAATTATGAAAAATTTAGTGCTTTTTTATAGATTTCAAGTGTCTACTTGAGTCTTGCTTCTACTCAGCAAGAGCATGCTATACAGAGACCAACCTGTCCTTAGAGATATGCTTTGCTTTTATATTTTAAGAGCTTTAGGGACCCAAATAAATTATCCTTTTTTTTTTCAGAGGTAAAGAAACTGAGGCCAAGAATGAGTTAATGATTACATGGGGTTGCACAGGATTGAGTCAGGATTTGAACCTCAATCCTCATAGAAATGTTCCACTATGTATATACAAACCTGTGCCTGTGTACTTACAGTAATTCCCTGTTTCATTCCTTAGTAAAAGTTATTTGTATTTTAAATGGCATTTCAGTAACTAAAATAAACTTTTTCTTTCTTTTTTTAAAAATTATCTTTTAGTTTCCCTTTCAAGACAATCTCTTTCAATCCATGTATTACCCTCTTCAACTGAAGTTTTTGGAAACTGTGCATACTTTGTGTGGACGAATCCCACAAGTTTTTCTGAAGCAAATAGAGAAAACTATGAAAAGGGCTTATGAGAAACATGTCATCATCCATGTCGGCCCCAACCAGATGCACTGAATATTTCGCATTGTTGCAAGTCAATTAGGCATCTCATGAAGAAGGAAATAGTCATCTCTAAGCTGCCTGCATCTTTTTTTGTGTGAATATTTAAAGGTGCTCCATGACAACTGAGTTTTAAAAGCCTTGTTAAATGTTGCTAAATTAGTTGCCCCTAAAAGGAAACATGCTTTAATTTTTTTTTCTAAAGTGCTATTTATCTCACTGGTTTTTAAAAAACATATTATTACTCATTTAACACTGTTCAAGCAGGTTGAGCTAGCTGTCAAAAGGAACTTTTTGTCAGCCTTCCAATTCCTGTTAAGTTTCTGAGAAAATATCAGTGGCATCTGAGGCAGTATATTTATCTTGTATCCCTGCAACTCTTTCTATGCAATTGGCTCCCCCTTACCGTTGTAATAAAAATAATACATGCTTGTAAAACAAGCAAACAAATTTTAAAAACTTGTAGAGAATGTAGTTCGGTGAACCAAAATCAAGATTACATTAGCCATAATCCTACCAACCAGTGAAAAAGATTATGTTTAATGTAGTTCCTTTCATTTTTAAATTTCTATATTCTTTCCTATTTCTATATTTACTTATGGTTATCGTCCATTGTAACACATATCTAAAACAAGTAATCTGAGTAAAAGCTGGCCCCTAGGCTGAGATTTTTATGTTGGAGACTAAGAAGTTACACAAAATGGTTATTATTACAGTGCTTTATTTAAAATACATCTGAGAGAAACATTCAGATTTCAGTTAACTGGGCAGTGTTAAAAGATGAAGTATATGTGGGGATGTTTTTCTAAGAAAACTTATTTACATTTGTGGAAGACCAAATCATAAGAAACATCTGTGCAACCATAGCTTTTGAAGGAAAATTCAGTAATTGTATTAAACCTACGGGGTCTGTTTAGCAAAGAAATGTGATTTTGTGTTTACCCACAGACAAAAAACATTTTATCTGTTACATCATAAGTGGGTGTGGCCTCTTCTCTTCTTTAAACTATTGGGCAATAGTTGGAAATTAAAGGCTAACTTTAAATTTAATGTGTACAGACTAAATAGTTCAGTTGATCCATTGGCAAGAAAATTCAACCTCCTACCAGCCTTAGAAAGTTCTCTTTAAATTTTTGTTTTCTTCTCTAGAGTTACCCAGCTCTTAGCTAAGGAACGAGGCAGGTCTTATCACCTAGCTGCAATAGAGGAAGTTCTATATTCTGTTCCCTAAAGGGATCTGACTTAAGCCCTAGTTGCTCACGTAACTGGTAGCAGCATAAGGGCATTTTTCATAATGCTTTATTTATTTCAAAAAAAAAAACAAAAACCTTGTGTATAAATGATCTCCTTGATGCTCGCAACAGCCGTGTGAACTTAGGGGCCTGTATTATCTACACTGGGTAAATAAGTAAATTGTAACATAAAGAAACAAACATACCCAATATAACTGCTATTCTGTAAGATATACAGATATGTAGAATATACATCCTATTTTACAGAGAAATATTTGGAAACAAACATATTAAATGCTTTTTATTATATATAGACAGCAATCTGAAAGTGTAAGATGAAAAATATTATTTTGTTAATGTAAACCTGGTATCTTATATATTGAAATTCAGGAGGACATCATAGGTTCTCTATCAGTAGATAAAGTCTTGCCCTGAAAAAATATATGAAAATCTCAGCACTGCAAAGAAATATATAGATAACAATCAATACTGATGTACAGAACCATTATGGTAGTAGAAATTTTAAATCCAAAATGTTAGAGTAATATCCCATATTTTCCCTTTGATCAGTTTGTGGTTTATTATTTTTATTAAGGAAATTATCATTATGATGTGAAACTCTTTACTGTTGTCTTTCATGTTTCATCATTTCACCACTAAAGGTGACATCATTTATTATTTTATATCTAATGGATGTGGGGCAATTTTTTTTATTGTCTTTTGGATGGGGGAAAATGCTATATACCCACAAACAGGGTTTTAGTGATAGAGCCAAGATGTGGTTGTGATTCCCTGACGTCTATTCCAGTTTTCTTTGTACTAAGTCAGCATGGCCAGTGAAACCCATAAATGTCACTCAGGTTTGTTGGTGGCTCACAGACCTAAAGAAGTTCCTTTCCTCTTTTGGTGAGTCCCACAAAAAAATCTGTTATAAAGACTTTGAATACAACAATGCCTTTTATGAGGTTTACCCACAATTCTCAACTATTGGTTCTGGTCTGAACATGCAGAAAGGATTTCCAGTAAAGGTCAATCATACTCGTAGAACTCTAGAACAGTCTAGAATGACGCATTATGAGAATGTAAAACCTTAGAATTCAGTATGGTTTTCTGCCTTGGAATCCCTTTGCTGTATCCTGAAATTTTAAGTTAATTTGGTGGAGAATTTAGAGAAAATTGGTTCTTCCAATTCCTGCTGCCTGAAATTCTCATTATTTTCTCTAGTTAGGATGTTACCATGAGGAACTATGTTTTCTGCCTTTGATAATTCCCAGAAAACTACTACATTAGTGCCTTTGAAATTTAGTAACCACAAATTTTAATTCAGTGGACTCCTAAAATATGCAGTCTGTGGTCTGAAATTTGCCAAATTGTGTATTACCTAATATGCCACATTGAATCTCTATGGGAAGGACATGAGACTGGTTCTCTCTTCTCCTCCTTTCCTGTCTTGTCCTCTCCTATTCTCTTCTCATTTCCTTTAAAGTTCTGTTGAATACATTTGAATATAGAATTCCATTGGAAAATGAAAGAACACTTTCTAATAGCAAAATGTGGCAGTATTTTGGTATGCATTGAGATTGAAATTTTTATTAGCCAGGTCACTAGAAATGCTGACAATGTATTTCTTGCTGAGTTTTTATTTTTCCAATATATGTCTCAGAAATTGAGACTTACGTTGAAAATTTCATATTTAGAAATTTAACTAATTAGAAAATCTACTTAAGTTTACCTTCAACTTTAAAAGTAACAATTTGCATTTAGCATATAATGTTCCAAGCTTTACATTTATTTGAGATTTCTGTTACATTTTCAATGCTTCCACTGCAAATTGCTGTGACTTTTACTGAATTTATTATTAAAATGGGTATTTGTATGAACTCATAGATGTTTGAGAGTATTTATCTTATTGCAATTATGGTGTTCATAAAACAAACCATAAAAAAGCAGTATTTATAGTCATAAAATAGTGATCCATTAATGGAACAATCACTCCAATCAACCCAGAAGATAGGACAACACTCATACAATTTTAGGTAAATGTATGAATGTTGCCTGATACTTACACACACACACAAAAAAAAGATAAATTGTGTGTGTTAATAAACCAAAATGAACATGACTTCATGACTGAATTAAGAAATACGTTGAATTCAGGAATATGTTGAATTACATAGGAGCACAAATCATCATATTCTCATTTAACAGAATGGTAGGGAACTTCTCATGTTTTTCTACTTTATCATCATACTCTTTTTCATTTTTTCCTTTCCCTTCCTGTCTTGGATGTCAGCTTCTGAGTGGTACCAAGGTGCTTAGCATTAGTGGCAGAGTGACAGAATTTTGGGATCTCTGTGCAGGTCAGATTAAGTTCTAATCCCTAAATCTTTATGATAATAACTTTCCAAACATTTTAAAAAGCACATAACACACACACACACACACACACACACACACACACACCACATGCCTTTTAAAGAAGGAACCAGCATTTTTTGTGCTTTTTAAATTGATTTATTGTGAAACCTTATGTCATATCATTTCACAATTGCAGTACTGGTATTTAAAGCTGATGAGAATTCTCTGGCAAACAAATAGAGAACTTTGTCCTAGTTTTTGTTCTTAACAGGTTGAAACTGGAAATAGTCTCTCGAGAATTCAAGATAAAGCATTTGTGTTTGTATTACCATATGCATGAACACATAAGAATCATATGAAACTGCTGCTTCATCAGTTTTACATATTTGTATTCTCACTGAAAAGTGTACCTATTTTTTATAGCTCCCAAGGAGATGCTGAATTCGTTTTTTTATGTTGAAAAACTTTTTGTAGTAATTTTTCTTTGGGAAGAAATGAGCATTAAAAAAAATACTCTAAAGAAAAGGAATTATTACAGCAAATTACAAAGAACATAAATATTATGATTTAAATACTGTCTTGTCTTTTATAATGCCATCTGTTTTACTTTTTTTTTTTTAATTAAAAGCTTTAAAAAAGACATGTCTTTTGGTGTTATTTTGGAAGTGTCTTTTCTTATATGAGATTTCAAGTTTAAAAATTTATAATATTAAATAATATTTAGTTCTTTTATGTAAATAAATATTTGGTTTAGCAAGTAGCTTAGCTACTTTTAAAAATCATTAAAATGTGCTTTATTAATGACTATAGCAATCCTCATATATCAATAATCAGCCTAAATGTAAATGGACAGACTCACCAATTAAAAGGCACAAAGTAGCGAGTTGGATCAAAAAACAAAACCCAAGTATATGCTTCTTCAGGAGACACATCTTAGCTGCAAGGACAAACATAGGCTCAAAGTGAAGGTATGGAAAAGGACACTCCAAGAAAGTGGTGTCCAGAGAAAAAAAGGGTATAGTCATATTTATATCAGACAAAACATTTCAAGATATAAAAGGTAACAAGAGACAAAGATGGACATTTTATAATGATAAAGGAGACAATATATCAAGAAGACATAACACATTAATATATATGCACCCAACAGGGAGCACCAAAATATATAAAGCAACTACTATCAGAACTAAAGAGAGAAACTGACAAAAATACAGTTATAGTAGGGACCCTAAATACTCCATTGACAGCAATGGATAGATCCTCCAAATAAAAAGTAAGGAAATACTGGCCTTAAATGACACATTAGAACAAATGGACATAATCAATATTTACAAGCTTTGCTTGCCAGAATATACATTCTCTTCTACTGCCATGGAACATTCTCAAGGATGGACCACATGTTGGGGCACAAAACTAGCCTCAAAATTTAAGATGATTGAAATCATACCAAGTATATTCTCCAAACACAATGCTTTGTAATTGGAAATCAACTGCAAAGAGAAAGCTGGTAAAAACACAAATATATGGAGATTAAACATCATGATACTAAATAATGACTGGGTCAAAGAAGAAATAAAAAAAGATCAAAAGTTACATGGAGACAAATGAGAATGATAATGTATCAAAAAATTTGGAATGCAGCTAAAGTGTTAGTAAGAGGAAAGTTTATAGCATTACAGGCCCACCTCAAGAAACAAGAGGAATCTCAAATAAACACCCTAACATTACACCCTAAAGAATGAGGAAAAGAAGAAAAAATAAAGCCCCAAGTCAGTAGAAGGAAGGAAATAAAAGTTAGAGTAAAATTAAATGAAATAGAGAACAAAAAGACAATAGAAAAAATTAATGCAACAAAGAGCTGGTTCTTTGAAAAGATTAATAAAATTGACAAACCTCTGGCTAGACTCACTAAGGAAAAACAAACTCAAAGTAAAATCAGAAATGAAAGAGAAGTTACATGGACGTCACAGAAATACAAAGGACCATACAAGAATACTATGAAAGGCTATATGCCACCAAATTCAATAACCTAGAAGAAATGGACAAGTTCTTAGAAACATATAGCCTTCCTAGATTGAATCATAAAGGACTGGAAAATTTAAATAGACACTGAGGAAATTGAAACAGTCATCCAAAACCTCCCCAAAAGTACATGTCCAGGACCAGATGGCTTCACTAGTAAATTCTACCAAATATTCAAAGAACATTTAATACCTATCCTCTCAAACTCTTCCATAAAATTGAAGAAGATCCAATACTTCCTAACTCATTTGATGAGGCCAACATTATGCTGATACCAAAGCCTGACAAGAACAATACAAAAAGAAAAAAAAAAGAAAGAAAGCAAGAAAAGGAAAAGAAATTACAGACTAATACCTCTTTTGAATACAGATGCAAAAATTCTAAAGAAAATACTAGCAAATTGAATATAACAATACATCAAAAGGATAATACTTTCACAACCAAGTGGGTTCATTCCAGGGGCAAAAGTTTCAACATGTGCAAATCAATCAGTGTGATGCACCACATTAACAAAATAAAGGACAAAAATCATATGATTATATTGATAGATACAGAAAAAGCATTAGACAACTTCCATTTATGATTAAAACTCAATAAAATAGGTGTAGAAGGAAAGTACCTCAAGATAATTAAAGTCATATATGACAAACCCTCAGTTAAATCATTCAATGGTAAAAAACTGAAAGCTTTTCTTCACTTACAGTCAGGAACATGACAAGGATGCCCACCCTTACCACTGTTATTTAACATAGTACTGGAAGGCCTAGCCAGAGCAGTCAGGCAAGAGAAAGAAATTGGAAACGAAGAAGTAATAATTGTCACTTTTCCCAGATGAATGATTCTATATACAGAAAACACTAAAGACTCCACCAAAAAGCTTTTAGAAACAGTAAACAAATGCAGTAAATTTGCAGGATACAAAATTGATGTACAAAAATCCCTTGTGTTTCTGTACACAATGAAATATCAACAACAAAAAAACCCAGTTATATTGGAAATTGCAACAAAAAGAAAAAATACCTAGGAATAAACTTAACAAAGGATGTGAAGGACCTATACACTTAAAACTACAAGGCATTACTGAAAGAAATTGAAAAAGGCGCAAAGAAATGGAAAGATAGTCCATGTTCATGGATTGGAAGAATCAACATAGTTTAAATGGCCTTATTACCCAAAGCAATATACAGATTTAATGCAGCCCCATCAAAATTCCAATGTCAGTTTTCAAAGAAATACAACAAAAAACTATGAAATGTGTATGGAACCACAAAAGATTGAGTAGCCAGAGAAAAAAGAACAAAACCAGAAATATCAAATTATACTAAAAATTATGCTAAATTATACTACACCCTGACTTCAAATTATACTAAAAAGCTACAATGATCAAAAAAGTATGGCATTGGCAGAAAAACAGACACACAGGCCAATGGAAGAAAACTGAGAACCCAGAAAAAAAACCTACATGTATTAATATATGGGCAACTAATTTCTTGACATAAGAGTCAAAAATATACAATGGAGAAAAGAAACCCTCTTCAAAAAATGGTGTTGGAAAAATTGGAAAGCCACATGCAAAAAAAAAAAAAAAAAAGGAACTAGACTGTTATTTGACACCAAAAATTAACTTAAAATGAATCAAAGACCTAAAACAATTAATTGCATAGAAGAAAACACAGGCACTAAACTTATGGACCTTAGTTTTAGAGAGAATTTTATGAATTTGACCCCAAAGGCAAGGGAAGGAAAGCAAAAATAATAAATGAATTACTAGAACAAACTAAACAGCTTCTGCACAGCAAAAGAAACCATCAACTAAACAAAAAGACAACCAACAAAATGCGAGGAAATATTTGCAAACAACATCTCTGATAAGGGGCTAACATCCAAAATATATAAAGAACCCATACAACTCAACAAAAATAATTAAATGATCCAGTTAAAAATGAGCGGAGGACCTGAATGACACTTTTCTCAAGGCCAACAGATATATGAAAAGATGCTCAACTTCATTAGCTATTATGAAAATGCAAATCAAAATGACAATGAGATACCACCTCACACCTGTTAGAATGGCTATTATCAACAAGACAAGGAATTACAAGTGTTGGAGACGATGTGGAGAAAAAGGAACCCTATACACTGCTGGTGGGAATGTAAACTGGTACAGCCATTATGGAAGACAGTATGGAGGTTTCTTAAAAATTAGGAATAAATGGACTGAACTCACCAATAAAAAGGCACAGAGTAGCAGATTGGATCAAAAACCTAAACCCAACCATATGCTGTCTCCAAGAGACACATCTCAGCTACAAGGACAAGCATAAACTCAAAGTGAATGGGTGGAAATTGACACTCCAAGCAAACAGTATCCAGAGAAAATCAGGTGTAGCCATAATGATATCAGATAAAACAGACTACAGGGTGAAAAACGTAACAAGAGAAAAAGATGGACATTTCGTAATGGTAAAGGGGACTATACAACGAGAAGACAGTCATCAATATTTATGCCCCCAATCAGGGAGCACCGAAATATACCAAGCAACTACTAACAGAACTAAAGGGAGAAATTGACCAAAACACAATTATACTAGGGGACTTAAATACATCATTGACAGCTATGGATAGATCATCCAAACAGAAAATAAATAATGAAATAGCAGCCCTAAATGACACATTAGATGAAATGGACATAATTGACATATATAGAGCACTTCATCCTAAAACATCAGACTATACATTCTTTTCTAATGTACACGGAACATTCTCAAGGATAGACCATATATTGGGACATAAAACTAGTCTCAGCAAATTTAAGAAGATTCAAATCATACCAAGTATATTTTCTGATCACAAGACTTTGACATTGGATATCAACTGCAAAAAGAAAGCAGGAAAATCCACAAATACATGGAGATTAAACAACATACTTTTAAAGAATGACCGGGTCAAAGATGAAATTAGAGGAAAGTTCAAAAGATACATAGAAACAGATGACAATGAAAATACATCCTACCAAAATATTTGGGATGCAGCAAAAGCAGTTTTAAGAGGGAAATTTATATCATTACAGGTCTAGCTCAAGAAACAAGAAAAATCCCAAATAAATAACCTCATGTTACACCATAAAGAACTAGAAAAAGAAGAAAAAATGAAACCCAAGGACAGCAGAAGAAAGGAAATAATAAAAATCAGAGCAAAAATCAATGAAATAGAGAACAAAAAGACAATAGAAAAAATTAATGTGACAAAGAGCTGCTTCTTTGAAAGATTAACAAAATTGACAAACCCTTGGCTAGGCTCACTAAGATAAAAAGAGAGAAGACACTAATAAAATCAGAAATGAAAAAGGGGAAGTTATCAAGGATGCCACAGAAATACAAAGAATCATCCAAGAATACTATGAACGACTATATTCAGCATATGGTTGGGTTTAGTTTTTTGATCCAATCTGCTACTCTGTGCCTTTTTATTGGTGAGTTCAGTCCATTTATTCAGTCCACAGAATTCAATAACCTAGAAGAAATGGACAAGTTATTAGAAACATATAGCCTTCCTAGGCTGAACCATGAAGAACTGGAAAATCTAAACAGACCGATCACCAGTAAGGAAATTGAATCAGTCATCCAGAACCTTCCCAAAAGCAAAAGTCCAGGACCAGATGGTTTCACTAGTGAATTCTACCAAACCTTCAAAGAGGCTCTACTACCAATCCTGCTCAAACTCTTCCAAAAAATTGAAGAAGAGACAGTACTCCCTAACTCATTTTATGACACCAACATTACCCTGATACCAAAATTTGGGTGGGACAACACAAAAAAAGAGAACTACAGACCAATATCTCTGATGAATACAGATGCAAAAATCCTAAACAAAATTCTAGCAAATCGAAAACAACAATGTATTCAAAAGATTATTCATCATGACCAAGTGGGGCTCATCCCAGGGGCACAAGGATGATTCAACATCTGCAAATCCATCAATGTGATACATCACATAAACAAAATAAAGGACAAAAATCATATGATTATATCAATTGATGCAGAAAAAGCATTTGACAAGATATAACATCCATTTATGATTAAAACACTGAATAAAATAGATATAGAAGGAAAATACCTTAACATAATAAAGGCTATATGTGACAAACCCTCAGCTAATCTCATAATTAGTGGTGATAACTGAAGCCCTTTGCTCTACGTTCAGGAACACCACAGGGCTGTCCCCTATCACCTCTGCTTTTCAACATAGTGTTGGAAGTCCTTGCCACAGCAATCAGGCAAGAGAAAGAAATAAAAGGCATCCAAATTGGGAATGAAGAAGTTAAATTGTCACTCTTTACAGATGACATGATACTATATATAGAAAAGCCTAAAGACTCCACCAAAAAGCTATTAGAAACAATCAACGAATACAGTAAAGTTGCTGGCTACAAAATCAACGTACAAAAGTCCATTGCATTCCTATATGGTAACAATGAAATCTCAGAAAAAGAAATTTAAAAAAGCAATTCCTTTTGCAATTGCAGAAAAAAAGAATAAAATACCTAGGAATAAATTTAACCAAGGATGTGAAAAAACCTATATGCTGAGAACGATAAGACATTTTTAAAAGAAATTGAAGAAGACACAAAGAAATGGAAAGACATTCCATGCTCACGGATTGGAAGAATCAACATAGTTAAAATGGCCATATTATCCAAAGCGATATACAGATTTAATGCAATCCCCATCAAAATCCCAATGGCATTTTTAAAAGAAATAGAACCAAAAATCATCAGATTTGTTTGGAACCACAAAAGACCCCGAATAGCCAAAGCAATCTTAAAAAAAAAGACCAATGCTAGAGTATCACACTCCTTGATTTTAGCTTGTACTACAGGGCAACAATAATCCAAACAGTATGGTATTGGCAGAAAAATATACATGTAGACCAATGGAATAGAATTGAGAACCCAGAAATAAAACCACATAAATATGGACAGACAATTTTTGACAAAAAAGCAAAAAACATACAATGGAGAAAAGACAGCTCTTCAATAAATGGTGCTGGCAGAATTGGAAAGCCACGTGCAAAAGAATGAAACTGGGCTGCTATCTATCACTATGTACCAAAATTAATTCAAAGTGGATCAAAGACGTATACACAAGACGTGAAAAAATAAACTGCATAGAAGAAAACGTAGGTACTAAACTTACGGACCTTGGGTTCAAAGAGCATTTTATGAATTTGACTCTAAAAGCAAGGGAAGTAAAAGCTATAATAAATGAATGGGACTATATGAAACTTAAAAGCTTCTGCACAGCAAAAGAAACCATCAGCAAAATAAACAGGCAACCAACTGAATGGGAGAAGATTTTTGCAAACAGTGCCTCCGATAAGGGGCTAATATCCAAAATATAAAATGAACTCATGCAACTCAACAACCTAAAAACAAACAACCCAAATGAAAAATGGGCAGAGGACCTGAAGAGACATTTCTCCAAAGAGGACATACAAATGGCAAATAGACATATGAAAAAATGCTCAACATCACTAATCGTCAGAGAAATGCAAATAAAAACCACAATGAGATATCTCTCACCCCAGTTAGAATGGCTATCATCAACAAGACAAATAGTAACTAGTGTTGGAGAGGCTGTGGAGAAAAAGGAACCCTCATACACTGTTGGTGGGAATGCAGATTGGTGCAGCCGTTATGGAAGGCAGTCTGGAGGTTCCTCAAAAAATTACACATAGAATTACCATATGACCCAGCATTCCCTCTCCTGGGTATCTACCAAAAAAATCTGAAAACATTTATACATAAAGACAACTGTGCCCCAATGTTCGTTGCAGCTTTATTTACAGTGGCCAAGACATGGAAACAACCAAAATGTCCTTCGATAGATGAACGGATAAATAAGTTGTGGTATATATACACAATGGAATACTATTCGGCTGTAAGAAAAGATGTAAAAGGACCATTTGTGACAACATGGATGGATATTGAGGTTAGAATGCTAAGTGAAATAAGTCAGACGGAAAAAGCAGAGAACCATATGATTTCACTGACATGTGGTGATATATAAACCAAGAACAACAAAAGAACAAGACAAACGAATGAGAAACAAAAACTCATAGACACAGACACTGGTTTAGTGGTTATCAGAGGGTAAGAGGGGTAGATGAGGGTAAGGGGATCAAACATGTGATGGAAGGAGAACTGACTCTGGGTGGTGAACACACAATGGGATTTATAGATGATGTAATACAAAATTGTACCTCTGAAATCTATGTAACTTTACCAACAATTGTCACTCCAATAAACTTTAAGTAAAAAAAAAAAATTTTTGGAGTTAGAGGTACCATATGACCCAGCAATCCCTCTTCTGGGTATCTACCCTATAAATTCGGAAACATTTATTTGTAAAGATATACATACCCCTATGTTCACTGCAGCATTATGCATGATAGCCAAGATATGGAAACCAGTGAAGTGTCCTTCGATAGATTACAGGATAAAGAAGACGTGGTACACATACACAGTGGAATATACTCTGCCATAAGAAAAAATGAAATACTGCCACTTGCAACAATATGGATGAATCTTGAGATTATCATGCTAAGCGATGTAAGTCAAATGGGAAAGGACAAGAAACATATGATTTCACTCTTATGTGGGATATAAAACAGAAATCAACAAATGAACAAAAAAAAAAACAAACCAAAAAAAAAAAAGCCTCATAGACACAGACAACAGTATGGTAGTTACCAGAGGGAAGTGGGTTGGGGGGAGGGTGAAGAGTGTAAAGGGGGTCAAATATATGCTGATGAAAGGAGACTTGACTTTGGATAGTGAGCACACAATGCAATATTCAGATGATATATTATAAAATTGTATACTTGAAATAAATAATCTTATTACCAATGTCATCCTAATAAATTTAATTAAAAATCTTAATGTGCTTATTTCTAAAAATGCCATACTGTAAATTATGTTATTTGGTTTTAATGGTGTTTGTGTTTGAGATAGAATGAAGAGAATTTGGAGAATATAAAAATTAATTCTCTAAATTCCTACATTTTATTTAACAAAATTGAACATGACTTGTTAGCTCGTTACACATAGCAAAAATAACTGAATCATATTTTTTGAGTCTATATAAAGATTTTTTTTCCCCTAATCCTGAGTCTCTTTAAAATCAGCACAAGGTACTCAATTCATCTGAGTTTCCTCCTTATATTTTAAAACATTTTAAAATGTTAAGGCATCTAGTGTGGTTTTTTAGAAAAACTAAGATCCCACTTCAAATTATTATGTGAGATATGGTGAGGATTCAGACACTATAGTTAGACAAAATTAAGTTTAAATCCTGCTTCTGCCGTTTTCTGACCATGATCCATACCAGCTTATTGACCCTCCTTTTGCTTCAGACTTTCCACTACTAGAATAAGGCTAATGATAACCCTCCTCATAGATTGTTCTGAGGAATAAACTTGAAAACATAAATTTCAAATTAAAAATTCCTTGTTTGTGTCCACCTACCTCCACTAAAAAAATAGCTAATGGATTTTTGAAGAATATCAGCTTGAAGTAATGGCAATTTATTAGTCTGCCGTGATGTTAGATGTTTACTCACTAGAGGGTCCACTTGCTGAAGTTCTGCCTTCCTTGTCTTTTTAAAGAAACATAGGTGGAAAAGTTTGAGAATCTCTGGCTTCAATAGTTATACCATTCCCACTGCAATCTTGTTTGTCTGCTCCCTCATCAGGACCTTTAGCTCACACACAGCTCAAAACTAGTCCTCTCCTTCATCACGATCTCTTAATACTCCACCTCCTTCTCTTCTCCATTGTTCCATAAGTCAGTAAATGTCACCAACATCCACCCCTGCCTTATCCCAGAAGACCATTACTCTTGTTTCCTCCCTCTCCCTGAATTTCACATCACACTTATCACTAAATCGTTACTTCTCCATTCCTAGTACCCTACTCCTAGTACCACCTTTTATAGTAGATAAAACCCTTTGAATTGCAAGTGGCAGAAAACACAACTCAAACTAGTACAGAAAAAAAGAGTGTATTGCTTCTACCTCCTGAATATTAACTGAGTCAGCTTCCTGTTTATCTTTACTATTGCCTCCACTCAAATCATTATTCTCTGTATCCCTGTCATCTCTGGCCTGGATTGTTGTTGTAATGCTTCTTTATCTCTGTGCATTCACTCTGGGCCCCTCAAAACTATAAGCCACCCCCACCCTGTGTAAAGCCCTTCAGTGGTTCCCATTGCTCTTAGGATAATGTCCAGCTCCTTTCCAAATGTCTCAGAAAGTCCCTGTGTGACCTACCTCCTACCTATCTCCCTACCTTCATCTTGAGTTACTTTTTCCCACTTCAGTTATTTCCACTTAGCTGGTTTGTTTTCTGGTCCTTCAAGAAACCAAGCTCTTTCTCATCACAGGGAATCATCAGGTGCCTGGAATCCTCCACCCTACAAATTCACTGGTCAGGTTTCTACTGTTTTTCAGGTCTCAATTTAAGTGTCATTTCCTTGTGGAAGCCTCCTCTAAGCCTAAACATCAGGGCATGTCCTCTGCTTATATTCACTCATAACATCCTGCACTTTTTCTTTGCAGTAATAATTGTAAAAAAATTTGGGGGTAAAGCCTTCCCCGGAACGTTCCTTGAGTATACAGTCGTTGCTGATCTTATACCCTGCTCCATACCCATCACCTAACTCAATGCCTAATACATTTCTGGTACTCAAAATTTTTTTTATTGAAGAGAAATGAAGTGAGTTTGCTACATCATGACTGGGACCAGTCTTTTTCCTTCATTTTTAATCCTTTATTTTATTTTAATTAATTAAAGTTTATTGGGGTGACAATTGTTATTAAAGTTACATAGATTTCAGGTGTACAATTCTGTATTACATCATCTATAAATTCCATTGTGTGTTCACCACCCAGAATCAGTTCTCCTTCCATTACCATACATTTGATCCCCTTACCCTCATCTACCCCTCTTACCCTCTGATAACTACTAAACCATTGTCTGTGTCTATGAGTTTTTGTTTCTCATTCGTTTGTCTTGTTCTTTTGTTGTTTTTGGTTTATATACCACACATCAGTGAACTCATATGGTTCTCTGCTTTTTCTGTCTGACTTATTTCGTTTAGCATTATAATCTCAAGATCCATCCATGTTGTGGGACCAATTTTTATCAGCAAAGTTTCACAATACACTATATTCATTTTGAGTGTTGTTCTGAGAAAATTTTTTCCTGTTAACGTTCAGAGTACTGGGCTATAATAACCCACTCTATAAAGTTTCATTCATTTAGAGCATATTGATTTATTTAATTTCTTGCTGATTTATTTACCTGCCCATAAAGTGACATGGTTGGGTCAGATAACGTTTAATTTCCTTTCTACTTAAGTATTCAATGTTTCCATAATCTGTTCTTTATGGCTCTGTTGTGGACATTTATGGGATTCTGGCTGCCAGGAGACCACCCACTCCTGGTACAAATTACTGTATTAGCTAAAACTCTTTAAATTGCAAGTAACAGCAAACACAATTCAAACTAATACAGGGGGAAAAAATGTACTGGCACCTGTAAGTGAAAAGTCCATAAATAGTTCTGGGTTCAAAAACTCAAATGAGAGTATCCGGGAAAATGGCGGCGTGAGGTGAGCCTCTGTAAAGCTCCCCTGGAATTTACAACGAATCGAACAACAATAACTCCACAAAGGACTCCCTGCACAGCAGACAGGCAAGACAAAGAGGCCCACTACCGACTGAAATTACCTACAGGTGGGAGATTCGCGCGAGTGGGGGAGGAGGAGGGAAGCCGCGCGGGCGCAGGACACAGACCTCACTCAGTGCTCTGAGCTCGCTGTTTCCCGAAACTACCGCAGCTGCGGGAGCGGGAAGAACTCGGACTGCTAGGGCTCCGCTTATGGCCCACAGGGCTGAGGGGACAGCATATAACACGGCTGAACCCAACGCTCACGGCAGAGACTTCGGAGAAAAGACTGAGGGAAGAAGGCTGAAAACGGTGGTTTAAGCCCTCACTGCCGAGCAGAGAATGGAAGCCTTAGGCACTGAGACTAGCTGCCCCCTCCCTACCCTCCCAGAGCTCGCGCCACCCCCACCTGCCCGGTGCCAGAAGCGGAACAGTAGCAGTGTCAGAGCAAAAGAACAGAATATTTGCTGTTCTGAGAACTGTGGACCGCAGACACAAATTCGCAGCCCAACTAGGTCTGGCAAAGGGGAGGGAGCTGTGGAAGCAGGACCGGCTGTGGTGGTGGTCGCCACAATTGCTCTGGGCCACCTCTCACAACTCACCCTGCCCCTGGCCCCACCTACCTGGGCGGGTCCCTGCAAGAGTAAACAGAACTGCTGAAACATACAGGCTCTGAATCAGGAGCTGGAAGAGCTTTGGAACATCAAAAGCTCTCCGCATACCCACTGGGACACTGCGCCCAGTGACCTAGATGAACTATTAACAGAGGAGAAGCCGGTCTCCCAGGGAATCCCCCCATTGTGTGAGAAGCTGGAATAGTGCAGAGAAAACATAGCACTACCGTGTGGGAGAAGAAAAATAAGCTGCAGTTAGAGAAAAAATAAAACATTCTACCAACAAGTACTGGAAAACAAAAAGACCGCTTCCTATCAACCTGTTGCAGAACCCACTCCTGTAGATGTCTAGGAAGACAAATAGTAAACCAGTAATTGCCATGAATAACCAAGGCAACAAGATAGCTCAGAAAGAAAGTGAAGAATCTCCAGAAAAGGCACTTAAAGATACAGAATTTTGTGACTTAAATGACAAAGAATTCAAGATTGCAGTTCTGAAAAAACTCAACGAGATACAAGAAAACACAGATAGGCAGTTAAATGAACTCAGAAACACAATCAAAGAACAGCATGAGCATTTTACGAAAGAGATTGAAATTTTAAAAAAGAACCAAATAGAATTTCTGGAGATTAAGAACTCAATAGAAGAAATTAAGAATGAAATAACCAGCTTAGGTAGTAGAGTTGACCAGATGGAGGAAAGAATCAGTGACATCGAAGATAGAAATCTGGAAATGACACAGATGGAAGAAGAAAGAGATTGAGATTAAAAGAAATGAAAGAACTCTACAAGAACTTTCTGACTCCATCAGAAAGAGCAATATAAGAATAATGGGCATACCAGAAGGAGAAGAAAGAGAGAAGGGAACAGAGAATATATTCAAACAAATTGTCGATGAGAACTTCCCAAACTTGTGGACAGAACTGGACCCTCGAATCCAAGAAGCAAATAGAACACCTAGTTACCTCAATCCCAACAGGCCTTCTCCAAGGCACATTGTATTGAAGCTGTCTAAAATCAACGACAAAGAAAGAATCCTCAAGGCAGCCTGGGAAAGAAGACGGTAACTTACAAAGGAAAGCCCATTAGATTATCATCAGATTTTTCAGCAGAAACTCTACAAGCCAGGAGGGAGTGGAACCAAATATTCAAACTATTGAAAGAGAGAAATCATGAGCCAAGAATAATATATCCAGCAAAGATATCCTTTAGATATGAAGGAGGAATAAAGACCTTTCCAGACATACAGAAGCTGAGGGAATTTTCTAATACACGACCTGCACTACAAGAAATACTAAAGGAGGCTATTCGACCACCATCAACAGGGACAATTTGTGGCAGCCAAAACTCAAAAAGGGGGAAGAGTAAAGGCCTGAACCGGAATATGGGAATGGAGAAAGTAAGCGTGCTGAAGAAAATGGAATACTCTAATTATCAAACTTTCTTTTACATAAACTTAAGGGTAACCACTCAAAAAAAAATCCAGAACTGAAATATATACTCTAATAAAAGAAGAAACAGAGGAAACATCATAGAATACCACCACACAGAAATAATAGACAACAACAAAAGGCAAAGAAACAATGGAGACACAGCCTTACCAGAAAACTAAAGATAGAATGACAGGAAATCCTCACATATCAATAATCACCCTAAATGTAAATGGACTGAACTCACCAATAAAAAGGCACAGAGTAGCAGATTGGATCAAAAACTAAACCCAACCATATGCTGTCTCCAAGAGACACATCTCAGCTACAAGGACAAGCATAGACTCAAAGTGAAAGGGTGGAAATTGACACTCCAAGCAAATGGTACCCAGAGAAAATCAGGTGTAGCCATAATGATATCAGATGAAACAGACTTCAAGGTGAAAAAGATAACAAGAGACAAAGATGGACATTTCATAATGGTGAAGGGACTGTACAACAAGAAGACATAACAGTCATCAATATTTATGCCCCAATCAGGGAGCACCGAAATATACCAAGCAACTACTAACAGAACTAAAGGGAGAAATTGACCAAAACACAATTATACTAGGGGACTTAAATACATCATTGACAGCTATGGATAGATCATCCAAACAGAAAATAAATAACGAAATAGTAGCCCTAAATGACACATTAGATGAAATGGACATAATTGACATTTATAGAGCACTTCATCCTAAAACATCAGACTATACATTCTTTTCTAGTGTACATGGAACATTCTCAAGGATAGACCATATATTGGGACATAAAATCAGTCTCAACAAATTTAAGAAGATTGAAATCATACCATGCATATTCTCTGATCACAAGGCTTTGAAATTGGATATCAACTGTAAAAAGAAAGCAGAAAAAACACAAATACATGGAGATTAAATAACATACTTTAAAGAAGGACTGGGTCAAAGAAGAAATTAGAGGAGAGATCAAAAGATAAACAGAAACAAATGACAATGAAAATACATCCTACTAAAAGTTTTGGGATGCAGCGAAAGCAGTTTTAAGAGGGAAATTTATCTCATTACAGGCCTATCTCAAGAAACAAGAAAACTCCCAAATAAATAACCTCATGTTACACCTTAAAGAACTAGAAAAGAAGAACAAGTAAAACCCAAGGTCAGCAGAAGAAAGGAAATAACAAAAATTAGAGCAGAACTAAATGAAATAGAGAACAAAAGACAATAGAAAAAATTAATGTGACAAAGAGCTGGTTCTTTGAAAAGATTAACAAAATTGACAAACCCTTGGCTAGACTTACTAAGATAAAAGAGAGAAGACACTGATTAACAAAATCAGAAATGAAAAAGGGAAGTTATCACGGACACCACAGAAATACAAAGGATCATCCAAGAATACTATGAAGGACTATATGCCACCAAATTCAACAACCTAGAAGAAATGGACAAGTTCTTAGAAACATATAGCCTTCCAAGGCTGAACCATGAAGAACTGGAAAATCTAAACAGACCGATCACCAGTAACAAAATTGAATCAGTCATCCAAAACCTTCCCAAAAGCAAAAGTCCGGGACCAGATGGCTTCACTAGTGAATTCTACCAAACCTTCAAAGAGGATCTAATACCAATCCTGCACAAACTCTTCCAAAAAATTGAAGAAGAGACAGTACTCCCTAACTCATTTTATGAGGCCAACATTACCCTGATACCAAAACCTGGTAAGGACAGCACAAAAAAAGAAAACTACAGACCAATATCTCTAATGAATACCGATGCAAAAATCCTAAATAAAATTCTAGCAAATCGAATACAACAATGCATTAAAAAGATTATTCATCACGACCAAGTGGCGTTCATCCCTGGGGCACAAGGATGGTTCAACATACACAAATCCATCAATGTGATACATCATATAAACAAAATAAAGGACAAAAATCATATAATTATATCAATTGACGCAGAAAAAGCATTTGACAAGATGGAACATTCATTTATGATTAAAACACTTAATAAAATAGGTATAGAAGGAAAATACCTTAACATAATAAAGGCCATATATGACAAGCCCTCTGCTAATCTCATAATTAATGGAGAAAAACTGAAGCCCTTTGCTCTACGTTCAGGAACACGACAGGGATGTCCCCTATCACCTCTGCTTTTCAACATAGTGTTGGAAGTCCTTGCCAGAGCAATCAGGCAAGAGAAAGAAATAAAAGGCATCCAAATTGGGAATGAAGAAGTTAAATTATCACTCTGCAGATGACATGATGCTATATATATAGAAAACCCTAAAGACTCCACCAAAAAGCTATTAGAAACAATCAACGAATACAGTAAAGTTTCTGGCTACAAAATCAACGCACAAAAGTCCATTGCCTTCCTATATACTAACAATGAAATCTCAGAAAAAGAAATACAAAAAACAATACCTTTTGCAATTGCAGCAAAAAGAATAAAATACCTAGGAATAAACTTAACCAAGGACTTGAAAGACCTATATGCTGAAAACTATAAGACATTTTTGAAAGAAATTGAAGAAGACACAAAGAAATGGAAAGACATTCCATGCTCATGGATTGGAAGAATCAACATAGTTAAAATGGCCATATTACCCAAAGCAATATACAGATTCAATGCAATCCCCATCAAAACCCCAATGGCATATTTTAAAGAAATAGAACAAAAAGTCATCAGATTTGTTTGGAACCACAAAAGACCCCAAATAGCCAAAGCAATCTTAAGAAAAAAGAACAATAATGGAGGTATCACACTTCCTGACTTTGGCTTGTACTACAGGGCTACAATAATCAAAACAGCATGGTATTGGCAGAAAAACAGACACATAGACCAATGGAATAGAATTGAGAACCCAGAAATAAAACCACATAAATATGGACAGATAATTTTTGACAAAGAAGCTAAAACATACAATGGAGCAAAGACAGCCTCTTCAATAAATGGTGCTGGGAGAATTGGATAGCCACGTGCAAAAGAATGAAACTGGACTGCTATTTGTCACCATGTACCAAAGTTAATTCAAAATGGATCAAAGACTTAAGCATAAGACCTGACACAATAAACTGCATAGAAGAAAACATAGGTACTAAACTTATGGACCTTGGGTTCAAAGAGCATTTTATGAACTTGACTCCAAAGGCAATGGAAGTAAAAGCTAAAATAAATGAATGGGACTATATGAAACTTAAAAGCTTCTGCACAGCAAAAGAAACCATTGACAAAATAAAGAGGCCACCAACTGAATGGGAGAAGATTTTTGCAAATAGTGCCTCCGATAAGGGGCTAATATCCAGAATATACAAGGAACTCATGCAACTCAACAACAAAAAAACAACAAAAAAACAATTGAAAAATGGGCAGAGGACTTGAAGAGACATTTCTCCAAAGAGGACATACAAATGGCAAATAGACATATGAAAAAATGCTCAACATCACTAATCATCAGAGCAATGCAAATCAAAACCACCATGAGATATCACCTCACCCCAGTCAGAATGGCTATCATCAACAAGACAAATAGTAACAAGTGTTGGAGAGGCTGTGGAGAAAAAGGAACCCTCATACACTGTTGGTGGGAATGCAGACTGGTGTAGCCGTTATGGAAGGCAGTGTGGAGGTTCCTCAAAGAATTACGAATAGAATTGCCATATGACCCAGCAATCCCTCTCCTGGGTATCTACCCAAAACATCTGAAAACATTTATAGATAAAGACACGTGTGCTCCAATGTTCATTGCAGCTTTGTTTACGGTGGCCAAGACATGGAAACAACCAAAATGTCCTTCGATAGATGAATGGATAAAGAAGTTGTGGTATATATACACAATGGAATACTATTCGGCAGTAAGAAAAGATGATATAGGAACATTTGTGACAACATGGATGGATCTTGAGAGTGTAATGCTGAGCGAAATAAGTCAGACAGAAAAAGCAGAGAACCATGTGATTTCACTGATATGTGGTATATAAACCAAAAACAACAAAAGAACAAGACAAACAAATGAGAAACAGAAACTCATAGACACAGACAATAGTTTAGTGGTTGCCAGAGGGTAAGGGGTGGGGGTGGTGGGTGGGAGATGAGGGTAAGGGGGATCGAATATATGGTGATGGAAGGAGAACTGACTCTGGGTGATGAACACACAATGGGATTTATAGATGATGTAATACAGAATTGTACACCTGAAATCTATGTAATTTTACTAACAATTGTCACCCCAATAAATTTAATAAAATAAAAATAAAAAATAAAAGAACAATTTCAGTTATTATTTCTTCTGATCAATTTTCAATCCTTTGCTTTCTCTTTTCCTTCTGGTATTCCTATGGTGTGAATGTTGGTATGCTTGATTTTGCCCCAGAGGTCCCTTAAACTATCCTCATTTATTTGGGGATTTTTTTTTTCTGTTCTTATTGAGTGTTTTCCACTACCATGTCTTCCAGATCACTAATTCGATCCTCTGCTTCACCAAATGTGCTGTTGATTCCCTGTACTATATTCTTCATTTCACTTGTGGTAGTCTTCATTTCTGACTGCTTCTTTTTTTATAATTTCTATCTCTTTGTTGAAGTTCTTACTGAGTTCATCTATTCTTTCCTTAAGTTCATTGAGCATCCTTATAACCAGTGTTTTCAAGTACAGGTAACCCCCATATAACATGGTTGTTAGGTTCCTAAAAATGCCATGTTATACAAATCCATGTTATATGAACCAAAGAGCTAGTATGAAAAAAGGGGGTTAGGTTCCAAAAATTTAAAAAACATACTATTACAGTTTTATAATTAAAGGAAATATCTTTATTAAAGCAATTAATATGTATTAAATAATGTTTTCTTCATCATCACTACTAAGCTTTTATTACATTCCATGTTGTTCGAGGATTTCCCTAATTTCGAATGAGATATGTTTTGCTCTTAAAAGCTCTTATTACGTCCCGTGTTGTTCAGGGATTTCCCTAATTTCAAATGAGATATTTTTTGCTCTTAAAAGCTCTTATTATACTCCATGTTGTTCGGGGATTTCTCTAATTCTCAAACCGTGTTAGAGTGAAACCGTGTTCTAGGATGCCGTGTTGTGCGATGGTTTTTCCCCAATTCTTGATCCGTGTTAGAGCAAAACCGTGTTATAGAAGTGCCATGTTATATAGGGGTTTCCTGTATGTGTCTGGTAGATTGTGTGTCTATACTTCATTTAGTTTTTTTGTTTGTTTGTTTTGTTTTGTTTTTTGAGTTTTGTCCTGTTCTTTCATTTGAGACACATTTCTTCGTCTCCTCATTTTTGCTGATTCCCTGTGTTTGTTGCTATATATTAGGTAGATCTGCTATATCTCCCAATTTGGACAGAGTGGTCTTTTGTAGTAGGTGTTCTGTGGGGCCTAGGGGCACAGTCTCCCTGGTCATCTGAGCTGGATGCTCCAGGGTTGTCCCTTTTGTAGGCTGTGTGTGCCCTCCTGTTGTAGTTGAGATTTGATTGCTGTTGGCACATCAGTAGGTGGGATGAACTCTTAGATTGACTAGCTGTGAAACATGCCCATGACTGCAACAGATGAGCTGTTGTGCTGGGGCTGATCCCACAGATCAGGAGTCTCTTTAGTACAGCTCTGGTGTCAGCTGCATCCATCTTTTGGGTGTGTCATTTATGGAGCTGGTTACATGGTTCTCTGGTGTGAGAAGCTGGCCACTGAATATGTTTGTTCTGGGGCTTGCAGGAGGGACTCTGATGCAGGCCAAGTTCAGCCCCCATTTGTGCCCCATTTGGGGTTGCCAGGTGGGATCTACAAATTTATCTGCAGTTGGTTGCCACTTGTGCTGTTATTGGAAGTGCTTGGGAGAGACTACTCTGAGAACTAAATCTGGCTGCCACTAGTGGCAGGCTTGGGACCTTGTGGTGAGCACCATACTATGAGCTAAGATCAGCCACCATTTGTACAAGCCTTGCAGCCACTTAGTTGAATGTACATTCCAAGCCAACACTGACTGCAGCTTATGCCAGGTTTGGGGCTACATAACGGGAATTACAAATTGAGACCTGTCACTGCCTGTGCCAGGCTTGAGACTGCTTAGCAAGTTTAGGGCTTGTTGAGGCCAACCACTGCTTCTTTGGGGTTTGTGGATCTTTGAGAGTATTTAGAAAAGTCCACAGCATTAGCTAAGTCAGGTTGCTTCTGGGGAAAAGCCACTGGACGTGGCTCAGGCCAGGCACTCAAGTTGGGTGGGGCAGGGTCTCAGGCAATCACTAGGGTGGGGTGAATCGTGTTAGTTAATGGGTGCTTCAGGTTTGGCACATGCCTGCACCTGCCACCTGGATGGTTGAAGGGCTCAACAAAGAAGCAATGGTGCCGGCCAGGGCTTTTGTCTTTGTAGAAAGTTACCCTGACACCTGCCCCTCCAGTCCTCACCCTGAGGCTAGTCGATTCATTTCTTCTCTGTATGTCCCTGGTGATTTTTGAGCTGCTGTCCCTCCAAGCTTAGAGCAAGTGAGTTTGTGAGTGAGCAAATCAGTATGTGGGCCCCTTAAGATATTTCTCTAGATTGTTAGTCACCACACCTGCCCTTTCTGTGTCTCTGCCCTTCCTACCAGTCTTGTCATGGCTTCTTCTTTATATCTTTATCTATAGGAATTCTGTTCAGCTAGTCTTCAGGTGATTCTCAATAATGGTTGTTCTATAATTTAGTTGCAATTCTTATGTGGTCGTAAAAGGTGAGCATAAAGTTTACTTACATTGCCATCTTAACTGGAAGTCTCATATTTCTTCACTGGTAAAATATCCATTCAAATCGTTTGCCCATTTTTCAAAAATTGGTTTGTTCATCTCTTGTTATTGGGTTTTGGGGGTCTTTACATATTCTGGATACAAGTCCAATATATGTGTTGCAAAGATTTTTTCTTAGTCTGTGCTTACTTTTTCATTTTCTTAACAGTGTCTTTCCAAGAGCAGAAGCTTACATTGATAAAGTCCAATTATCAACTTTTCCTTTTTTGTGTTTTTGCTTTGTGTTTTAAAAAATACTTGCCTGTCCCAAGTTGTAAAGATTTTCTCCTGTGTCTTTTTCCAGAAATTTTGCAGTTTTAGGTTTTATATTGAATGTCTGTGATCCCCAAAATTAATTTATTGAAATCTTAACTCCCAATGGGATGGCATTAGGAAGTGGGTCTTTTGGAAAGTAATTAGGCTATAAGGGTGGATTAATGCCTTATGAAAAGAAATACAAGGATTTCTCTCTCAGCCATGTGAGTATACATGATCCATTTTGGGTTCATTTTTATGTATGGAAAGAGATAAAAATTGACATTCATTGATTCCATATAGTTATCCAGTTGGTTCAACAATTGATCCAACTGACTTGTGTTTAGTTAGACATTAATGTTTGGATCAATACTGGATAAGGACAATCAAATGAAATGGGCATTTGTATTCATTTATTCATTCAATAAATATGTATTATCTACTAAGTGCTAATGTCACTAGTAGGCTTTGGAGGCACATGATAAATAAGATACAGCCTTAACCTTGAAAGAGATCACACTTTAAATGGGGAGATAAATATAAAAATAATTATAACGTGACATGAGGAAAGTGTATTAGAACTGTGTGTTTCATACCATAGTCAATTGTTAAAGTCACAGGCAAAGTTTTAAAAATATGAAACAGAATATCAGAGCACATATTAAGATAAATATTATTTTATAAAACCATATTTTAATTTTCTATAATATATCAATATATGTTTATTGGGTTGCAATATAAAATGAATCATTTACTATAGGTCTTAGTCAAAAAAGTTTTCAAGTCCCCCCTACATTTGAGATATATACAAAGTGTTAAGTAATTCAATGAAAGGAGCAACAAACATCTAGCAGAGAGTTAGGGGAACTCAACAAAAAAGGGATAACATTTTGGCAGAGTCTTAAGGGAATGTTTGGGGAAAGGGTCTTGCAAGGAGAAGGAACACCATGTACAAAAGCCTGGAAGTATACATAGTCACAACAAGGAATGGTGAAAAGTTTTGGTGCCAAGGGCAAAGAGTGCTAGGGGATGGCCTAGGGCACAGAGTGGGTGGAATAAGATGAAGCCAGAATGATAAGCTGGGGAAATACTACAAAGCCTGTTTATGACATACTGGTAAGATAACCTTTAGGTGCCTGGGCCTATGTTTCTCAAAGTGTCGTCCCAAGTATCACCTTTATTAGACTCATCCTAGGCAGTAATTCTGAAAGTGTCGTTCCTGAACCAGTAGCATGAGTATTACCTGGGAACTATGAGAAATGAAGATTCTTAGGCCCCATCCCAGACATTCAGAATCAGAAACTTTAGAAGTGGGGTCCAGTAATCTGTATTTTAATAACCCTTTCAGGTAATTCTGATGCAGACTGAAGTTTGAGAACCACTGACCTAGGAGTTTGGTAAAATGGAGGTTCATAACTCCTACCCCAAGCCTACTAATTCAGAAATCTGGGGTCTGTACCTAGAATCACCATTTTTATCAAGCTTCCCAAGTAATTCTAACTCACTCTAAAGTTTTAGAATAACAGATTTAGGGGATGTGTCACCAGTTGTAGATTTTAGGATGCTAGAGGAAATGACAGGACCTGGAAACCACTAAAAGAGGAGTACGCCATTAAGGACTCCTAGAAAAGAAGACTGGACAAGACACCATAGTGATTTTGGTATGAATTAGATCATGCCATTTCCTTGCTTAAAATATTCTATAGTCTATCATCCTCAAAATGAGAGCCAAACTCCTTAGCATAGCTTAGAAGGACCCACAGCGCCCAGCTTCTGCCTTCCTTATCCTTTCTGCTCTCTCCTCACCCACTATATTCCAACGCTCTTCCATTTTCTTTGAACACGTCATGCCCTTTCCTGTCTCAAAGCCTTTGCATTTTTTGTTTCTAAGTTCTTCCCAGACATCGCTCATTTTCAGGTCTCAACTAAAATGTCATCTCTTCACAGAGATCTTTTCTGATCACCCCATCCAAAGTGGCCTCATATATATTATCTTATTTATTTCCTTCAAAGCACTTACTACAATCTATAATGCACAGGCTTTTATGTAATTGTCTGTTTCCTTTATGTTTGTCTGTCCCACTACACTGTAAGATCCATGAGGGCAAGTATCCTGTGTGGCATAAAGAACACACTCAGGTAGTATTAATCTCTGAGAATTTCCATGGGTCAACTTTATGTTCCAAGCCTGTAACTTTGCTGATAGAAGCTGATTCCTTCCTCACCCTACCTACTCAACACTTTAAATTAACAAAATCCATGTGCAATTAGGCAACTGCAAAAGTGACATACCTTGTGACAACCCAGAAGATAGTCAAATCCAATCAGTGTGATTGTGGATTGTCAGGACAGTCTTTAGGGAGTAAAATGCAATGAAAGGTGAAACTACATACTTGGCAAAAACAAACAAACAAACCAAAAACACCAGAAAAAAATGTTCCTACTGACTGATAAATATTGGAAGTAAAAATCAAAACAACACATAGGTATTATTTTTTTCATCCATCAGTTTGACAAAAATTACTGAGTCACAAGTATGTCTGTATTTACATACTTTGGGAAGGTGAAAGCACTGTTTGAGAGAGTCAATTGGCAGTGTTAGTTTAAAATAAGCCTATCCAGCAATTGCTCTATTAGAGAAATGGTATTACATAGTCACAAAGGGGCTTGTAACAGCAGCACCACATGTGGTAATAATAATAATAACAATAATAATATAAAAACATAATAAAATATTTTCCAGGTACTACCTTAGGATCTCTTTATTTTATTTTATTTTATTTTATTTTATTTTATTTTATTTTATTTTATTTTTTCAAGATTTTGTTGGGGAAGGGGAACAGACTTTGTTGGGGAACAGTGTGCACTTCCAAGACTTTTTCCAAGTCAAGTTGTTGTCCTTTCAATCTTAGTTATGGAGGCCGCAGCTCAGCTCCAGGTCCAGTTGCCATTGTCAATTGCATGGGGGCACAGCCCATCATCCCTTGTGGGAGTTGAGGAGTCCAACCGACAATCTTGTGGTTGAGAGCCCACACTCCAACCAACTGAGACATCTGGCCACCCAGGAGCTGAGTGGCAGCTCATCGACTTCATTCTAGTTGCGGAGGGCACAGCTTGCTGGCACATGTGGGAATTGAACCAACAGCCCCGTAGCCCAGAGCTTGCACTCTAAACAACGGAGCCACGCGTCCGCCCCCCTTAGGATCTCTTAAAACCTCAGTCTTTTAGGAGCTAAAAAGTATCTCTGTTTTATAAAAGAGGACACTGAGACTTGAATTATCCAAGATTTTATTTATAATAGAGAAATATTAGGTAGTCTTATATATAATTCAAAAGGATATAGATGTATAAATTACATCTATACGCCAAAGTACTAAGCAAAATGAGATTTAAATTAGTACTTATAAAACAAAATGGAAAGATATATTAAGTGAAAAATATCAAATTGCAGAAGTATATCCTACTATTTAGAGACACAGAGAGAAATTAAGCCATGAATAACTACTTCAATATATATTTATGCAACACATATTTATTGAGCCCTATGGTGTACAGACATTATAAATCTTCAAGACACTTAAGAAAACCAGTGAACAAAACATAGTTTCCTGTTCTTGGGGGTGTTATGTTCTAGCAATGTAGAGACATACAATAAACATAATTTAAAAGGAAATTACATAATATGTTAGATGAAAAGGGCTATGAGCAAAAGAAATAAATAGAGTAGGGAATAAGGGGTCAGGAGTGCAGGGGAGAGTGAAGGACATCATGTCAGTGTGGTCGGGTTAGGCTTCATTGAGAAGATCTACTGGAGGAGGTGAGGGGTCCACATGGATGTCCCAGGGAAAAGCGATCCAGGCAGAAGGAAGAGCCAGGACACCATCTTAAGCTGGGAGTGTACCCACAGGTTAAGTGTACATCATGAAGGCCAGAAAGGCTAGAGCAGTTTGAAGAAGGGCCATGGAGATAAAGTTAGAGGGGCAGGGGAACAGCAAATTATACTCCTAGGGTCAAAGTATGATCCACTGTAAGGACTGTGGCTTTTACGCTGAGTGAAATGAGCAAGCTGCAGGGTTTTGAACAGAGATACGACATGATCTGATCTTCTTGTTAAAAGGACCCTGGTTGCTATGTTAAAAAGAAATTGCAGGAAAGCAAACACAGAAGGCAGGAGAACTGTTGAGGCTATTGTAATAATATAGGAGAGACCTGTAGACAGCTAACAACATTTGGAAATACAGCAAACATCACACTCCATATATGGAGCATACTGGGTGGGGAGAGGTCAAAAGGGACTTTTTTTTGCCCTGTATTTGAGTTGCTGTTTGGAAAATTATTTATCAGTTATTTGAGGAAATAAAAGTTACTAATATTATTATTAATACTAATAATTTTTCCTTTCCTTCCAGAATAATTCAGTCTAAAACCAGTCAGCTATGGCCAAAAAAACTAGGAATCTGCAAGGGGGTGAGGGAAGGTAGCCTGGTGCAGGGTGTCAGAGCCCAAGAGAGGTAAAAAGGGCAACTATGAAAGGGACTGGCGGTGGTAACAGGAGATCAGCTGCATGCTAGGGAGACTGATCCAATAAGTAAATATATAGAGCATAAGGGTGGCCAGGTTCTTTACTGTTGGAGAGCTGTTCATATGGAAAGGGAGAAAACTAGAATGAATCTTCCAGTGTTGGATTGGAATTGGAAACTGTGAGCTCACTGTTTTCAACATACATATTTATATAGATAGACATAAAATGAATGCATAAGAGGATGTGTGCATGTGTATGAATACAAGTATATATTCTCTGGCTCTGTCTGCCGATAGGGCATGAGAGCAATGACATCTCAATTCAATGAACACCCTAACAGCCTCATCTAGGTTCCTAAAGAGCATTCTCCATTAAAAGGAATCAAAGCTTCTTGGAAAAATGGCTACTTCCAGGTTTGGGGCAGGGAAAATGCAAGATGAACCTGGAATAGGTTTTTGTGCCAGAAAGTAAAAAAGTGTTCCAACAATGATGGGAACACATCAAAAAAGATACAGAAGCCAAATTGAAGAAGGTCCCATGGGGAAAGTCTAGGAAAATTTAGGTATCAGAATAAATGATAGTAATGAATCATAACACACTGAGTAAAATAGGACTCCATGAGTTCAAACTAATATACATTTAAGAAAATGAATAAATGAGAGAAGATGATGCTTTTCTAATGTTAGCGTGGCAGCTAACGCATGTAAAAGGAATGATGGAATTAGAAAACCACCATTTGGCAACCATATAGTAGTAATTAGTTCAGCCAATTAACATCAATGGATGAGAAAACTCTAGAGTAAAAGTTTGATGAGAAATGGGATATTTACGTCGTTTCAAAACACCTCCCTACAAAACAGTTTTAATTATATAGTGGGCTGAATGGTATCCCCCAAAATGATATGTCCACATCCTAATCCCTGGAACCTATGATTGTTACCTTATTGGGAAAAAGGATCTTTTTAGGTGTGATTTAAATTTTAAAATCTTGAGCTGAGGAGATCATCCTGGATTATCTAGGTGAACCCTAAATCCAAAAACTAGTGTATTTTTAAGAATAAAGTCAAGGGAGATTTGACAGACAGAAGAGGCAACATGACCACAGAGACAGAGATTGGAGTGATGCATCCGTAAGTCAAGGAATGCCAACAGTCAGTGGAAGCTGGGAAAGGCAAAGAATGGAATTCTTCCCTAAAGCCTCTAGAGCAGGGGTGTCCAAACTTTTTTCAACGTTTTTCATCAAGGGCCATATGCAGTAAAATACACAAACAGCCGGGCCACTCACTCGAGGTGAAGTACATATTGCCTCACCTGGTTTATTTAAGTAAACTAAGTATATTTTTGGAATTTGCTGCGGGCCAATAAAAAATGGATCGTGGGCCGCAGTTTGTACGCCCCTGCTCTAGAGGGAGTACCGCCCTCCTGACAACTTGGTCTCAGACTCTTGGCCTCCAGAATACATTTCTGTTATTTTAAGCCACCCAGATTGTAGTAACTTGTCATAGCAGGCACAGGAAAATAATACAATTACAAAGAGGGAAAAACAATCCTACAGAGGAGAATCTGGGACTCACTACCTTAATCATGTGATCAAAGTAAATATCATCAGTAATGAGACAAACTAAAATTGTAGGCCACCCACGAGGATGGAATGAGAAGAACATAGCACCTCTTCTATGACATTCTGGCCAGCGATGCATCATCACCGGAATCTATAATGGAGAAATGTTACACAAGCCCAAAATGAGGGACAGTCTACTATTGTAATCTTCAACAGTATCAAGGGAATGAAAATCAAGGGTAGACTGAGGAACTCTCTCAGCCTGAAGCAGACAAAAGAGACATAATAACTGAATGCAACATTTGATCTTGGACTGTGTCCTTCTCCTATAAAGGACATTACTACCGCGTCAATTGATGTAACTTAAATACGGTCTGAGTATCAGAAGGAGGTAATATATCAATACTATTTCTTGATCTTGATAGTAGTATGATTATGTAGTAGAATGTCCTTGTAGGAATTACATATTAAAGTTTTCAGGAGCTAGAGGGTATCTGTTTAGCAACTACTCTCAAATGGTTTAGAGAAAAAAAAAATGTCCTTTCCACTGTACTTCCAACCTTTTTTGTGAGTTTGAAATTATTTCAAAAGAACAAAGCAAAACATCACAAAGATTATTTTTGCAATTTTTAATCTAAGTAAATAACAATAGCTAAATTTAATTGAGTCAGATCACAGGCTTAATTCTCACAGCAAACCTATGAATGAGGTACCACTATTGACTCCAATTTGTGGATGAGTAAACAGGCATCTTGATATTGTTTATCAGAGTTTACATAGATAGGAAGTGATAAGCCAGGAATTAAACCCAAATTTGTCTGATTTTAAACATTTTTCACTTAACCAGTATGTAATTCAACTTTATTATATTCAATGATTGAGTATTGTGTGGATGTGGATGTGTATTATGTGTATTAGTATAGTATATGTGTATTAGTCAGTGTTCTCCAGGGTTCTCCAGAGAAACAGGACCAATAGTGTGTGTGTGTGTGTGTGTGTGTGTGTGTGTGTGTGTTATAAGGAATTGGTTAATAATAATTGGTAATTATGGAGGCTGGCAAGCCCCAAGATCTACAGGGTCAGTCTGCAAGCTGGAGACCCAGTCTGAGTCTGAAGACCCAGGAAAACCAATGAATGGTGTTGTTCTAGTCCAAGGGTCAGCAGATTTCCCACCCAGGAAGAGTCAATGTTTTAGTTTGAGTCCAAAAATAAGGAAAAAGCCAATGTCTCAGTTTGAAAACCATCATGCAGGGAGAATTTTCTCTTGAGTGGTGGTGGTGGTGGTGGTGGTGATGGTGGTGATGGTGGTGGTAGACCTTTTGTTCTATTCAGGTTTTCAACTGACCAGATGAAGCCCACCCATGTCAGGGAGGGCAATGTGCTTTACTTAGTCTACTGATTTAAATTGTTAATCTCATCCAAAAACACTTTCACAAAAACACCCAGAATAATATTTGACTACCTATTTGGGCATTTGTGGCCCAGTCAAGTTCACACATAAAATTAACCATCACAGTATATATTACAGTTGACCATTGAACAATAGGGGTTGGAAATGTGTGGGATCACTAATACATGGATTTTTTAAATAAATACTGTAAATGTATTTTCCTTATGATTTTCTTAATAACATTTTCTTTCTTCTAGCTTTATTGTAAGAATATAGTATATCCTACATATAACACAAAATATATATTGATCAACTATTTATGTTATGGGTAAGGTTCCTGTCAACAGTAGGCTATTAGTAGTTAAGATTTGGGAAAGTCAAAAGTTATATGTGAATTTTCAACTGCTCAGGGGAGTGGCATCCCTAACTCCTGCATTGTTCAAGAGTAAATTGTGTGTGTATTTGTGTGTGTGTGTGTGTGTGTGTGTGTGTGTGTTTGGGCATGTGAGTACACATGCATATAGTGAGAGAAAGAGAGAGAGGGAGAGAAAGAGAGAGAGAGACTAGGCTAAAAAGTGGACATTTGATAGCAAGAGTTTATTAGTATCTGTCCAGCCCAGGCCTGAGAGCCTGAGGGAGAGAGTGTCATTTTTTGCACACACTGGAGGGGTGGTACTCTCACATGCAGATGGGATTGTGTTTGTAAATGACATTCAAAGTCAGGATGAACTTTCTTTCAGATTGCTCATTTACTTGGGCTCCCCACGGCACCATCCTGCCTCCTGTATTAGTTTGGTTAGGGTCAATCAGGCCCTTTGATGTAGTCATCTTTGGGGGTCTCTGGCCACCATTACCCCTACTTCTCTGGTAATTCCCTATTGTCTGGCCTTACTGCCCCAACATTCATGGCCACAGCATCCAGGTTTACACTTGGAGACCCCGTGCTATGTGAAGACCCTGTGACATGTTAAGCTACCCTCTTGCTTGTTTAGAATATTGTATTCATTTAATTTGTTTGTTTTCCCACCTCAGTTGAGTGGACACTGGCCCAAGTTGGATTAGACACTTTGGTTGTGTCTGAGAGATGCTAGTCAGTTGTCTTAGCAAATCATTGAAAATGAGGCTATCGATTTGTGAGCAGTAAACATTGATTCAGAGAAAGAGAAATATGAACAGCTGAAGAAGAGAATGGCTACTGGATCCCATGGTATCCTACTCTCCTAATAAATTCCCATTTTATTGCACATATTTTGAAACAAACTCCCATAATTGGAGTCTAACTTAATTAAGTCATTCACCTAGGCAGTACTTAACTACATTTTGCCAGCCTCCTCTTGTATCACTGTTCTTCAATTCAACATTGCTGCCCACAGCAATCATGCCCATTGTGGTGCCACAACCCAGGGTTTTACAGCACAGACCCTTGCTTACCCTAATTTTCAATTAAAAAAACCTCTAGTTTCAAAAGTCTCTGGAAAAAAAGTTAACCCTGATGATATGTGAAGCTACCCTCTTACTTGTGTAGAAAATGTATTCATTTTAATTTGCCATCTTCCCACCTTGGTTTCATCCTGGTGCCTATTATGATATACAAATAAGGACTAAAAGGCATGAAAATAAGGCCATGAAAATTGAAGGGCCTCCAAAACTCTCTATAGTGGTATTTTAGCCTGCCTATTCCCTGTCCTCCAGCCCCCACTAGGGTGTGGGTTTTTCTAGACTTTCCCTCAATTCCCTCTTTTTATCCCTTCCTATATGTCAGAAGGATGGCCAAACTCCAGTAATTCTCTCTGGAATTATGAATAGATCCTTGCACATTTTCTGTGACACAGTCCAGCTGTTTTCCTTCTCCCACTTCTCTTTCTGTTTCTATCTTCCACCTCCTACTCCAAGTTTTCTCAACTACAGGCTTTTTCTGCATATACCCCAAGCAGTGGGCTTCTCTTCCTGCATGTTCAGGTTTATTTAAGGTTCATCTTTCCCATTAGACCATGAGTTCCGTAGTGGAGAAGAGATTGAATGCACATCATCTCCCCAGTACCCACCATGTTTTCCCAAAAATAAGACCTAGCTGGACAATCAGCTCTAAAGTATCTTTTGGAGCAAAAATTAAAATAAGACCTGGTATGATATGATATGATATATGATATGATATGATATGATATGATATGACACCCGGTCTTATAGTGAAATAAGACCCAGTATTATATTATATTATATTATATTATATTATATTATATTATATTATATTATATTATTATTATATTATACTATATTATACCCGGTCTTATATTATAGTAAAATAAGACCACGTCTTATATTAATTTTTGCTCCAAAAGATGCATTAGAGCTGACTGTCCGGCTAGGTCTTATTTTGGGGAAAACACGGTAGGAGGCCCTCATGGACTGTTTGCCTGGTTAATACCATTCCCTCTGCCTGGAGGACTCTTCTCTGTAGGTGCAAATCTTTCCTAGTCATTAAGTGAGGCCCTTCTAAAGAGCAACTGTCCTCCCTGCCTGGAAGAGATCACAGGCCTCTGACCACGGGATTCAGGTACTTGCCTTCTACTTTACATTGGAGTCTATGTTCACATCTTACCTTTTCTGATAGTTTGCAACCTTCTTGAAGACAAGAAACTGTTTGGGAGCTTTGAAGTCAGTCTCGGTTTGAATCATGGGTAAGTCACTTGCCTGTGTAGTTGTGTGTGACCTTGGGTAAGTTAGGTCACCTATTTATACCTCAGTTTTCTTTTCTGTTAAGTAAAGATAATAATATCACCTCTCTCACAGGATTTTTGCAAGGATTAAATACATTTTTGTAAACTGCTTAGAAGAATGCTAGACATATAGAAAATACTTAATAAATGTTAGCTATTACTATTTTCTCATTTGTTGCATTAGTTACCCATTGCTGTGTAACTATCTTAGAATTCAGAATTTAGTTATCCATTGCTGTGTAATTATCTTAGAATTTAGAAGCTTAGAACAGTTACAAACATTTGTCATCTTTCATAGTTCCTGTGGATCAAAAACTGAGGAGAGTCTTACATGGGTGGTTCTGGTTTGGGATCCCTCGTAAGATTGTGGTCCAGATGCCAGCTGCAGTCATCTGAAGGACTTCCTGGGGCTGAAGGACCTACATCAAAGGCCTCAGTCCTTCTCCATTTGCGCCTTTCCAGAGGGCTGCTCTAATGTTCTCATGACATGGCACCTGGCTTCCTCTAGTGTGAGTAATCCAAGAGCCTAAGACAGAAGTTACAGTGCCTTTTATGACCTACCTCAAAAGTCAAACACCATCCTTTCTGCTATACTCTTACTGGTCATACAGATGAACTCTGACTGAGGGTAGGAGACTACACTAGTGCATGAATGAGGTGGAGATCATTGGGGGCAATCCTGGAGGCTGGCTGTCATATTTGTATTCTCTTTTCCGCCAAGAGAATTAGTACCAGTAGGATGCTTTAGCAATTGCTGACACTAGGATTCACATTGGCTAGAGAAAAATTCCAAGGAAGAAGGAAGAAATTAACCAAAGGAAATAATTCTGCAGTTTCATTTCTTACCTCTTCTCCCTATGCACTCTCAGCTTACATCAGACTGAATTTAAGACTTAGCCAGACAATCAGCTCTAATGCGTCCTTTGGAGCAAAAATTAATATAAGACCTGTCTTATTTTACTATAACACCGGGTATAGTATAATATAATATAATATAATATCGGGTCTTATATTAATTTTTGCTCCAAAAGATGCATTAGAGCTGATTGTCTGGCTAGGTCTTATTTTTGGGAAAACCTGCTAGTGGCTGTTGTCCAACACAGATCTTATAGGAAGAGACCTGCCCGAATAGAGTACAAGGTAATGGAGAGACATAGAGGCTAAGCTTTGCTACATGGAGAGTAGGCAGGCCCCTTCATACTCAAAAGACCATGATAAACTAAACCCAATGCATGGTAAGTGCTGGTCAAGTATGATTAAAATCTGCCCTCCTCCCCTTCGCAAGGTTATTTGTAATTGAACTAGATGTCTGGACAATGAAAGGGTCTACAGACACAGTGACTGGTTCTCTGATGGCAATATTAAGAGATTGTTTTTTTGGAGTGGAGGGGGGCAGCTTTTGCCACATCTGCCATATAGAGTCAGGGTCAGAACCACTATATTTTAGGAGAGTCAATAGTTGTAATGGCTGTTTCCAAATTTGCACCTTTTAACATAAGTCAAGAAATAGCCTTTTCTCCCTCCTCTCCGCCCCACTTTCCTTTCATTGCTTTGTGGCAGGCTTTGAGAAGTGTTGGTTCTGAGACTTAAGATGTCTACCAAGAAAGGCTCCTGTGGCAAACTGGACTCAAATTTAAAAGCAGAGCCTAGCAACCATTTCTAAACAGGGACCTCTCACATAAACCACTGCAAACCATGCTTGGGAGAAGCTTGCATTGAACTGCCTGCCTGTACTGAGTTTCTGCTGTCTGAGCCAAACCTTATAAAAAAGAGGTCTTGGAATTGTATTTCAACCAATAGGACTAAGACTTTCCCTGTCCAATAGGAACTGGCAGCTATATCCTCATTAGCATCTTCACTGACCAATCAGAGCAACTACATTCTGATCAATCAGGACAGTGCTTTTGGGGCCAATCAAACCATGACAATTTGGAGTCCTTATTTGCATAAGGATGGACCAATCAGGGACCAGGGGCGGGGACTTCTCTTTGTATAAGCCAGTTCTCCCCCTTGTCTCAGGGAACACAGTTTCTCTTTCCTTCCAAAGGTGAGGCTTTAGTTCTACATGAACCACAGCAGAGCTGACCAGAGCAAATCAGAGCTGTCTAGCCTGGGAAGGGCATTGCCCAAGGGTCACCTTGCAGCCCTGCTTTTCTCACAGCCTTGCTGTATTACAATTGAGCTGGTTGCACTGAGTAGTTTCCTTCTTCACTGCACCCTGGAATTGGAGATTTCTATTGGCATTGAATTGGTGCCAACAATTGTTAGTTGACAGGTGAAAAGGTGTAATAATTCAGTATCATAAAAATATCCACATACTGGGAGCAAGATGTTCTGGGTTTTGGTGCTGTTTTGGCAGACTAGTTCTCTATACCTCAGTTACCCTGTTTGTAAAATGTCAGGGCTGGATTGGACTTCTGAGGTCCCCTCCATTAACTTCCTGGGCACTTATATAATCAAAATCACAATGATAGAAACAGCAGACAAGTTCAGGCCCTGTGCTAAACGCTTCATATTCACCATTTTGCTACAGCCTCACGCTGTTTTACAAATCACCATTTTCAGATGAGGAAACCGCGGGTCCGCTCTGTGAGTTTAAGTAACTAGTCCGAGGTCACACCAGGAATAAATAGTTTAGTTGGGCTTTGAAACCAGCTGGTTACAACCCCTAAGCTTTTAATTAATTACTTTGCTGTATACATTGCTTCTCTTCAAGGGTGGGTCGGTGTTAGGTTCAGGCCAGGAGGGATTCTTGTTGCAATTATTAGTAATTCCGAGTGTTAGTTTACCTGCTATTCTGACACACTCTTGCTAAATTCTCACAGTATCAGTATATAGAGTGGTCGATACTAGAGCCCTCATTACACATAAGGGAAAGTGAGGTTCAGTAAACTAATGAAAGTCAAACGTCTAGCAAGAGGCAGGGGCTCAAAGCCAAGGGGTATGTCTCCAACCCCTGCTTTGACCATTCTTCCTTCAGAACGGTGCAGGGACATCAGGGCCACCACCAGACATACCCAGCGGCTGGCCGGCTGCCGCCTGTTCCGGCTCCGGACCGCCCAGGCGGCACGCTTCCGTCGCGCACGCGTTCTCGGGCTCTGGCTAGGAGCGCGCGGCGGGCACGAGGACGGCGGCGAGCTGCGTGCGCGCGGTGACGTGCCGGGCGCCATGTTGGAGGGCTGGTGGTAGCGGCTCGGGGAGGCGTTCATTCTCTCGGTCTCGCTCTCTCACTCGCTTCCCCCGGCTCCCTTCGGTGCCCCCCTCCCGTCGCCTGCGTGCGGGAGTGTGTGCGAGGGAGGGGGTGGGCGTCGGGGGGTGGGGGGGAGGCGTTCGGGTCTCCAGAGACCCGCGGAGGGAGGCGGAGGCTGCGAGGGACGCCGGGAAGCCATGGACATCGAGAGGCTGCAGGAGGCGCTGAAAGGTGGGGGTAGCTGCACCCTCTCCCTTCCTCCTCACCCTTCCCGACTCTCTCTCCTCTCCCTTCAGGTCGGGTGGCTCCGAGGGTCGGGGCCGGGCGTAGGTGGGAAGGTGCGCTCACCCGGTTCCCATCCCCCTCCCGCCTCCCTAGGGGCGGGAGCCCTGTGGGCAGGTCCCTCCCGCCGGCTCTGGGCTTTGTGTCCGCCGCCGGCGTCTAGGCTGGGGGAGGGGAGCCGTGGAATCTCTCACATGGGCCCCAGCCCGTCACACCCTCCGGGGGCTGGTCGTGGGCCCGCAGCCGCCTCCTAGGCAGGCTCTCTTCTCCCGTCAGGCCCCCGCACGACTGGCGTCGGGTTAGAGTAAAAAGTAAGGTTTGGGTAGGGGGAAGGGTGGCGAAGCAACTTTAAATTTGTGTCTCAGGAAGCCTTTTTCACGGCTTCTGGAGTCATCATTCCACGCGCCCTATTCTAAGGTGGTCGATTTCACTGTTCTTAATGTTCGTCTTCCAAGCAACAGGCTTGAGAGCAGTGGTTTTCAAACTTAGAATGGTGTGATTTATTTAGCCTTTTGAGAATTGTGCTTTGAAATTCAGAATCTTGGACATGGTTACATGAGATTACTAGTGTTTCTTAAAACAGATTTGTGAACTTAACATAGTTAAACAATTTGTGGGGAATGAGGCCTGGGATATTAATTTTAACTGGGTTTTCAGATGAAGCTGATCGGGTGTTCCTCTCGGCTACACTATATACTGCGTTAGGATAGTTGGTGAAGCTGAGTGCCCTCTTTAGGGAGATATTTGTTCCCTGTGCAGAGGGTGACATGTGAAAGTAAATCTAGGCGAGTTGAGGTGGATAATTGATTGAGAGGCTAATTTTTTTTTCTTCTTACTATATGAGGAAGGACTGGGAGGAAAGTTTGCCTTTTAGAGGAGACTGGAAATAGTTGATGGACTTATGAGTGATATTGATAACTTTTTTTCTTCCTGTTTCCAGATTTTGAAAAGAGGGGGAAAAAGGAAGTTTGTCCGATCCTGGATCAGTTTCTTTGTCATGTAGCCAAGACTGGAGAAACAATGTGAGTTGAAAACATGTATTTGTTGTTGTAGACTTATGTATCATTCATAATTGCTTGAAAAAGGGAAAAAAAGTGTATTTCAGAAGATTTGAATAATTCATCTGTGTAAAACATACAAGCAAGTGAAGTGCCAGGCATTTAAAGCACTTATTAAGTGCATGTACCCCGGTGCCAAAAAAATGTGTATGAGTGGACACTGGTCAACGTTCCTCAAGCAGTAGTTTGCTGTAATCAGAAGTGTCTGGATGCTGATGGTAACCACTTTGCGCACCTCTTATAATTGCTGAAGTCAAATGTGACTTGTATTCATCTTTTGTTGTTGGTATATATTATTACAAATACAGTTTTTTTCTTTCTTAAAATGTGTATACATTGTTTTTGACACCCTCTATATGCATACTCTGTGATTAATTTTAAAAAATTTTTTAAACTTTTTTTATATCTATGCTTGGGTACGATTAGAATTTACTCGTCTGAAAGAACCAAAAAAAGGAGGAATGACTATTCCATTATGACCCCTTTTTGGCCATAACAGGCTTATTTCCAGGGATTTGTGGCTTTGATTCTGTTTCAGATTCTTTTGTTGGTAATATTTTCTCATATTGTCCTATATCCAACCTTTTGTTGTCATATTTATGTATATAGGTGTCACTTCTGTTTATTCTCTTAAGAACTCAGAGATTATGTGACAAATTCCAGGTTGCTATAGTTTTGACTATCCTGTACACTTTCTAGGATAGCTAACTTGTTACGTATGCTCAGCATTTTATTAGGTTTATTTCTAAATGTCATGAATCTGAAACTTAAATTATAAAGTTAGGACTGTTTCAAAGAAACATTTCATTGCATTGTTTTGTGGTTAGTTTGAGTAGCAGGAGTTGTTTGCACACTCTGGCTAAGTTAATTTGTAGAGAACAATGCAGATTTGGTGACTTTCTGTAGTCTTGTCTTTAGGTAGGGAGTGGGGGGAACAGGAAGGGGAAAGGTTTCTTTGGGTGTAGTGTTAATAAGTAGGCTTTCTCTGGGCTCCCCTACTTCTTGAGTATTTTAAAATTTCTTTTTGAGGCCTAATGTAAGAATGTAAGCTTTAACAAATGATGTATACTTTCTTTGGCTTTATTAGCAAATGTGTGTTTGCTTGTGGTTGTAATGAGGCCTTCTAATAACTAGCCTAATTTTAGAAAGAAAAAAACCCTCTTTGCTTTAATGGTCATATAGACAAACTGAATCTCCTTAGTCCTTTATTAAAATTACCAGTCAACTGAGGAATATGACTGTATTCAGTCTTATTTCTATTTATTGCATTTAAAAAATGGAACCCTTTAGGGGAAAAACTCATTTTTTGTCTCTTAGAACACTTGATTTCAAAAAATTGATGCAAAATAACTAACTGGTATTTATATAGATAAGCTTAAGAATGACTAGACGTCGATTTTCAAAAGTAAATTAATCCCTAAATTAGATTGCCACTGTTTCTTTCAAATTGCTGGTTGGTCTAAACTTATCACTCTCTACATTATAAGGAGAAAAAGCATTTACTTTCAGAGTTTTGATACACAAAATTATATCAAACTATTTGGAAATAAATACTTAAAACCTCTTATTCAGCTTACCAAATCTGTACAAATTTTCTTCCCTTTTTGATAAAGTACAATGACTGTAAAGGCATAAATAGTTGAAGGTTCTAAGAGAAAGCTTTTTAGTATCCTGTCTGAGTGGATCACTGAGTGGTTGGGGAAATTTAACCTGATGTTTCTGGGCAATTATTTTGTGCTTATAGAGGACTTCAACAAGGTGTCTTCGCCACCCCCATCAGATGTTTGTACTTCCACTAAGAGAATTTTGTATTAAAATGATTGGTAGTGTTAGACTGTCTATTGAGTTTGGAAAATATTTTAAAATTTATTCAAGCAGTTGATGTTGCTACTTTTAGCTTTATTTAGCCTTTGTTGTTGTTGTTTTTTAATTAACATATGCAGGCCTTAACATTTGATACTGAAATTTGCAGAGTTTCTCTCATCCATTTATGGCTAAACTGAACTTTATTTAACATTTAAGATTATAACGAGAATGAAAACCTGAAGAACAGCAAGTCAGATCTCTTTGTTTTAGGATGGATGAGTTTAAGAAGTCCGTAGTTCTGTTTTTATTTTCATAGGTACGTTATAGCAAGAAATCAACAAAAGAAACGTATGAAACTTTGTTTATGGATGAAAATCAGTGACAAGCCTTGGTTATTCTTCATTTAAAACCAATTGATTTGACGCTTGTGTTATCATCTTTAGAGAGATGTTAGAACTATAGGCATAGGTTCTTACTGAGGAGGAAGGTGTAGGAAAATTGAAGAGCATTGGAACATTTTTCTTCCTAGTCTATTAAAAACTATCTGTAAACATCTATTGTAGGGAGTTGGGGAAGATGTGGGTACTGAACTGTTACGAAGAGGGACACACCTTTTTATCCATCTGTCTTGTCGGTATCTACCATGTTTCCCCGAAAATAAGACCTCACCGGAAAATAAGCCCTAGCATGATTTTTCAGGGTGACATCCCCTGAGCATGCTCTAATGCATCTTTTGGAGTAAACCTTAATATAAGATCCGGTCTTATTTTCGGAGAAACACGATATAACAACCCCCAAATTAATTGTTTTTTGGCCACTTCAAAAAAATTATGTTGAAAAGGTTACTTTTTCCTGAAAATGGGACATTTCTTGAGAACGCTTTTCCAAAGGTAACAGTTTTCTAATTTAATGCCAAGTATATATTATATGCTGAATAAGCAAACGTGGTAGGTTTCAGTCATGGATTTAAATAATTTGAGGGTTTTTAGTTGCAATTATTCTTTTTGATGGTCAAATTGTGTTGTCTTTGGCCAGTGGGAACCTCTTCATGTTGATTCCAGAGTTCTTTTGACTTGACCCTAAGAGTCTTTGATAGCGTCCTTACCCTGTGGTATGAGAATATATTCTAAGTTGATTTCCTGCCCCAGACCTGGAATCTGCTATTTTTCAATATTTTGGTGGGAAGTGGAGCTTAAAGACTACAATCTGGGTGCTAGAGGTGATTGTTACTGAGTTGGTCATGTGTTTAGCCTCTTCAGTGAACAGAACTAAATAAAATACTTCATGATTCATACTGATACTTCAATTCAAAATCAGGACTACAGAGTTTTCTACTTCCACACCAAAAATCCTGGTTTTTAAGGGCATAGAAGAGTTAGGATATCTCATAATGAGTTAGGATGTTAAATATTTTTTTGCATGTACTCTCTCAATTTCTAGTCTCCATTTTTAAAAACATAGTTGTATGTTTTTATCTGAGCATGTAGCTGTTACATAGCTCTCCCTTTTAACCATCATTTACTTTTAATTTTACAGTAGCTATATGAGTATATCTAATGTTCACCACTGATCCTATGTCAAGGTCTCTAGTCAATTTGGTTGTGTGAGGCTCATGTCTTTAGGCAGGGGTAATGAGAACAATATTTCCTGAGTTCTCGTATGTTGTTAACATATTGTGTCCTGTATACTTGAAGGTCAGTTTGTCTGAAAATAAAATCTTTGTTTCACATTTTTCGTCCTTGAGTAGATTATGTTAGTTCCATTGTTTCCCCCAACTTAAAGAGTTATTGTCAAAATCTGATGATCATCTGATTTTCTTTATTTTCTAAATCACCTACTCTTGTTACCCAGATTCCCAAAGGATTTTTTTCTTTTTCTTTAAACTATAGTAACTTTTGTAAACCAGGTCTTAGTGTTTGGGATTTTGGGTTAGTATATTGATGTATGTGATGAGCTCTTTCAATATATATTTTCAAGTTTTTCAGGTATTTTTAATTTCAGGAAAGTGATTCTTGAATTATTTCCTTTGGTTTTTCCTTTCGAGGGACTCTTGTTTTCCTATATTGAATCATCTTTGCATATCTTCAGTATTTGTAATTTGTCCTGAATTCTTTTTCTTCCTTCCCATTTTTTTTTTAAATAAAGGAATTCATGTCTTTTTTTTTTTTTTAAATCACTTTCTTTATAATTATTTTGGGGGGGGAGGGAAACAGGACTTTATTGGGGAATAGTGTGTACTTCCAAGATTTTTTCTTTTTTTCCCAAGTCAAGTTGTTGTCCTTTCAATCTTAGTTGTGGAGGGCGCAGCTCAGCTCCAGGTCCAGTTGCCGTTGCTAGTTGCAGGGGGTGCAGCCCACCATCCCTTGTGGGAGTCGAACCTGCAACCTTGTGGTTGAGAGGACACGCTAAAACCAACTGAGCCATCCGGGAGCTCAGTGGCAGCTCAGTTCAAGGTGCCATGTTCGATCTTTAGTTACAGGGGGCACTGCCCACCATCCCTTGCGGGACTCAAGGAATTGAACTGGCAACGTTTTGGTTGAGAGCCCACCCTCCAACCAACTGAGCCATCCGGGAGGCAGCTCAGCTCAAGGTGCCCTGTTCTAACCTAGTTGCAGGGGGTGGAGCCCACCATGCCTTGTGGGACTCGAGGAGTTAAACCGGCAACCTTCCCACATGGGCCAGTTGAGAGCCCACTGGCCCATGTGGGAATCGAACCGGCAGCCTTCGGAGTTAGGAGCACGGAGCTCCAACTGCCTGAGCCACCGGGCTGGCCCTCTTCCTTCCTATTTTTAAAAACACAGTTTTATTGAAGTATGATTTACATACAATACAGTAAACTTCATTTATTGACTATGTATAATTTGTTAAGTTCTAATATCTATCTGCATTCACAGAATTGTCACCACACTCAAGATTGTGAACATACCTATTTTCAAAAGTTTCCTCATGGCCCCTTTGTAATCCTCCCTCCCTTGTGTACTCCCCTCCAGAAGCAACTGACGGTTTGCTTTTTATCACTGTAGATTACATCATCTAGAATTTTATATAAATGAAATTATACAATATGTGTTCTTTAGCTTCTTTTACTCAACATAATTATTTTGAGATTGATCCATGTTGTTGCAGATGTCAATAGTTCATTCGTATTTTATTTTTGTATATGTTATGTGAAAATCCTAGTTTGTTTTTTTAAATATATTCACCTGTTGATGGACAAATGGGTTATTTCCAGTTTTTTATATTATAAAAAAACTGCCATGAACATTTGTGTGCAAATCTTTGTATAAACATACACATTCTTTTGTAATAAAAAGTCTAGGAGTGGAATGGTTGGATTATATGGTAGGTGGAACTTGTTGCAACGATGTTGCTAACCTTTTTTGATATCAGAGGGATTATTCATTATGAATATGTACCAACTGGACAAACAGTTAACCTTGTTTGCTATCTGGAAGTGCTGGAAAGGCCGCGTGAAAAAGTTAGATGAAAATGACCTGAACTTTCTGCCAACAATTCATGGCTCTTACATCACGACAATGCACCAGCTCACACAGCACTGTCTGTGAGGGAGTTTTTAGCCAGTAAACAAATAACTGTATTGGAACACCCTCCCTACTCACCTGATCTAGTCCCCAATGACGTCTTTCTTTACCCAAAGATAAAGGGAATATTGAAAGGACATTTTGATGACATTCAGGACATCAAGAGTAATACGACTATAGCTCTGATGGCCATTCCAGAAAAAGAGTTCCAGACTTGCTTTGAAGGGTGGACTAAGCACTGGCATCAGTGCATAGCTTCCCAAGAGGAGTACTTTGAAGGTGACCGTAGTGATATTCAGCAATGAGGTATGTAGCACTTTTTTTTCATAAATTCTTTTTTTTTTTTTTACTATTTAACCCGGCTCTCTGACTTCCCTTTTTTTTCCTTTTTTTTTTATTGGGGAATATAGGGGAACAGTGTTTTTTCAGGGCCCATTGCCTCCAAGTCGTTGTCCTTCAGTCTAGTTGTGAAGGGCGCAGCTCGCTGGCCCATGTGGGAATCAAACCGGCAACCCTGCTCTTCAGAGCTTGTATTCTAACCAACTGAGCCATCCTGCCACCTCCTGTAGCACGTTTTTGTAGGATGAGTTCGTGAACTTAATTGTCTGACCTCGTATGTTTTGTTAAACTGCCAAGCTCTTCCAGAGTGATTGTACCAGTTTGTACTCCCACCAGCATTATGGGAGTTGAGTTCAGTTTCTCAGTTTCTCCACATTCTTTCCAACACTTAGTATGGTTAATTGTTTTCACTTTAGCCGTTCAAATAGGGGCATATTGCATAGTAGTTTTATTTTGTATTTCCCTATCGACTAATGATGGTACACATCTTTTCCTGTGCTTTATTTCTTATTTGTATATCTTCGTTGGTAAATTGTTCAAGCCTTAGCCCATTTTAAAACTGGGTTGTTTTCTTACTGGGTTTTAGAGTTCTTTATGTTACAGATACCAGTCGTTTATCTTACATGTGATTTGCAAATACATGATGCCGTGGCTTGCTTTTCATTCTCAACAGTGTTTTTCAAAGTGAAAATTTTAATTTCCATTTTGATTTTTTAAAATTTCTTCTTTGAAGGAATCTTACTGCATTATCTGTTGTGTTTCTAGTTTAGTTTTTATTTCCTAATATTTTTTATTTCTAATTCCTTGCTGAGTATTATTGCTTCATTTTCTGAGTTTCTCTAATTCTGACTTGTATCTTTTTTCTTGGTGTCTAGCTCATTTTGAAATAGTATACAGTTGTGATCTGATTTTGAACAAGTCTTTCTAGCTTCCTTTTGTAGGGATATTTGTTCTGCTCCTTATTCTCTTTTTTTCTTATGATTTCATATTGGATTTGACCTTGGTATTTTTGTTTTGTTTTGTGTTTTTACATAAAATTAGTTTCCCTGAACTTTGAGGAAGACGCGTGGTTCAGAGAATCTTTTCTAAATTCATAGAGTTCTCGTTGTTGTGAAGTGTCTATCAGTTTTTCCTCACCCATTTATTTTTTGGGGTTTGTGAGACCACCTTATCAGCTAGTTTTGTTGTAAATTTTTTTGTTCATCGGTTTTTGGCTTTGCTGTGTAGTTATCTCTGACATACGGGGTTATGGAGAGAGACAAAAGTATAGCACCACTGCCATCTTTTAAGAATTACACTTTTTAGGAAAACTCCTTAAGTCAGTCAGTCTCTGTTGTTAGTTTCCTCATCTACAAAAAGTACCTAATGGAAAACTTAGCAAATGCTCCCTAAGCAGAGTAAATGCTTAGTAGATAGTAGTTGTTATTGTGTTGGTAATGATTATATTGGGTCTCCTTTTTTTTCTCCTTGCAGTTTAAAGTTCTTCATGTTCACCAATTTTGACATATTCATAAGAAAGTAAAAGTTAGCTTACTTAAAAGTAATCAACAGGTGACATCTACATTATTATAAATAAAATCTTCTTAAGCCCATAAGTTTGTTAGATTCTTTTTGTATGGTTTTCGAAAGGAAGGGAATTTTGTCTAACATAGTATTTATTGAACATTGTTTTTAAAATGTTAGTCTCATATATTCATGATTTTTGACACATCCTTGTAACATCTGTATAATTGTGTAATTATTTAATTTTCTTTACATTGGCCTTTTTTCTTCAAATTATTTAAAATTGGGGAAAATATTATAAATCGAGGTCAAGCCCTAATTTTACTCTTCCACAGAGGTATAATCACTTTTAAGTATTTCCCCTTACTCTTGTGAGAAATAAGACCTGAAAATAGGTCTTAGTTTGTTCCATTAGTTGTATCTTCCTAAGTAACTTTAAAATCTATAAATACTAAAATATGTAATATAAATTACCCATGGGCCACCGAAAGTCCTCTCATGTACCATCATCAAAATGGTACACAGAGAAAGCACAGACTCTCCGTAAATATGAGTAAAATGGATGTCCTTTGGGGTCTAAATATTCTAGTAACTGTACTGATTAAGATATGAACCTGAAGAAAACTATAGTTATTTTCATTCTTTACATCACATAATGCTGTAAACCTGACGTGTTATGTACACTGCACAGAATCTATTGAATGATGCACTGAAAACTAGACATGCCAACTTTGTTTACTGACTGGAGTTAATTTCAAATCTTCAATCACTTTGGTGTGCCCGAATGAGCTTACATTTTCCACGTTCAGTACTAGTAGTTGAGTAGTCCCCTAATTTCATGGAGTTAGCATGTGGTAATGTCATTCTTGGAAGGACCTTGGCTTGAGTTCTGAATTTAGCATTACAACTTCTATGTGTGAATTTGGGCAAATTATTTGTGTTTGTTCCCTCACTTGAAAAATGGGGTTTATACCATATAGGTGCCTCAGCTATTGTGAGGACTTTAATAAATGAAAGTATATAGCTACAGATAGTAAAATTTGGGAGGGAGTAAAAATTAGAATTGGGCATAAATAGAATGAATTTGGCTCAAGAAACAAGTCTGAGGCACTTAATCTTATGGAAAGAGCTCTGAGTTGAGAGTCAGGAGAGCACCAGGCAGACCTGTTTGAATTCCCAGCTGTACCACTCTGTTACCATGTAACTGTGGTTGACTTTTCTGTGCCTTAATTTTCCTCATCTGTGAAAACAACGGAAAATAAAGAATATCTCAAGAGATGTGGGGATTTGATGAGTTTACACTTACTAAGTGCTTAACACAGTGACTGACACATGTGAGTGCACTCCCAACCCCATCCCCCATGGAAGCTACTGTGTGTATCTAATTATTTTTGTCTCCGTTGTTTAAATCACTTAAGTTACTATGGGCCACAGTTTCCTCAAATACTGAATGAGGGGCTTGTAATAGATGTTCTCCAAGGTTCCTTTTAGTTTGAAAGCTTATAGGAGTCTCTGTGTTGCAGCCATAGTTAGCCTGGAGGTGGAATTTGCAGCAATAATGGTTAAGGGTGGATAATGGGAGTTGGTGATAATGGTTGATGTTAATTCAAATGAAAGGTGTTAACTGTTGGGAATGTATTGCATCCGTGAATGGTTTGGAGACAGTAAAGAAATAATCAGTCTTCTGATTATTAGCTACCTAAGCCTTCTCTTTTTTTAGTTCCTTGGCTGAAAATGTGAATAACACTTATTTCACAGAGTTTTTGTGAAACAGCAGGCATTCAACAAATTTTAGATTCTTTATTTTGTTTATGTACTGGGATATGAAAAATAAGAAGTAGTAGTAGTAGTAAAAGTCACATTTAATGCTAATTTTGATACTTAAAAGTTTTACAGCTTACCAAAATGAAATTCCAAGAATGAAAACATTGCTTAGTTACAGTGATCTCTGTCTAGGCCCAGTACTTCCCTAAGTCTCATCAAGCCTTATAATACTTAAGACTGAGCTAGCAATTCATTTTTCTTGCCAAAACTTGCTTCACCTTATTCTTTTTCTTTTCCTGTAACCAGATCTTAGACTCTCTCAGACATGCACTAGATTGTATTTTCTCTTCCATCTCCTTACAATTTGTCTAGGCCCCGTACAGGGGCTTGGGCCTCTTGAGTATTTTGACCCTTTTGAAATTTTCTTCTTCTAATGTTATTTTTTGTATGTAGTACCCCTACCTAGCTAGAATCTTTGGTTAGTTTTAAAATGGTGAACCTGAAATTGTGACTGATCTTTAAGGGACTAGTGTTTTCTTTTCACACAGGCACTTCTGTTTGGGATTAAACATTCCTTTTTTTCTAAAAGGCGGACACTTAATGACCTTTTTCTTTGTGCTAGACTCTATTCCTTCGCCTATCCTAATTAGGTCTTACAAATGGCATTTGTAATTTTTGCACTAGTAGTATGTATCTCTGGGAGGGAGGTTGAGGTAGTTTTTTTGTTTACTCTCTGAAGTAGGGATCTCTTATTTTTAAAAGTCAGGCTACTGAGGCTTACAGAACTTGTAATTTGCTCAAGATAGTGCAGCTAGTGACAAAACGGATTTAAACTCAGGTATTCTGATTTCAGATCCTCTCATAATCTGTACATTATACTGCTTGTGCCTTGTTCTGTTGTCTTCTCACATCTTTCCTCTTTACTGTAGCAGCCCAGAATCCTTTCAAAACTATTAGAATTTAAAGCTGTGCGTTTGGTAGGAATCTATTATCACTGTTTTTTTCTGTAATTTCTGAGACTTTCATGCTGCTTACCTAAGACCTATCTTATGTACCTGTTTAGCCCTCCTTTGTGGGACATCATAATATAATCTTCTGAGCACTGATACCATAGTTTCCTGGGGGAAGGGCAAGTATAAGTAAATTGGGTGTGGTGGTTTGTGATTTAAGAAAAACTATGTTAGGAGGTATTTACTGAAAGAGTCAATAGGTAGGTGATTTGGTGTACCTTTAATGTTTATAATTTTCTCTTATTTTCCAGTGACCTCAAAGGCTGAAAACTTTTAGTAATTGAAATTTTGCAGAGGCATAAATTTGAAGCATACAGTTGATGAAACTGACGTATGTATTTTAGCTGGAAGTATGTGAACCTAAGTTTCTCTTTAATATATGCGTTTTGGATTTGTTCTCAGTCAACCAAAAATCTTAATCCTCACAATATTGAGAGGTTGGTGGTAATATTCCCATTTATAGGTGATGAAATGGGAGAAAATACATGCTATAAAAAGATTTGAAATTTGAGTGTTGAGAGGTCTTACAAATGGCATTTGTAATTTTTGCACTAGTAGTGTGTATCTCTGGGAGGGAGGTTGAGGTAGTTTTTTTGTTAACAAAATATTTGTATTCAAAATTGTATGTTCTAAAGTAAATTTGGTATTTTTGGAGATTGTTTTAATCAAGTCTTATTTTAGGGATATTACCCATGATGTCTTTGGGGTAACTTGAGATTGGAGCTGTTTTTATCTCAAAGTAGTTCTTTTTACTAGAGACTGGTCTACCTTTTCTGGGACCTTTGCACACTAGAGTTTTTCTGCAAGGAGTAATCTTAAATGTGGGTAGAAAGTGACCTACTTTTTTTTCTCCCAATGAGTATTCTTGGTGAATTCAGGGTTTTCATGTTTTATAAGCTATTGTGAGATAAGTTGTCTTCCTTTCCCCCCTGTGTAGATATTGATACCCATCTATACTTGTCCTAACATGTTCATATTAGAGTTTGTAAGGCTGATACCTTGTCACCCAGTGTTCTTGTAAATATTGTCCTTGGCATTTGATTTTGCTATCTTAGTTGTTCTAGGGTATGACAGAAATCAATGCCACAGCCACGATATGGCCACTTTAAAAAATGTATATGAAAAAAATGAATATGAAAAAAATGTATATGATAAATTGTTAGGGGAGTAGATGGACAAATGGTAAATTTTAAAAATTTGTTTTAAAACTTTCGGTCTTTATAGTTTTAAGTATCTTAAATATGGAGAATATCACATACATGCCTTTTCTGTTTACATCTCAGTTTTGGTTAAGGAGAAGTTTGGTGAGAAAACTTTGAGTATTTTTGGATCCTTGTCTCTCAAAAGTATTTTTTCCCAGTTTTATTCAGAAATAATTGATGTACCTCAATTATTGATGTATACAGCATGGTGGTTTGATTTACATATATTGTGACATGACAGCCACAGCAGGTTTAGTTAACATCTTTCATCTCATATAGATACAATAAAAAAAGAAATGTCTTGTGATGAGAACTCTTGGGATCCACTCTTAATTTTCCTATATATCGTACAGCAACACTGCTAAGTATAATCATCATGTTGTACATTACGTCCTTAGTACCTTTATCTTAACAATTGCAAGTTTGTACCTTTTGACAGCCTTTCTCCAATACCCCCTTTTCCCACTCTTTGCATTTTGAGTTTAATGGATCACATGAATTAAATAAATATTGCTGTGTACATAATGTGAAAAGACTCATATACAAAAATTATGGAATTAGTACTACTTTAGATAAGCCTGTCTCATTTAAAACAGTATTATAAAGCTCACAAGGAAAAAGAAAAATCTAACTATACTGTTAACCTATTGTATATTCTTAACAGAATTTTTCTGTGCATATATAAGTATGTATGTTAATACTTTTTGAAAAATACGCATAGTATCAGACTTCTGCAGTTTGCCTTTTGTTACTCGCTGTATTTGGGTATCTTGATCAAAACACAAAAGTTTACATCGTTTTTATGGGTTGCATGGTATTCCTTTGTTTTGGGTACACCCTGATTTACTGGATCTGTCCTCTTTGGGGTCCTTTAGGTTATGTACAGTTGCAGACAATTCAAGCAACATTTAAGGGAGCATATTTACATTGGCACAGATTCAGGAATGGGATTTATGGGTTGAAGTTTATGTATATTATTATCTTGACAGATACTGCCATTGACCTTTCAAAAATTTTTTTTTAGCTTATGCTTATACCAGCAGTGTATGAAAGTTATCTCTGTCCTGATGTCAGCACCGAGCATTCTAGGCTTTTAAATGTGAAAATCTGATAGATGGTATCTCATTTTAATTTGCTTTATTTTTATTTTGTGCCAGCATCTTTCCATGAGTTTACTGCTATTTGTAGATTTCTGTCTTCCTCATTTAGTAAACTGTAGTTTGTTCTTTTTTCAGTTTTTTGCTATAGTTTTATTGATTAAAAAAAACAACAACAAAGTAGCCTGATCGAGTTCTAAATAAATTATACTTTTATTGTATTAGGAATAATTTGAGTTTAAAACAGTCCCAAGCAGCATGTTGTTTAAAAAGGTCAACAACTGTGTAGCAAAGGATAGTTTTTGTAATGATCGGTGGATTGAGCTGTTTTTCTGGCATATGTCTCTCTCGTTAATCACATTTCAAAGACAAGTAGTTGTATTGATCAGTTAAAAAAGACTTGAAATACAAAGTATGAGCAATGCCTTTAATTTTTATTATTTGAAAATTTGTCCTTGTAATCCCTCCACCCCCTGCAATGTGGTTTTGGCCTATTTATTTGTAAATAGGCCAAAACAACAACAAAAAAACACTGTTCTTAGGTTAACTGAGTACTGAGAGCACTCTGAAGCCTCAAATGTCATAAAGTACTACAGCAACAGGAATGAAAATACCCATGAAAACGAACATTATTTTAAGATTGTGGTCTTCTATCTTAAAATTAGTTTTGAATAAACACATCTTTTATTTAAATGTAGGTAAATTATTTAATTTGATCGATGGTGTCTACTTAAGCTAATAAGCGTTGGCAATAAAGTGGAATTAAAAATAATTGAAGATGTGTGAGTTTTTGAGATTAAGGTTTTTCTTCAAATTTGCATTTTTATAATTTATTTTGCAATACTTGTGTTCACTTTCCTTTTCAATATTTCATAGCAATGGTTCTCAATCAGGGGTGACAATGTTTGGAGACACTTTTGGTTGTTACAAGTGGCATCTAAGGGTAGTGGTTGGGGATGCTGCTAAATATCCTACATACGTAACACAGGACAACCCCCAACAGTGAAGGATTATCAAGCCCAAAATGTCAATAGTGTGCAGAGGTTGAAAGATTCTGCTCCATATGGGAAAGCATACATTCAACTTTAAAAAGTCTTACAGTTCTGTTCTGTGACCTGTGAAATAAAAACAATGAGTAGGATAAGACCATGAAGGTCTTTAACCATGGCTTTGATTTTCACCTCTCAGAACTCTGTGAAAAACTTTCTTTAGAAAAGAATAATTTTTGGGAAATAAATACTGCTTGTCAAAGATTCATTGTTTAATTGTAAGTATTCTCTTTCCTGATTTTCAGGAATGATGAAAGTGCCAGATATTTTGCCCTTCATCTAATCATATATCATCTAGGAAACTTTTTCTCTTTTAATTACTCTCACACAATAAGCTGACACTAGAGGTGGGTTTTTTCCCCCCATACCAAGCAATTCTGTGACTCCAGCTGAGAGTCCTACAATTCATTTCAATTCTGATACTATGTACCTGGAGTTAGCATCAGATCTCAGAGTTTAAGTGCTTAGTCCCACAAGACTCCCCCCCCCCCCCCCTTCAGCCTCCAGTCACAAGTCCAAGTTGTTACCTGTGCTTCTGACAGCACACTGAAAATGGGAGATTGCTGGTACCCCTCTTTTGGGTTCCATTAATTTGTTAGAATGGCTCACAGAACTCAGGAAAACAGTTTACTTGCTAGATTACCAGTTTGTCAAACAGAATATTAAAGATACCAATCAACAGCCAAATGAAGAGATACATAGGGCGAGGTCCTGAAGGGACCTACATGTATACACCTGGTGTTTTACCCAGTTACCATTTCCATATTTAATGAAGTGTTATTAATAGCTGCTTTAAAATGTGCTCGTTTCGTAGACCTCTCCACTTTTTACTTCCAACTTCTGCTATGATCTTTTCAGATTGTGCGATGTATATATAATGAATAGGGTCCAGAGTCTTCACTTCAGCGTGCTGTTAAATATGCAAGATGGCGTAAATAACTAATCTTTTTCTCACCTGTGAAGCCATCTGTTTCTGGAGTTTTGTTTCTTGGCAGTTGTTTGATTACTGCTTCTATTTCAGTGTTAGTGATCGATCTGTTTAGAAATTCTATTCCTCCCTGGCTTAGTCTTGGAAGGTTGTATGTTGGTAGAAGTTTATTTCTTCTAGGTTGTCCAATTTGTTAGTATATAATTTTTGTAGTATTTCTGTGGTGTAGGTTGTAATTTCTCTTTCATTTACACTTTTTTATTTTTCTGTGAGTCTGGCTAAAGGTTTGTCAATTTTATCTTTTCAAAGAACCAGCTTAGTTTCACTGATCTTTTCTATTTTTTATAGTCTCTATTTTGCTTACTTCTGTTCTTTATTATTTCCTTTCTTCTGTTTACTTTGAGTTTTGTTTTCTTTCTAGTTCTTCCAGGTGTAAAGTTAGATTGTTTGGAAATTTTCTTGATTCTTGAGGTAAGACAGCTTTGCTATAAACTTCCCTTTTAGAACTGCTTTTGCTGCATCCCATAAACTTTGGAAAGTTATGTTTTCATTTATCTCAATGAAGGTTTTGATTTCCTGTTGGATTTCTTCGATCCATTAGTTGTTTATTGGCATGTTGCTTAGTCTCCACGTGTTTGTTTTTTCCAATTTTCTCCCTATAGTCAATTTCTGGCTTCATACTGTTGTGATTGGAAAAAATGCTTTATATGATTTCAGCCTTCTTGAATTTATTGAGACTTGTTTTGTAGCTTAATATTTGATCTCTTGTGGAGACTGTTCCATATGCACTTGGAAAAAAATGTGTATTTTGCAGTTTGAGGATGAAATGTTCTATAAATGTCTATTAAATTGAATTGCTGTAATGTGACATTTAAGGCCATTATTTCCTTATTGATTTTCTGTCTGGATGATCTGTCCACTGATAAAAGTAGGCTATTAACTTCCCCTGCTATTACTGTAAATTTCTTGCTTTATGTCTGCTAATGTTTGCTTTATATATTTTGGTGCATAGATATTTACTATTGTTATATCCTCTTTTTAGATTGATCCCGTTATCATTTTGTAATGTCTTTGTCATTTTTTTACATTCTTTGTTCTAAAGTCTATTGTGTCTGATATGAGTATTGCTACCCTGCTTTCTATTCATTTCTGTTTGTATGGAATATCTTTTTCCATCCCTTCACTTTCAGTCTGTATATGTTTTGATATGAAGAGAGTTTTTTGTATGCAGCATATGGATGTTTCCTAATCCATTCAGTCATTGTGTATCTCCTAATTGTAGCATTTAGTCTATTTACATTTAAAGTAATCATTGATAAGTATGTACTTATTTCCATTTTGTTAATTGTATTTTAGTTGTTTTTGTAGTTCTTATCTGTTCCTTTCTTTTGATATCTTTGCTGTGGTTTGCTAGTTTGTTGTTTTGTGTGTGTGTGTGTGTGTGTGTGTGTGTAGTGTGTCTTTTGCAGATTTTTGGTTTGTGGTTACCATCAGGTTTGTGTGTATCATTCTATATCTAGAACAGTCCATTTTAAGCTGATAGGTATTTAAGTCTGAATGTATTCTAAAAGAACTACATTTTTATTCCCCTCTTCGTGCTTTATGTTTTTGACTTCATATTTAAGATTTTTTTGTTGTTTCGTGTATCTCTTAACTACTTATTGTGGTTATAGTTCAGTTTGCAACTTCTGTCTTAAATGTGCGATTTTCTGTGTTTATTAAATATTTGCTTTTACCTGTGATATTGTTTCCTTTCACATATTATCGGTGGTTATGGCCTTTACTGCTTAAGTAAGGCATTTTAATATTTCTTATGAAGCTGGTTTAGTGGTGATGGACTCCTTCAGTGTTTGTTTGTTTGGGAAACGTTTTATGTCTTTCAATCTGAACAACCTTGTCAGGTAGAGTATTCTAGGTTGTAGGTTCCTTTCAGCACTTTATGCCCTTCCACTCCCTCTGGCCTGCAAAGTTACTGCTGAAAAATCAGCTGATAGCCTTGTGTAGTTGCCCTTGTATGTGACTAGTTGTTTTCCTCTTGCTGCCTTCAAGATTCTCTCTTTAACATGTTGCTTACGGATCACGAGAATCTTCACGAGGGATTTAAACCCCGCAGTACGCAACGTGTTAACTTTTTGCCATTTCAATTACAGTATGTCATGGAGTGTGTCTCTTTAGATTCATCTTGTTTAGCCCTCTGTGTTTCCTAGACCTCTGTTTTTCATTTCCCAGGTTTGGAAAGTTTTCAGGCATTATTTCTCCAAATAAAGTTTCTGTTCCTTTCTCTCTTTGTCCTCCTGGGATCCCGGTGAATGTGAATGTGCGCTTGATGTTGTCCTAGAGGATCCTTAAGCTATCTTCATTATTTAAAATTAGTTTTTCTTTGTTGTTCTGATTGGTTGATTTCCACTAATCTGACTTTGGGTCGCTGATCCGTTCTTCTGTGTTAGTTAATTTGTCATTTACTCCTTCTGTATTTTTTTCATTTCAATTGTGAATTTCAGCTCTGGTTATTATACTTTCTAAGTCGGTGTTGAAGTTCTCCCTGAGTTCCTCTATTCTGCTGTCAGGTTTGGTGAGGATCCGTGTGACTGTTTCTTGGAATTTTATAAAGTAAATTATTTACTTCTATTTCATTACAGTGTTTTTTTCTGGAAATTTTTCTTGCTTCATATGAAACATAGTCCTATGTGTCCTCATTTTATTTGACTTTCTATGTGTATTTATATGAGTTAGACAAAATAGCTCTCTCTTTCCCAACCTTCGTATAGAAGTGACCTCTGTGTGCTGGGTGGATTTGATAGGCAGGTTGGAGCCTAGTGGATGTTTGTCATGGCTTGAGGTGATGACTTGCTGAGCTACAGTGACTCCAGGCAGGGAGGCCAGGCACTTGTGGTTACGCCTTGTTGATTCCACTTGCTAACTTTATTTGGAGCTGGAGCCAGGCTCCAGGTGGTATGGCCAGGCATGCTCTGCAGTGACCTTGCAGGTAGGCCAGAGCACCTGGGTAGAGCTTCTGCCAGCTCTCTTAGGTGAGGCGGACGCTTACAGACACCTCCAATTGTGGAATATTGTCTTAGATCCCAGAGAGCTTCCACGATTCCCCCACCATCTCCTCTATACACTCTCTTGTTGTGCAGAAGCTGTTCATTCAACCCTCAGTTGTTTCTCAAGAGAAATTCCTGTATGTATAGGTGAACATTTCAGTGTGCTCATGGGAGGAGGCGAGTTCAGTGACCTCCTGTGCCCCACCATTTTAGACCTCTGCCATTTTCGAGCTCCTGCCTTACTCTTCTAAAGTTCTTTTTTGATCTCAGTTGTTTACCTTTCCAGTTTTATCTCTTGCCACCATTTGTACCTTTCCCACATTACTTGCAGTTCGCTAGATATGCAGTTCTTTATTTTGCTAGTGTTAAATTCTAATAATATCTTTCTGTACATTTCTTCTGATGTTGTTCCTCAAGAGATATCTTAATCTTGTCTACTGAAAAGCTTTCTTGGATCCTGTTTTCTCAGTAGAAACTCATATTTCTGACATGCATCAATCACATTTTCTGTTGTAGCTGTTTGCTTATTAGACTATTTCTACTTGTTCTGTAAGCTTTGAGGGGGCTGAAGTTGCCTTGCTCAAAACATGTCACAAAGTAGGAGCTGAGTTAAATATATAAATGGAAGAAAAACTAAAATCTTGTCTTTATCTGTTAAAGAAATTATTTCTAACTTTAGAAAATAATGGAAAACCTTATTGGTATCAACCTTGAGCTGTGTGTGTGTGTGTGTGTGTGTGTGTGTGTGTGTGTGTGTGAATATTCTGAAATAAACTTGCCTTCTCTCTTCCCTTACAATTTTCCTATATCCAGATACTATTTATCCTTCGTCAGCATTTCTTGTGCCTAAGCTTTCCCAGATTTTCAAACAAGATAGTAATGACCTTTTTAAATTTTTCATTTTACTCCTTTCTACTCCATGTTTTGAGTATTTTAATGTAAATCCTATTTTCCTGTTTAAAGAACGTAGGAAGGGGAAGGGGCTGGGATTTATTGAACGGTATATGGTGTGATGGTGAATATATATGTATGTATGTGTGTGTGTACACACGCGGGCACGTGTGTACACACACAAAATGCTGGTATGAGGTTTTCTGAATATGGGAATTCCTTTTGTTATATACTATTCACCACTTAGTTTTTGTGTAATTTCTGATTGTGCATTGTTTCCTAAAGTTCCTTCAAACCTTTATTGAGATGTCAATTAAGTCAACAAGTATTTACTTATTACGCATATGTTCTGTGCCAGGGCCTTGCTAGGAGCTAGGTATGCAGTGGTGAGCAAACAAACCAGTCTGTTACAGTACTTATTATTTTGCCAATAAAATATTTCATTTAGTATTGTATTGGGTGCAGGGGATGCAGTGGTGAGCAAATAACCCACAGTCCCTTATAGTATTAACAGTATTTTATTTCATTTAATATTTTCCTCACTGTTTTTATCAGCATTCGTCTGTAACACATATGTTTGCTTTATTTTAAAAATTAAAACTGGGGGAAACTTTTGTAAATGTAGTTCCTTGAGAGTAATTTTTTTCAGTTGACTTTTAAATCAGCATATGAAATCTGACAATTAAGTTTGCAAACTCATCCTAGCTACATACCTCATTGCCGAATATCACTATGGTCACCTTCTAAGTACTCCCCTCGGTAAGTTATGCACCGACGCCAGCACCTAGTCCACCCTTCAAAGTAATTTTGAAACTCTTTTTCTGGAATGGCCATCAGAGCTATCGTCGTATGTACCCTTGATGTCCTGAATGTCATCAAAATGTCTTCCTTTAGTATTTCCTTTATCTTCGGGTGAAGAAAAGTCATTGGGGACCAGATCAGATGAGTAGGGAGGGTGTTCCAATACAGTTATCTGTTTACTAGCTAAAAACTCCCTCACAGACAGTGCCGTGTGAGCTGGTGTGTTCGTTGTCATGATGCAAGAGACATGAATTGTTGGCGAAAAGTTTAGGTCATTTTCGTCTAACTTTTTTATGCAGCCTTTCCAGCACTTCCAAATAGTAAACTTGGTTAACTGTTTGCCCAGTTGGTACAAATTCATAATGAATAATTCCTCTGATATCAAAAAAGGTTAGCAACATCATTTTGACACTTGATTTGGACTGACAGAATTTTTTGGTCATGGAGAATTGGCTGACTTCCAATGTGTACTTTGACACTTTGTTTCAGGGTGGTATTGGCACAGCCTTGTTTCATCACCAGTGATAACACGGCCCAAAACATCATCTTGCCTCTCCAAAAGGTCTTGGCAAACTTCGACTCACCTTTGCTTTTGTTCATCGGTGAGCTCCTTCGGGACCATTTGTGTACACACCTTTCTCATGCCAAGGTTTTCAGTTAAGATTTTAATTGTTTCTCTATCGATGTTTACTTAGCTATGCTTCTCACAGTCAGCCGACAATTTTGACACACAGTTCACAGAATTTTTGCAATGTTTTCATCAGTTCTGCTTGTTACTGGCTGCCCTGACCTCTCTTCATCAGTGACATGTTCTCTCCCTTCAGAAAAACGTTTAATCCACTTGTACGCTGCTCTTTTCTTCATGGCATTATCCCCATAAACTTGGACTAACGTCCCTGATTTCACTTCCAGTCTTTCCAAGTTTAACAGGAAACTTAATGTTTGTTCATTTCTCTAATTCAAGCTCAAGACATTCTCGTGACAGCACACAAAAACACGCAACAACAGTAGTGAATGCCACTCAGCAAGACACCGCCACACATCGACACGAACACAGCTGTGAGACACTGATAGATCAAGGTTACGAAACCTTACTGAGCTGTTTGTACTGTGCTGCCAATGTAAGCACACGGTGGCAAGGTCGCGGACTTAATTGTCAAATTTCATATGCTATGAGTATAAGAATAATCAGGTATAGAAAGGGGTCAACCAATACTAGTAATTGTGTTTGTTATACATTTCTATTTTAAAACTTTGGGGAGGTAAAAGCTTTAGTGTCAAGTGATACTAGCCTCATAATATATGAGGCCAATAAAGAGAACTTAAGATGGGAATAAAATTAAATTGCTTTAAATTTTTGCTTTTTGAATTTGTTCTGCTATACATACATATAAATTATAGTATTCCTGAAAAATTTCATAGAATTAGAAATTTTATTAAAGGTTTAACATTAGAATCTCTTTGCTACCTGAAAAAGACATTTAAAATTAAAAGGTCAGTAAATATTCCTCCTCAGTGTTTTTTCCCCACATTTTAGTGTCTGAAATTAAATGTTTTTGAAGCATCATAGTGTCCTAGAATTCTTAATGCGGAGTGTTACAGGTGATCCTGACTTAGATTTGATTAGTACAATATGATTAGCTCTGTGAAGGTTTAGGAAAAGCACGTATTTAAATGTATTGAATAGCTAGCACTGATACCGTGTTTCCCCAAAAATAAGCCCTAGCCGGACAATCAGCTCTAATGCGTCTTTTGGAGCAAAAATTAATATAAGACCCGGTCTTAGATTATATTACATAAGACCCAGTTTGATAGTAAAATAAGACCGGGTCTTATATTAATGTTTGCTCCAAAAGACGCATTAGAGCTGATTGTCCGGCTAGGGCTTACTTTCAGGGAAACATGGTAGTTTGGAAGACTCACTCTTTTAAGAAAGGTTTCTGAGTATTCAGTATGAGTAGGTTGATTTAAGTATTAGCATGTTTCAAGTAAGGATAGGTTTTAAGAAATTTTTTTTAGTACATTTATATTTAGTCGATAGTCTTCAAAAGTCAGGTTGGTATGAGGATTTGTGGATAAAATTGTATCCTTATTTGTGACTGAAATTTTGGTTTTTTAAGAATAGGTACTTGAACAGTACAAAATCTTTATAGAATTACGTTAACAGAATGATGTTTTCTAAATGTGCTATTTTTTTAATTAGTGAATTTGGTATTAATAAGGGGCATTTAAAATTTATTATAAAAGGATACCTTATTAAAAACAATTTGAATATTCAGTATTTCATAAAGGAAGAAATAACAGCCCCTCCATTTCTGTGCCCCAAAATATACTTAATATTTATATGTACTCAGTAAAATACAAATGGAAATGAGAATTTAGTTAGTAGCTTTAGGAAAAAAAGTCCTCTGGGAAAACTAAAGTGTCTTTGGACACTTTAGTTTGTGTTCTAAGGACTTAAATTCAAGTTTTTCAGATATACTTGAAAAAGAAATGCCAGTAGCCCTTTAAAGATATATTTCAATAAACTTCGTTTTTTAGTATTCAGTTTGAATGTTTTTATTTTTTAATTACAAAATTTACCATTAATAGCTTAATTTTTCTCTATAATGACATGAAGCAGTTATCTTTTAATACTTTTAAAAGGTAACAAGCTCTCATTAAAAACTATAGATATGATTGGCTGAAATACAACCTGCTTGAGACTTTTGAATTCATAAATGAATACATTTATAAATTTAGATCTAATTTCTAATGACGGAAAATCAAACTTTAGGGTTGATGCAGGATGATTCATATATTTTGAAGACCAAGGATGTTTATATTGGAAAAATATAAAATTCACCAAACTATAATCAAGGGATAAAGTTCTAATAAGAAAATAGCAGTAAAGTTGCTTTATTGGCAGTGATGTGTCATAAAGAGATTGTCAGTGTGTATAACATTCTGGAGAGTGACAGGCAAAGAACTAAACTAAAACCCAAATTCTCTGAATACTGTGGTTAGTAGTCTGCTAGACTGAATGTTCAAATGGCTCATTTTGGGGACTGTCTACTCAGACTTGAAATTAATTTACTAGTGTCACAGAATTTTAAGCATTAAAATGTAAAACATAAGCTTGAAATTCTAATTTGAAAATTCAGAAGAGGTTTTTTTTCACAGCTCAGATTTCTGCTTAAAGCTAGAGCATTAGAGATTTAATCTCAAAAGAATATTTGGCTTTTTGAAAGCAGCAAATTAATTTAAAACTTTTTTGCTTGCAAGCAGCACAAACTGATTTTGGTTCACGTAAGCCCAAAAGAAAACAAGAAAAGAAGGGAATGAAAAATTTATTGGAAAGATATTGAGGTAGCACTCAGAAGCAAAGGCTGAGGTATACCACCACCAAGCCTAGTTACTGAGGGTGGGGCACCTCAGGTACCTCAGCAGAAGTTGCTAGACCTTTTCTTTTGGTTGCTGCTAACGGGTGATTTAGCTCCAGCGACTTCCAGTCTCTGGTCTCTCCACATATCACATTTCTGGGGAGAAAAATCCAATTGGACTACTTGAGGATTAATCCACTTTTTGTAAGGGAGCTGGTGGGGTGGGCAGGGGAACAGTGGGGACAGATTATAATACTTGCTTTAAGGGAGTTCAAAGTACATTGGGAGCAGTAGAGTAACATGATTTCAGGCAAGGAGAGTTAGGAAAAGTTTCATGGTACAAGAAGCATTGTTACTCAGTCTAGGAAAAGGGAATAGTGAGCAAAGAATAGTCAGGAAAAAATGAAGGACTATGAAGGTAGATTTGGGGTAGATCAGAGAGTGTTTGGTTAATACATAGAATTTTGAATTTAGAAAGACCGTACAAGTTTTGAAGGTTGTTGAGCAGGAGAGAGATAAATTAGAGCTTTGCCCTGGGGAACTTGTGTCTAATTCAGGCAAGGCAGAGAAATCATTCAAGAGGCTATTACGGGAGTTTAAGCTAGAGGAAACAAGAATTTGAAGTATAGCAGTGTTACTGGGGATGTACATGAAGACTCACAGACAACATCAGGTTCTGGTTCTGTAGACATTTATCTATCCATCATTCTCGTCTTGCCCGAGGTTCTGTACAGGCTTTCTAAATGGTTTTCTAATTGCAGTTTTGCTTGCCCTTTACAGTCTCTAATCTATGATCATAGTAGTGGCAGTGCAACAGTGTTAAATATTATGTTATTTCCATGATAAAAATCTTAAGCACCCTTCTCCTTGCTCAAGTTAAAATTTAAGGTCCTTATCGTGACATTTGAAGATGTATATGATTGAATCTCTACCTAGCTATCCCCCAGTTTGCTCCCTTTGTTTTTCTGCTGTCCTAAACTATTCAGTTCTCTAGTAGATCATGCTTCCTCATCTCAGTGCCTTTTCACATAATGTTCCCTCTCCCTGGGAACAGACCTTTTTTTTTCCTTTGTGCTTATTTTTTAAGACATATACTAAGGATCTGGAAAATATTCCTTGACCCTGGGTTAGGTGTATCTTAGCTTATTTATAGGACTTTATGATTACTTCCATTATCATATGTATATTTTGCTATGCTGTTGTTTTCTGTTTAGATTGTGAATTCCCTGAAGGCAACTAGGCTTTTTTTTTTTTTTTTTTTTCAGTATCTTTTTCTACTACAGAAGAACTTAGAGATGCATATTTGCATTGACTTTTTTTTCTTTGCATATACTTTTCCTAGAACTAGATGTTATGACTTACTAAAAATATGGATTCTGAAGCTAAAACGCTTGGATTGAAATCCTGGCTTTGCCGTGTACTAGCTATATAATTGTGGGCAGATTAATCTGTTTGTTTCTTACTTGCCTTATTGATAATAAGGTGGGTGAAATACTACTACCTAACTCATAGGGTTGTTATGAGGATTGTGTTAATCTGTTCAAAGTTTTTGTTGCTATTACTATTACACATTGTTTGCATTTATACCCCTACTGCTAAAACAGTTGCACATATAATACTTCCCAAATCTGATTGAAAAGTGACGTTTTTCTTCCTGATTTCTTTTTTCCACAGTAGGTAGGTTGTGAATATTATTCCCAAATAATTATTGAGCACTTATTATTTGCTATACATATTCTTAGTACTTGTGATATATGATGTATATTGGTGAATAAATGTGTGGGCAACGAGATAATAAATATAATAAGTTACATATTATGTTACTAGATCATGAGGGCAATGGAAAAATAATAAAAAGGGTAAGGAAAATGAGAGTTAAGGGTAGAGAGGTAGTTGTAATTTTAAATAAGGTGGTCAGAGTAAGCCTCTTTTAGAAGGAGGCATTTGAGCAAGACAGGAAATTAGCTATGCAACATATAGAAGAGTAATCCAGGCAGAGGGATCTTCCACTGCAAAGGCTCTTAGTAGGAGTGTGGCCCACTTTTTCACAGACCAATAAGGAGGTCACAGATTGCAAGGAGTAGAGTAGACTGACAGGTTGACCAGGTCAGAGATGTAAAAGGAATTGGGGTCGGATCATGCAAAGCAATGTGGACCATTGTAAGGACTTTAGCCTTCACTTTTAAATGAAATTGGGAGCCATTCTGAGCAGAGAAGTGACATCAGACTTAAAGGAGGATTGTTCATGAATGGCTGTGCTGAAAATATCTTTAGATAAAGTAAGCTAGAAGCAGAGATTATTAAAGAGATGGTGGTGGCTCACATTAGTGGTAGCAGGAGGTGGTAAGAATAAGGTACATTCTTTATCTATGTATTTTGAATGCATGTCTGACAGGATTTCCTGACAGGGTGTGGTATGTGAGAAAGAATGGAGTCAAGAATGACTCGGGTTTAAAACCACAGCTAATGTACTCAGTGGTGAAAACTGAAAGCTTTTTCTCTAAGATCAGGAACAAGACAAGGATGCCCACTACTATTCTATTCAACAGAGTATTGGAAGTTCTAGCCACAGCAATCAGATGAGAAAGAGGAATAAAAGACATCCAAATTGGTAAGGAAGAAGTAAAACTGTCAGTATTTGCAGATGACATGATTCTATATATAGAAAAAAACCCTAAATATACTCCACCGAAATCTGTTAGAACTAATAAATCAGTAAAGTTTCAGGATACAAAATCAATATACAGAAATCTGTTGCATTTCTACACACCAATTGCAAAGGATCAGACAGAGAAAGAAAATAATCTTACTTGCAAGCGCATCAAAAAGTATAAAATAACTAGGAATTAATTTAACCAAATTGGTGAGGCCTATATTCTGGAAACTATAAGACATTGAAGAAAGAAATTGAAGACACAAATAAATGGGCAACTATATCTTGCTTGTGGATTGGAAGAATTAATGTTATTAAAATGTCCTTACTACCGTAAGCAATATACAGATTCGTTGCAATCCCTATTAAACTACCATTGGCAAGAATTGACTCGGGTTTGCCTAAGCAAACCCTGTGGGATTTTATTACACCTAAAATGGGAAAAGCTGTTGGAGGAGCAATTTGTGGGAAAGATCAAGAGTTCAGTTATGGACATGCTAAATGTTATATTAATGTGGAGCAGGTGGTTTGGATGAATGAATGTGGGGATCAAGAGCTATAATTGGCATATAGATTGTATTTAAAATCTCCAGACTGGATAAGATCACCAAGTAAGAGAAAAGAGGATGAGCCTCGGATAGCTCTGACTTGAAGCTTTTTGGAAAACAAGAAAAGGAAAATGATCAGGAAAAACCAGTGAGGTAAAATAAAACCCAAGAAAATAATTAATGAAGAATTATCAGCTGTGTGAAATGCTCTTTATAAGCCAATTGAAATGAGATATGAGAATTAACTGTCGGATTTAGCAATATGGAGGTCATTGATGACCTTGAGAAGAGCAGACTAGTTTTAGTGATGGGGCTGAAAGCTTGATTGGAGTAAGTTTGAGAGAGAGTGGGAAGAAGACAACTCTTTCAAGGAATTTTTCTGCAAAGGAGAGCAAATAAATGATGTGGGAGCTGGGAGGGTAAGTGGAAGAAAGAAAAACCTTTTTGAGATGGGAGCAATAATCAGCTTATTTATATTGCTGTGAAACTGATCCATTAGAGATTAAAAAAAAGGTTGCTATAGATGTAGTTGATAGAAAGGAAAGAATTACACGAGTGATGCTATGCTCTTGAGTAGGTACACAAATGGAGAATTGGGTATATAAATTAAAGCATAGATAGTTCATCTTTGGTAATAGGTGGGGATTCAGAATGTGTGCATAAGCATGCTTGTAGATGGGGAAGTGGGAGACTGGAAATTCCCTCTTGCTTGTTTTATAAGTGAAACAGGAAGCAAGATCATTTAGTGAGTGAGGAAGAATTCATTGAGCGTTTGAGGAGAGGAGATAGGAAATAGTTAGCTAGAAGTATATGAGAGTGAGTAAACTAGGGAAATACAGTATTATCTGACAGCATTAATAGTGTACTTGAGACCACAGGCATAATAACCTTGCATTTGTCCGCATGTGCACTGCTGTGTAGGCAGATTGGTGGAGAGATACAGCATTTAACCAGTGAAGTTGATTTTTTTGAGTACTGTGAGAAGGACTAGAGAATCAATTGTATGCAAGGGGTGATTATAATTATTAATTATAATTTAAGCTGGATACTGAAGGGAGAGGATGTGAAAGGAGGTGAGGGACAGTAAAAAGGTGATAGGATCAATGGACTGAAAATCCTGGTAGAATCCAAGAATATTTGAAGTAACTGCAGTATATGTAAATGTATTCCAGCTTGTCAAGAACCATAAAAAAATATAACTGGTAGGCTTTGACAAGCTAAATGATGTACAGCGCCCCTCCCATTCTCTGCTCTTGTCTGGTAGCTGAAATAGTTCATTTTTTAAAAAAGGAATAGTTTTGTGCATGGGTGGAGAAGGAATATTGGGTAAAGAATTTTCTCTGTAATAGAAGGGAGTAAAGAGTCTAGAAATATTCTTCTTAGTCCAGAGAGATTGTCTCAAGTTGTTATATGTCCTTTAAGTGACAGTAGATATGCCCAACCATTTTATAATGGTCTAACAGGTCTTTCTCACTGTTCCAATTCTTTCTTACTAATGCCATCTCAAGGTGCTCTCATTTGGAAAGTTCTGTGCGTAGCTACTACATTACTCAAGTGTTTCTTCTCACCCTGACTTTTCTTGAGGAAAAACAATCACTGAGTACTTATTAGGTGTCAGCCACTTTGCTAAAGCACTCTGTTTACACTAATGTTAATCCTTACATTAGTTCTGTGAAGTAGATACTGTTATCCCCATTTTACAGGTGCGGAAACAAAGGGAGGCTAGAGTTACCTGTTCTGGGTCATACAAATGAAAAAGCGACTTAATCTGAAATTTGAACTCAATCAGGCTTCCACACTTTGCCACCACCCAATACTTTAAAAATAGGTTTTCTTTTTCAACTTTTTGTTTTTACTTTCATCAAAGTTTTACATCCACACGATTTAGTGAGTTTAGTAATACAACACAGGTGACAAAAAAAGTGTTCTGTGTGGTTTCCTCTATTTCCTACTCCCCAGAGACAACCACTTTAAAATAATTATTACCTATATCTATGTTAGTCTTATAATGTTACTATTTTCTTTAAAATTTTATAATTTATTGATTTCTTACTAATGACAGTGAAGACTTAGTTTCTTTTATCTTCTCCTCCTTACTCCCACTTCCATTGCCCAATTTCTTCAGTATAATTATATTGATATTTTGGTAAGTTCAACATTCGTTATATACATTGTCTTTGTGAGTGCTATTTTTTCATTTAATTTTTTACGTACTTATATGCCTAATGCAGCCCCAAGCATTAGTTGTTTATATCTCATTACGATGTTTAGCTGTATTAGGTCGTCTACCAATTTCATGTTTTAAAAACACTCTTATGGAACCTTCTTAACTGCTCTATTCTGGACGGGTTGCTCTTTAGACGTGCCTTAATCATCCTACCTTCTTGGGATCTGCCTGAAATTCGCTTTCTTGTCTTGGGTCTTCAGTTTCCTAGATACCATGTCGTGTTTTTTTATTGGTTTACTTCATTGTTTTGATGGAGTGAGAGAAAGCATAATACCGTGTTTCCCCCAAAATAAGACCTAACCGGAAAATAAGCCCTAGCATGATTTTTCAGGAGGACATCCCCTGAACATAAGCCCTAATGCATCTTTTGGAGCAAACCTTAATATAAAACCTGGTCTTATTTTCGGGGAAACACGGTTGCAAATACTGTTGGTGTTGTTTTTTTGGTACTTTGAGCATCCGTAATGTGTTTATTCTCACTTAAATGGATAGTTAGATATAAAATTCTAGGTTGAAAGTATTGTCTCTTTGAATTTTGAAGGTATTTTTCCATTGGTTCTTACTACAGTGTTACTGTTAATAAATCCGAAGCCCTCTTTGTATGTGACCTGTTTTTATATCGCTGGAATTTTGTAGGATATTCTCCTTGATTCCAGAATTATGTAGTTTTACTCTGATGTGGCCACTTTGAACAACCCTTGTGAGCTCTCCTGATTTGAACATAGTGTCAATATATATGTGGTTTGCAAATATTTTCTCCCACTCCGTAGGCTGCCTTTTCATTTTGTTGATTTCTTTTGCTGAACAGAAGCTTTTTAGTTTTATGTGGTCCCACTTGTTTATTTTTGCTTTTGGTGTCAAATCCAAAAATTCATTGCCAAGACGTAAGGAGCTTCCTATGTTTTCTTCTAGAAGTTTTAGTTTTAGGTCTTACGTTCAAATGTTTTATTCATTTTAAGTTGATTTTGTATATGGTATAAGGTAGTGGTCGTTTCATTATTTAGCATGTGGCTGTCCAGTTTTCCCAGCACAATTTATTGAACAGACTGTGCTTTTCTCCTTTGTATACTGTGGGCTCTTTTGTCAAAAGTTAATTGACTGTTTATGCATGGGTTTATTTCCGGGTGCTCTGTTCTGTTCCATGGATCTACGTATCTGTTTTTATGTCAGTGCCGTGCTGTTTTGATTATTATAGCCTTGTTAGATACTTTGAAATCCAGGAGCATGATACCTCCAGCTTTGTTGTTCTTTCTCACAATTGCTTTGGCTATTCGGTGTCTTTTGTGGTTCTATACAAATTTAGGATTGTTTCTTCTATTTTGTGGAAAACGCCATTGGAATTTTGATATGGGTTGCTTTGAATCTTTTTCTTTGGGTAGTATGGCCATTTTGAAAATACTTATTCTCCCAGTCCATGAGCATGAATATCTGTACATTTATTTGTATCTTTAATTTCTTTCATCGTTTTATAGTTTTTAGTGTACCTAAATCTTTCACCTCCTTGGTTAAATTGATTCTTAAGTATATTATTCTTGTTGACGCTTTTGTAAATAGGGTGTTTTATTAATTTCTCTTTCTGATAGTTTGTAATTAGTGTATAAAAACACAATTGAGTTTTGTACCTTGATTTTGTATCTTGCAACTTAATTCATATATTCTAAAAGTTTTTTGGTGGATTCTCGGGTTTCCTATATGTAATAATGTTATCTGTAAATAGAGATAGTTTTACTCTTCCTTTCTGACTTGGTTGCCTCTTGGTTGTTTCTTTCTCTTGCCTAACTCTGGCTAGGACTACCAGTACTATGTTTAATAAAAGTGGCGAAAGTGTTCATTCTTGTCTTGTTCTTGATTTTAGAGAAAAGAACTTAAGCCTTTCAGCCTTTCACTGAGTATGATGTTAACTGTGAGCTTGTCAGTTTCATTGTTCTAAAAATGTTTCCAGTTATTTTTCAGTGTATTTTCTTATTTTTATATGTAGATGGAGATTCCCAGGAAGGGTTACCCATTGCAGTATTGATGTGTTCATTTTCCACTTGTTCAGACAATTCTTGGACCAGACTACAAATAAATGATTATTTCAGTAGATGCTGTGCTTTTTTAATGGTATTTTTTTTCGTCTCAGGAGTATGTGGCTATAGAAAAATGCTTTTGAAATAATTATGTCTTTAATTAGCAATTTTAAAGTAGCATGTAACTTTGGGACAAACTTCTAAGTACCAATGAATAATAAATTTTAGAAAATTTTTCAATAAGGGGTCAAAGGTTAGTCAGTAGTTAAAAGCATAAATCAACTTAACCAGAACACACCATTTGCAGAACTTCTTGTTTTAATTGGAAGAGAGAGGTGGATGAGTAGAGGAAAGTAATTTGAATCTTTAAATTGAGAGAATCCTTATCATGAATATTCAGGTTGCCAAAAAAGAAACCCAAGTTGACACTGAGTACCTGAACGTTTGTTTTACCTGTTGAGGCTTCCTTTTCCATCTGATCTGATCTTTTCTGTGTACAACCATCATTAAATATTTAGCACTCTAATTTCAAAACTTCACTTTAAATGGCAAATACGTTCTCTTTTGTGTCAGAAGTTTGTTCCTTTGGAGTAGGTACCATGCCATTTTCAGATAGGAGCTTCTGAGCAGGAAGATACGTAACATTTCAAAGGTAATTTCATAATAGGAAAACTTAGACAACTATTTTAGCATCATTTCAACATTTACATAAAAACTTTTATTATTTTTGAAGCAGTCAGTACAAACTGAGAATCCAAAAGTTATGTTCATACTTGTGTCACGTGATAATTTATTTTTTCCATACTACCATGAGAGTAAGAAAGACAATTGTAAATGGGTGGGAGTGGGACAGTAATCCTTAACTGGGGACAATTTTTGTCTCCCAGGGAACTTTGGCAATTATTGGAGACATTTATTTATGGTTTTCACAACTTTGAGGAGGGGGGAGTGGGGGTTGGATGTGTTACTTCTGCTGGGTAGAGGCCAGGATGCTGCTTAATATCCTACAATACACAGGTCTAACCCCCTTTGACAAAGAATTATTCAGCTCCCAATGTCATTGGTGTCAAAGTTGAGGAACCTCAGATGACGGATTGCAAAAGATCTATTCACACACAGAAGATATGTCTTGCGGACAATAAACATAGGTTAAAAATTCCAGTTTCACTAGCAGTGAATGAAATGCAGGGTTTTTCTACTATCAAATTGACAGTAATTTTGAAAGACTGTGATACTCGAATGAAACACTTATTTCTATAAAAGTGGTACAGCATTTCTAAGGGGCTTTTGAAAGTATGTATCAAAAGTTTTGATATTTATACTTCAATCTTGTGACTCAATAATTCCACTTAAAGGAATCTATCCTAAGGTAATAAAAAATACCTACAAAATTTATTAGGATATTAACCACTGAATATTTTTTATTGTAATGAGCTGGAAGTAAACGTAAGTTTTTTTTAATGGTGGCCACATATGATACAAATTAAAAGTTCTTCTTTCAAAGATGATTTGTTCCATGTATAAGGTGAAGAAACAAAGAGATACTAAACCGGGACACAAAATTTAAATAGCTAAAAAGAATAAGAATGAAAATTAGTGAAAAATACACTAAATGTACATTAGTGATGATCACTGGGCAGATTATGAACAATATTGTTTCTATCTGTATTTCCTAATTTTTATAATGACTATTGTGATATATCAGAAAAGGAAAAACAGACATCTCTTTTTATTTTTAAACTAATATAATTTTGTGGTATTCCAACTGAATAGGCCTGTGCTTTCCCATATACAAGTTTCCATTTATATATGGGTTTGTTTCTGGGCCCTCTGTTCCGCTGATATATTTTAATATTTGCTCAATTGATAAAATATAACATGATATGATATAATAATGCAAAAAGAATGTTCTCTTGTTTGGACCCCACTTACAGATGTTTTCTAGACTAGTAATTTGTATTTTAAAATTAGTTCTTAACGTCATGATTTTGTGTAAGCAGTTCACAGTGAACTCTATTTTCACCAGTCTTTCACTCACTTAATTCAGTATTCATATTAAATTTACTTGTTTTTGTTTATTCCTATCACATAAGACTGAATTCTGTGACACTTTAAGTATCTTGATTCACTTAACTGCCTTTTAAAGGGTTGGTGTTTTTATAAGCCTGTTACCTTGCATAAATGAGCAGCCCCATTAAATTCATTTTTGTTTTTATTCTTCCCATTTTCCCTTTGATGTTTACAAATGTGCAGTATTTGCTATTCCTTGGAGGTGGTAGGACTGTCCTATGTTATACTTTCTTGTATTAACACATTGTTTGTGGGAAACGAGTAAACTCGTCATATCGCCTCTAGTTGGAACTAGCAAAAATTTTGCAAAGTAAATAAATAGAGACCTCTTTTTAAACTAAAACACTGAAAGTTTCATAGAAAAATATCAAATAGATTGAAAGATACGAATATTTTACGGAAAGTCTAATTTTGGCGAGAAAATGTCAAAAAAGCCCCGCGTTACGACGCAATTTGGCGGGAAAATGCCCACTTACAAATTAAGTTTCCACACAGATTTTGTGTGGAAAGCAGTGAAGCTAAGTAGAGAGTGATCTTACTAGTATTTGGAACTGTAGGAGGCAGCAAGTTAAGATGGTGCTACTGGCCACTAAAGTATTCTAGAACTATCTGGGAACGTTAGAGATGGATTTTCTGCCCTAAGCCTCTGAGAATTGTGAGGGAAACATGTTTGTTTTAATATAGACTTGTGAGTTCCTATTGAGAAAAAAAGACCAGTGTGTGGTGTTTGGTAATAGGATATATTCATTAGTGATATGAGTTCTTTTGCCTTCCTAGAGGAGAAACTTCATAAAGGGCAAAATGGAAGGGAAAGAGAAGAAAAGGAAGTGAAGGGAGGTGAGGTTACTTAAAAAAAAAAAAAATTAATGGGTAGTGAATTTCAGTAAATTCTTGAGTTCATTTTAGCAATGTGGATTTAACTTCTGGGTGTTTTTTGGAAAATTTTTATGGGGAGGAATTCTGAAATTGAAAATGTTTCATGAGCATTCTCTCTGTTTACAATAATTTTATTTTCATGTTGAAAAAATAAGGTTTTTTTTTTGGTTGTTTTCTAGTTTCCACTCATCCAATAAGTACATGCATAAGAAAATTATTTTTGTTGTCAAATTTTTACTTCATTTGTTTATGACCTGTTCTTGTGTGTAAATAATTTTCAGGGAAGTGTTTTTTTGTTTTTGTTTTTAATCAAATTGTGTTGCAACAAAAAGCTGTATCTTTCACATTTTATAAGAGTGTTTTCATCTGTACATAACATAGTAACTCTTGAATTGCATCTCTTGGATTTAATTTAGAATAACTGCTAGATATATTTGAAACAAAATACAGTGTGTTCATAGTTCGTTTTAGTTTATGTGACTTAATTCCTGTCTGATAAGTTAATGTTGCAGAGTTTTTTGAAGCTCCCCATAGTTTGCTTTACCTGGGCTTCATTACTTCTTGTCTGGCTATTTCCATTAGATGGGGGAGGGGGGAGAGGGTGGAGTAGGGGTGTGTGTCTTTTTTGGGAGAAGATGTCATTGGTGGGTTGGCAAGTGGTTAATGGAAAGATGGGGTAATTTAAAAACCCTGTGTGTATGGAAATCCTAATTCATAAAACAGATTATAACTTAGTGGGTGATTATTAAAACTGCACGAAGAATTCTTAAGAAATGAAAAACACATGACTCCTGTTTAAGTAACTTTCCCTGGTGTGTTTAAGTATTAGTTAAATGCCTGTGGGGAGTCGAGTGAAATTTAAACATAAGTTTTAGTAACTCCTGCCAGTTTTATATTAATCAGAAATCAATGTTAGGCATGTCAGAAGTTATAATGTGCTGTCTCTGCTCGTTAAACTTCAAATTTCCCCTCCCAAAATAGACAAGGAAAAGAGGGAAAAAGTAATCATGCAAATAGCTTTTAATAGTTACCCTCACCAAATCTTTTTATAATAGTAATAAAATTTACTCATTTAAGAGACTGGAATTGTCAGGTCATATGTCAACTTTGTGCTTCACTTGTTGAGGAACTGCCAAACTATTTCCCAAAATGGCCACACCATTTTGCATTCCCCCAGCAATGTATTGCTTTCCAGTTTCCCTACATCCTCCTCAACACTTGTTACTGTCCATCTTTTTGGTTATAGCCATGCTAGTGGGTATGAAATGGTAGCTCATTGTGGTTTTGATTTGTATTCCCTTAATGGATAATAATGTTAAGCATCTTTTCATGTGCTTATTAGCCATTTCTCTGTCTTTAGAGAAATGCCTATTTAAATGTTTTGCTCATTTTTCAAAACTTTTCATTGGGGTAAAATATAACGTAAACTTTACCATTTTAAATGTGCAATTCAGTGGCATTAAGTACATTCACAGTCCTATGCCGCAGCCACCACTACCATTCACCTCCATACCTTTTTCATCTTCCCAAACTGAAACTCTGTACCAATTAAATAGTAACGCTTCACCCTTCTCTTCTCCCAGCCCCTGGCAAACACCTTTCTGCTCGCTGTCTCTTTGAATTTGACTATTCTTGCTACCTCATATAAGTGAAATCATGAAATATTTGTTATTTTGTGTCTGGCTATTTCACTTAGCGTATGTCTTCAAGATTAATCCATATTGCATCACGTGTCATAATTTCCTTCCATTACAAGGATGAATACTATCCCATTGTATGTGTATATACCACATTTGGTTTATCCATTTATCTGTTGATGAACATTTGGGTAGTTTTCACCTTTCGGCTGTTGTGAATCATACTGCTGTGTACATTGGCATACATGTATGTGATCGAATTGCTAGATCACTAGATCATATGGTAATACTTTCTTTGATTTCTTTCTTTCTTTTTTTTTTTTTTTTTTGGAGGAACCACTATACTGTTTTCCCCAGAGGCCATACCATTTTTTTTTTTTTTTTTTTTTTAAAGTTCAGGTTGTCTAACTTATTTTTTTTTTTTTAATTGGGGAAGGGGGACAGGACTTTATTGGGGAACAGTGTGTACTTCCAGGCCTTTTTTCCAAGTCAAGTTGTCCCCTCAATCCCAGTTGTGGAGGGTGCCGTTCAGGATCAAGTTGTTGTCCTTTCCTTCTTAGTTGTGAAGGGCGCAGCTCAGCTCCAGATCCAGTTGCTGTTTCTAGTTGCAGGGGGTGCAGCCTGCCATCTTTTGCGGGAGTCGTACTGGCAACCTTGTGGTTGAGAGAACGTGCTCCAACCAACTGAGCCATCCGGGAGGCAGCTCAGCTCAAGGTGCCGTGTTCAATCTTAGTTGCAGGGGATGGAGCCCACTATCCCTTGTGGGACTCGAGTAGTTGAACTGGCAACCTTGTGGTTGAGAGCCCACTGGCCGATGTGGGATTCGAACCGGCAACCTTCGGAGTTAGGAGCATAGAGCTCCAACTGCCTTAGCCACTGGGCCGGCCCCGAGGCCATACCATTTTACATTCCCACCAGCAATGTACAAGGGTTCCAATTTCTTTACATCCTTGCCAGCCAATACTTATTTTCTGTTTTTGGGTAACAGCCAACCTAGTGGATGTAGGTTCTATCTAGTTGTGGTTTTGATACATTTCCCTAATGGTTAGTGATGTTGAGCATCTTTCCATGTGATTATTGGCTATTCGTATGTCTTGGAGAAATGTTTATTCAAGTATTTTGATCATTTTTTTATCCGGTTGTTTGTTTTTGTTGTTGAATAGTAGTTGTTTATATACCCTGGATATTAACACTTTATCAAATACATGATTTGCAAGTATTTTCTCCCAATTCTGTGGGTTGCATTTTCACTCTTGTTGATAGTGTCCTTTGATATACAAAAGTTTTTTATTTTGATGTAGGTTCAGTTTATTTCTTTTGTGGCATGTGCTTTTCTTTCTGTTTTTTTTTTCCTTTTTTTTGTGTCACACAATATCTTTTATATCAACACTGATTGATTTTTGAAATGTCTTGGGAATGTATCAGGAATCTTCCAAGCTCACAGTGATGAATAAACATTTTCGAGACCTTTGCTTCAATTTTATCATTGGCCACAAATATTTCATTTGTTTATCTTGAAGTGATAGACTTACTTGATTCATTTTTGAGAAACTGTCTACCAAATGTCTCCTGATCTGAATAAGTATTATTTGTTTGACAGTCCTGTCAAGTAAAAATGGCTTTCTGTGAAAAATAGCTGGTTCAGCTGGCAACAGTATTCAACTGTTTTTCCTTGAGATGTCCCTAGTATTTTAATACATACCAGAAGTCATTTATGTATACTTCTCATTTTGTTACACAGAATTAGAAAGATATAGATTCAAAGGTTGAAAGTTAATAAAGTTAGTAACTTGTTTTATTCAACTTTAAATGAAACAGTTTTCTTTTTGTTTTTACTGTGAATTTGTGGTGGTCAAGAAAGTAATGACTACTGCTAGTTCAGTTTGATACTGCTGCCTTGATTTGTGCTAGTGTCATCAGTTTTACCTACTGCTGCTTTTGCACCAACAGTGCAAATGTCAACACAGAAAAAGTCAATTCTTATGAAAACAGCTTTTACTTCTTGGACCACACTGAGAGAACTGCTGCCCTAGTTTATAGGGTTACTGGGTGGGATGAAAGAGTGATTGCAGATTAGCACTCTGCTTATTTTGTTTAACTAGTCACCTGTGTAAGAAGTCTGTCTGCTGCCACTAATGGTTGTACTGTGTGTGGGGAAATGGTTGGCTTTCCTAACTCTTGTGTCTTGGCTCTTTAGACAGGTAACATAAAATTTCCTTATGTTAGTGGTAAAATGAAACGATGTTTATATTAATTTCATAAATGAGTAGATGTGAAACGTATATAAGGAAATTATGTATTTTTATTTGCAGATACATGTTGGATAGAACCTATGATATACCTTTCTATTGACAAAAGATAGTGACAATAATAGGTGAAAGCAAAAAAAAAAGGAGAAATTGAAGTTTATTTTGCTTTTTTACAAGTATAAGACTTTACTAGTCTATATAAGCCTTATAGCTTGGATGTTAAATGCTTAGAGTATGATGTCATTCTGACTTGCACACTTAAAACTATAAACGTGAACTTGGGCCAATTTCCAATAACCTATTTAAAAAGGGGAAGTAACACTTCCCTGGTTAGTTTTGTTATGGGGCATAGAATCAAAACAAAATGTTTTAGCTTTAAAAATGCTAAGAGTAGGACTTAGCATAAAATAGACTTTCAGCCAGAGGTAGTTCATTTTTAGGTTTTTATCAGAGATTTGGATTTTGTTTGGGTCAGGAAGGAGTTGGGAGAAACGGATTAAATCAGGTTGGATGAAACCTGTCAGATTGATCACGCATGATGCATTCTACTGAACAAAGACATTCTTTCTACTACTTACTCAGATCTTAATTTTGTTAGCATCACTGATGGTAAATTCTGTATTTGTGCTTTGTGTTCAAGAATTGTAAAGCTACATGGTATTATATATTTTTTAAATTTTTTGCTTATAGGATTCAGTGGTCCCAATTTAAAGGCTATTTTATTTTCAAACTGGAGAAAGTGATGGATGATTTCAGAACGTCAGCTCCTGAACCAAGAGGTCCACCCAACCCTAATGTCGAATATATTCCCTTTGATGAAATGAAGGAAAGAATACTGAAAATTGTCACTGGATTTAATGGGTATGCACTTAATACTATTTTAAAGATTTTCTTTTTATCAGAAGTATAGATTTTTCTTGAAGTTTTGATGTGTTTGGTTGTTTGATAACTGGTTATCCATTAGAATAAGTTCTGTGTTTCTAGTGACATATCAGGGGTGCCCAAAAAAAAATATATGCACATGACTTGTATTCATCTTTTGTTATCGGTATGTATTATTACAGTTTTAATAGTTCTTCCTTTCTTAAAATGTTTATACATTTTTTGTCACCCTCTGTATATAGTAGTTACTGATTTTCAGCTTAAAAGTATTTAAAATATTTACAGCTTTTTTTTTTTCTTTTAATTTTTATAACAATTTATTTGAGCCTAACTGATGACTTACATATGCCTGGGAGCAAGATCTCAAATGCTCCGCAGAATTACAGTTTTGTAGTTTCTTTCATGCATTTGAAATTAAGGAGGGGAGGTGAGGAAAATTACATGAAGGTGGGAGGGCGAAAGCAAGGTGGGGATTGAATTACAGGATAGCTAAGATTATTTTCTCTCTTGAGTGGGGTTACCGTTTGGTAGGAGGGGTCTGAAAAGAGGCATTTCAAAGGTGTCTTGACCTACATGCAAAGAAACTATGGAAAGAGCTTGCTTAAGGCAAAGATATGCTTTTTAGTAAAGAAGTGTAAGCCTGGAGTGTGGCTACCTACCATGACCTGGCCAGTTAAGAATTTATGATCAGATCACCCTGGAAGGTTACTTTCCATAGAACTCCTTTCTTCATACATTAATCTGAAGGAGGCATTGATGACCAACCTTTTGATTGGAGGGTGTAGTCTCACAGCACTAGGAAGGCTTGTTCCTGGGAAGTCTCAGTATTGAAATTGTCTCGTTGACTATGGGGGATGGGGCAACACCGTAACCCTGGGATCTGAGTTGAGGCCGAATTTTCCCCAAAAGGAAAGGGCAAGTAAATAAATGGAAGGCAGTCAAGTCTTATGGCCTTCATTGTGAAAAGAAAAACAAAACAGAACAAAACACTCTGGATCATCGTTCTCTGACTATCATGATCTGAGTTTTTCCCACTGTCTCATTTTTCTGTATCTGGCATCTAGTGTAACATTTATGTAAGCCATGAAAAAAATATTAACAGTTACACATGTTTAGTAATTACAGATAGTTGGACTATACAAAAAAACCCCAAAGAACAAGTATAACTATTTTAAGACTGATATCAGTAAACGCAATCAGACAGAATAGATTCTGGGTTCAGTATCAATCCGTAGTTACACAGTCCTTGGGATAGCTGTCTACCTCTGGTGTCGGCAGCTTCTCGTCCTCAAGGAGTCTTTAATGTCTATTGTAAGTAGAGGCAAGTTTCGTTGACGGGTAAATGTCTATTCAGGATTAGGCGCCTGATAAGGTTCCCTTCCATTGAGGTTGGAGAGTATCTTTTATTTGATGTCCTTTCCAAAAAAACATTATCTAAAGTCTGTCTTCTGGGAGCTCACTCTGAAAGGAAGTGGTTACCAACTTCGCGTTTTCCTGAAGTGACTCTACCAAACATTGGCAATAGTGTAAGATGTCTCTTTTTAGTAATGTGAAGTCATGAGTGCCTTCATGTAGGTCCAGCTTAAATGAACTGTGGTGTATAAAGGAATGAAAAACTGAAAAACGGGGAGCCAGGGAGGAGCCAAGTAGCCGTCTTGGGTTTCCCATAGCCCCAGATGTTTGGTTTTTTTAATCACTTATTTTCCCATGTAATCTAAAATAAATGACAAATTCTTTGAGGTGTTCCGGGAGCCCTTCTGGAACACCACAAAGTTATTCCTGCATATATTGAGATTTGACCCTTAATACCTCAATTTCTAATGAAAATTAAGATGTAAGCAATTAATATTCTTTAGTTTGGCAGATTTATGAATATATTTTATAACCTCTAGAAACATTTCATAGACATCAGAGTCAATTACTGGCATGGACTTTTTTGTAAAAATCCAGGTAAAATAAAGACATGTCTGTTTTACTTAAACCAACAAATTTAAGCTAGCTTTTATTTACTATTTACTAAGGATTAATTTCAGATCACATGAACTTGAAAAGCATTTGAGTTTCTATATTTCTGGAATTTTAGAATACTCAATCCTTACAAGTGCTTGCCTTTAAATTAATTTTAATAATACTATCTGGATGTAGAAAATTATCTCATTTACAACATACCTACGTAGACATACACAGTCACAAACAGCAAACAGTTGGATCCAAATTTTGTTTTGGAGGAATTTAGAGTTTATATCTGTCCTTGACAAGTCAAGTTCCAAATGACCTTCCACCTTTAAAATAAGGACAGCCATTTTTAATACCTCTGAGAATTGAGTTGACACCTAAACAACATCATAGGTTGGTCTATTTATCTGAATCCTCTTTTTGAAGCTTCTAGAGACCAGTTAAATATGCTTTCCATTCTTTCTGCCTAATTTTGTAGCTGGCTTTTTCTAATTGTGCACACAAAAATTATTTTAGAAGTATCAAAGTATCCTCATCTGGCCATCGTAGTATTAATGGGGGGCTGACTGTCCCAGTCCTTGTTGGCCTGGAAGGCATGATTTCTGTGTTAATTTTGAGATCTGTAGAGTCTGAACAAACTTCTAGGGAAAACTAGCCCTTACACGCGTCTCCATGAACCAGATGTGGTGGATATCCTTATAGGACCGCTTTATGCCCTAGAAGAGATTATTCCTCAGACAGCCCCACAAAGATTCTTTGTCACCTAGGAATATCCCAGCAAGGGCAAGCAAGAGTTGACTGGATGCCGCCAGAATCGCAATGCTTTCCAAGGCATAGGCCCCTCTCTCGGGCCTCTCTCAGGGTGAACTCATTCTAGGGCTCCCTCCCCTTCTCCCCAGGGTTGCCGCCAGCTTCTGTGAAAACAGCTGCACTACCTCACTGGATGTCTCCTCGTGCCCATCTCTGCCACTCTTGTTTTGGGGATCTGTACTGTTGTCATCCCATTATCTATTCAAGTTGAGGAAGCAAGTGTCCTTTCTCTTTCAGAGCTAAAAGAGAGTTCAGCAAAGATATTTTTCAGACTCTCAGTAAGCAATTCAGTTAAAATGAAAAATTAAAAGCAGCAACCCATTTTGTTCCCCCTTTCCCTCAGTTATCTCAGCCCTTATCCACTGTGAGGATTTTCTAAGAACAGCTCAAATAAAGTCATGGTCTGCTTCTTAAAGCAAGGAGACTCAGAATTCCAAGAGAAGACACCCAAGTGCACCCGATGTGAAACAGGGAGCCAGTGGGGCACAGTGGGCCCCTGCTGGTACCTAGCACTGGGTCCAGGTCTGCAGGGTGGTCCTGGGTGGGCTTCTTCAGAATCCTGCCATATTATGCCAAGTAAATATTGACGTAAGAAATGTCATTTGAGCCAAATTGACAGCATATGCCGGGGAGCAAGATCTCAAATGGTCTCACAGCTTCTTTTAAGAAGACTTGAATTGCTTTTACAGGTTTCAGTGGCATTCACACGTTAAATGGGTATGACATTGGAAACATTCATTTATCAGGAAATATGTTAATGTTATTTTCTTTCCATTTTATATTTGGTGTCATAAATCTTTATATTTGTATAGAACCTATATATCATTGAGAAAAGTCACATTTCATTTAAAATGAAAATTAACTATAACAATTTATGTAAGAATTCTGCTTTTTAGTTTAAATTTCTTTTTGTATTTCTCCTCCTCTCCGCAACAAGTACCCATTTTTAGCCCTTTGTGAAACATTGCACTTGAAAAGATATTTCGCACTATAATAAAACTGATCTTTTAAAAAATGCTTCTGTGTCTCATAGTCTGTGTCATTTTAAATACCCTTTTTTTTTTTTTAGGACTTTGTATTATAGGGTTTCCTTTATTGAAGGAGAGTAGTGTTTGTGAAGTTGAATTGTTCTATATACAATTGACAATTTGGAGTGTGGGACGACAATACCAAACTTAATGAATTATTGATATGTTAACCATGTATTCATATTTAGGAACAGATTTTATTTGAAGGGGTTTCACTTGTGAGTATTGAAGTATCATAGTCTCATTCTTTTCTTCAGGTATTTAATCACATGGGATTTCCAACAAGAGTGCAATTTAGTTAACCCTTTGTTATATGTCACATTCCCCTTGTTTTTAAGTTTAGGAGTTTTGCTTAAAATACCAAATCCTTATGCTTTGATTGCAGGTCTGTTACTTAAATGTTTTGTTGTGGGGGAGGGATTACAGCTTTATCTTTGAAGTCTGTCATTTATAGTTTTTGCCGCTAGAGATTTGGGATGGGAAGGGGACTTAATTTCACTGTGTACTCTGTTGTACTGTTGAAAGTTATTTAATCATATGCGTATTTTCCTTTATGATAACTAGTTAATTTTGTTATGCACATACCCAGAAGAAGCCACATGCTGTGTTTTTTAAGTATGTTGCATAAGATTTACTGTCGAACTGAATGTTCAAGTAAATTATGGCTACCATTTAAACAGAGTAAGATGAAACAGGGTCAGATCGTAACAGTTTTGTGAATGTTAAGCTGATTTGTGATTCTGAATTAGTAATACCACTTTCAATTCTTTCAAATTAAGTTGAACTAGACACAGATAATGTAGTTTATTAAATAAATCTAAATATTTGTAATTTTTTAACCTATAAAACAGGTAATTGACCTATTTTTTAAAACGACTTGAATAGTCGTTAACTGCCTACTAAGCATACTTAAACGTAATTGCTTTAAAAACATTTTTCATCTTTGAACCATAAGTATTTTGAACTTACATTTTTTAAATTTAATGGCGGTTTATTAAGCATTTTTCCTAATCAAGTATAATCCAGTCTTTATCAGTGATGTATTAATGTTTTTTATTTTTTAATTTACTCTTTTTTATGTATATTGTAACATATATTGGTACATTGAAACACGTCTATAATCCTTTTCTATTTTAGTTTTCTGTTTTGAACATAACTTTGTTCTTTAAAAAAAAAAAGTTTGCTAAGAATGGTGGGTAGAGGCAGCATTTGTTCTTTTTCAACCAGTTTGGGAGTTTGTCCTTTTTAGTATACTACTACTGCTGTTTGTAATAGATTGTATTTTAAGTTACAAAAGTGGTATATGTTCATAATTTTTAAAAGATCCCCAAATATCATAGGAGTACACAAAGAAGAGAATCAAAGTGGGCTCATAACTGTTATATGCTAGTTGTATTTTCCTTTTAGAAGAACTTTGAAATCTTCTCATATCAATAACATTTACAGCTGTCTTTTTTTTTTGCCTATTTCTTTGAAATGGCTGTATTTTTTGTTATGTGAACAGGTTTTAGTTCATTTGCCCTGTTCCCATTGGTGGATGTTTGTTTTTCGTCTGTTACAAGTAGTGCTTTCAGTGAGCATCCTGTACATACCTTCTTGTGTTGATGAATGTCATGTATTGATTATATGTATAGATTTATTGTTGCTTTCCTTTTAATTTGTTGAATTGGAATTGCTAGGTCAGAGTATACACACATACTTAACATTTTTATTGATACTGCCAAGTTGACCTTAGAACATGTGTTCATTTGTGTTTCTGTGCATGTGTAAGTACAGATAGTGTAATTAATTCTTCATTAGTTTTGTATGTATTTGTTTCTCTGATTGCAGGTGAAATTGAACAACATTTTATGTCCTTAGCAATTCTTTTATGAATTATAGTTTCATATTCTTTTTTGTTTTTTCTTTTCTTTTGGTGATTTTCTAGTCAGTATCTTCATTTTGGTTAAGTTTTGTTTCTGTTTTTAATTAGTAAAAACTATATTAAGTACTATATAGTGTTTTGACATGAAAAAGATTATCTCTTTTCTAAAAATTATTTTAGTATACTGTCATACAAATTTTCCCTCTTTGAAGTGGAAATTGTCAGTTCACTTGTTTGCTTGATTTCCTGAACTGTTAAGATTCTGGAGAGTAGGGGTAACGTCTTTTGTAAAGACCTGGAACATGAATGCCTAAACATAGTACCGTGTTTCCCAGAAAATAAGACCAGGTCTTATATTAATTTTTTGCTTCAAAAAACACATTAGGGCTTACATGTTCAGGGGATGTCATCCTGAAAAATCATGCTAGGGCTTATTTTCAGATTAGGTCTTATTTTCGGGGAAACACAGTAGGTTCTCAAACAAGTATTGAATGAATGAACAATTCTGTATCTATATTTGGTTTAATGTGCCATACATAGTACGTAGAATTACATTGATGAGCTCAAGTCCTTTTTTTTTTTTAATTTACCATATTTTCTTGTCCTTTTAAAGTTACTTTTGAACTTTAAAATTTTTATAAGAGAAGATAGATTATAGCTATTCTCCAGAACTGAAGTTACATTTTCTTTGGTGAGGAAATACCACAAACTAAAATTTAAAAATTTAAGAAACTTGCATGGAAAGGTCAATTAAAATATATTTATTGCTATTTTATGTCCTCTGTTTGGGATTATAATGAACAAGGGCACATTGTTCATTACTCAAACCAGGGCCATTTTTTAAAATCCTCGCCTGTCATAGACACCACGAATATAATTTAGAAAATGCTAGTAGTTAGTAGTACATTCTTATAATGGTACACAAAGAGGGATTTTGGGAAGTAATGAAAATGTTGCTTAACATTCCTAGAAGTTTTAAAAAGAGTATTTTATATTCTCTAAATTATTGCGAATAAAAGAATTAATGAATATACAAATAAGTTAATTACTTAAGTCTTGTCCCCCCTTTGACAATGGTGATAGACCTGAAACTTCTCTGAAATAAGCAGGAAGTTTCACTTCTTTTGGGTAGTTGACTAAAATAGCGTGGCTCTGTATTTGAGAGCTCTGGAAAAAGTATACAACCACGTGATACCTAAAAACCGTTGTTACATCATTTCTAAGGCAGTAATTGTCAACACTGAGGAGTGCTTATCATCTTTTGGCATGACAGTCTTTCTGACTGTTGAATTTCTTCTCTCAAGTTCTTTCAATACATGATTAACCAGATTTTGCCTAGTCCTGAAAATTTTCACATGATTGTTTGATTTGTGTGTGTGCACAAACACAGATATTTCTGTAGAGTTTCTGCACCTGAAAGTGTGCCTTTTCCTATTCTTTTAAAGGTCGTATATGAGATTTTTATACTCCTAAATCTGGATGGTAGATATAAAACACATACTCCTTTTTTGATTTTGTGTGGTTTGCTTTACAGTTCAAGATTATTCCGGAATGAAAGAATGGGTTCTAAGCTTTTTTGTTACTTTGTTCTCTTCCTTGCCCTATTTAGTGCTTGCTCAATTTTCTCCTCCTAGGTTGGTTGGGAAAAATAGAGTTTTTGTTAATTATTTGTGTCATTGTTGAGCATAGGAATATATTTTAAATTGAAAGCTAGGAGCTAGCAAAAATCTAATGAATTTTTTCTTCACATTTTTATTTGATGCAAGTAAAATAACAATTCAGACTACTGCAGGCTCTATAAAAGATGACTAACTTGATTAAAATTATTGACAGTTGCTATAGATTTATTTGCAGTAGGGAATGGTGCAGATATTACTTTAAAGTTATTTACCATTATTGAAAAGGCATATTCTTCATTTTCTTAATTTTTTATTATTTGTCATTTCATGATGACATTTTCAGTACATCTCAGAATTTCTGGTATTTGAATTGAAGTATAAAATATATGCATGTGAATATTTATGTATGTGTATATTTACCCACATGTTAAAGCCTGAATATAGAAAGAGCATATTGTTTTACATAAAGGTAATAATATCACAGTATTCTAGTGGTATTTCTGACTTTTGTAGGACTTAAGAGGAAACAAAAGTGAACTCATTCATTCAGCCTTTGATAGCTGAGAGGTATTTACGAGTTAGTTTCTACCTAAATAGGTCTGACATACTCATAAGTAATTCTGTTAACTAAAGCACTGTATAAATGTGGCCATTAATAGTCAGAAAATAAAGACATAGTAAAAACCACACCTTAATGCATAGCACAAAAGTTAATTGGCTATTTTAGCGTTTTTCTTAGGGTGTCTGATTTTATGATTATCTGTCTAGCTTTTTACTCTAATAGCCTCTGTTATATTTTATCTTTTTCATGAGGAAAGTTGTTTATATAATATAAAGGTAAGGTAGTCAATTATCTGATTTTTTTATCTTAGATCTGAATGAAGTATGCATTTTTTTCCATTGAATGTCTTCTTTCCATCTGCCTTGGTATATATTCAGAATATTTATACATGTTAATGATCAAGCATTTAAACAGATTAAGAAAAATTTTAATCAAACTGTAATCTCAGGTTAAAATATAAGATTGGAAATTATTTCTTTAGAGCTTGGCCTTATAGTTTACAATTTTTACTTTTAAAAAATAGCATCGAATTGCTAATTTATGCTTAGATGTCTTCCTCCGATGTTCAGTAGCTTTTCTTATTTGAATTACCATAGCTTTTAGGTATACAAAACTTGATTTTTTTTTATATTTTTTTTTTATTTTTTTTTAGCTAGTACATAGAGACGATTGCAGTCAAATTAAGATATGCTGTAGCTAATACAAAATGTGTGTGATCCTATTTAATCAGGATTAATTGCTTTCCTTGGAATTAAAAGGATATTTTTAAAAAACAGATGTAGTTTTGGTTTTGTTCCTCTGTAGTTGGTTTTTGGAACTTTGTGCCTTACAAGCTGCATTAAATGGTAGATGGGATCAGGATGATGATATTGACTACTTAATAAAAATACTTCAGGCCTGTTAAGTGATTTATGTATACTATGTCATGTTTTGTCCTCATGATAATCATGTGAGAAGTGCATTTTCAGAATCTGTTTTCCAGATAATAAGGACATGAAGATTTAAGACCAGTGAATTCAAGGTCTTTCAGTGGACTAGCCAGTCAGTATGTTTTTCTTAGACCCACACTACCTTATAATTTGTACATTAAAAGAGGACTGGTCAACAGTTTCCTGTGTAATACTTGTGGAAAGGACCTGTTACTTTTGGATCCTTTACTGTGTTGGGGTGGGGGAATAAGTTTTATTGGATTTTGTAGGTATATATTTTTTTTAATTTAAAAAGTTAGTCAATGTCCTTTTAAAAATATTTTTTTCTGTTCCTTAAGTAATCTTAGTTTTTTATCTTACAATATGGGCAAGAAAAGGTTACATACTGCAGATCAAACTGAATGCATTTTATTTAACCCAAAATATTTTTCTACTGAGTTATTTATTTTACAATATACCTTTGCTGATGAACATCCTTCCCCCATTACCCAAAATTTAGGGATTCTGGTTTGTATTTTTCATTGAGTAGTCTCCTTTTTTACTTTTTTTCTTCTTAGCACTTTTTTCTTCTTAAATTAAATGTGTCTTGGTTTAACTAGTGATTTTTATTGGGAAGAGCCTTAATATTTTCAGGAGATAGAATAAACAGTTTGTGCACTATGTCTAATGGAAGAGGAACACAAAGCAAACCTTTCATATAGTTGTGACACATTCATTTTGGATTTATCTAGTTGATTCTTATGCCTCCTTTTAAAGACCTACCTCAAACTAAGTGTTCCCAGGTTCATGCTTGTTTCCCTAGCATACATTTAATTCTATCCTCATAACACTGTGAACATAATTTTAGTACCATTTATTGTAATTATTTATATGTCTATCTACTTGACTATTGGGTTTTTCTAGTCTACAGTAAGCCTTCATATTTATTTGAAAGTATTAACTGTATGTAAAGAGACCTTTCAGTGCAATTTTCAAAATGATAATATTGAAATTTCCAGTGCATACTGTTATTTACAAGTAAATAGTTTAGCCTGTTCAAGTGAGGAAGGTAAGTGTTAGGACATTTAAATGCCATCTGTTGGACACTTGGTAAAATGACTTCTAAAGCTTCTTAAAGTGTCTTAGAATGTAAACTCATTTTATCATAAGCTGTTATTGCTAACATTGCTATAGAAACATAATGCATTTTCCCTCTAAAAGCGGTATTGATATTCACCAAACCATAAATTGTTAATATTTGACTACAGTTTTTCTTACCTTCCTAAAGAAAATTAGCCAAGTATTAATGTAAGCATTGTTAAACAGGAAGTTTAAAGATACTGATATTTTAAAGCTTATTTTAATTTAGAAGAAAATACTGGCTTTTGGTGTGTGAAAGAAATTTAGTTGGAGGAAAAGATATAACTAGACATCTGTTTAAGTATTTGTCAGTTAAGTACTTTTTGAATCTTTTTAACACTGGTGCTATTTTGTTTTGAATATATAAACTTAGTGACAGTATCACTATGAGATAATCAATGAGGAAATAACTCTGTGTGTGTGTGTGTGTGTTTAAGGTTTGCAGAATAGTGAACTAAAAGAGGGGCTACGGTTCAGGTATACCATTCTGAAATCATGCACTTAAGATACATATGTATATGAATAAATTATGTATTGAGCATAACTTATGTGAAGAAATCCTGCCCTTTAGAAGCTTTCGATTATGAGAAAAGGCCATTTGGAAACTGATACTGTTTGTGTATTGTATGTGCTGCCGAAGGGAGCACGATACTGTTTGTTTTATATATATATATATATATATAGCTTCGGGAAATGCTTAAAAAATTTTTTAATGGAGTTACAGTTTTGTGTATTAACTATAGGTTTTCGATTATGTGTTGTCTTTATAAGAATGAACAGAACAGATGTATAACTTACTGTTTGATTAATCGTAATGTTGGTATGCTTTGTGCTTTTTTTCCATTTTAAAGAGTCTTAGTTTTAACAGTGTATTTCATGCTGAATAGAGTTTCAAAAGCAAGGAAAAGAGTCTTCTTTTTCAGGAACCCTAAGGAATTGCCTATAGCAGTTGTGATGAATACCAAAGAAGGTTTGTATTTCTGGCTGCTTCTGAATATTTGTTATACCAGGAACATTTCATTTTTTAGTTAATTAGTGCCCAGTTTTTTGGCAGAATGGTAGTTTTCTGACTCTAGGTTTGATGCTACTTGAGAAAAGATTGATTCTTGCCCCTTCAAATAGCTAAAATGTTTCTTTTCATATGAATAACATACATTTTCAAAATTTGTTGTAAATCTTATACTGACTTTACAAGAATGTAAGAATAGTAATATTGATGCTAACAATCTGAGAACTAAATGTATTTTGTCTAATCAGAAAATAAACTTACAATTTTAAGTACTGTATGTGTGATATAGTGGGAAGTAGGGCATGGGATTTAAAGTTACAGAAACTGGGTCTGAATCCTGGCACTATTACTCACTAACTGCTTTACCTTGGGGCAGTGGGGAGAGAGTATTGTGTCAAACTGCTTATTAAAAATAAAGAACTGTTGGAATGTTAATTTGAGGCTTTGTAATTTTCTTTATAAGAAGAATAAATAGATTTGTATGGCAGATAATGAAGTCTTTTGTATTTCTTAGCTGCATTTGTCATATCTAATGCTCATATTTGCTGTTCAGATTGTAAGTCTGAGGAATATTAATAGTATGTCAGATCAAAACTTTATCAAACAATTATAGTTCCAGCTTATGTCAGTTTTGTAATTTGTTTTGATCAAGTAAAAATTTACTTATGGTTGAGGTGTTTGGTGAAGTTAACAGTAAGGCATTTACCAAAATATTGAGTATGTTTGTATCTCCTTTAAGTTTGATGAAACATGTACATTGTATGATGTGAAATTGTAATTATGGAGCAGAACCATATCTATAGTAGTTTTTCATTTGAATCATTTGTCTTATTCTACCTGATAACAGTATTTGTAGTTTTATTTGAACACTTCAAAGAAATTTTTGTGCAAAAGAATGCTTGAGGAAAAGTTTCTGTATTAAAATAAACTAACTTGATTATTATTTGCGTCACTTCTCTTGTAAACTTAAATTGAATTATCAGAATTCATAATGTTAAAATTTTTCCCAGTTTTGAAGCTTTCTGTTCATTTTGGATGTTCTTTTTTACTGCAAGAAAGGGAAAATTGTTTTCTTGTTAAATAAAAAGACAGGTGTGTCTATTGTCTTGCCTGTTTTTAAGAGACTCATCCATTCATTCCCCTATTACAGCATTTATTTTTTTTTTGTAGCTTAACACATGGGTGACTAGGTAAATCTTTAAATGTTTAGAGTAATAATGTTCCTAATTCTCTTAATTCTCTTGATAATTAATGACTTCAAACTATGAAATTATATTCTTTTGCAGTATCCCTTTTACTATTCAGCGACTATGTGAATTGCTAACAGATCCAAGGAGAAACTATACAGGAACAGACAAATTTCTTAGAGGAGTAGAGAAGGTATTTATTTTATTATTGGACTTATATTAATTAGCATTGTAGATTTCAGAGAAGATACTGAGTAAGATCTGTTTTCGGCACCTTTTCTTGAAATAAGTTTCTCAGCCTACCTGAAGTTTTTCCCAGAACAATTTTCCAGAATTGTTTTCTGAATTCTGGTCAAAGTTTCAGGGAGAGATTTAATAGAGGGGGCAGGGGAAGGGCTTGTGTGATTGACTAAGTTTGGGGAAAGCAGTTTACTATTATCTCTTGGATATTCATAGTATATACACCAACATATTAAATGTTCTGCGAAGTTCTATAATTGATATTTTAACTTTAATAGAGTGTTTTGCAAACTTGTTAACCCATGGAATTCATTTATTTCAGTTCTGAAATTCTGAGGTGCACAACTTTGGGAAAACACTGATACAAAGCATTTAAATTAGATACTGATAAAGGACAGATTTAAGAATGAAATTTGGTTTCTGTGAGTGAGGGGCTGTTAGTAATAAGGGAAAGGCATTTTGGACAAAGGAAACAATATGATGAACAAAGACATCAAGGTGTTTGAGGGAAGGCAAAGTAAAAAATTGGCATGTCTACTGTGAAGAACGAATGAAGGAGCCCTGTGGGAACCAAGATTGGACCAGTGGGATGCTAATTTCCTCACTTGGTGATTTATGCTAAAATATAGTCCAGTGTTTATTTTAAGGTTATAATTCAATTTATTTTGCCCTTGGAGCAGGGAGCCAAAATCATTACTTTGTGACTTACAATAGATCATAGGTCCTTACTGAATTAATACGTTGTGTTGAGTTTGCATGCCCTCAGTTTAATAAAATTCCTGAAGGGGAGGAAATTGAGATCGTTCATCAATATTACTTTTCAGCTCAGGGACTTTTAATAATTACATCTTGGCAACCTTTGGAGAAGAGACAACGTTACAGTAGTCATACCAGGCAGGGGTTGCCCTGCCTTAAAATCAGGGCTTACAGTAAGTTTTGTAACCCTGGACTGGTTACTTACTGTAAGTCTCAGTTTCCTCGTCTGTAAAATGTGTATAATATTAAGGCAGTGAGGAGGATTAACTGTAAAGTACTTACTCTGGTACATAGTAAATTTTCAATGAATATTGACTATTAATATTAATAAAATTATTACCAAGAAGATTTAGATAAAAATACAAGTTTCTTTCCTTAGGGTATATGATACTGCACATCAGGCTTTGGATTGGCATTGCTTTATAAGGAAGTTCCTTATACTTAGGCTGAATGCTTCAATATCTACATACCTTGGAGTGATTCTGTCTAAAATCTTGGGGTGATTCTACCTAGAATAAGGAGAGCGCGGTTCTATTCTATTACATACAATATATAATGTTAGGGCCCCAAACTAACTAAAATAGAGTAAAAAAAAATAAGACTGGCAAAAAATAAATGCATTAGGATATTAGATTTTGGTCTTTTGTTACTGTTTTAATTTTTGTTGTTTGATCATAAGTATTTTTAAACATTTCTTTGATTAGTAAAATCAGAATAAATGGAAATTTAACCTATCAGGATGAATTTGAGAAATTAAAAACATTAAATTTTACATTGTAGTACTTTTCTCAAATACCAATTTTTGTTATTGCAGAATGTGATGGTTGTTAGCTGTGTTTATCCTTCTTCAGAGTGAGTATAGAGATATTTTTCTGTTTCCAGTATATTCTAATTATTATATTTCTAATATATTAGTCTTAAAATAGGTTGCATTTGTTTTATGTGTAATTATGCATGATAACATTTATAAATACTTGGGAATCTACCACCCAGTTTCCAAAATAGAACATAACCAGTAACATTACTTGTATGTTTTTCCAGTAAAGGGATTTCGGATTAAAGGAATTCGTGATTTACTATAATTTTAACATTGTCGTGTTTATGTACTGTCATGGCATTCAGGGTCCTGAGATGCCATCCTAGATATCTTTCCAGGGCATCTCTAGGGCATAACTCCTAGGTTTGGAATAGCTACTTGATGACATTCCTCTTCATGATGGAAAACTATCTCCAGTTGTCAAGATTTATATAGCAAATTAAGATGTCAGTTAAGGGCACAGTCCTTGGGACCATGTCTTCTACCCACTAGCTTCCATGGTGTCCCCTTTTCCCCCCAAAATGTCTTCAGATATTGCCAGATGTGTCCTGGAATACAGGGTTATGGGGGTAGGGTGGGGGGTTGTAAGGAGAATGTTGCCCCCATTAGAGAAACATTGGTTTAAGGTTAAAATATTTAGGATTTCAGAGACAAAAACTGAATGTTTTAAAAGAATTTTTTCAAGAATATACCTATATTGTTTGTTAATTAAGACAGTAAGATTATCCCATAGTTGTTATTTCTCACAGAAGTCTTTTCATTTGACAGTAAGATCTTACAAAAGATCTTACAGACCTATGATTCTTGTCAAAATTAAAGAACTGAGCCCTCCCTGTTGTTTTTTTTTTTTTTTTCCTCATAGAAAAAACAATTCTAATAGTTTAAATCGAATGAATGGTGTTATGTTTCCTGGAAGTTCACCAAATTATACTGAGAGGTAAGATTCTTGATTTTTAATATTCAAAGAGTTTACATTTTCCTAATTTAGGTAGCAGGTTCAGTACACTTTTTTAAAAATTGGGCATTTTATTTATGGAGGCTAAAAGGGTATACTAAACAGAATTAGTTAATTTGGTAACCTTTGGATCTGAAAGTCAAAATTACAGCAGATTTTTCTGTGATATGTTCCTTTACACAAACCTTGGGAGGGATAACTTTTTTTAAAATGGGAAAGTGATGCTCATGTATCTTACCATAGGTCTAATATAAATGGGCCCGGAACACCTAGGCCACTTAATCGACCAAAGGTTTCTTTGTCAGTCCCCATGACAACAAATGGCTTGCCTGAGAGTACAGATGGCAAAGAGTCAAACTCACAGCAAAGTGAGGACAAAAATCACAGGTTTGTATGTGATTTATATTTAAAAATAAAAAATTTTATGAAACAATAGTCATTGATGGTTTTCAGCACTCAGCGTTTACTATTTACAATTTACTATTATTTTGAGGGATAGAACAGGTTTAATGTGGTTATGCTTCTGTTTGCAGCATTAGCACATGTTGAGTATGGTTACAGAAAAGGCTTAAAACTGCTAATTTGGGGAGGTCGTCTTTTAGAGTCTTAAGAAAGCAAAGTGGTCATGATGCATTTTATTTCGTTTTTCAGAGTTACTAGAAAAGATATTTGTAAATGAGTTGAAATTTTGTGAATAATTTCTTACTGTAGATCATAAAAAAAAATTTGTATTCCATCTTAAATGTTCTGCATCACATTAAGGGAAAGAAGACCAAAGGAGTGAAAGGATTTAAAGTTATGTCCATGTGTAAGGTAGACTGGTAGTTTTATTCCAGGAGGACATTTAACTTACTGGAGAATTGAATACAAAGGTCATATAACTTGTTGACTAATTCTTAGTGGGAAATAGTCATTAAACAGTTTAGGTTCCTTTGAAATTTTTCTGTTGTGTTTTCTTTGCCCAAATGTTATAATTTAACTTTGACACTGAAATACAATTAAAAAATTATTAGATCTTAAAAATGAGAATGTAGAAGATGAAGAAAACAATCTTATTAATGACACTTTAAAAAAACATTTACAGTGACTCCCCAACACCTGAATCGGAAGGTTCCTCAGTGAGCCCTATAAAAAATAAACATCCAGGTGAAGATGCTGTGGAAACTGAAGGGCGTGAGGTAAAAAGACTTCGGTTTGACAAAGAAAGTGAAGTCAGGGAGACAGCCAGTCAGACATCTTCCAGTGAAATTTCTTCAGTTATGGTAGAAGAAACAGAAGCATCGTCTTCATCTCGGGATAAAGACAAAGAAAGTAGTTGTACCAGGCAGCACTGTTCAGAAGAGGAGGAAGAAGAGGAGGAAGAGGAGGAAGAAGGTATTTAGAGACCATCTAACAGGGTGGAGTGAGGAGATGCTCAAATTTTCTTTCATTTTTGCATGAAAGAATTTAACGTAATGGAGCTCCTTATAATACTGATGTTGGGCTTTTCTCCCACGTTTGTGTAATTGCTGCTGAGTTTCAGGGGAGATAATTTGAACTGTAGAATATCACAATTCATGAAACTTTAACTGTGAAGGTATTTTGAAAATAAAATTTAACTACAACAACATTTCTTATTTTTAGAGTCTTTTGTGACATCAAGAGAAATTATCCCAGAAAGAAAAAATCAAGAAAAAGAATCTAATGATGCCTTGACTGTGAATGAAGAGACTTCTGAGGAAAATAGTCAAATGGAGGAATCTGATCTGACTCAAGCAGAAAAAGATTTACATTCTGAAGATAGTGAAAATCTAGGCCCTGTAAGTAGTGGTTCTGATTGCCGTGAGACAGAAGAAATAGTAGGATCCAATTCCAGTAAAACTGGAGAGATTCTCTCAGAATCCCCCATGGAAAATGACCACAAAGCCCCAGAAGTCACAGATGAACCAATGGAACAAGACTAACTATTTAGAAACATTTAGATGGGTATTTTACATACAGTTCTGGTTTTACACTGTATAAAACTTATATGTAATAAAGTGGACCTTTAGTTTTACAAGAGAAGCAGGTTGTAAAATAAAGTACTTAGTGGGATAAATCCTGAAAGAGTTATACATGTTAGAACTGCGAGTATCAGCTCCACTGGGTCCTGCTTACCGCTGACTTTTTTTGGTTTGGTCAAATCAGTGGTTTGTGTATAGATTTTCTTTTTTTTAATTTAGAATTAAAGTTTTTAAACTGGAAAGTAATAATTATAATTTTGAAAACCTTTTGGAGATTATTTAGTTTATGTATATGCAAGAAAGCATTTTGTCTTGTCTCTTTCTGACAGCTCTAGCAGTTTTCACATTTTGGTCATAGTTTCAACATTTTAACATGCATTTTAGGGTTTCATGCTGATTTCCAGATTTTATTATTTGACTATGTACAATGGAACTTTAAGTCATACACACACACACACACACACACACATTATTCTAAGGGGAAATGTTATATTTTTCTGTTTCTATAAGAGATGAATACAGTGGATACTTTTTCTATTGGTCATGATTAAGTTCACCTCATTAAGTTCACCTCTTTCAGCAAACAGTTTCTTTCTCTTTTGAGTAATTCAAATAAAATCTGGCCCTTGTGAAACCCTGAAAATCTTGTCTGTTAAAATACCAGGTTAAATACATTCCGAGAGATCTGTTTCAACTAAAATTCTTTTGTATACTCCTGAGGTGCCTGAGAAAAAGACTTCATTATTTATGAGCAAATGTGCTTTTTCTTGGAAATTGTGTTCAAACATTAGCTTGCTGTTTTGTAGAATGAATGCTTATAAAGCTGACATGAGACCATCTCAGAAGAACCCGGTAGGTTCCTTAACCTTTTGCTTGCTTTTTGAACATTGTGAATATTACACATTTCTTTCTAAATTATTCTAGAGTATGCAAATGTCAATGATATGAAACACCACTGTACTGGAAGAATTAATATATTACTTTAGTAATGTACTGGAGCTAAATGACTGAAACTTTAGGGGTGCATAGAAACCACCATAATTTGTATGACATTTTGAAGTGAATTAAATATTTTTGAACATGCTTCTTCGACAGCCAGTGTTATATTTTTCAGATCAACACAAAGCACAATGATTACTCTAAATTCAATATTTTCAAATTCACATATATAAAGTCATGCAAGCTGCAACTTCCCTGTCATAATTACTGGCTGCCAAATTTATACCTGTTTCTTCGGCTGTACCTTTTGATATTTAGAATTTTTAAATTTCTGTAAAGTAGATTTTGTAGAATGTAATGTGTTCACTGCCTTTGTGACGCGATATATAACTGTGTAATTTCTGTGTGTAAACTGAATGCTTGGGCTTTCAATACAGTATTCATATAAAGCAATAAATACTAATGTTATGAAATATTTGAGTACATTTTTATCAAAATATTAAAGAATCCCTTTTTTAGTTTCAGATACCTGAAGTACACAGATGAACTTATAAAACTGATGCAAACAGTTTCTGACACTGTATCATATGCTTTTGGGTGATTTGGGTGGCAACCACAAGTTTTGCATTTTGACTACTTAAATTGCTATGGCTAAAAATACCAAAATGATTTGGCTCTGTTTGTTTGCAGGGTAATATACTACTGACTGACTTGACCGTCAGGTCCACAGCAGCTAGATGATATATTTATGAATATGTCTACTAGTTGAAATAAAAACATTGATTTACTCTACCCAAGAGGAGAGAAAAATCACACGTTGTAAAATTTTTTTAAATTTTTGCAAAATTGTTAAAATGAAGCAAATTTTAAATGTGACATTCATTTTTAGTGACCTGTTACTTTATTTTGTTGAGGGATATTTTGCCAGTGAGAACAGATTGTAAACATTTTAAGTTAAGAAATCTTGAAATTTTCTTTAGAATATTTATGAAGTTATTGTCAATAAACCTGTTCTTTTAAGATCCTCTGACCTTTTGATATTTTTATTTTAATTGTGCCATGGACCATTTTGTAGAGAAGTAGATTTACTTTTGTTGCTCATAAGTTGAAGTTTTAAAGCATCATGACTTTGAGGTCTGTGGTTTTATTTGTAAACTTGCAATTGTTATTTTTGCAAGGGCAAATGTATATCTTTATTAAATAAAGTACAATAATGGTGAATGTACCAAAATGCTATCACTTAACTCTATGAGAGATCTGCATTTTAATCAATAGTTTAATAGTTATAATATTTATTAGATATTCATATGTCAATTATAGATCAAACTTGTTGCTGTTTATACAGATAATTGTAGAAAGCTCATGGAATATCTTAAGATAGGTGGAATACTTCTGTAGTTAAACGGGAACCTTGTTCGGCTGGTTTAAGATACTGATGCCCATTTGGAAGTAAATTTCCGCAAGTGCATACTCACGTATTACACCAACTTTGCTTCATGAAAATGTCAGTTCTAATAGTAATTGATTCAGATGTGAATTTTTAAAAGGCTAATTTTAGGCACAGTTTCTAAACACATCAGGAAAGTCATAGTAAAACTTTCTCAACGATTAAAAATATTTTCTTTTTTGGCCTTGAGCAGATTGATTACCTGTTAGATTCTAGACTCTGAACCCAACACACGAAAAAAGAGTTTGAAATGCTGGTCAGGAAGGTGGCAATATATATGTAATACATTTTTTAGCACTTTCCCTTTTAAAAAGTAAAACCATTATCCTATAACGTTTTTTAATTTCTTTTTAATTAAAATTTTTGGGGTGACAGTTGTTAGTAAAGTTACATAGGTTTCAGGTGTACAGTTCTGTAATACATCACCTATATATCACATTGTGTGTTTTCAGTTCTGGAAATGTAGCAGAACAGAAAGTATTGGGAAATATCATGTCTTAAATGTTGGCTATTAGATAAATTTAATCCGGTCAGGGTTTATTCTAACTACACCTGTCTAAAATATGGACAGAGCAGTGGAATTTCCTGTCAGAGTGCTATAACTCTTTGACTTGGAAAGGCATTCCTGAAATCCTGGGCCAGAAGGTGTGACCTGTTAAAACATGGAGGTTTGAGTATTTTGTTTTGCCAGTGTAGACAGGCATGTATTTATGTATTTTTACATTTGTAAAATCAGGAATTTTTCAAGTAATGTAAATGTAACATACTAGTTTACTTACAAAGATACTTGAGCAGAATCTAAAGCTGCTACAGTGTTTGATTATGAGAAATGTAACGTGGTAAGGATGAAAATGCAACTTGTAGAACCAAAGGAAAAAAATTGGAGGAGTGTTTCAAATTGTCTTCTGAACAGGAGTTTCTTAAATGCATTGGTTTTGATTAAATGAAGCCCAGTTCTCTTTTGAGATTTGTGCTAATCATAAAATGAATGAATGCAAAAAAACACTTTGTAATTTCTTTTGCCATTATTATAATTAGGGCTACTGGATTATTAGCCTAATAAGAATACTAGGATGTATTGGTTAGAATACATCTAATATTTCACATTAAAAAATCAGTACACTTCTTTCAGAGTATTCTTTTATTTCAACTTGAAGCCTAGATTGCTTTGCAAAATAAATGTATTATTTTCATAATGCAATAAAATAAAAATTAGAAGAATATCTTTATGTGTGGAATTATTTTATTTGCTATAATAGTTCGCACACACCACTTCACCACCCACCCCACTCACTTCAGGTAGTTCAGGATCTGCAAGCATTTTCTGATCTATAGGGAGGAAAGGTTAATGCATTATTTTATTACAGCTCTGTTTCTTAAGTGATAGCAGTATTTTTGCAGAGAGGGTACATCTGAGTTGAATGGATGATTGTTCTTTGCTGTGCAACTCAGACCTAATATCTGACAAAATGCATACCATGTAAAAATTTCTCTTGGCGTAATTTGGCACTAGTCTGTTGGCACAGATCTACAGACAACTACATGCTATGAAGTGTAGAATTGCCCAAAGTTGACAGGATGGATTCTGTTTTCAATTCTGGATTCTCGTTTCTTTATACATAATTGGAGAGTGGGTGATAGTAGATAGTGTAACGTCTTTGGCTCTTAAATCAGAAGATAGTACTAATCATGTTTGTGAATTAAAATATTTTTGAATTTCAATGTATCATATTTAATCTCTAACATCCCCAGTTTACTAAATAGTATAGCTAGTACAGAGGTTTGGGTTAATGATAGGAAGATTGATTCTTTCACAGACTAGGCGTGAGGTGTGCAGTCTGGCTACTTGCCTGTGTAGAATGAAGAGTATATGGTTCCCTTATGTTCTGACAGTTTTAAAACAGACTTTCTAGTTTAAAATTAAGCATTAGAGTTTCTGGTCTTTGGATTTATTTGTAAACTTTCAAGGTTTTTCTTCCCAAAGGCAATTTCTTAAAAATAAGTACAAACACACGTCAGCAATTCCCGGTGTCCTAGTCTGCAAACCACTGGTTTATTCATTTTTATAGCCTCACGAGTAGTCCTGTGCTTGGCAAGTGTTAACAGTCGAAATCAAGTGGTCTTTGTGGATACTGTCCATACAGTCCACTTTGGATTCCTAGTTTTACCGATCGTGCAGCTACTTTCTGCCCACTTCAAGGGTGCTGAATTCATCCCTGTAGCCTTTCTTTGTTGCTAGGTTTATGGAGTTGGGAGCAGTACACACCCTATTGAATGTCCTTGACAGGAGTTCCATGTGCAGTTAGGCAGAATCGCCAGAAAATGTGCATCCCAATAACAAAACTGACTATAAGAACAGTTACCCCTGACCTATAGAAAGTAGAAAGGGACAACACCCCCTCACCTAATAGGGAACAGATGTTTCTATAGGTGGGAAGTTGTGTCTTGAAAGTTGCCAAGATCTGCTTACTTGATAATTTGGTCAATAATGTTTGCATCAAGAAACCTTTGTGGTTGAGTAGGCCTCCAAGTCTTTTAATGCAGTTTATAGTTGCTGAGAATTTGAAGGATAAATATGTGGTATTAGGCTGTCTTCATATCAGGTGATTGTTTTCATTGATTGTAATGTTACAGAATGATGATGGTGACTAACAATTCCTATGTGCATTTAGAAATGCATGCAATCTCCCACTTTCATCCTGACTTTGTACCTAAAATTAAGTTTGTTGGTTGGGATTCAGTATACAGTTTCTTGTATAAATTATTAGAAATGCAGCTAACTTTCAGGCCATTATACACGAACCTATTTTGTCCTAATGAGTGATTTAGTAGTTAAGCATTTATAATGTTTCTATTGGAAAATGTGGAGCAGTTCCTAATGTGGGTTTGTCAAAATGCCTCTTCCACAGTGTGGTCATGCAAGTGAGAACTCCATAGACTGAGGTGTGTCAGGAAGGATTTAGCAGCTTGCCAAATATGTCAGTTATTTTAGACTCAGGTTATTGATGTAGCACAAACTACTAAATATATCTTAATATTTGGTGATTCAGAATGCAATAGAATTCTCAGTGCCTTGTCATTAATGATGTTTTTGTATTGAATATTAGAAGTATTTAGGAGGTGGAGATAAGTTCCCAATATATTCTGTAGTTCCTTCTAAAAGTGAATAGAGCACAGAAAATTCTGTAGTTCCCTCTAAAAATGAATAGAGCACAGAAAATTCCAGATGTTTGAGGGTTCAGTTTGGATTCTATGTAATGCATTTATGGTTATCAAATTTCACTTATTGCAACAAATGGAGAAGGGAGAGGTACTCATAACACAACAGATGAAAAAAAAATATTTGTTTCTTATTAGGTGGTAACTTGTATTGAGTAGCTATGTATTGGGTACAGCAGAGGTGATAGGGTACAGCCCTGTCTTGTTCCTGATTGTAGAGCAAAGGGCTTCAGTTTGTCACCGTTAATTATGAGATTAGCTGAGGGTTTGTCGGCTTTATTTATGGTCTGACATAAATCTACTAAAAGAGTAGATTTATGACCTTTGAAGAATTCAGTCACTCTTAGGGAACAATATGCAATGCAGGTTTTTAATGGTGGCCTGTGACTTGAAGAGATGCACAAGAGAAACAGTGCACTTCTGACAGTCTGGAAAGGCTTCTCAGATGTGGGATTCTGCTTGGTCTTGAGAGATGAGCATGACGGGGAGGTAGCATGATTTAATGGGCAGAGACACATGGGAGTTGCAACAATAGGGGTTGAGTCATAGCTTCACTATCCTCAGCTGACACACCTTGGGTAAGTTACAGTATCTCAGCTTTGTTTTCCTCATTTATAAATGGGGAAAACAATAGTATCTACCTGGTAGGATTGTTGAGAGCATTCAAAATAGTTATGGGTACAAAGCTAGTTCTAGTCCAGGACCTGACATTTCTTTTAACAAAACAGGGGAAAATGTGTATTGTTCCTGGGGAAGGCAGTAGTTTTACTGGAATCAAAGTCGAAGTTGTTTCAATCCTAGTCAATTACCAGCATGGTAATAGCAAGCACTAATTGAGTACCTACTTTATGCTCCACATTTTTCTTAGCACTTGTCATGCATTACCTCATTTAACCTTCCCATCAACCCTATGTGATTAATATCTATAATATGTGATTATAGATGAGATATTTGAGGTGAAGAAAGACAACTCGCCTTGGCACTCTGAAAGTGGAAGTTCAGAATGAGAATCAAAAGCCCAGTGGTTTTTATCCATTATGCTTAGGTACTGTCTAGTCTTGGATGACGTAGAATTAGGGCAAGGGCAGCAGAAAGGAAGCTATTCCAGGAATCTGAACGTTCTCCAAGCATTTAGACTTGCACTCATTCAGGTACATCAGAAAGTTTCGTCAATCAGAAACCTAAGCTCTCGGTTTCATTCTCCATGTACTTCACCATCTAGCTACACCTTATTTTTTGTATCAACCATGTTTTCCCAGCTAAACGTTTGTGTACATTACCTACTTTTTAAATTTATTTTAAAAAGTAGATATTCTACACTTGACCAAAAATCGAAGAGCAAAATAGTATATACCAGACTGTTTCTGTCCTACTACCCTTGCTTTCAGATCCCTCAGTTAACATCTTTTCCCTCAACCACCAGGCAAGTACTCTTACCAGCGGGCATAGTGTTTGAGAGCAAGGATTCCGAGGCCAAACTTCTGGATTTAAATCCCAGCTTTGCCCTTTGTTGGCTGCATGATTTCTGTGTCTAAGATATTTACTTCATAGAGCTGTTAGTAGAATTAACCATTAGAAAAATGGTTTAAAAATTAACCATTAGAAAAGTGCTGGCATATAGCAAGCACTACATGCATATGAGTTAAAAATTTGCATTTTAAAAAATTTACTGTATCTCTCCAGATAGCCTTATTCCGTTGCAAGCACAAAGTGTTCTTCACGTCACTCCCTGTCCTTTGACTTCCCTTTCGATAGTGAAACCACATTACACGCATTGAAATCCACCTTGCCTTTTTATCCTTCACTATTATGTTTTTGTGGTATTTCTGCATCAGTACCTAGAAAGCTGCCCTAGTCTTTTTAACAGCTGCATAGTATTTCAGTGTATAGGTGAACCATAATTTATTTAACCGGCTCCCTTTAAGTAGACAGGTGATATTTTGACTTGTGGCTATTGTTTGCCTAGTTCCAGCAGTTTGACACTGACACTTAAAATGAGCCTCCCCACTGGGGGAAAAAAAAAACAACTAAACAAGCCATTGAACTTTATTCCTTATAGAATTAAGTAATGTATGAAATAGACACCCTTTCCCCAGGGGAGGATGTGGAATTATCTACCAGGTAAACCCCATACTGTATTTCAAGCCATCTAAAATTGTAAGATATACCATTATTGTATGCAAAGTAAAGAAATAAGTGACCTATTGAAATATGACAGAAGCTTAGTCATATTCCTGTGACAGGGCCAGTCACAAAAATCTGGCTTCACATTTTTTATCTCTTCTAATTTTGCAAATTCTCCACTGTCTGAACTTTGGCTTGTGATTCTGCAATTATGTTGGTGCAAAAGTAATTGAAGTTTAAAAGGTTAAAAATTGCAAAAACTGCAATTACTTTTGCACCAACCTAATAAAACAGTTCCACCTCTTGATGGGTACTGTCAGCCTTCTGTATCTGCAGGTCTGCATGCATGGATTCAGACAACCTTGGGTTGAAAATATTCTTAAAAAAAAAAAAATTTAACAGCAAGATCCAAGATGGAGGAGTAAATGCTGTGTTTGCCCCCTCCAGTGACCACATTAAAATTACAACCAAATTATAGAACAACCTGGAGAACCATCTGAGGTCTAGCTGAACAGAAGTTTTATAACTGGGAATATAAAGAGGTGGCCATGTCAAGACTGATAGGAGGGGGTGGAAATGAGGGACAGGCTGGCCCCACACATCCATGTGGTGTTTGAGAATTGGGAGGATTATCTTTGCCGTGGAGGTACCACCCCCAGAGAAAGAGGGTCCCCAGCTTGGAGTACTGGTGCTGGGGAGAAGAGCTCCCACAACAGCTGGCTGTGAAAAACTGGGGATTCCAACAGTCTGGGTGGGATAGAAGGCTACAAGAAACACTGATGCCCTCTTAATGGACCTGCAAATAGACTCGTTTGTTCACAGGCACTCAGCCTGGACTACAACAGAGGGACAGTGATTCAGGAAGTGTAAGAGACATGGGGAGAGAGTTTTGTGGCTGCAGGGCAAGAACTGGAGAGACAGTCACCATTTTTTCTTGTGTAGAATCCTCCCATGCAGCTAGGAAGTAGGCACCATAATTTCTGTGTTGAACCCTCCCCCACATGGCCAAATCAGAATCTGAATTGGCCTAGTGAGCTCCGCTGGCTCCATCCTGGTGACTCTCAGTGACCCCACCTCACCCAACTTGCACAATGCCAGAGGCAATTTCTCAGTGAGCAGACAGTCCCACTCACATAGCACTTTTCATGGGACAGCTATCCAGGGTCTGATGGCTCCAGGCAGCTGGTGGCTGGCCTTGGTGTGATCTAAGACTTTTGATAAGTAGCTTCAGCCTCAGGACTGGCACCAAACCAGAATCTATGTTAACCTGGTGAAACCTCTCGTCCCACCCTGGTCACTCCCTGAGACCCCCACCTCACCAACTCATGTAAGCACATGGCTTTATCAGTGGCTGAGCTGAATGGGATCTGGTGGGCAGCAGCAACCTCAGGGTGTCCAGAGCATTTTGTGGAGCTATTTCAGGCTTGGTACTGGTGGTAGTCATCCTCGGTTCACAGCATGGCCTCTTCCACACACCTGGATTAGCACAGACCCTGACCAGGTGCGTATCACTTTGTAGCTCTTACCAGATAGTCCCCAGCTAGTTACAGGCAGGGGAGTGACCTGGGCCTGCACCAGAGTCACTCCCAAGAGGTCCCAAACCAAAATACTTGGAAATCAGCCTCAAATCACAGCAGAGCACCACCCAATTAGCCCCTCTAGAGGCACACCTAAAGAGCAATCTCAACAGGCACCAGAGTCTGCCAGGGCAAATTCTGCTCCGAGGGGTAAGCTCCCCCCACAAAAGCCCTTCAACTGTGGACGTGGCCAAACCCCACAGCCAGTCAATGTGAGGGTAAATCCTAACCACTGACATACCAATAGCAATCAAGGCTCAACTATAACAGGAAGGCACACACAGCCCACATATGGGACAATCCTGGAGCACCTATTGAAGGTGATCAGGGAGATTGTGCCACTGGGCCCCAGAGGGCACCTACTAGATAAGTCCACCCAGCCATGACTAGGAGATGTAGCACATCTACCTAATACATAGAAACAACAACAGAGAGGCAGCCAAAATGAGGAAACAAGGAATTACATCCCAATGAAAGAACAGGAGAAAACCCTGGGAAAAAAAAATAAGTGGAGGCAAGCAACCTACCAGATGCAGAGTTCGAAACAGTAGTTATAAGAATGCTCAGTGAAGTTAAGGGAAGAATAGATGAACTCAGTGAGAACTTCAGCAAAGAGATAGAAAACATAAAAAAGAACCACTCAGAAATGAAGACAATAATTAAGATGAAGAATGCACTAGAAGAAATCACCAACAGGCTACGTTAAGCAGATATCACATCAGCGATTTGGAAGAGAATGTAGCAAAAAACACCTAATGGAAACAACAAAGGAAAGAAGAATTTAAAAAATGAGGATAGTTTAAGAGACCTCTGGGAGAACATCAAGTGTAACAATCTTTGCATCATAGGGGTAACAGAAATAGAAGTGAGAAAGCAAAAAATTCAGACTATATTTGAAGAAATAATGACTGAAAACTTACTTAACCTGGCAGAGAAAATAGGCATACAATCCAGGAAGAACAGAGTACCAAAAAAGATGAACCCAAAGAGACCCACATCAAGACGCATCATAATTAAAATGTCAAAGGTTAAAGACAAAGAATCTTAGATGGCCATTTCACTGGTGAATTCTACCAAACCTTCAAAGAGGATCTAATACCAATCCTGCTCAAACTCTTCCAAAAAAACTGAAGAAGAGACAGTACTCCCTAACTCATTTTATGAGACCAGCATTACCCTGATACCAAAACCTGGTAAGGACAACACAAAAAAAGAAAGCTACAGACCAATATCTCTGATGGATACAGATGCAAAAATCCTAAACAAAATTCTAGCAAATTGAATGCAACAATGCATTAAAAAGATTATTCATCACGACCAAGTGGGGTTCATCCCAGAGCACAAGGATGGTTCAACATACACAAATCCATCAATGTGATACATCACATAAAATAAAGGACAAAAATCATATGATTATATCAATTGATGCAGAAAAGGTATTTGACAAGATACAACATCCATTTATGTTTAAAACAATAAGATAGGTATAGAAGGAAAATACCTTAACATAATAAAGACCATAAATAAAGCTGACAAACCCTCAGCTAATCTCATAATTAATGGTGACAAACTGAAGCCCTTTGCTCTACAATCAGGAACAAGACAGGGCTGTACCCTATCACCTCTGCTTTTCAACATAGTGTTGGAGGTCCTCGCCAGAGAAATCAGGCAAGAGAAAGAAATAAAAGGCATCCAAATTGGGAATGAAGAAGTTAAATTGTCACTCTTTGCAGATGACATGATGCCATATATATAGAGAACCCTAAAGACTCCACCAAAAAGCTATTAGAAACAATCAACGAATAGAATAAAGTTGCCAGCTACAAAATCAACGTATAAAAGTCCATTGCATTCCTACATACTAACAATGAAATCTCAGAAAAAGAAATTTAAAAGAATAATCCAATTCCTTTTGCAATTGCAGCAAAAAGAATAAAATACCTAGGAATAAACTTAACCAAGGATGGGAAAGACCTATATGCTGAAAACTATAAGACATTTTTAAAAGAAATTGAAGAAGACACAAAGAAATGGAAAGATATTCTGTGCTCATGCATTGGAAGAATCAGCATAGTTAAAATGGCCATATTACCGAAAGCAATATACAGATTTAATGCTATCCCCATCAAAATCCCAGTGGCATTTTTTAAAGAAATAGAACCAAAAATCATCAGATTTGTTTGGAACCACAAAAGACGCCAAATAGCCAAAGCAATCTTAAGAAAAAAGAAAAATGCTGGAGGTATCACACTCCCTAACTTTAGCTTGTACTACAGGCCAACAATAATCAAAACAGCATGGTATTGGCAGAAAAACAGACACATAGACCAATGGAATAGAATTGAGAACCCAGAAATGAAACCATATAAATATGGACAGATAATTTTTGACAAAGAAGCAAAAACATATAATGGAGAAAAGACAGCCTCTTCAATAAATGGTGCTGGGAGAATTGGAAAGCCATGTGCAAAAGAATGAAACTAGACTGCTATCTGTCACCATGTACCAAAATTAATTCAAAATGATCAAAGACTTAAGCATGAGACCTGAAACAGCAAACTGCATAGAAGAAAACATAGGTACTAAACTTACAGACCTTGGGTTCAAAGAGCATTTTATGAATTTGACTCCAAAGACAAGGGAAGTAAAAGCTAAAATAAATGAATGGGACTATATGAAACTTAAAAGCTTCTGCACAGCAAAAGAAACCATCGACAAAATAAAGAGGCAACAAACTGGATGGAAGAAGATTTTTGCAAAGAGTGCCTCCGATAAGGGTCTGATATCCAAAATATACAAGGAACTCATGCAACTCAACAACAAAAAAACAAACAACCCAATTGAAAAATGGGCAGAGAACTTGAAGAGACATTTCTTCAAAGAGGACATACAAATGGCAAATAGACATATGAAAAAAATGTCAACATCACTAATCATCAGAAAAATGCAAATAAAAACCACAATGAGATATCACCTCACCCCAGTCAGAATGGCTATCATCAACAAGACAAATAGTAACAAGTGTTGGAGAGGCTGTGGAGAAAAAGGAACCTTCATACACTGTTGGTGGGAATGCAGACTGGTGCAGCCGCTATGGAAGGCAGTGTGGAGGTTCCTCAAAAAATTATGAATAGAATTACCATATCAACCAGCAATCCCTCTCCTGGGTACCATCTCCTGGATATCTACCCCAAAAATCTGAAAACATTTATACATAAACACAAGTGCGCTCCAATGTTCATTGCAGCTTAATTTACAGTGGCCAAGACATGGAAACAACCAAAATGCCCTTCAATAGATGAATGGATAAAGAAGTTGTGGTATATATACACAATGGAATATTATTCGGTGGTAAGAAAAGACCAAATAGGACCATTTGTGAAAACATGGATGGATCTTGAGAGTATATGCTAAGTAAAATAAGTCAGACAAAAAAAGCAGAGAACCATATGATTTCACTGACATGTGCTATATAAACCCAAAACAACAAAAAGACAAACAAATGAGACATAGACAATAGTGGTTACCAGAGGGTAAAGTGGGGGGGGGGTGGTCGATGAGGGTAAAGGGGATCAAGTATATGGTGATGGAAGGAGAACTGACTCTCGGTGGTGAACACACAATGTGATTTATAGATGATGTAATACAGAATTGTACACCTGAAATTTATGTACCTTTACTAACAATTGTCACCCCCAATAAACTTTTTTAAAAAATGGCTGAAAGAAAGAAAGAAAGAAAGAAAGAAAGAAAGAAAGAAAGAAAGAAAGAAAGAAGAGAAAGAAATGAAATCAGATGTAACTGCCAAAAAAAAAAAAAAACAAAGATCAGAGCAGAAATAAACAAACTAGATTCTGCAAAAAAAATACAAAGGGTCAATGAAACCAAGAGCTGCTTCTTTAAAAAAAATAAAATTTAAAAACCTTTAACCAGACTCAAGGGAAAAAAAGAGAGAACATAAATCAGAAATGAAAGAGAAGAAGTTACAGCCGACACCACTGAAATAAAAAGGGTTATATAAAAAAAAATACTATGAACAATTATATGCCAATGAATTGGACTATCTGAAAGAAATGGATAAACACAGAAGTATAAAATCTTCCAAGACTGAATAAAAAAGAAACAAAATCTGAACTGATGGATTACTATGAATAAAATCACATCAGTAATCAAAAAACTCCCAACAAACAAAAGTCCAGGACCAGATGGCTTCACAGGTGAAATTTACCAAACTTTCAAAGCAGAATTAATACATATCCCTCTCAAACTGTTTCAAAAAATTCAACAGGAGGGAAGGCACCGAAGCTCATTTTACAAACCCAGCATTACCCTCATACCAAAGTTGTTACAAAAAAACAACAACTATAAGCTGATATCCCTGATGAACAGAGATGCAAAAATCATTTAAAAACAATATTAGCAAACTGAATTCAACAATACGTTAAAAATATCATACACCATGATCAAGTGGGATTTATTCCTGAGATGCGAGATTGGTTCACTATGTGCAAATCAATTAGAGTGTTACACTGCATTAAAAAATGAAAGATAAAAATCATATGATCACATCAATACATCCAGAAAAAGCGTTTGACAAAATCCAGCATCCATTTATGGATAAAAACTCTAAGCAAAGTGGGACTAGAGGAAACATACCTCAACATAATAAAGACCATATACAACAAACTCACAGCTAACATCATACTCAGTGGGGAAAAGAAAAAAGCATTTTCCTTAAGATCAGGAACAAGACAAAGATACCCACTTTCACTACTTTTATTCAACATAGTATTGGAAGTCCTAGCCACAAAGATCAGAAAAAAAAAATTTTTTTATGTATCCAAATTGGAAAGGAAAATGTAAAAATGTCATTATGCGCAGATGACATGATACTATATATAGAAAACCAAGAAATTCCACCAAGAAACTATTAGAACTGATTATTGAATTCAGTGAACTAGCAGGATAAAAATTGAATATTCAGAATTTGTTTGCATTTTTATACACCAATAATGAACTGTCAGAAAGAGAAATTCAGAAAATAACCCCATTTAAATAACTAAAAATAACTGAAATAATGAGGAATACATTTAACCAAGGAGGTAAAAGACATGTACTCAGAAAACTATAAGACACTGAAGAAAGAGACTGGAAAAGATACAAATAAATGGAAGCATATACTGTGCTCATGGATAGGAAGACTTAACATCATTAAAATATCCATACCACCCAAAGCAATCAATGGATTCAAGGCAATCTCTATCAAAATACCAAGGGCATATTTCACAGAACTAGAATAAATAACGTTAAAATTTATATGGAATCACAAAACACCCTAAATAGCCACAGAAATCTTGGGAAAGAAGAACAAAATTGGAGGTATCAAGCTACCTGATATCAAACTATTCTAGAAGACAATAGTAATCAAAACAGCATGGTACTGGCATAAAAACAGACACATAGGTCAATGGAACAGAATAGACAGCACAGAAATAAATCCACACCTATGTGGTCATTTAATTTATTACAAAAGAAGTGAGAATATACACGGGTAAAGACAGTCTAGTCAATAAATGGTGTTGAAAAAAATGGAGAGACACATGCAATAAAATGAAACTAGATCACCTTCGTAAACCATATACAAGAATAAACTTGATGGACTAAAACCTTAAATGTAAAACCTGAAACCATAAAATTCATAGAAGAAAACATAAACAGTAAACTTTCTGACAATGCTCTTAGTTACATTTTTTTTTTTTTTCTGATCTATGTCTTCAGGCAAGGGAAACAAAGAAAAATAAATAAATGGGAATACATCAAACTAAAAAGTTTTTGGAGGACTTCATGTCAAGATCTCCTCTCAGGACCATATCAGAATTACAACTGAACTACAGAACAACTATCATTGAGAATCACCTAAAGTCTAGTTGAACCAAAGCCCTACAACTAAGGACATGCAGAAGGAGCCACCTCAAGACTAGCAGGAGAGGCAGAGATGCAGAAGGGGCTGGTCCCATGCCTGCATGTTACCATTAAAAATCAGGAGGGAAAATTCAGCTGTGGAGGTTCACCCCCGGAGGAGCAAGGACTCCCAGCCCCACACAAGGCTCCCCAGCCCAGAGTTCCAGTGCCTATAAGAGAAGTCATGATAACTTCTGGCTGCGAGAAACAGCTGAGATTGTGGCTGGGTGAAACAAGGGCAGCTGGAGTCCCAGGCGCTTTTCTTAAGGGGCCAGTGCATGGAGTTACTCGCTGATGGATTCACTCATTCTGAACTCTAGTTCTAGGGCAGCAGCTCGAAAGGTGACGGGGACATATGGGGAGGAACTGAGTTGTCTGGCTTCAGAGCAAAGGCTAGAGGGGCAGCTTTCTCCCAGGTAGAGGAGCTGGCAGAAGCCATTGTTTCTTTGTTGAGCCCTCCCCCTTCCCAGTGAGCAGACACAGGCAGCAGCCATGTCTGAGTCTCCATCAACCTGTCTAACACCATTTGATTGTCCTTGTGATTCCCTGAGATGCCGCCCCACTCAACTCTCAGGGCCAACCAAGCCAATTCCAGTGGCTTTTCTGTATAAATGATTCGTCTTGGCTCATGCTGTCAACTTTCCTAAAATCTCTCAAAGGTTTACAAAACCAAACAAAGAGCATCTGGCTTTGGTATGTCCAGTACATCTTGCTGAGCATCCCTGAGCCTGGCAATAGTGAGAGCTGGCCTAGGTTCATAGCTTGGCTGCTCAAGGCACCTCCAAGCCCAATGTGGGCAGTGCCATCTATGGATTTCTTTGTGGCTCATGACAAGTGGCCCTGGAAAGGGCACAAGTTGCAGCTGAACTTGGTCTGTGGTGGGACCCCTCCCAGGATGCCCCAGGACTGGTATGCCTGGAGGCCAGATTCAGATGCAAGTGGAGCATTCACTTAGCCGCATCTGGGGACCACACCAAAAGGGCAAACTGGGTAGGCACCAGAGCCCTGCTAAAGTAAATCATGCTTTGTAGGGTCAGCCCCTGCACAACAGCCTCTCAACTGTAGTCACAGCCAGTCCTCACACAAACAGCCTGAGGGTAAACCCTGCCATTGATGTGACACCAGCAATCAAGGCTCAACTATGACAGGAGGGCACACACAACCCACACAAGGGACACACCTGGAATACCCACCTCAATTGATCAGGAAGACTGCACCACTGTGCCCCACAGCACACCTACTACATAAGGCCACTCTACTAAGACCAGGAGACATAGAAACTCTACCTAATATATACAAATAAACACAGGGAGGCAGCCAAAATGGGGAGACAAAGAAACATGTCCCAAATAAAAAAAGAGAACACGCCTCCAGGAAAAAAAAAAAAAAACTAAGAAAAAATGGAGACAAAAAAAATCTACTAGATACAGAGTTCAAGGGCTACAAGGAAGCTCAGTGATCTCATGGAGAACTTCAACAAAGAGATAGGAAACATTAAAATGAAGATAGAAAACATAAAAAAGAACAAGTCAAATATAAAGAATCAGTCAACTAGATGAAGCAGATGATCGAATAAGTGATTTAGAAGATAAGGTAGAACAAAATCCCCAAATGGAACAGCAAAAAGAAAAAAAGAATTAAAAAACATTAGGATAGTTTAAGGGGGGACAACATCAAGCATACCAACACTTGCTTCCCAGGGGTAACAGAAGGAGAAGAGAGGGAGAAAGTTATTGAAAACCTATTTGAAGAGATAATGACTGCAAATTTCCCTAACCTGGCAAAGAAAATAAAAGAAAAGAAAGCACAGAGCCCCAAACAAAAGAAAAGCAAAGTTGCTCACGCCAAGATACATTATAATTAAACTGCTAAAGGTTAAAAACAAAGAAAGGATTATAAAAGCAGAAGAGAAAGCACTTAGTTATCTAAAAGGGAACTGCCATAATACTGTCAGCTGATTTCTCAACAGAAAATTTACAGGCCAAAGGGAATTGGCAGGAAATATTCAAAGTGATGTAAAGCAAGGAAATATGACCAAGACTACTCTACCCAGCAAAGCTATCATTTAGAATCAAAGGACAAAGAGCTTCCCAGACAAGCGAAAGCTAAAGGTGTTCATCCCCACCAAACCAGAATTACAGGGAATCATAGAGGGACTTCTTTAAGACACACACATGCACACACACTCACACACACACACACACACACAAACACCAATATGACTTATAAAATGGCAATAACTACATAGTATCTATCAACATTTACTTTAAATGCAAATGGATTAAACGTTCCAATCAAAAGATACGGTGGTTGAATGGATAAGAAAACAAGACCCCTAAGGATTATGTCACAGAAATGGCAGTGTGATGACTGCTTCTTGAAATCTCCCCTGGAGTTGAACACCAAATTGAACAGCTATAATTCAACAAAGGACTCTCTGTACAACACACAAGCATGCCTGAGAGACCCGCAAATGGAATCATCTAAAGATGGGCAAATTGGGCGAGTGGGGAAGGAAGGATGGAGGAAGTGCAGAGATGCAGGCCGTGGGCCACAGGATGCAAACTAGGGCCACAGGATGCAAGCTCCCTGTAATCTGCAGCTACCACATTCATGGAAGAAGGAAGTGCACCCCCTATGGTCCACGGTCCTGCCTGAGGATATAACAAGGCTGAAACAAACGGTCACAGCAGAGACCTCAGAGTAAAGACTGAGGGGAAGAAGGGTGAGAATGGTAGTTTAAGCCCTCCCTACAAAGGAGAGGATGGAAGACATAGACATGGAACCTGGCCGACCTCTCCCTACTCTTCCAAGCTTGTCCCACCTCCACCCTCCCAGTTCTAGAAGTGGACTCCAGAAGAAATGGTAGCAGTGTCAGATCAAAAGAACAGAATATTTACAACTCTGAGAACTGCAACCCCACAGCAACACACTCACAGTGCAACTAATTCCAGCAACAGGGAAGGAAGTGTAGGGGCAAGACTACTGTGAGCTGGTATTCGTCATTGCTCAGAGCCATCTCTAACAACTCACCCCACCCCAACCACCACCTATCTGGGTAATCCCTTTAGGGGTAACCAGAGCCACTGAGACACACAGGCTCTGAATTGGGTGGCAGGAAGAACTTTAGGACTTCAGAAGCTCTCCACATTTCACCACTGAGGCAGTGCCTTGAGACCCAGGCTACTTGCTCACAGAGGAGACTCCCACCTTCCAGGGAACCCCTGTATCAAGTGAGAAGCTAGAACAGTGCAAGAAAAAATAAAATGCTAGAGTGTGAGAGAGAATAAAAAGCTGCAGCAGGAGAGAAAATAAAACATTCCACCAAAACCTACTGGAAGTCAAAAGAAAGATGTGTTCCTATCCACTTGTTGCAGAACCCACTCCAGTGGATGCCTAGGAAGGAAATAGTAATTCATTAATTGCCATGAATAACCAATGTAACAAGGCAGCTCAGAAAGAAAATGAAAGTCTCCAGAAAATGAACTTAAAGACATGGAAATATGTGACTTAAATGACAGAGAATTCAAGATTGCAGTTCTTAAACAATTCAATGAGATACAACAAAACACAGAGACGAAGTTCAATGAATTCAGAAACACAATCAAAGAACAAAATGAACATTTAACCAAAAAGATCAAAATTTTTAAAATGAACCAAATACAATTTCTGCAGATTAAGAATTCAATAAAAGAAATGAAGAATGAAATAGCCAGCTTAAGTAATAGAGCTGGCCAGATGAAGATAAAAATCTGGAAATGACACAGATGGAAGAAGAGAGGGACTTGAGAGTTAAAAGAAATGAAAGAACTTTACGAGAACTTTCTGACTCCATGTTATTTGATCTCAAAGTCAAGGGAAGGAAAAGCTAAAATAAATGAAAGGGACTATATCAAATTAAAAAGCTTCTGTCCAGCAAAAGAAACCATCAACAAAATAAAGAGGCCACATAAAGAATGGAGAAGATATTTGTAAACAACACCTTCGATAAGGAACTAATATCCAAAATATGTAAGGAGTTCATACAAGTAAAGAACAAAAAAACAAACAATCCAATTAAAAAATGGGCAGAGAACCTGAATAGACATTTCTCCAAAGAGGACATACAAATGGCAAGCAGACATATGAAAAGATGCTCTACATCACTAATCATCAGAGAAATGCAAATAAAAACTACAATGACATATCACCTCACACCTGTTAGAATGGCGGTCATCAATAAGACAAATAATAACAAGTGTTGGAGAGGGTGTGGAGAAAAAGGAACTCTCATTCACTGTTGCTGGGAATACAGACTGGTGCAGCCACTATGGAAGGCAGTGTGGAGGTTCCTCAAAAAATTAAGAATATAATTACCATATGACCCAGCAGTCCATCTTCTGGGTGTCTATCTTTGATAGATGATTGGATAAAGATGTGGTATATATACACAATGGAATACGACTGTGCCATGAGAAAAGATGGAAAAGTGCCATTTATGACAACATGGATGGATCATGGGATTATTATACTAAACAAATAAGTCACACACAAAAAGTCAAGAACCATATGATTTCACTGATATGTGAGATATAAAACTGAAAGCAACAAAGAAACAAGACAAACAAATAAAGAAACAAAACCTCATAGACACAGGCAACAGTTTAGTGGTTACCAGAGGGTAAAGGGGGAGGAGGTCATAGATAAGAATATATGGGATCAAAAATATGGTGATGGAAGGAGAACTGACTCTGGGTGGTGAACACACAATGTGCTATATAGATGATGTATTACAGAACTGTACACTTGAAACTTGTGTAATTTTACTATCCATTGTCACCCCAATAAATTTTAATTAAAAATAAAAAAGAAAGAAAACAAGACCCTTATAAATGCTGTGTACAAGAGACAGATCAAACACTGACAGACTGAACATAAAAGGATGGGGAAAAGATAGTTTATAAAAACAGACAAAAATGCTGCAGTCACAATACTTACACCAGAAAAAAAATGAACTTTAAAACAAAGGCTATAACAGGAGACAAAGAAGGACCCACTTCTGGGTATTTATCCAAATATGCCCAAAATGCTACATTGAGGGGCCATGTGCATCCATATATTCATGCAGCATTGTTTACAATGGTCAAGATATGGAGGCAGCATAGGTGTCCTTCGATGTGTGAATGGATAAAGAGTAGGTGGTACATATATACAATGAAAGATAACTTGACCATGGAAGGGAATGGGTTCTTGCCATATGTGGTGGCATGGATGGACCTGGGGAGTATTCCGCTGAGTGGAGTATGTCAGACAGAGAAAGACAGATGCAATGTGATTTTGCTTATATGTGGAATCTAAAGAACAAGATAAAGAAATACACAAAACAGAAACATACTCATAAACACAACAAAACATTTGGATGATTGCCAGATAGAAAGGGAGTGGGGAGCTGAAAAGGGGGAAGGGATTAAGAGTACAAGTTGGTAGTTAAAAAATAGTCATGAGTATGTAAAATAAATCTATGTGACACAGCAAATGCAGTCCTAAGAGGGAAATTTATAGCAATGCAGACCAACCTCAAGAAACAAGAACAATCTCAAATCAACAGTCTGTCTTTACACTAATGGAACTAGAAATATAGCCCAAAATGAGTAAAAGAAAGGAAACGGTAAAGATCAGAGCAGAAATAAATGAAGAGAAAAAAATTACAAAAGATGAATGAAACCAAAAGCTGGTTCTTTGAAAAGAGAAACAAAATTGACAAACCTGTAATCAAGCTCATTATGAAAAAAAGAGAGGGGACCCAAATAAATAAAATCAGAAATGAAAGAGGAGAAGTGAAAACTGACACCACAAAAATACAAAAAAAAAAAAAAAATTTAAGAAAATACTATGAGCACTATACATGAACAAATTGGAAAATCAGGAAGAAACGTATAAATTCCTAGAAGCATACAATCTTCCAAGGCTGAATCAAGAAGAAACAGAAAATCTGAACAACGAATTATTACCAATGAAATCGAATCAGTAATCAACAAACTCTCAACAAACAAAAGTCCTGGACCAAGTGAATTTGACCATACATTCAAAAAATTTCACACCCATTTTCCTCAAACTATTCCAAAAAATCCAAGAGGAGGAAAGGTTCACAAGCTCATTTTGCAAGGCCACCATCACCTGAATTCCAAAACCTGAAAAACACGTTACAAAAAAAGAAAAAAAGAAAACTATAGGCTGATATCCTTAATGAACATAGATGCAAAAATCGTCAACAAAAAATTAGCAAATTGAAGTCAACAATACATTAAGAATATCATACACCACAATCAAGGGGGAATCATTCCTGGTATACAAGTCAATATCTGCAAATCAATAAATATGGTGCACCACATAAAAAAAATAAAAATTAAAATTATGTGGTCATATCAATGGATGTAGAAAAAGCATTTGACAAAATCCGGCACTGTTTTATGATAAAAACATCAGCAACATGGGAATAGAGGGAACATATCTCAACATAATAAAGGCCATATATGACAAACCCACAGCTAACATCATACTCAACAGAAAAAAGCAAATTGTTTTCCTTAAGATCAGGAACAAAACAAGGATGCCTACTTGCAACACTTTTATTCAACATAGTACTGGAAGTTCTAGCACCAGAAATCAGACAAGAAAAGAAATAAAATTTATCCAAAAGGGAAAGGGAGAAGTAAAATTGTCATTATTTGCAGGTAACTTGATAGTGTATATAGAGGACCTCAAAGATTCCACCCAAAAACTTTTAGAGCTGATAAATGAATTTAGTAAAGTAGCAGGATACAAAATTTATATACAGAGATTGGTTGTATTTTTATAAACCAGTAACAAAGAATCAGAATAACAAATTAAGAAAACAATCCCATTTGCAGTTGCATCAACAAAGTAAAATACTTAGGAATAATTTTTTTAAATTAAACTTTATTGGGGTGACAATTGTTAGTAAAGTTGCATAGATATCAGGTGTAATACATCATCTATATATCGCACTGTGTTTTCACAACCCAGAGTCAGTTCTCCTTCCATCACCACATATTTGATTCTCTTTACCCTCATCTATAGCCCCCTTTCCCCTTACCCTTTGGTAAACACTAAACTATTCTCTGTGTCTATGAAATGTTCTTTCTTTATTTTTTGTCTTGTTCTTTTGTTGTTTTCAGTTTTATACGACATATCAGTGAAATCATATGGTTCTCTACTTTTTCTGTCTGACTTATTTCGCTTAGCATAATAATGTCAAGATCCGTCCATGTTGTTGCAAATGGTACTATTTCATCTTTTCTTTATGGCATAATAGTATTCCATTGTGTATATATACCACATCTTCTTTATCCAATCATCTATAGAAGGACACTTTGGTTGTTTCCATGTCTTGGCCACCGTAAATAAAGCTGTAATGAACATTGGAGCACATATATCTTTACAGATAAATGTTTTCAGATTTTTTTGGGTAGATACCCAGGAGAGGGATTGCTGGGTCATATGGTACACATATGGTCTATGTGTAATTTTCTGAACAATGGCCTTCCATAACAGCTGCACCAGTCTGCATTCCCATCAACAGTGTATGAGGGTTCCTTTTTCTCCACAGCCTCTCCAACACTTGTTATTTGTCTTGTTGATGATTGCTATTCCAACTGGTGTGAGGTGATATCTCATTGTGTGTTTTATTTGCATTTCTCTGATGATTAGTGATGTTGAATATTTTTTCATATGTCTGTTGGCCTTTTGTATGTCTTATTTGGAGAAATGTCTATTCAGGTCCTCTGACCATTTTTAATTGGATTATTTGTTTTTTTGTTGTTGAGTTGTATGAGTTCCTTATATATTTTGGATATTAGCCCCTTATGGGAAGCATTGTTTGCAAAAGTCTTTTCCCATTTTGTTGGTTGCCTCTTTATTTTGTTGATGATTTCTTTTGCTGTGCAGAAGATTTTTATATAGTCCCTTTCCTCTGCTTTTGAAGTCAAATTTATGAAATCCTCTTTGAACACAACATCCATAAGTTTAGTACCTATGTTTTCTTCTATGCAGTTTATTGTTTCTGGTCTTATGTTTAGATCTTTGATCCATTTTGAGTTAATTTTGGTACCCGGTAACAGATAGCAGTCTAGTTTCATTCTTTTGCACGTGGCTTTCCAATTCTCCCAGCACCATTTATTGAGGAGGCTGTCTTTTCTACATCATATGTTGTTAGCTCCTTTGTCCAAAATATCTGTTCATATTCATGTGGGTTTATTTCTGGGTTTTCAATTCTATTCCATTGGTCGGTGGGTCTTTTTTTCTGCCAATACCACCCTGTTTTGATTATTGTTGCTCTATAGTACAAGCTGAACTCACGGAGGGTGATACCTCCAGCATTGTTCTTTTTTCTTAGGATTGTTTTGGCTATTCGGGGTCTTTTGTGGTTCCATACAAATCTGGTTATTTTAAAACTCCATTTCTTTAAAAATGCCATGGGGATTTTGATGATGATTGTATTAAATCTGTATATTGCTTTGGGTAATATGTTTTAACTATCTTGATTCTTCCAATCCATGAACATGGGATGTCTTTCTATTTCTTTGTGTCTTCTTCAATTTCTTTTAAAATGTCTTATAGTTTTCAGTGTATAGGTCATTCACATCCTTGGTTAAGTTTATTCCTAGGTACTTAATTTCTTTTGTTGCAATTGCAAAAGGAATTGGATTTTTTATTTCTCTTTCTGAGATTTCATTGTTAGTATATAGGAATGCAATGGACTTTTGTACGTTGATTTTGCAGCTGGCAACTTTACTGTATTTGTTGATTGTTTCTAATAGCTTTTTGGTGGAGTCTTTAGGGTTTTCTATATATAGCATCATGTCATCTGCAATTAGTGACAATTTAACTTCTTCATTCCCAATTTGGATGCCTTTTATTTCTTTCTCTTGCCTGATGGCTCTGGTGAGGACTTCCAGTACTATGTTGAAAAGCAGAGGTGATAGGAGATAATGTGTCATGTTCCTGAACATAGAGCAAAGGGCTTCAGTTTTTCACCATTAATTATGATATTAGTTGAGGGTTTGTCATAATTGGATTTTATACCAAATTTGTATCAGGGTACTTTTTTATACCCATTTTATTAATTGTTTTAATCATAAATGGATGTTGTATCTTGTCAAATGCCTTTTTTGCATTTATTCATTCAATCATATGATTTTTGTCCTTTATTTTGTTTATGTGGTGTATCACATTGATGGATTTGTATATGCTGAACCATTCTTGTGCCCCTGGGATGAAATACTCTTTTAAATGCATTGTTGCATTTGATTTGCTAGAATTTTGTTTAGGATTTTTGCATCTGTATTCATTAGAGATATTGGTCTGTAGTTTTCTTTTTTTGTGTTATCCTTATTAGGTTTTGGTATCAGAGTAACATTAGCCTCATAAGATGAGTTAAGGAGTATTGTCACCTCTTCAATTTTTTGGAAGAGTTTGAGTAGGACAGGTATTAGATCCTCTTTGTTTGGTGGAATTCAGTAGTGAAGCCATCTGGTTCTGGACTTTTGCTTTTGGGAAGGTTTCGGATGAATGATTCCATTTTTTTACTTTGGATTGATCTAGTTAGATTTTTCAGTTCTTTGTGATTCAGCGTAGAAAGGCTATTCAGTGTTGGATAACTGATTCAATTTCGTTACTGGTGATCGGTCTATTTAGATTTTCCAATTCTTCATGGTTCAACCTAGGAAGTCTATATGTTTCTGAGAACTTGTCCATTTATTTTTTTTGGTTATTGAATTTGGTGTCATATAGTCCTTCATAGTATTCTTGGATGATGTTTTGTATTTCGGTGGCATCGTGATAACTTCCCCTTTTTCATTTTTGATTTTGTCTATTAGTGTCTTCTCTCTTTGTATCTTAGTGAGTCTAGCCAAGGGTTTGTCAATTTTGTTAATCTTTTCAAAGAACCAGCTCTTTGTCACATTAATTTTTTCTATTGTCTTTTTGTTCTCTATTTCATTTAGTTCCGCTCTGATTTTTATTATTTCCTTTCTTCTGCTGACCTTGGGTTTCATTTGTTCTTCTTTTTCTAGTTCTTTAAGGTGTAATGTGAAGTTATTTATTTGGGATTTTTCTTGTTTCTTAAGTTAGGCCTGTAAAAATATAAATTTTCCTCTTAAAACTGCTTTCGCCGTATCCCAAAAATTTTGGTAGGATGTATTTGCATTCTCATTTGTTTGTATGTATCTTTTGATTTCTCCTCTAATTTCTTCTTTGACTCGGTCATTCTTTAAAAGTATGTTGTTTAATCTCCACATATTTGTGGGTTTTTTCCTGCTTTCCTTTTGCAGTTGATATCCAATTTCAAAGCCCTGTCATCAGAGAATATGCTTGGTATGATTTCAACCTTCTTAAATTTGCTGAGGCTAGTTTTATGTCCCAATATATGGTCTATCCTTGAGAATGTTCCATGTACACTAGAAAAAAATGTATAGTCTGATATTTTAGGATGAAGTGTGCTATAAATGTCAATTATGTCCATTTCATCTAATGTGTCATTTAGGGTTGTCATTTCTTTATTTATTTTCTGTTTGGATGATCTATCCATAGCTGTCAATGATGTATTTAGGTCCTCTAGTATAATTGTGTTTTGGTCAATGTCTCCCTTTAGTTCTGTAAGTAGCTGCTTGGTATATTTCGGTGCTTCTTTATCGGGGGCATAAATATTGATGACTGTTATGTCTTCTTGTGGTATAGTCCCCTTTACCATTATGAAATATCTATCTTTGTCTCTTGCTACCTCTTTTATCCAGAAGTCTGTTCATCTGATATTAACATAGCTACACCTGCTTTTCTCTGAATACCATTTTCTTTGAGTGTCAATTTCTACCCATTCACTTTGAGTCTTTATTTGTCCTTGTAGCTGAGATGTGTGTCTTGGAGGCAGCATATGGTAAGGATTAGTTTTTTGATCCAGTCTGCTATTCTGTGCCTGTTTATTGGTGAGTTCAGTCCATTTATATTTAGGGTGATTATTAATATCCTAATATATGAGAATTTCCTATCATTCTATCTCTTTTTTTCTGGTAGGACTGTGTTTTCATTGTTTTTTGCCTTTTTGTTGCTGTCTATTACTTCAGTATGATGGAATTGTGTGGATTTTTCCTTCTATTTCTTCTTTTTTATGTTATATGTTTCAGTTCTGGATATTTTCAAAGTAGTTATCATTAAGTATATGTAAAATAAAGTTTCATATTTAGAGTATTCCATTTTCTTCAGAATGCTTCTTTTCTCCATTCCCCTTTGCCAGTTCAGACCTTTACTCTCTCTCTTATGTTTTTGTTGTCACAAATTATCCCTTTTTATGCTGTGAGTTGATTTCTGTGCTGCAGTAGCAAGTTGTCTTTTTCCTCTCTCTCATTTTTTTCTTTTTACCCTGTATGTTATGTTTAAGTGAATAGTGCTCTATTTGGTGTAAGTGTTGCCATTTTCTGCTCAGTCTGTCTGCTCATAATACTACTCATTGTTTATATTCTTTTGCTTTTTTGTTTCATGTCTGATAGCCTCCTTCAGTATTTCTTGCAGTGCAGGTTAGAAAATTTCTTCAGCTTCTGTATGTCTGCAAAAGTCTTTTTTCCTGTAAAGAATATCTTTGCTGAATATATGATTCTTGGCTCTTACTTTGTCTGTTTCAACAGTTTGAATATTTCATTCCACTCCCTCCTGGCTTGTAGAGTTTTTGCTGAAGAATCTGATAATAATCTAATGGGCTTTCCTTTGTAGGTTACCGTCTTCTTTTCCCTGGTTGCCTTGAGAATTCTTTCTTTGTCATTAATTTTTGACAGCTTCAATACAATTGGAGAAGGCCTGTTGTGATTGAGGTAATTATGTGTTCTATTTACTTCTTGGATTCTAGGATCCAGTTCTTTCCACAAGTTTGGGAAGTCCTCATGGACAATTTGGTCAGCTTTATTGCCTCAGCTAGCTATTTTCATTCTTCATTTCTTTTATTGAGTTCTTAATCTCCAGAAATTCTATTTGGTTCGTTTTTTAAATTTCAATCTTTTTGGTAAAATGTTCATTTTGTTCTTTGATTGTGTTTCCAAGTTCATTAATCTGCCTGCCTTTGTTTTCTTGCATCTCATTAAATTTTTTCAGAACTGTAATCTTGAATTCTCTGACATTATGTCCCAAAGATATTTCCATGTCTTTAATTTCATTTTCTGGAGACTTTTCAATTTTTTTTCTGAGCTGTCTTGTTACCTTGGTTATTCATGGCAATTAATGAATTATTATTTGTCTCTCTAGGCATCTATAGGAGTGGGTTCTGCAATAGGTGGAATGGAAGATGTCTTTCTTTTGCCTTCCAGTAGGTGTTTGTCGAATGTTTTATTTTCTCTCCTGTTGCAGACTCTTATTCTTTCTCATACTATAGTGTTATATTTTCTCTGCACTGTTCCAGCTTCTCACACAATGGGGTCGGGTGTTCCCTGGAAGTTGGCCTTCTTCTCTGTGAGCAGGTCACCTGGGTCAGGGCACTGCCTCCGTGTAGGGATTGGAGAGCTTCTGAAGTTCCCAAGCTCTTCATGCACCAGTTTCAGGGCCTGTGTGTTCCAGCCCAGTTTACCCCTACAGGGACCTGCCCAAATAGGTAGAGGTGGAGGTAGAGTGTGTTGTGAGAGGTGGCTCTGATCAATGGCTATGATCCCCAGCACAACAAGTCTTGCACCCAAGGCTCCTTTCCCTTTGCTGGAACTAGTTGGGCCATGAGTCCATGGCTGTGGGCCACAGTTCTCAGAACCGCAAATATTCTGGTTTTTTTTTTTTTAATCTGACACTGCTACTGTTCTGCTTCTAGCACTAGACTGAGGTGAGCTCTGGAAGGGTAGGGAGGGGAGCTTCCATCCTCTGCTTGGCAGTGAGGGCTTAAACCATTGTTTCCACTATTCTTCCCTCATTGTTTGCTCCAAGGTCTCTGCTTGAGCGTTGGGTTCAGTCATATTTTATGCTGATCCCTCAGGTAGGACTGTGGGCCATAAGGGGAGCGCTAATAGTCCGAAATCTTTCCTCTCCCATGACTAATGTAGTTCTGGAATGCAGGGAGTTCAGAGCTCCAGGCTGCTTCCTGTGGCTTGCATGGCCCCCGTTTCCACACTTCTCCATTCCCTCCTCCCTCTCTTGCCCAATTTGTCCACCTTTAAATGATTTCAATAGCATGTCTCTTATTCTTGCCTATCTGCTGCTCAAGGAGTCCTTTGTGGAATTATAGCTGTTCAATTTGTTGTAAATTCCAGGGGAGCTTTCAAGAGGCTCACCTCACACCGCTATTTCTATGACATAATCTGGAATAAATTTAACCAAGGAAGTAAAAGACCTGTTTCAGAAAAGTATAAGACATTTAAGAGAAAAAATTTAAAAGATAAATGGAAACATATACCATGCACATGGGTATAAAGAATTAATATAGTTTAAATGTCCGTACTACAGAAATCAATCTATATGTTCAATGCAATCTCTATGAAAATATGAATGTAAGTTTTCACAGAACCAGAACAAATAATCCTAAATTGTATATGGAACCATAAAAAACTCCGCATAGCCACAGCAATGTTTTGAAATAAGAACAATGCTGGAGGTGTCAAGCTACCTGATATCAAATTATACTACAAGGCTATAGTAATCAAAACAGCATAGTATTGACATAAAAACAGAAACATAGATCAATGGAACCAAATAGACATCCCAGAAATAAATCCATGCCTATATGGTCATTTAATCTATAAGAAAGGAAGCAAGAATTTACACTGGGGTAAGTTTTAGAAATTGTGATGGGAAAACTGGACAGATACATACAAAAAAAAAAAAAAAGGAAACTTGAACACCTTCTTATGCCACAAACAAGAATAAACTCAAAATAGATTAAAGACTTAAGTGTAAAACCAGAAACCATTAAACTCCTTGAAGAACATATAGGAAGTAGTATTTTTACTGATATATCTCTTTGAACAAGAGAAACAAAAGAAAACATAAACAAATTGGACTACATCAAACTAAAAAGTTTTTTCACCATCAACAAAAAAAATGACATACTACTGAATGGGAGAAATATTTGCTAGGGAGTTAACATCCAAAATTTGGTTAAAAATTCATACAACTCAACACTGAAAGACAATCTAGTTATAAAATAGGCAGAGAACATGAATAGACATTTCTCCAAAGAGTACATACAGATGGCCAATAGACATATGAAAACATGCTCAACGTTACTAATCATCAGAAATGCAAATAAAAACCACAATGATATACCATCTCATTTCTGTCAGAATGGCTCTTATCCATAAATCAACCAACATGTGCTGGTGAGGATGTGGAGAAAAGGGAACTCTCACGCACTGCTGGTGGGATTGCAAACTGATGCAGTCATCATAGAATATGGTTCTGTGGTCCCTCCAAAATTAAAATTAGCACTACCTTGCAACCCAGGAATTCCACTGTTGGGTATTTATCCAAAGAAATTCGAAATGCTAATTTGAGAAGATATATGCACCCCTATGTTCGCTGCAGCTCCTTTTGTGTAATGGCCAAGATATAGAAACAACACAAGAACACAAGTGCCCATCAATAGATGATTGAATAAAGAAATTGTGGTACATACATATAATGGAATATTAATCGGCCATTAAAAAGAATGACCATTTGCAACAACATGGGTGAAACTAGAGTATATTATGCTAAGTGAAACAAGTCAGACTGAGAAAGACAAATATGATATGATCTCACTTATATGTAGAATGTAAAGAACAGAATAAATGAACAAACAAAACAGAAACAGACTTGTAGATAAGAAGTAACAAACTGATGGTTGCCAGAGGTGAGGAGGTTTGGGGAACTGGGTGAAAAAGGTGAAGGGATTTAGAAATACAAATTAATAGTTACAAAATAGTCATGGGGATGTAAAGTACAGCAGAGAATATAGTGAAGAATGTTGTAGCAACATGTATAGTGTCAGGTGTGTACTAGACTAACTGAATGGATCAATGCATAAATTATATAAATGTATAACCATTATGCTGTACACCTGAAACTAATATAAAGTAATATTGAATGCAAGAAAAATGATTTCATTTGGTCATTTAAAAAAAGATCTTTATTGAACGATGTCCCATACTTATCGATTAATGTAATATTCCATTGTGTGTATGTATCACCTCTTCTTTATCCAGTCGTCTATTGTTGGGTATATAGGTTGCTTCTATATCTGGCTATTGTAAATAACACTGCAGTGAACATAGGGGTGCATATATCCTTTCGAATTAATGTTTTGGATATCTTTGGATAAATACCCAGAAGTTGAATTGCTGGGTCATAGGTTTTTCTATTTCTAATTTTTTGAGGAACCTCCATACTGTTTTCCATAATGGCTACACGAATTCACAATCCCCCCAGCAGTGCAGGAGAATTACCTTTTTTCCACATCTTCTCCAACACTTGTTTATTGATTTATTGATGAGGTGTGAGGTGTTATCTCATTTTGGTTTTAATTTGCATTTCTCTGATGATTTGTGGCATTGAGCATCGTTTCATATGTCTATTGGCTGTATGTATGTCCTCTGGAGAAATGTCTATTCAGGTCCGCTGCCCATTTGTTAATTGGATTGTTTGGGGTTTTCTCGTGTTGAGCTGTATGAGTTCTTTATAAATTTTGGATATATCATTGGCAAACATCGAATGTATAATTGGCAAATATCTTCTCCCATTCTGTGGGTTTTTGTTTGTTTTACTGATGGTTTCCTTTGCTGTGCAAAACTTTTCAGTGTGATGTAGTCCCATTTATTTCTTTTATTTCTTTTGCCCAAAGAGATATATTAGAAAAAGAATATTACTAAGACTAATGTCAGAGAGTTTACCTCCTATGTTTGCTTCTAGGAGTTACATAGTTTTGGGCATTACATTTAAGTCTTTAATCCATTTGGAGTTTATTATTTTTGTGGTGTAGGAAGGTATTCTAGTTTCTTTTCTTTTCTTTCTTTTTGTTTCTTTTTTTTTTTTTTTTTTGTGGATCTGTCCAGTTTTCCCAACAGCATTTACTGAATAGCCTATCTTTCTTTACCCAACTGCATATTCTTGCCTCCTTTGTCATAGATTAACTGAATATAGGTGTGGGTTTGTTACTGGACTCTCTGTTCTGTACCATTGATCTATGTCTCTGTTTTTATGTCAGTTACATGTCGTTTTGATTACTATAGAATTGCAATACAGTTTGAGATTAGGGAGTGTGATATCTCCAATTTTGTTCTTCTTTCTCAAGATTACTTTGCCTATTCTGAGTATTTTTTGGTTCCATATAAATTTTAGGATTACATGTTCTCATTCTTTGAAAACCGCCACTGATATTTTGATAAAGACTGCAATAATTTACAGATTGTTTGGGGTAGTATGGCCATTTTAATGGTGTTAAATCTTCCTATCCATGAGCATGGTATATGCTTCCATTTATTTGTTTCTTATTCAATTTCTTTTTTTAATGTCTTATAATTTTCTGAGTACGTGTCTTTTACCTCCTTGGTTAAATTTATTCCTAGGTGTTGTTTTTTTTTTTTTTTTTTTTTTTTGATGCAATTATAAATAAGATTGTTTTCTTAATTTCTCATTCTGATAGTTTTTTATTGGTATATAAAAATGCAACCTATTTCTGAATATTGATTTTTCATTGTGCTACTTTACTAAATTCGTTTATCAGTTCTAATAGGGTTTTTTTATGTATTCTTTAGGGTTCCGTATATGGTATCATGTCATGTGCAAATTATGACAATTTTATGTCTTTCTTTCTAATTTTTATGCGTTTAATTTTTTTGTCTGATTGCTGTGGTTAGACTTCCAATACTGTGTTGAATAAAAGTGGTGAAAGTGGACAACCTTGTCTTCTTCTTGACCTTAAGGAAAATGTTTTTCACTTTTTACCTATGAGTATGATGTTAACCATGGGTTTTTCATATAAGGCCTTTTTTATTTTGAGGTATGTTCCCTCCATTCCCACTTCACTAAGAGTTTTTATCATAAATGGATGCTAACTTGTCAAATGATTTTTCTGCATCTATAAGTATGACCATATGATATTTATCCTTCATTTTGTTTATGTGTGTATCATGTTAATTGATTTGTGGGTATTGAACAAATCTTGCATCCTTGGAATAAATCCCACTTGATCATGATGTGTGATCTTTTTAATATATTGCTGAATTTGGTTTGCTAATTTTTTTATGTCAGTTGTCACGTCTTCTCTTTTATTTTAGGCCAATATCCTTAATGAACATAGACACAAAAATCCTCCACAAAATTTTAGCAAACCAAATTCAGCAATACATTAAAAAGATAATACACCACCGACCAAGTAGAATTCATTCCTGGTATGAAAGGTTGATTCACTATCCGCAAATCAATGAACATGATACACCACATTAACACAATGAAAAATAAAAATCATATGGTCATATCAGTAGATGCAGAAAAAGCATTTAACAAAATCCAGCATCCATTTATTATAAAAACTCTGTGTAAAGTGGGTATAGAGGGATCATATCTCAACATAATAAAGGTCATACATGATAAACCCACAGCTAATATTATACTCAATTGGGAAAAGCTAAAAGCCACTCCCTTTAAAAAAAGATCAGGAACAAGGCAAGGTTGCCCACTTTCACCACTTTTATTCAACATAGTTCAGGGAGTTCTAGCCACAGCAATCCCACAAGAAAAAGAAATAAAAGGCATCCAAATTGGAAAGGAGGAAGTAAAATAGTCGTTATATGCAGATGATGTGATACTATATATAGAAAATCCCAAAGACCCTACCAAAAAACTATTAGAACTCATAAATGAATTTAGTAAAGTAGCAGGATACAAAATTAATATTCAGAAATGAGTTGTATTTGTATACACCAATAACAAACAATCAGAAGGAGAAATTGATGTATTTGTTAGGGTCTCCTCTCTTTTCTTCTTGATGAGTCTGGTTAAAGGTTTCTCAATTTGCTTAATTTTCAAAGAACTAGTTCTTGGTTTTATTGATCATTTGTTTTTGTTTTTCTAGAATCTATTCTTTTTAAAAATTCCACTCTTACCTTTATTCGTTCCTTCCTTCTACTCACTTAGGGCTTTGTTTGCTGTTTTGCTTTTTTTCTAGTACCTTTAGGAGTAATATTATATTCTTTATTTGAGATTTTTCTTCTTTTTTCAAGTAGGCTTTTATTGCTATGAATTTCTTTCTTGGGACTGATTTCACTGTTTCCGATAGCTTTTGAATCATTGTGTTTTTATTTTACTTGTCTCAAGGTATCATTTGTATTCTTCCTTGACTTCATTGTTAGTCCATTTATTGTTAGTAGCATGTTATTTAGCCTCCATGTGTTTGTGTGTCTTCCAGTTTTTCTTCTTGTAATTGATTTCATTTTTCATACCACCGTGTTGAGAGAAAGCACTTGGTATGGTTTTAAGCTTCTTAAACTTATTGAGACTTGTTTTGTGACTTAACATGTAGTCTACACTGAAAAATATTCCGTGTGCACTTGAAAAGAATGTACATTCTATTCCTTTGGGCTGAAATTCTCTAAAAATACCCATTAAATCTATCTGGTCTAATGTATCATTTAAGGCTGAAGTTTCCTTGTTGATTTTCTCTTTGGAAGATTTATCGATTGATGTCAATGGGGTTTTGTATGACTGTATTACTGTTGATCTCTCCCTTTATGCCAGTTTATGTTTGTTTTATATATGTAGGTGCTTTCCTGTTGAGTGCATAAAGATTTACAAGGGTTACATCCTCTTGTTGGATTGATCCTTTTATCGTTATGAAATGTCCTTCATCTCTTATTATAGTCTTTGTTTTAAAATCTATTTTGTCTGATCTAACTATCGCTACCCCAGCTTTTGTTCAATTTTATTTGCATAAAATATCTTTCCTGACCATTTACTTTCAGTCTGTGTGTGTCTTTCGATCCGTAGTGGGTCTCTTGTAAACAACTTTTGTATGGGTCTTTTTTCCCCCATTCAGTTACCCTATGTATTTTTTTTTTTTTTTTAAGATTTTATTGGGGAAGGGGAACACGACTTTATTGGGGAACAGTGTGTACTTCCAGGACTTTTTCTAAGTCAACTTGCTGTCCTTTCAGTCTTAGTTGTGGGGGGTGCAGCTCAGCTCCAGGTCCAGTTGCCATTGCTAGTTGCAGGGGGCGCAGCCCACCATCCCTTGCGGGACTTGAGGAATTGAACTGGCAACCTGTGGTTGAGAGCCCGCACTCCAACCAACTGAGCCATCTGGGAGGCAGCTCAGCTCAAGGTGCCGTGTTCAATCTTAGTTGCAGGGAGCGCTGCCCACCATCCCTTGCGGGACTTGAAGAATTGAAATGATAACGTTGTGGTTGAGAGCCCACTGGCCCATGTGGGAATCAAACCGGCACCCTTCGGAGTTATGAGCATGGAGCGCTAACCGCCTGAGCCACCATGTTGGCCCTACCTTATGTATTTTGATTGGCGCTTTTAATCCATTTACATTTAAAATGATTATTTATAAGTATGTAGTTATTGCCATTTTATTATGATTATGTTCTTATTTTTCCCCCATCTTCTTCTGAAAGAAGTCCCTTTAACATGTTTTGCAATACTGGTTTGGTGATGAACTTTTTTAGATTTATTGCCTGGGAAGCTCTTTATCTCTCCTTCAATTCTAAATGATAGCTTTGCTGAGTAGAGTGATCTTGGTTGTAAGTCCCTGCTTTTCATTGCTTTGAGTATTTTGTGCCAATCTCTTCTGTCCTGTAAACTTTCTGTTGAGAAATCAGCTGATAGTCTTATGGGAGCTCTTACTAGCTATTCTTCTCTTGCTGTTTTTAAGAGTCTCTCTTTGTCTTCAACCTTTGCATTTTAATTATGATGTGTCTTGATGTGGGCCTCTTTGGTTTCATCTTATTTGGGACTCTCTGCACTCCCTAAGCTTGTATGTCTATTTACTTTGCTTGGTTAGGGAAGTTTTCAGTCATTATTTTTTCAAATGAGTTTTATTTCATTGAAATCTTACCGTTTGCAATGATATGGATGGACCTAGAGAATATTATGCTGAGTGAAATAAGTCAGACGGAAAACGACACATACCATATAATCTCACTTATATGTGGAACCTAAAGAACAGAATAAATGAGAAAACTAATCAGAAACAGTCTCAGAGACATAGAGAAAAAACTGAGGATTTCTAGATGGGAGGGGGGTGGGGATGAGGGAGAAGGTGAGGGGATTAGAAAGCACAAATTTGTAACCACAATATTGTCACAGGGATATGAAAGACAGTTTGGGGAATATAATCAATAATGTTCCAAAGAGTAGGGTGTCAGATGGGCACTTGTCTTATTAGGGAGACCACTTCATGGATGGTGTAGATGACTGACCACTGCAGTGTACACCTGAAGCTGAAGCTGAATGATACTGACTGTCAACTATAATTTAATACATCTAAATAACCACAGGATGTGAAATACAACATAGGGAATAGTCAATGGAATTGTAACACCTTTAATGTATTCTTTATATCAGTTATTATATTCTTAATTTCTGACCAGTTTTTTTTTACATTTTCTACCTCCATTTTTATGTTTTCTTTCTCTTTGTTGAAGTTCTCCCTGAGATCACTGAGTATCTTTATAACAAGTGATTTGAACTCTGCATCTGGTAGATTGTTTCTACTTTTTTTAGTTCTTTTTCTGGGACTTTTTTCTTTTTTAAAAAAAAATTTATTTGTGTTTCTTTATCTCCCCATTTTGGCTGCCTCCTTGTGTTTGTTTTTTTATGTATTAGGTCATGTTAGTATGTCTCCTAGTTTTAGTAGAGTGAACTTATGTACTAGGTGCGCTTCGGGGACCAGTGGCACAGTCTCCCTGGTCACCTGAGCCAAGTGTTCCAGGTGTGTTCTTTTATGTGGGCTGTATGTACCCTCCCATTATACCTGGGCCTTGATTGCTGTTGACATGTCGGTGGGTGGGATTGTCTCTCAGGTTGACTGGCTGTTTGTATTGGCCATGACCGCAGTGTATAATCTGCTGTGCAGGGTCTCACCCCACAAAGCAGCATTCACCCCAGTGGGCTCTGGTGCCTGCCACAACCACCCTTTCAGTGTGCTGCTTGTGGGGCTAATTGGGTGGTGCTGTGTTGTGATCTGAAGCCAGTCACCAGGTCTGTTGGTTCTGGGGTTTCTTTTGAGGTGCTTCTCTGCTGGTCAAGGTCAGCCACTGCCTGGGCTATCTATTAGGAGCTACAAAGTAAATCTCCATTGATTGCTGTCTCTCCCGGACCCAGAGACTCATGGGAAAGGCCACGCTGCAAACTGAGGCCTGCTGCCACAAGTACTTGGTCTGGGAAAGCTCAGCAAATGTTCAGGGCACCCCTAGGTTTGCCACCATCTACAGGCTGCCCATAAGTCTCTGCCACTGAAAGAGTCTTGGGATGTACACAAGCTGGGAGAGGTAGTGTTCAGATAGTCACCCAGGTGGGGCAAGTGGTTTTCACCAGGTTAATGCAGATTCAGATTTGGCAGCAGTGCTGAACCTGGGGCCACTCTACAAAAGGCACAGAGAACACTGAGGCCAGCCACCACCAGACTGGGGCCTGCAGAGCCCTGAGAGTTGTCTAAGAAAGGGGGTAGTGTGGGTCAACCCTTGTCTAAGAAAGGGTGTGGTGTCTGCCCTCCCATCCCCAAACTAGCCTCTAGCAGTATGCAAATTGGGTGGGACAGGGTCTCAGAGCATCACCAGAGTGAAGCAAGAAAATTTCACCAGGCCAATGCAGATTCAGATTTGGCCGTGTGAGGGGAGGGCTCAACACAGGAAAGCTAGCATCTGCCTGCTGGCTGCTTGGGGAAAGGGCTCAACACAGGGACAAAGGTGGCTGGAGACAGCCCTCATCCTGAAGTCACATTCATTCCCTGTATGTCTCTGACACCTCCTGATTTGCCGTCCCTCCCTTGGAGCGCAGGGTGACTGCCTGGGAGTGAGAGAGTCTTTGCATGGGACCTTTAAGAGGACACCTAGATTTCCATCAGGCTTCTCTCTCACCCAGGCAGACTGAATCTCCACTGAGTTTCACAGCCAGATATTGTGGGGGCTCCTTTACATCACTGGTCCTCTGGGCTAGGGATCCCAGTGTGGGGCTGGGATCCCTCAATCCTCAGGGGAGACCTCTGCAGCTGATGTATCCCTCCTGATTTTCAACTGCCACACATGGGTGTGGAACCAGCCCATTTCATGTGTCTGCTCTTTTACCAGTCTCTTCTTTACATCCTTAGTTACAGGACTTTTATTCAGCTAGTCTTCAGATGGTTCTCTAGATTGATTGTTCTTTAATTTAGTTGTAATTTTGATGTGATCATGGGAGGAGGCAAGCACAGTTGTTACCTACTCTGCATCATGACCAGAACTCTGTGAAATCATTTTTTTAATTATTTTTTTTAATAGTTAAAATGTCAAGATGACATAAAACTCTCACTTCTACCTTTGTCCCCATCCCCATTTTCCCCAATTCTCCATAGGTAACCATTTTTATTAGTTTCTGCTTTTTCTTCCATTGTTTCCTGATGCAAATACAAGCAAATTAATATATATATATATATATATATATATATATATATATATATATATTCTTATCTTCCCATCCTACCCAAAGGTAACACACTAAATACACTGTTGTGTGCCTTGCTTTTTTCACTTAATAGATCCTGGAGCTCACCCCATACCCAACATATAGATTATCCATCTTTCTTTATTGTATCTCAGAGGGTGATATACAGCTGTTTTCAATCTTGTGCTTCTACACTAAATGCTTCAATGAATATCCTTGTAAATATGTCACCTGATTCATGCACAGCCAGGTCTGTAGTGTAGATTCCCAAAAGTAGAATGCTTAGTCAAATTGTCATTGTGTCAGTAATTTGGGTAGTTCCAGCAAATTCACTTTCGTGGGGTTGATGACATTTTGCCCTCCCACCAGATGTGTAGGTGGGTGCCTGTTTCTCATGCTAATGTTGTGGGCCTCTCAGTGATTAAGGGCCATTGGTATTTTCCTGTGAGCTCTCAATTCATGTCCTTTGTTTTCCTTAGAATTTCCAGGAATCTTTTGCATTTTATGGAATTTAAGCTTTACTCTATGATATGAGTTATACTCATTTTTTCCAATTAGTTTTTTTCCTTTTGTCATTGCATGAAAAAGAAAATCATAAGCAAAAGTGATTTTTATGTAGTTGAATTTATGAGTTTTTTCTTTTGATTGTTATGGATTTAAATTATTTTTAGAAAGGCTTTCCCCATGTCAACTTACATGAGTTCCTTTCTTACATGGAATATTCATTCCACCCAGAGTTTATCCAGTTGGTGTAGTGTGAGGTTTGAATTTAAGTGTGTCTTTAAGTGTGCCAAACATCATTTATTTAAAAGCTTACCACACTGATTTGCTACATTTATCACATAATAAATTCTTGTGTGCATTTGGGTGTATTTATTGACTTTCTACTTTGTTCTGTTGTTCTGTCTGTTCATACATGGGCTGATAGCACATTGGCTTCCTTGCCCATGTTAGCAGTGTATTTTACTTTCTAAAGCAGCTAGTTCCTCCTTATTGCTCTTCTTCTTCTGGATATTCAGAACTAATCTTGCTTGTTTGTTTTTCATATGAACTTTATTTTCTTAGCTTTATTAAGATATAACATTGTGTTAATTTAAGGTATACGTAGTGTTAATTTGATACATTTATATATTGCAAAATGATTATCACCATAGCATTAGCTAACAATTTATCCAGTCACATAATTACCACTTCTTTTTTATGATGAAAACATCTAGTATCTTGGCAACTTTCGAGTATATAATACAGTATTATTAGCTATATCATATGAACTTTAGGATCAGCTTGTGTGAGTCCAGAAAAAGTGATTTGTTAATCTTTAATTTGATCATAATACATTTTTAAATAACTATGTAAGAATTGGCATCTTTATGATGTTGAAACTTTATAACTAAAACATGGCATATTTCTCTGTTCTAAATTATTTTGTGACTTCAAGATAATTTTAAATTTCCTCATGTAGTTTTGCATGCTTTTATTGTTAAGTTTGCTCCTTAGTGCATTATATAATTTATTTTTCTAAGTCAAAGTTGGGCAAACTACAGGTACACTGCCTGTTTTTATATGGCTCGCAAGGTAGCTTTTACATTTTTAATGGTTAAGAAAATCAAAAGAGAAGTAATATTTTGCGACACATGCAAGATTATTTAAAATTAAAGTTTCAGTGTCTGTAATAAAGTTTTATTGGAACACAGCCTGCCTATTCCTTTATGTATTGTCTATAGCTGCTTTCTTTTTTTTAAATTAAAGTTTATTGGGGTGACAATTGTTAGTAAATTTATTTACTGACAATTGTTAGTAAAGTTACATAGATTTCAGGTGTATAATTCTGTATTACATGACATTGTGTGTTCACCACCCAGAGTCAGTTCTCTTTCCATCACCATATATTTGATCCCCTTTACCCTCATCTACCACCCCCTCCCCCTTTACCCTCTGATAACCACTAAAGTATTGTCTGTGTCTATGTATAACTCCTGTCTTGATACCAGGACAGAGTTAAATAGTTTTAACAAAAACCATATTGTCCACAAAGACAAAAATATTTATTTTATTGTTTGACCCTTCACAGAAAAAGTCTGTCAACCTCTATTCTAAGTGGTTTTATTTCTAATGCATACTTACAACCTACAAGTTTGTAACCACTCATGACTAGCCTGGTCCTACATTTGACAATTCAAAACCTAACCAAGGTTGAGGAGAAATTAGCAGAAAAAGAAGCTTTGAAGGGCTGCTACCAGTAACAGACACCTAGAATTTATTCAGTGCACAAATAACCTATAATACCATTGACAAAAAATTTAAATTGCTGTCTTCCTTTAAATGGGATTATTTCTTGTGACAGTTACAGAATCTTCTTTGGGAAAAGGAGGGTAAAATTCAAACTACCTAGCCCATGACCTCCTCACAAAAGAGAAATGACAACACATCCCCTTGGAGCATCCATCCACAACAATTTCCATTGTCAGTTGTTGGCCCAGTGGAGGTGGATGAATCCATCCTTGCATTAGCCTGATGCTTCCAGTCAGGGGTTCACGTACTGGGAGGATTGACTCTGTGTCTTTGCTTTCTGTGAAAATCTCACCCAATCTGCTCTTCTCTTTGTGAAGGCCTTAATTGATAGCAAGATATTCCGGTGTCTTTCCTGAAGACATCTACCTCCTCCCATATCAGATCCTACTTTCTATGTAGGAGTTGGAATCTCAGGTCTCAACCTGGTTTCTATTAAAAGAATATTAATCATGATCTAGAGAAGAAATAGATGTGTTAGTTTGGCTTAATAATGCACATCTTCATTTATGACAATATGTAAAAGTTTGTAACAGACTAGGATTTTTTTCCTAGTTTCCATGGTCATGTGTATGAAAAAAATCTGAAAAACATTATTTTTCTGTGATGAATCTCCAAAAGCCATAGGCTCCATAGTGTAGTGATTTCTATGTCTCACTGCAGACGTGTAGGGCAGCCATTCCTCACACCAGTCCCAGGACTGGTGCTGACCTATGCTGAGGTTTCCACTGAATTTTGAAGAATTGCTGAAACTAAGGACAATTTGGAGAACTTTTCATATAACTAAATAGATGCAACATGTAGAACATATCATTTTTCTGAGATTGTTTTACCTATTTTTGCAGTGTTAAGATCGCCTTCATTTTATGAAATGATGGCGATAGGAGGTGAGAGTTGGTGGCATTTTTGTGTCTAGTTGTTAAATAAAACAATGAAAACTCTGGTTGGGCCCCTTGGCAGATTATTGATTAATGCCCCAGAGCCATTATCATTCATGTTCCCCTTGCTTGTCTTTACTTTGAAGGCTGGAAATGTGGCCACTGCCTCCCAGTCTTCTAGCAGCAGCCATGTCATACAGCTCTGGCCAAAGACATAAGGCAGAAGTCCACAGGTAACATTTCCTTCCTAGGAAAAAAGTGCCCTGTTATTTGCTTCTGTACATTTTGCCCTTACCCTTTTTCTTTCCTCCCCTGATCTTCTCTTCCTACATTATTTTTCTTGGGTAACTTAGAACTAAGTCTTAAAAGAAATAGCCACCTTCCTCCTGTGATGAGACCAGCATGATGGTGAAAACCAACACATGGGGCTCGGCCAAGCAGAAATAAAAAATGTTCTAGTTAATAAAAATCCTAAAGTTTGGGAACCATACGTTGGTGTATCAAGTGATGAAATTGCCCAGTAATGTCTTACAAGCCTTGGCCACAAACTCTTATGGCTGCTAGAAATCTGAAATTAAATTTTGCTAATGTGGTCTTCCAGTGAATTCTTGAGGTATCTGTTTGTTGTCATTGTTGTTTAAACTCCTGTCTACTTTTATGTAGAGAGACTACTCTAAAGCAGGGGGTGGGCTTTTTGAGTCCTCTCATCTTCTACCCTATAATGATCCCACACATTGCACTAAGCAAGCTTTGTGTGTTATGTGAAATTTGTGTCATTCAAATGCTTTCAAAAGTATTTTGAAGATGCTTTTTTTTCAGCCATTGACTTGATGTTTATGTTAACAAAGTCCAAAAGTAGGTCTTTAAATACACCTTGATCCACTGTGGCAGGAATGTCTGAAGCAAATGGCAATTATCAAGGGGTTATAATTGTCATGAATTTATTTAAATTAAAAACTATTGAAATATTTCCTGGCATTTCTTGAAGAATTTCAAAAAGGACACAATTATTAATCAATAGTGATATTTCTTTTTAAAATGACACCCAGAAGTGGCATTTCTCAATTCATGCCACACGTCCAGTCTGGGCATGTGAAACAAATGATCATTAGGGTAGCAATTTTGGCATCTGTTATTTATCAGGTAATTTATATTTACTTTTCTTAATCCTCACACGTAGGTATTGTTATTATCTCTATTGCAGGGATTGTTTTTTTAATGGTGGCTTAAAGAAGTAAATTCATATCTCTAATGAAAGACAGCTGTTTAAATCTTGAAAGAGGTTCTCTGATAGCAAAGCCTCAGTCTTTCTTTTTGCCTCAACCACTATGTAAGAGCAACTTATGACTACTGCATGTTTAAAACCTTTTCCTATTTCCCCGTCTCCCTGATTCTTCCAAATCCATCAAACCATCCCATTTATAATATTATTGAAGGCCCATATTTCCAGTTGAGGTTGTCATCAAGATGTTGATGGGATATGAATGGCCTGGTTTATGATAAGAGTACCTAAATCCTCTTCACCTCATTCAATTACTCTATCAAGACTTGTCTAGAGATTCTACTAAGAGGAAATTTTCCTGAAGGCTGTAATTTATAGAAGTTTCAGATTTCTTTGATTTATGCTACTGCTGTTCATATGTACTTTCACTCAACCATGATAAAAGAACTTAGAAAGAAGCTTATTTGTGTAAATGTGATACTTTTGTTAAGTTCCTATGAACTGAGAGAAGTTCTGCAGCTCCTTAGTGTTCCTAATATTGTATAGTATTTAGTTTTCAAGCCTGCTCCCAAAGGGTGTTTTACCACCACGAGAGGCAGATCTTGGAATGAAGAAAGACATTAAGAATAAGGGTTAGGAAGGAGAACTGACTCTGGGTGGTGAACACACAATGGGATTTATAGATGATGTAATACAGAATTGTACACCTGAAATCTATGTAATTTTACTAACAATTGTCACCCCAATAAATTTAAAAAAAAAAAAGAAAAGAAAAAAAAGAATAAGGGTTCCAGCATTTTGCATCACCTCCGCTAGGTTTTCCCATCCACTTTACACAGAACAGAAGCATAGGCTCTTGGTGCCATCTTGTGGTTAGTTGCAAGATGGTGGTGGAGTTTTTCTTTAAAAATAAAAATGAAAAAGAGAAGAAAAAATAAGTCCTGTATATGTTTTAGTCAGCAACAAGTTCTGAGATGTGACAGTCCTGTCAAAACAAAACAATTCAACAAACTTCAAAGCAAACACAACAGAAGATACGTAGACACATTTGGAGCCTTGTCAACAGAGCTTTGCAGTAAAATGTGCCAAAAATATTTTTAAGGACAAACAATAAGATCTGAAAGAAAAGTGGGGTATGTGTATGAACATTAGGACAGGAACCTAAAGAAAAACCACCTGAGAAATAGAGGCATAGCATTAAGGAAAAAGCAGATCAGAACTTCAATTTTCAATTTTCTGGTGCTGGAAGCTGACTTTGCTCACCGTTTTTTAAGAACACAAGGTCTGTGGTTCCTTCATTTATTCATCTATCCAGGCATGAACAAGACTGTCTCTGTCTTCATGGAGTTTACAGTTAGAGTGGAGAGACAGAAAACAAACAACCAAGGAAACAAAATCATTTCAGAAAGTGAAAACTACTGTGGAGGCAATAAAACAGCATGATGAGGAGATAGAAACTGAGAGCAATGAAAAGAAATGGAAGAGAGGGTGAGAAAAGGTTTTAATGAAAGAAGTGGTGAAATTCTGAATATATTTTGAACCTGACAAGATTTGTTGACCAGTTAGATACAGACTGTTGGAGAAAAATGAACCAAGGTGATGCCAAGATTTTTGACCCAAGCAATTGCCATATATTGAGATGAGGAGATTAAGAGTTAGGTCTTGAAGATGTTAAGTACGTAGTGCCCACTGGACAACTAGGTGAGATGTTGAGCAATAATAGAATAGATAGTGATTAATTGAGGTACTTTCCCCACTCTGGCTTATCTGTTGACTAGCTACAATTGTGCACCCCTTGTTGGGGGCCATCGTAAAGAGGAAGAACAAAAAGTACAATTTTAAAGCTGTGAGCACAAGACAAGGTTAGAGTTTCAAGAGAAGAGATTGAAAGGAAGTGGGCCTGCCAACCGGGTTAGGGGCCCTGAACAGAGGCATTCTGGTGGATAGCTGGTAAGTCCCCAGGTGGAAGAAGGGCTCCCCAGTGAAACAATCTGAATGACTGGATTTTAAACCGACAGAGATGGAGAAAACCCCAGAAATCATGGTGTGGGGACAGAGTCCCAGAGAGCAGTTTCCAGGCTCTCAGCCTCGCATGGGGAGGTGCTGACTCGGGTGGTGAATGACCATCGACTGTGATTGGTTGGCCATCAGCTGTAACCGGTTAGCCAATTCACTACTGATATAACTGCTGGGCTGCGTTGATTGGTTGGTTGGTTGCAGAGAAGTGAATGGCGGACTGTGGATCGTGTGGCTACTACTGCGTGTGTCTCGCCCGGCCGCCAGTGAGAATATAGTGGTATGACTCCCCTACCTATGGCTCCATGGCGGTTCCTTTTTGGCCTCACCATGTCCTGCGTTCTTATGGGGGGAGCGGGACCAGAGGCCCTGCAGGCCGCCCTGCATGACACATAGAGAAAATTAGAATGTGATGAGGTTGTTTTCTCTCAGGTGTGATAGGGGTCTCAGGCTCAGAGTATGATTTCCATTCAAAATGTAAGGGAAAAAAGTTAAGTTTTAAACACTTCATTGTGAACCTGTGTTATTCTTAAACTTTAAAATTTTGCAGAGCCCTGAGAGGGAGTGCCTCTTTTGTTTCACCATAGTTGTGGCCCTGAGAGCTCTGGGAGACAGTGTAGACCACATATAACAGTTATAAAGCATCTGGGGTTTTTATTCACCAACATGGGTAAAAAACTACTTCAAAGAGACATTACCTCCCTGAGCTTCTGACCTGCCTGTGCAGCAGAGTTGGTGGTGCAGCTGGAAAAAGTCTCAAGTAAAGAAAATCATGTGCTGCCTGTGAAGGCTAGCGGGTACCCTGAAGTGGTGGGGGCAGGAATGGGGGACACTGAACACGTCACACACCCAAATATGACTGTGGGGACAAAGCCAGGAGTGCAGTTTCCAGGCTCTCGGCCTCATGTGGGAAAGTGCTGGCTCAGGTAGTAAATGGCCATCAACTGTGATTGCATGGCCATCAGCTGTGGCTAATTGGCCATCAGCTGTAACCAGTGAGCCATTGGCCACTAATATAACTGCTGTGCCTACGCTAGCAGCAAATGGGGGCTAGCAAGAAGATGGCAGCTGAGTTAGCAAGTGGCAGAGTGTGGATTGCGGATTGCAGAGAGTCAGATTGAAGTTACCAAGTGAGGTTGGTTGGCAGAGAAATGGACAGCCGGTTGCAGATAGTGTGGCTCCTGCTTCCTGTGTCTCCAACCCAGCTTCCAGCAAGAATATAGTGGTATGACTCCCCTATCTATGGCTCTGTGGGTGTTCCTTTCTGGCCTCACCATGTCCTGCATTCTTAGGTGGGGAGCGGGAGCTGAGACCTCGCATGACACCCTGCATGACGATGTATCTCCTATCTTTTTATTTCCTTCTTGTTTATAAAAATGGAAGCATCCAGCATCTGATAGAATTGTTCTGGGCTGTGATTTTTTTGTTGTTGCTGTTTAATACCTAATAGTGTATTTTGAAGATTATTCCACAACAGTTTATAAAGAGCTTCTTTATTCTTTTTACAATCTCAGAGTATTGTATTGTATGGTGTGGGGACAGAGCCCCAGAAAGTAGTTTACAGGCTCTCGGCCTCATGTGGAAAGGTGGCTGGCTCGGCTGTGGCTGATTGGCCGTCGGCTGTGGCCAGTTAGCCAATTGGCCGCTGGTATAACTGCTGCAGCTACGGAGGAGAGCCGAGGACTGCTGAGGAGCCGAGCAGAGCCGAGGAGAGCGGAAGAACAGAGCCGAGGAGAGCGGAAGAGGGGAGAGGAACAGAGTCGAGAGAGTGGAGGAGAGTCGTTGGTCGGTCGGTTGGCGGAAAGGCGGACGGCAGGTCGCGCGTCCGGTGAACCCAGCCTCCAGTGAGACCATAGTGGTATGACTCCCATACCTATGGCTCCGTGGGTGTTCCTTTTTGGCCTCACCATATCCTGCGTTCTTCTGTGGGGAGCGGGAGCCGAGACCCCGCAGGCCGCCCTGCCTGAAAAATGGCGCAGCGAGCAGGGTCTCCCGCACGACATATGGGTTCAACCCATAATAAATACATTTAATTCATAATATATTTAATTCATTTATTTTGATTAAAATGCATTTTTAGGTTCTTGCTTGCTTTTTTTCGTTATTACAAAGAATCCTTCAATTAATAATCTTGTATAAGTATTATTTCACAAGTGGACAAGTATATCTGTAAGATAAATTCCTAAAAGTAGGAATCCTCGTTCGAAGAGTGTGTGCTATTTGCTTTTGAATAATCTAAATTATTTCTTTCTTTTCCTACTCCTCTCACCCTCTCTGTCCTCCCCTCCCTCTCCCTTTTCCCTCTCTCCTGTCTCTCCCTCCTTTCCCCCTTCCTTCTTACCTTCTTTCCCTCCTTCCTGAAGTAGGAGCTGAGATCCCGTGTTGGAGCATTTGGTGAGAGGAGGCATAAGGAATATAGAGAATATTTAAGATTTAGATTGTCAAATTATGATTGAAATTGTGGCTGACTTTCATCTGCTTTTGGAGAAGAAAGGCCAGGATGCCACATTATAACATGAAGTCTCTGACGGATTCTGAAAGTTATTTTTTGAAAGGTTTATATCAGGAGTATTATTCACCCACTCTTTCTCTAGAAAACAGGTAAAACATGAATAAGTTATTTCGGGGGAACTATCTCAGAGTGAATTTGACACATCATAGATTTCATCATAAAACAAAAATAGCATATAGGAGTGTCATGCGGGGTGGCATGTGGGGTGTGGGGACAAAGCCCCAGAGAGCAGTTTCCAGGCTCTCGGCCTCACATGGAGGGGTGCTGTCTCAGGTAGTAGATGGCAGTCAGCTGTAGCCGGTTAGCCAATTGGCCACTGATATAACTGCCATAGCTGCGCTGGGGAGTGGGAGTCGGTCGGTTGGCAGAAAAGCTGACAGCAGGTTGCACGTCATGTGAATCCAGCCTCCAGTGAGACTATAGTGGTATGACTCCCCTACCTATGGCTCCGTGGGTGTTCCTTTTTGGCCTAGCCACATCCTGTGTTCTTATGTGGGGAGCGGGACCAGAGAGCCCACAGGCCGCCCTGTGTGACAAATGGCGCAGCGAGCAGGGTGTGGTGTTGGCCGAAACTCTCCGGAATGTACTGGAGCAGTTTATACATATAAAAGCTCAGTTTCGTAAACAGGGTACGGTGCCACCAAAACCTACCAAAGCATGGTGGAGCGGTTTGTGCGTGTGAGAGCCTAGCTTCGGGAGGCCCATGAGGAGCGACACCGGGAACAGGAGGCACGGTCTGCCTGGGAGACTCAAGCCTCTAGCTGGCACATCACCCTCTTGGCCATGGAAGGCGTTGCCTTCATTTTGGTGATCTGCTGCGGCCTTAGGCTCCGAGAGTGGTGGACATCTTACAAGGAGGCCTCCACTCACTCAGACACCTGGCACAGCGAGCAATTTTCCGACCAGGTAGGAATGGAGTCTGACTCTGGGCAGGAGGACGTGTGGCCCCCACACAGTGTGTGGTGCCCGGTGGCCACTGTTCTCAGGAGTTGGGCCCCCAAGGAGGGGTGGGAGGACATGGACGGCTCTCTGGCCAGTGTGGAGAGGGCCCTGCAGGCTCTGGCTGAGCGGTTGCCGGAGGAGGAGAAGGCTACGGATGGCTGCGTGGGCTGGATATTCCTCACGGCCTTGAGTCTCAACACGGAAAATGGGCTTAATGAAATGGCCCGAGTGCTGAACGAGGTGTCCCGGTTGGAAGCACTGGAAGGCCTGGTCCGCCTGTTAGAACAGCGGCCCCAAGGTGGAGACTCTGAGGCAGAGGCAGAGGAAGCAAGTGGAGACAATGTAGCTCCCAACCCCCAAGCCCGGCCAATCTTGAAGCCCGACCAATGTGAGCAACCTTTGGGCCCCTGGGGCATTGCTGCCTGCAACCCAGCTGTGACTGAGTTCACGACCTATACCCCATACACTCCCACTGAGTTGCAGGAGCTGGGGAGGCAGTACAGACAGCACCCTGGAGAACCAGTCTAGGCTTGGCTATTACGTTTATGGGATAAGGGAGCAGACAGCATTCTCTGCTCCCCAGGCGAGATGGAAAAGCTAGCCTTCATGTCAGTGCATCCGTCCCTGCGACAAAGGTTACAAAACTGCCATAGGTTGGCCAACAACCAGGGCAACCATTCTCTAATGCAGTGGCTCACGGCTGCGGTACGCACAGTATGGGGACAGGCTGGCGAGCTGCCAGACACTGTGAGTCAATGGCAGTCATATACAGAACTTACGCAAATAATCCATGAAATGGGTATGAGACATGCTATTTTTAACCTCAACATGCAGGGCCCAGATGACGAGCTTTTTACTGCCAGCATGAGAGATCTGGTTTTGGACACTGCACCTGCGAGTGCTTTTGGATCCTTGGTTGCTATTCTTACACCATATGTAGGGCGACGGATCCATGAAGTTACAACTGCCATGGCCACCCTAGGGGATGTTGAAAGCCGGAGACGAAGGAAGTTAAGACAGGAGGTCCGCGCAGTTGAGACCTGGAAGCCCAAACCAAAGGTAAAGGGGCGAGGTAGCGGGCCTCAGAGAGTAACACGCGCACAGATGTGGCGTGATCTCGTGGCAGCAGGGATCGATAAGAAGAAAATAGACCCACAACCGAATGTACTTGTGCTTGAACTTTGGAAACAGTTGCGTCCGGAGCAACAATTCCGGAGAAGCATAAAGGAGGAGTCTGGCAAAGCGCGACCTTTGTCCCTCCAAGACTTCATGCAGCCGCTTGAGGCCGACTCCTTTCAGCTTGATTAGGGGTAGGGCCAAGGTACCCGGTCAGAGGGGACGAGCAGGGACCGGAGGCCCCACGTGGAACTGTCCATACATTGGTCCCCTTCGAATGTACAGAGGGTTTTGGCTCTAGTTGACACTGGCGCCGACTGTAGTCTCGTTTATGGGAACCCAGAACTGTTCCCTGGACCAGCAATCTGTATTGATGGCTACGGGGGGAAAACTGTGACTGTGAAAGCCGTTTCCTTACCACTGGGTATAGGAAGGCTTCCTCCTCGTACCTACAAGGTCTATGTCTCCCCAGTTCCGGAGTATATTCTAGGGGTGGACGTGCTACATGGCCTCAGCTTACAGACGTCGGTAGGGGAGTTCCGTCTCTGGATCCAGATGGTGAAAGCGGTGACACGCGGGCATGCTCACCACCCTCCTCAAGTGTTGCCACAGCCCTGGCACATGGTTACAGTGTGACAGTACCGCCTGCCAGTAGGGCAGGAGGAGATTGGTCATACAATATTGGAATTGGAGAAGGCACATATTGTGAGGCCAACGCACAGTCCCTTTAACTCCCCAGTATGGCCTGTCAAGAAGCCAGATGGGACCTGGCGAATGACTGTGGACTATAGTGAGTTAAATAAGGTGACGCCACCCTTGCACGCTGCAGTGCCTTCAATTCATGATTTAATGGATCGTCTGACTGTCCGCCTGGGGACATATCACTATGTAGTGGACCTGGCCCTGGCAGGTCAAAAGCCCCCACTGTCGGTGGTTGGGTCTGATAGCCCCATGGGAGGCCGGTTTGGCTCATGATTTGCAGGTGACACCAGGGGTGGTGGCTGAGTGGCCACCGCGGGTGACTGTGGTGTACAGAGGTCCCGATACCAGGATGATTTTGCGAGGAAACTATGTGCTCTCACTATGGCCTATTATGGGGTCCCCTGTTCTGTTACATGTTGAAACTATGCAAGGGACCCCAAGTACTGCCATAAAGGTCTGGTACCACAAACCGGGAAAGGTGCCAGTGGCAGTGCCCCTCCTTTCCCAGGACAAAAAGCTAGCATGCATCCTCCCAGATGGAAGGGATTTGCCATTATTGGTTCCTAAGACTACCATTTCTTTTCGTCCGTAGGTGTCAGTAGGCTAATACGGCACAGGGACCCTCGCGGAAGACGCTTGTTGCGTAGATTGTGAGGCGAGACCCTGTAGGGGTGGAGTGTGGGGACAGAGCCCCAGAAAGTAGTTTACAGGCTCTCGACCTCACGTGGAAAGGTGCTGGTTCGGGTAGTGGATGGCTGTCGGCTGTGGCTGATTGGCCGTCGGCTGTGGCCGGTTACCCAATTGGCCGCTGGTATAACTGCTGCAGCTACGGAGGAGAGCCGAGGACTGCCGAGGATTGCCGAGGAGCCGAGGAGAGCCGAGGAGAGTGGAAGAGCAGAGGTGAGGAGAGCGGAAGAGCAGAGCCGAAGAGAGCAGAAGAGGGGAGAGGAACAGAGTCGAGGAGAGTGGAGGAGAGTCGTCGGTCGGTTGGCGGAAAGGCGGACGGCAGGTCGCGCATCCGGTGGGCCCAGCCTCCAGTGAGACCATAGTGGTATGACTCCCCTACCTATGGCTCCATGGGTGTTCCTTTTTGGCCTCACCATATCCTGCGTTCTTGTGTGGGGAGCGGGAGCAGAGACCCCGCAGGCCGCCCCACCTGAAAAATGGCGCAGCGAGCAGGGTCTCCCGCACGACACAGTCTTACAGTTATATAAAAATTCCTGCATTCAGGAAATATTTAATTTGGTTGAAACAATTTATTTTTGCCTTTTCTATTTTACTTTTTGGTCAAGGAAATTTATGTTTATCCTTCTGAAAATATTCCAATTAATTCATTTGTTGATTATGTCTTTGATGAATTATCAGTGTGGCATGTATTACTTTTTTGTCTCATATTTTATAACATCAAGACAGGATGAAAGAAACCATACCATTGGCTTACATTTTAGATATTTAAAGACCATCTGAATCCATGATTCAGTGGGCAAATGAGCCACCTGAATCTATATTAGAGTGGTCTTTTTAATGGATGTTAGATAAGTGAGTGTGTTGATTACTGCCACACCTGTCATTGTATTATATAGTGAGTCTCTTAGAAATCCTTTTTTTTCAGCTTCTGAGGAATTTCGGTATTTCTACTAACAAAGACCCAGTGCAATCATTTTCCCTTTCCAAGTAAAATCACATTCTCTTAGCTAATATACTTGCTGCCTGGAACATCCTCCCCACTTGGCCACCTTCTCCTCTCTTTTCAAGACCCAGTCCAGTACCCCCGCTTCCTCCCTGTTGTCCACAAGTTTTTTCCTGGCTGCCTGCTACCACCACCCCTTTTACAGGTGGGCTGCTAGAAAAATAGACTTATATCCGTGAAATTCAGTAACTGAATTAAGTAGGAGTTGTAAATAGCTGGGACTGAACACTAGAAAACGTGTTAAGAAGGATTCTGAGAGGTTGTGTCCAGACTCCTCAGAATACAGTGCTGTGAGTGACAGTGGCATCTGCCATTACTGGCATTTCTATTCACAGTGTGTATCTAGGGCTCACTGTAGCTCACTTTAGTTTCTGATCTTTGTTTTCCCTCACCCCCTACCCCTTGTTGAAAATCAGTGAAATATATTCTTTTTTACATCCTTTCTTTTCACCAAGATGGGTATAAATAAGTAAATATATAAATTGTCCTTTAGCATTTATTGCACTGTATTTCACTTTTACTAGACTGGATCATTCTAGAGAGCAAAAAAGGTGTTTTTCTCGTTGCTGGTACATAGTAGGTCCTCACCAAATTTTGTTTTGAATGAATGAGAAAGCTCTAACCCTTGTGGTACTGAGGAAACCAACAGATACTTGCAGTAACCTCATGTGCACAAAGCCATTTGGGTCCTCATTGTTCTAGTATCAACCATAGCATAGGGATGGTGGTGAGGAGAAGTACCACTCAGTGTGGTCTTACTATGCCCCCAACCCTGGGCAGTGTGTTGTGTTTTTTTTAATTATAGTCAATATACAATATTGTATTTGTTTCAGGTTTACAGCATAGTCTTTAGACATTAATTAATATAACTTACAAAGTGGTCACCAAGATAAGTCTAGTACCCATCTGACACCATACATAGTTATTAAAATATTATGGGCTATTTTCCTATGCTGTACTTTACATCCCTGAGACTATTTTTATGATTGGCAGTTTGTACTTCTTAATCCCTTCATGTTTTTCATCCATCTCCCCAATATTTCATCCCTTGCGGTTTTAATTTGCATTTCTCCAATGATTAGTGATGTTGAGCATGTTTCCATATGTCTGTTGGCTATTTGTATATCCTCTTGGGAGAAATTTCTACTGAGGCCCTCTGCCCATTTTCTCAATTAGGTAGCTTGATTTTATAAATTTTGGGTTTAACCTCTTATCAGATGCATCATTGGTGAATTACTTCTCCCAATCAGTAGGTTGCCTTTTAATTTTGTTAATGGTTTCCTTTGCGGTGCAAAAACATTTTTGTTGCATGTAGTCCCATTTATTGTTTTTTCTTTTTGCTTCCCCTAGCCAAGGACATAAATAAAATGCAATAGTACTAAAAGTAATCTCAGAGACTTTACTGCCTATCTTTTCTTCTAGGAGTTTTATGATTTGGGGTCTAATATTTAAGTCTTGAATCCATTTTGAATTTATTGTATATGGTGTAAGAAGATGTCTAGTTTCATTTTTTGCATGTATTTGTCTAGTTTTCCATTTGTTGAATAGACTCTTTACTCCATTGTGTATTCTTGCCTAATTTGTCATAGATTAATTGACCATATAGGCATGGCTTTATTTCTGGGCTCTCTATTCTGTTCCATTGATCTATGTGTCTGTTTTTATGCCAGTACCCTGCCATTTTTATTACTATAGCCTTGTAGTATAGTTTGAGATTAAGAAGTGTGATATCTTTGTGTTCTTCTTTCTCAAGATTACTTTGCTTATTCAGAGTCTTTTGTGGGCCCATATGAATTTTAGGATTCTTTGTTCTTGTTCTTTGAAAAATGCCATTGCTATTTTGATAGAGATTTCAGTGAATCTGTACATTGTTTTTGGATAGTATAGACATATTTTTGTGTTAATTCTTCCTATCCATGATAAGGTATATGTTTCCATTTAATTGTATCTTCAATTTCTTTCTTTACTGTCTTATAATTTTCTGAGTACAGTTCTTATACCTCCTTCCTACCCAGTTATATTTATTCCAGGGTATTTTATTTTTTTATGCAATTGTAAATGGAATTATTTACTTAATTTCTTATTCTGGTAGTTCATTATTGGTGTATAAAATGCAACCTATTTCTGAATATTAATTTTGTATCATGCTACTTCACTAAATTCATTTATCAGTTCTAACAGCTTTTTGGTGGACTCTAGGGTTCCGTCTATACAGCAACATGTCATCAGCAAATCATGACAGTTTTACTTTTTTCTTTCTAATTTGGATGCTTTTTTTATTTTTATTTGTCTTGTCTGATTACTGTGGTGAGAACTTCCAATACTATGTTGAATGGAAGTGCTGAAAGTGGACATACTTTTCTTGTACCTGATCTTAAGGAAAATGCTTCTAGCTTTTCACCATTGAGTATGACGTTAGCTGTCTGTTTTTCATATGTGGCTTTTATTATGTTGAGGTATGTTTCTCCTATTCACACTTCACTGAGAGTTTTTAATCATAAATGGATGCTGACTTTGTCAAATGATTTTTCTGCATCTATTGATACGACCATATGATTTTTATCCTTCATTTTGTTTATGTGGTGTATCTCATTTATTGATTTGCAGATATTGAACCAAACTTGCTACCCAGGAATAAAGCCCACTTGACTATGGCATATGATTTTGTTAATGTATTGCTGAATTAGGTTTGCTAATATTTTGTTTAAGAATTTAATATCCATGTTCATCTGGGCTATCAGCCTATAATTTTCTTTTTCTGCTATATCTATGTCAGTTTTTAAAATCAGAGTAATGTTGGACTCATAAAATGAACTTGGGTGATTTCCCTCCTTTTGAATTTTTGAAATACTTTGAGAAGAATAGGTGTTATTTTTTCTTCGAATGTTTGGTAAAATTCACCTCGGAAGTCATCCAGTCTAAGACTTTTGTTTATTAGGAGTTTATTGATTACTGATTCAATTTCATTAATAATAATCAGTCCAACTAGATTTTATGTTTTTTACTGATTCAGTCTTGGAAGATTGTATGGTTTTAGGAATTTATCCATTTTTTTCCAGATTGTCCAATTTGTTGGCATATAATTTTTTGTTGTATTTCATTTTCTTTCTTTTTATTAGTATCAGGTGTACAAAACAACATAATATTTAGACATTTACACCCCTCACAAAGTGATAACCTCCCAAGTCTACTACTCCTCTGACATTGTACATAGCTATTACAATACCATTGACTATATTCCCTATGCTGTACTTTATATCCCAAGAATATATACAGAGAGAGTAAAAAAATGTATACACATTTTAAATACCAGGGGTGCAAATAAAAAGTATACACATAACTTGTATTCATCTTTTGTTATTGGTATATATTGAGTATTACAATTTTAATACAGTTTTTCATTTCTTAAAATGTGTATACACTTTTTTTTGGCTCCCCCTGTATATTTATATAGCTGTAGTTGACATTCAATATCACTATATATTAGTTTCAGGTGTACAGTGCAGTGGTTAGGCATTTATATAATTTATGAAGTGACCTCCCCAATAAGTCCAGTACCCATCTGATACCCTACAGGGTCTTTACAACATTATTGATTATATTCCCCATGCAGTATTTCACATCCTCATTTTGTGACTACAAATTTGTACTTCCTAATCCCTTCACCTTCTCCCCCACCACAAAACCCCTCCCATCTAGCAACCATCAGTTTTTTCTCTGTATCTATAAATCTATTTCTGTTTTGTTTGCTCATTTATTCTGTTCTTTATATTCCACATATAAGTGAGATCACATGGTATTTGTTTTTCTCAGTCTGACTTATTTCACTTAGCATAATGTCCTCTAGGTTCATCCATATGGTTGCAAATGGTAGCATTTCATTCTTTTTTTATGGCAGAGTAATACTCCATTGTATAAATGTACCACAATTTCTTTTCTTTTTTTTTAAATTTATTTTTTAAATTTATTGGGGTGACAATTGTTAGTAAAATTACATAGATTTAAGATGTACAATTCTGTATTATATCATCTATAAATCACATTGTGTGTTCACCACCCAGAGTCAGTTCTCCTTCCGTCACCATATATTTGATCCCCCTTACCTTCATCTCCCACCCCCCACCCCCCTTGCCCTCTGGTAACCACTAAACTATTGTCTGTGTCTATGAGTTTCTGTTTCTCATTTGTTTGTCTTGTTCTTTTGTTGTTTTTGGTTTATATACCACATATCAGTGATATCACATGGTTCTCTGCTTTTCCTGTCTGACTTATTTTGCTCAGCATTACACTGTCAAGATCCATCCATGTTGTCACAAATGTTCCTATATCATCTTTTCTTACCGCCGAATAGTATTCCATTGTGTATATATACCACAACTTCTTTATCCATTCATCTATCGAAGGACATTTTGGTTGTTTCATGTCTTGGCCACCGTAAACAAAGCTGCAATGAACATTGGAGCACACGTGTCTTTATCTATAAATGTTTTCAGATGTTTTGGGTAGATACCCAGGAAAGGGATTGCTGGGTCATTTGGCAATTCTAGTTGTAATTTTTTGAGGAACCTCCACACTGCCTTCCATAATGGCTACACCAGTCTGCATTCCCACCAACAGTGTATGAGGGTTCCTTTTTCTCCACAGCCTCTCAAACACTTGTTACTATTTGTCTTGTTGATGATAGCCATTCTGACTGGGGTGAGGTGATATCTCATTGTGGTTTTGATTTGCATTTCTCTGATGATTAGTGATGTTGAGCATTTTTTCATATGTCTACTTGCCATTTGTATGTCCTCTTTGGAGAAATGTCTCTTCAAGTCCTCTGCCCATTTTTCAATTGGGTTGTTTGTTTTGTTGTTGTTGAGTTGCATGAGTTCCTTGTATATTCTGGATACTAGCCCCTTATCGGAGGCACTATTTGCAAAAATCTCCCATTCAGTTGGTGGCCTCTTTATTTTGTCGATGGTTTCTTTTGCTGTGCAGAAGCTTTTAAGTTTCATATAGTCCCTTTCGTTTATTTTAGCTTTTACTTCCATTGCCTTTGGAGTCAAATTCACAAAATGCTCTTTGAACCCAAGGTCCATAAGTTTAGTACCTATGTTTACTACTTCTATGCAGTTTATTGTGTCAGGTCTTATGCTTAAGTCTTTGATCCATTTTGAATTAACTTTGGTACATGGTGACAAATAGCAGTCCAGTTTCATTCTTTTGCATGTGACTATCTAATTCTCCCAGCACCATTTATTGAAGAGGCTGTCTTTCCTCCATTGTATGTTTTTAGCTTCTTTGTCAAAAATTATCTGTCCATATTTATGTGGTTTTATCTGGGTTCTCAATTCTATCCCATTGGTCTATGTGTGTGTTTTTCTGCCAATACCATGCTGTTTTGATTACTGTAGCCCTGTAGTACAAGCCAAAGTCAGGAAGTGTGATACCTCCATTATTGTTCTTTTTTCATAAGATTGCTTTGGCTATTCGGGGTCTTTTGTGTTTCCAAACAAATCTGATGATTTTTTGTTCCATTTCTTTAAAAAATGTTATTGGGATTTTGATGGGGATTGTATTAAATCTGTATATTGCTTTGGGTAATATAGCCATTTTAACTATGTTGACTCTTTCAATCCATGAGCGTGGAATGTCTTTCCATTTCTTTGTGTCTTCTTCAATTTCTTTTAAAAATGTCGTATAGTTTTCATCATATAGGTCTTTCATATCCTTGCTTAAGTTTTTTGCTAGGTATTTTATTCTTTTTGCTGCAATTGCAAAAGGAATTGGGTTTTTATTTCTTTTTCTGAGATTTCATTGTTAGTATATAGGAATGCTATGGACTTTTGTACGTTGATTTTGTAGCCGGCAACTTTACTGCAATTTTTGATTGTTTCTAATAGCTTTCTGGTGGAGTCCTTAGGGTTTTCGATACATAGCATCATGTTATCTGCTAAGAGTGACAATTTAACTTCTTCATTCCCAATTTGGATGCCTTTTATTTCTTTCTCTTGCCTGACTGCTCTGGCGAGGACGTCCAACACGATGTTGAAAAGCAGAGGTGATAGGGGACAGCCCTGTCATGTTCCTGAACGTAGAGTAAAGGGCTTCAGTTTTTCACCATTAATTATGAGATTAGCTGAGGGTTTGTCATATATGGCCTTTATTATGTTAAGGTATTTTCCTTCTATACCTATTTTATTAAGTGTTTTAATCATAAATGGATGTTGTATCTTGTCAAATGCTTTTTCTGCATCAATTGATATAATCATATGATTTTTGTCCTTTATTTTGTTTATGTGATGTATCACATTGATGGATTTGCGGATGTTGAACCATCCTTGTGCCCCGGGGATGAACCCCACTTAATCGTGATGAATAATCTTTTTAATGCATTGTTGTATTCGATTTGCTAGAATTTTGTTTAGGATTTTTGCATCTGTATTCATCAGATATTGGTATGTAGTTTTCTTTTTTTGTGTTGTCCTTACCAGGTTTTGGTATCAGGGTGATGTTGGCCTCATAAAATGAGTTAGGGAGTACTGTCTCTTCTTCAATTTTTTGGAAGAGTTTGAGCAGGATTGGTATTAGATCCTCTTTGAAGGTTTGGTAGAATTCACTAGTGAAGCCATCTGGTCCTGGACTTTTGCTTTTGGGAAGGTTTTGGATGACTGATACAATTTCGTTACTGGTGATCAGTCTGTTTAGATTTTCCAGTTCTTCATGGTTCAGCCTTGGAAGGCTATATCGAAGAACTTGTCCATTTCTTCTAGGTTATTGAATTTGGTGGTATATAGTCCTTCATAGTATTCTTGGATGATCCTATGTATTTCTGTGCTGTCCATGATAAATAACTTCCCCTTTCTCATTTCTGATTTTGTCAATTAGTGTCTTCTCTCTTTTTATCTTAGTGAGTCTAGCCAAGGGTTTGTCAATTTTGTTAATCTTTCCAAAGAACCAGATCTTTGTCACATTAATTTTTTCTATTGTCTTTTTGTTCTGTTTCATTTAGTTCTGCTCTGATTTTTATTATTTCCTTTCTTCTGCTGACCTTGGGTTTCATTTGTTCTTTTTTTTCTAGTTTTTTAAGGTGTAACGTGAGGTTATTTATTTGGGAGTTTTCTTGTTTCTTGAGATAGGCTTCTAATGATATAAATTTCCTTCTTAAAACTGCCTTAGCTGCATCCCAAAAATTTTGGTAGGATGTATTTTCATTGTCATTTGTTTCTATGTATCTTTTGATCTCTCCTCTAATTTCTTCTTTGACCCGGTTGTTCTTTAAGAGTATCTTGTTTAATCTCCAATTATTTGTGTTTTTTTCTGCTTTCTTTTTGTAGGTAATATCCAATTTCAAAGCCTTGTGGTCAGAGAATATGCTTGGTATGATTTCAATCTTCTTGAATTTGCTCAGGCTAGTTTTATGTCCCAATATATGGTCTATCCTTGAGAATGTTCCATGTACACGATAAGAAAAATGTATAGTCTGATGTTTAAGGATGAAGTGCTCTATAAATGTCAATTATGCCCATTTCATCTAATGTGTCATTTACGGCTGCTATTTCATTATTTATTTTCTGTTTGGATGATCTATCCATAGCTGTCAATGATGTATTTAGGTCCCCTAGTATAATTGTGTTTTGGTCAATTTCTCCCTTTAGTTCTGTTAGTAGTTGCTTGGTATATTTCGGTGCTCCCTGATTGGGGGCATAAATATTGATGACTGTTATGTCTTCTTGTTGTACAGTCCCCTTCACCATTATGAAATGTCCATCTTTGTCTCTTGTTACCTTTTTCACCCTGAAATCTGTTTCATCTGATATCATTATGGCTACACCTGATTTTCTCTGGATACCATTTGCTTGGAGTGTCAATTTCCACCCTTTCACTTTGAGTCTATGCTTGTCCTTGTAGCTGAGATATGTCTCTTGGAGACAGCATATGGTAGGATTTAGTTTTTGATCCAATCTGCTACTCTGTGCCTTTTTATTGGTGAGTTCAGTCCATTTACATTTAGGGTGATTATTGATGTGTGAGGATTTCCTGTCATTCTGTCTTTAGTTTTCTTGTAAGACTGTGTCTCCATTGTTTCTTTGCCTTTTTGTTACTGTCTATTATTTCTGTGTGGTGGTATTCTATGATTTTTCCCTCTGTTTCTTCTTTAATTACACTGTATATTTCAGTTCTGGTTTTTTGTTTTGTTTTGTTTTGCTTTTGAGCGTTTACCATTAAGTTTATGTAAAAGAAAGTTTGATATTTAGAGTATTCCATTTTCTTCAGCATGCTTACTTTCTCTATTCCCATGTTCCAGTTCAGGCCTTTACTCTCCCCCTTTTTATGTTTTGTTTGCCACAAATTGTCTCTGTAGATGATAGTTGAAATAGATCAGAATGGCAGCATGAGGTGAACCTTTGGAAATCTCCCCTGGAATTTATAACTAAGCAAAAAACTATAACTCCACAAAGGACTCCCTGCACAGCAGACAGGCAAGATGAAGAGGCTCACTACTGAATTCACCTAAAGGTGGGCAAATTGCATGAGCAGGGGAGGAGGGAAGGGAGAAGTGCAGAGATGGAGCCGAGCGGGCGCAGGACACAGACCTAGCTCAGTGCTCCGAGCTTACTACATCCTGGAACTACTGAAGCTGCGGGAGAGGGAAGAACTCGGACTGCTAGAGCTCTGCCTATGGCCCACAGGGCTGAGTGGACAGCATATAGCACAGCTGAACCCAAAGCTCACGGCTGAGACCTCGGAGAAAAGACTGAGGGAAGAAGGCTGAAACAGTGGTTTAAGCCCTCACTGTCACAGAGAACGGAAGCCTTAGGCACTGAGACTAGCCGCCCCCTCCCCACCCTCCCAGAGCTTGCCCGCCCCCACCTGTCCGGTGCTGGAAGCGGAACAGTAGCAGTGTCAGATCAAAAGAACAGAATATTTGCAGTTCTGGGAACTGTGGTCCGCAGACACAGATTCGCAGCTCAACTAATTCTGGCAAAGGGGAGGGAAGTGTGGAAGCAGCCCCGGCTGTGGTAGCGGTCGCCACCATTGCCCTCGGCCACCTCTCACAACTCACCCCGCCCCTGTCCCCACCTATCTGGGTGGATCCCTGCAGGAATAAACAGAACTGCTGAAACACACGGGCTCTGAATCTGGTGCAGGAAGAGCTTTGGTACTTCAAAAGCTCTCCGTATCCCCACACGAACGTGGCACCCTATGACCCAGGTGAACTGTTAACAGAGGAGAAACCTGCCTTTAAGGGAATCCCCCCATTGTGTGAGAAGCTGGACTAGTGCAGAGAAAACATAGCACTACCGTGTGAGAGAGAAAAAAAGGCTGCAGTCGGAGACAAAATAAAACACTCTACTAACACGTACTTGTAAGCAAAAGAAAGACCTCTCCTTATCAACCTGTTGCAGAACCCACTCCTGTAGATGTCTAGGAAGAGAAATAATAAATCATTAATTGCCATGAACAACCAAGGCAACAAGACAGGTCAGAAAGAAAATGAAAAGTCTCCAGAAAAGGAACTTAAAGATATGGAAATATGTGACTTAAATGACAGGGAATTCAAGATTGCAGTTCTGAAAAACTTCAATGAGATACAAGAACACACAGAAAGGCAGTTTAATGAACTCAGAAACACAAAGAACAACATGAACATTTTACCAAAGAGATTGAAATTTTAAAAAAGAACCAAATAGAATTTCTGCAAATTAAGAACTTAATAGAAGAAATGAAGAATGAAATAGAATTTACCTTTATGAGTAGATTGCTATGAATATATTTTTCTTAGGAATAGGTACATATAAATAGTTATGAATATTTTAGAATATCAAGAATTTCCTGTTTAATTTTCATTTTATTCTTACATTCAATCTCTCATATAACTGAGTTCCTCCTTCTACATTTTCTCAATGGCTAGCTCCTTAAAATGGGGCCACGAAGACAAAGTAAGTATCAGTCAACAGTGTTAGATGAAATAAGTACATTAGTCAGTTGATTGACTTCTGTGGGGATGAAAACTTGTTTGAAGGAAGGTTAATTTCTCCAACTTCCTAAAGCAATTGTAAAGATGATAGGAACTTTGCTTGCAATAAGAGCAGACTAAATTAATTCCCTTAGCTTTTACCACAAGTTCTTGGAATGAACATTTTATAACTGTTTTGGGTTCATCCTTATTTTGGCTACATCGTCAGGATTTACAACTTTGATGCAAGATTGATTTGCAGCGTATGTTACTATTATGCAAGATTTTAATACTGCAAAGGATTTGCTACTTCATCCTCCATCAAATATGGAGAAAAATGAAGATCTTATATGTTGTGGTCTTTTTTATTTTACAAAAATTATTATTTTTTAGTTTCAGGTGTACAAAGCAATGTAACAATTAGACTGTTACACCCCTGACAAAGTGATAACCTCCCTTCCCCAAGCGAGTACCACTCTGATATCTTATATAGCTGTTACAATACCATTCACTATCTTCCTTACGCTATACTCTACCCCTCTGTGACAACATCTGTGTGTGTGTATTTAATTATAGTTGACACCTAATATTATTCTACTTCAGCTTCAGGTGTATAGCATATTGGTAAGTCATATACACAGTCTATGAAGTGATCCCCCTGATAAGTCCAGTGCCCATCTGGCACCTTACATAATCTTTACAACATTATTGATTATATTCCTCATACTGTATTTCATATCCTCATGACTATATTGTGTCTACTAATTTGCTGTTTCTAATCCCTCCACCTCCTTCCCATTCCCTCCTCCCCTCCATCGAGCAACCAACATTTTTTCCCCTGTATCTCTTGGTCTATTTCTGTTTTGTTTGCTCATTTATTCTGTTCTTTAGATTCCACATTTAATTGAGATCATATGGTATTTGTCTTTCTCAGTCTGATTTATTTAACTTAGCATAATATTTTCAAGGTCAATTCATGTTATTGCAAATGGTAATAATTTCATTCTATTTTATAGCCAAGTAATACTCCATTGCATAAATGTACAACAGTTTCTTTATCCATTTGTCCATTGATGGGTAATTCGGTTGTTTCCGTATCTTGGCTAATGTAAACAGTGCTGCAAGAAACATAGGAGTGCATATATTTTTTTCAAAATAGTGTTTTGGATTTCTTTGTGTAGATACCCTCGAGTGTAATCGATGGGTCCTAAAGGAGTTCCATTTTCAAATTTTGAGGTTCTTCCATACTGTTTTCCATAGTGGCTGCACCAATCTGCAATCCCATCAACAATGCACAGGGTTCTCTTTACTCCACATCCTTGCCAACACTTGTTGTTTGTTGATTTATTGATGATAGCCATTCTGATAGGTTTGAGGTGGTTTCTCATTGTGATTTTTATTTGCATTTCTCTAATGATTAGTGACATTGAGCTTGTTTTCTTATATCTGTCTGTTCACCACATGCATGTCCACTTTAGAGAAATATTTATTCATGTCCTCTGCCCATTTTTGATAGGATATTTTGTTTTTTTGGCATTGAGTTGAGTTTTTAAATAAATTTTGGATGTTAACCCCTTATCAGATGTAGCATTGGCAAATATCTTCTCCCACTCAGTAGAATGCCTTTTTGTTTTATTGATGATTAACTTTGCCGTGAAAATACTTTTCAGTTTGATATTGTCCCAAATGGTCTCTTTTCTTGCTCCTGACTGTGATGGAATACAGCAAGCTATAAGAGAAAACAATGGTAAAAAATGATATCAAGCCATTCATATATGGTATGTTATTAATAGATATTCAGATGATGCTATTAAATAACAGAACACTGAATTTAGAGGAGGAAGGAATTTTCTTTTACTAGTTTTTTGAAAATTTTAAATAAACCTCCTCAAAATGCCTACACAAAAAATACAATTTGTTTCCCAATACTTTGAATAGAATGACCTTATCAGAGCTTCCCATCCATCAGGTGATTCATTGCATACTACTGAGCTGTCAGTGGATCATTTGTAACCTTTCCTAGTTACCCCAGTGAGCTGTAGGAATACAATTATTCTCTATATGTGCCATGATGTGCAGAAGGTAGATAAGACTTGTAATGTGTGTGTATACATATATGTGGGACCCAGTGGTGCAGACTCCCTTGTCACCAGAGCTGGGTATTTCAGGTGTGCCCCTGTGTGCAGTGTGTACCCTCCTCTTGTAGGTGAGACTTGATCACTGCTTACATGTCAATGAGAGAGACTGACTGGCTGTGAGGACTGGCTGTGACTACAGTGGGGGAGCTGTTGCATAGGGGCTGACCCTACAGAGCACAGTATAGTTTAGTGCGGTTCAGCTGCCTGTCAGATCAGCCCTTTAGATTCGTCATCCTTGGAGGTGGCTGCGTAAAGCTCTGGCTCATTTTAAAGCTGGTAACTGGGCCTGCCAGCCCCAGGGCCTTCTGAGGAAGGCCTCACTGCAGACCAAGTTCAGCTGCAGTCTGTGCCCTGCCTGACGGCACCGGGCATGAGCCTCCCATTAATCCGCAGATGGCTGCCACCTGCACTGTACTTGGAGTTGCCTTGAGAGGCCAAGCTCCGAACTGAGGCCAGCTGCCACCAATGCCGGGCTTAGGGCCGCTCAGCCACTGATAAGGGTCATGCTGACGCCAGATGTTGCTTGTTTGGGTTTTGTGAACCTTTGAGAGATTTTAGGAATGTCCATAGCATGAGTCAAAGTAGGTCATTTAAATGGAAAAGCAATTGGAAGCGGCTTGGGTGTGCCTGAAATTTGGGTAGGGCGGGGTTTCACAATCACCAGGCAAATGAATGGCATTAGCCAGTTTGATGAGACTCAGATGGGACGTCTGTGTGTGTCTGCATGCAGGGAGCGGGAGGGAACAACAAACAAATAATGGCTTTCACCTGCTCCTTGGTCCAGGAGAAAGCAGCCCCTTCAGCCTTCATTCGGTAGTCAGACAACTCAGTTCCTCCCCATATGTGCCTTATACCTTCTGAGCTGCTATCCCAGCGCTGGAGCTCAGAGCCAGAGATTCCATTGGTGGGTAAGTCCGTATGTGTTCCCCCTTAAGGAGCGCCTGGCACTGCAGCTGCCCTCTGTCACACTCAGTAATCATCTCCCCTCATTTTCACAGCCAGAAGTTATGGGGACTTCTCTCCAGCACTGGAGCCCTGGGATGGGGACAGGTTGGGACACCTCACTCCTCTGGGGAGGGAACCTCTGCTGCTGAGATATACCTCCCAATTTTTAATGGTCATATGCAGGTGTGGGGACAGCCCATTCTGTGTTTCTGGTCTCTACCCCTCCTAGAAGTCTCAAGGTGGCTTCTTGTGTATGTTTGTAGTGGCAGGGCTTCGGTACAGCTAGACTTCAGATGATTCTCAATAATATTGTTCTTGGATTAGTTGTAATTGATGTTGTGGGGACAGAGCCCCAGAGAGTAGTTTATAGGCTCTCGGCCTCACATGAAGGGGTACTGGCTCGGGCGGTGAATGGCCGTCGGCTGTGGCTGATTGGCCGTCGGCTGTGGCCGGTTAGCTAATGGGCCGCTGGTATAACTGCTGCAACTACGGAGGATTGCTGAGGAGCCGAGCAGAGCCGAAGAGAGCGGAAGAGGAGAGCCGAGAGAGAGGAACAGAGGAGAGAGTGGAGAAGAGTTGTCGGTCCTTGGGTTGGCGGAAAAGCGGACGGCAGGTCGGCGTCCGGTGGGCCCAGCCTCCAGTGAGACCATAGTGGTATGACTCCCCTACCTATGGCTCCGTGGGTGTTCCTTGTTGGCCTCACTGTATCCTGCGTTCTTATGTGGGGAGCGGGACCAGAGACCCCGCAGGCCGCCCCACACGACAAATGGCGCAGAGAGCAGGGTCTCCCGCACGACAAATGGCGCAGCGAGCAAGGTCTCCCGCACGACAATGTGATTCTGAGAGAAGGTGAGCACAGTGTTTACTTGCTCTGCCATTTTGACCAGAAATTCCCAAGCTATGTATCTCTAGAGGAAAGGTGATTTAGTCCTCCAAGGTGAAGAAGATTCTCTCAGTTGTTTTTGAGATAATAAAACCATAAGAGACGATATTCTGCCACAACTTAATGAATATTTTATAGGAGAAAAGTTTCCAGGTTGTGGAGTATGAATCAAGGCAAAAGAGAGAAAAATGCAGCTCCTGAGAACAGGAAGCAGGAGAATGTGTTAAATTATAGCAAAGTAAATGCGAGAACTGAAGATGACATGGAGAGTTTCTCTGCCTGGGAAGGTGAGAGGTTGAGTCATTATTGTAGCTGAGCGTGTTACAAAATAAGCATCTTTGGCTAAACTATGATGGTCACCCTGACATTACTGAGTAGAGTGCCCCTAAATTTGAAAGATAATTAGTAGGCGGAAAAGAGAGATTTTTCACCTCTTTTTCCCTAAAGCTGCACGGGAACCTGGTACAGAAATGTCAGTGAATTCGAGGGGATGGTGGGTCTCTGTCAAATTAACTTTGTGACATCCCACAATATACCACAGCAATTAAAAAAAATATGTCATTGTAGGTGCACTTACAATGCACCTCAGATGACTCAGAGCTTACAAAAAATTGATTTTCCAGGATCATTCGGTGGTATATAAATTACACGTATCAAGTTTTTCTGGTTCTCTAGTTCAAGGACCTGCCTCTTGCTTCCCAGGCATCAGCCACATTTTGTTGGACTGGATCATGCCTGAACTCTCTCTGCAGACATAAATTATGGCTCTAATGGACTCATCAATTCCCTGCTGGAAAGGAACTGAACAGCTACTGAAAACTTTTCATTTTCAATCTTTTAAATGGCTTTTAGGTCTATGCTAATACATTTTGCATCCAAAGTTCATAATTTTTGATTCAAGCACATAATTCTTATTCTGTTTACAATCTCAAGAGTCTTAGCATAAACTGCTATTTTTATCATTCTATACCCAAAAGAAAAATGACCTGCTAGTTTGAATTAAATGTAGTTTCCTTTTTTCAATATTGTAAGAAAAACTTCGTTGCTTGGAAGAACTGGACAAGCTCTTGACCTTTTGTTCAGACACTTAAAATATGTATACAGGAGGGTAAAAACAAACTATAGAGTTCTATGTTTAAACTATTTCCTACTCTAATTCTATGTTAGTGTATGAATAATTTTATGTGTTATAAATTATGCTATAGATAAACATCATAGAAAACATACAGAAAGGTAGATGGTGCAGTGACTGGTGCAACACACAAGATTCAGATAATTCTAGACTCATTTCTGTTCCTTATTGGCTGTGTGACCTTCACTGAGTCATTCAGTCTCTGAATTTTACATTTCTTATCTGTGAATGTGGATACTAATATTTGTCTCCCACATCCTACTGACTGACTTATACCCCACATATTTCTAAAAGTAATATGCAGGAACCCCATGGCATTACTTACATCAATACCTCATTTGGGTCAGGAAATGACTTATAGTGACCAGTGAAAGGTATTTTACTTATAGTTGAAAATATCAGAAATTGAATATCCATGATGAGAGCAGGAATACATCATCCGTATATTGCGTTGTGCACTCACCACCCACAGTCAGTTCTCCTTCCATCACCTTATCTTGCACCCCTCAAAATGCAGGAACTCAGTTCTTAAGACATTTCTGGTATCTTTGGATAGGTCTTTCTTCCTTCCTTTATAGAAAGTCTTCCTTTATATTGACAAAAATCTTGTTGTCACTTGTTTTGGTTCTCCCGTGGACAATGTCCAGAATTAAGGCAACCCCTCCCCCACACAAACGGTGTTTTGTACGTTTAAAGACAGTAACCCTGATGACTCACCTTTATTTTCTGAGATTCCTGCTGGCTTTTGAGTATTATCATTCTGGCAACTTTCCTCTGAATAGTTCCGCTTTACACACACTCTCTCAAGTATGTTGCTCAGAACTGAACATAGTACTACTACAGCTGTGCTGGAGCTACAGAAAGAACAAACAAGCCTGTGTTCTTTCTTGTTCTATTGTCTGTCCATTTCTATTAACATAACCTAAGCTTTTATTGGCTTTTTCTAGTAATTGTAACGTACACCTGACTCAATCATTCAAACAGCATTCATTGAATGTCTACTATGTACTGGAATCTCTTCTAGGCAAATAAAACAGTGAATCTACCAAACAAAAATACATAGAGAAGTATATTTAATGTAAATATTCACTCTTTTGCATGACATTTGTCATTAAACCATTCTCTCCACCTTGAAATATTTTAATTATTTATATGTAAGGAGGACTTTGCATTTTTCTACTTAAGTTTAATCTTGAAGTACATAGTATACTCTTTTAACCTTCTGAGATTTTTGTGGAATTTCGATTCCATTATCCAATGCATTTACAATGACTTGTCTGTGTGAGCAAAAGTGATAAAATGTGTACCTTTTTTCACATTAGGGATTAAAATGCTGAACGGGAAAAGGCTGAAGACAGAGCCGTGTGGCATTGACTACAGAACTCAAGACAGATGCAGAACACATTATTCTGTACCCTTTGGGTGTGAACAATTAACTATATATTTGTCCTCTTGATTGAACCTTCATCCAACTTATGTTCTTGCCGTGTGTGTGTGTGTGTGTGTGTGTGTGTGTGTGAGAGAGAGAGAGAGAGAGAGAGAGAGAGAGAGAGAGCATGAGAGAGAAGAAAGGATATCAGAAAAGATTTTGCTAAATGCCTTGCTGAAGACTTGTTAGTCAAGTTTTGAAATAAATTCACGTGAGTCACGATGTTCTGTGCTTGTCGCCGCTCAGAGCAGATGGGTCAAGAGGATAAAGGACATGAGGAAGCTCTTCTGTTCCTCGTCTCTAGGCTAAACATAAGCTAATCTAACTACAGTTGCTGACTCCTGAAAGGAGAAAGATCAGTCAGCCTATTGCCCAAGGGACTAACCAGCTCAGCTTTAATGTAGCTACAGCTGGCATCTAACATTAAACCAGGTCGGTGAAGCACAGGGAGTGAGATGAAATCCAAGAAGAGGTCAGTTCTTGGGAGTCACAGACATGGGCTGAGGCCACTTTGATTCTCTATAGAGACATGGGTTGTGGCCACTTTGATTCTCTATAGAGACATGGGTTGTAGTCACTTTGATTCTCCATGGAGTTCTCTAACCTGGAAGAAGGGATGGTATGAGTGAAAATGTAAGTGGACTTGCTACCTATTTTTGTGTTTGGGGCAGGGATATGGTCTTATTGGGGTGCACAGAAGGTCAGCAGTCAAAACTAAGAAGCTATGCCATAGGAAGAAGCATGAAAATGTAGCCTAGCTCAACTCAGAAGCTAAGAGGGAAGATAGATAAAGTGGAGCGTTGCTCCTCAGTGAGCTGGAAAGGACTGGCAAAAGGAGACTTGGGACACAATGTGAGTTTGGTTTTAAGATCCAAAGTCTTAAAGTGTGGGTCTAAGGATTTCAGTTTGATATAATAATTATTAAGGTCAAGAAGAATGAATCCTAGCTCCATCCTTGATGCAGTAGGAAAGACATAAAGGTAAATATATTACTATAACATGCTGTAAGTGTTATAAAAATTATGTAGGGAGCACCTAATACTGTTACAATAAGATTAGATCAGGAACAAGGTGACCTGGGAGAGGAAGGTGATGATCAGATAATATCTGTTTAAGGCAGATGGGGACAAAGTTTTGAGGGATCAAGATGGAGTATCTTTTGGCAAGCAGACAAATTATTGAGCACCAAGCATATATCAGGCACTGTATTGAGCCCTGAAAACTGTAGTGATGAATAACATTATGTACCTCTACTCAGGGAGTTTACAATCAAGCAAAAAAGTAACCTAGGAATGTTGTGGTTAGGGAGAAAGATGAATGGGGAAAGGGATGGGGTTAGGCCACAGATGGACCTGTCATGGAAGCTGAGTTTTAATCTACAGACAACAGAGAGCTATGAAAATATTTTTTAATAGAAGTGGAATAGGGCAAAATTTATATTATAAAAACATAATTTCTGATAGTGCAGAAGATAAAGTAAAGGGGAAAAGGGTCTGATGGAATTTTGACTATGTCTTAAATCTTTGTATTCTCAACAATTTGAGAAATAAGCAGTGATTTGGGGGAAAGACTGGGCATGGAAATGAGTCAGCTCTTATTCATTTGGAAGAATGGTGAACATGATTCATAAGAAATAAAATCTTTGACAAAGTAACTTAAAATAAACAAACAAATAATCTAATATCTCACACAATTTCTGCAGGTCAGGGATATGAGAGAGGCTTAGCTGGAGGGATCTGGGTCAGGGTCTTTGTGAAGTTGCAGGAAAAATGTTGGCCAGAGCTTCAGTCATGGTAAGGCCTGACTGGGGGTGAAGAATCAATTTTGAAGAAGGATTAAGCACACATCTTTTAATTAGAGGCCTCAGTTTCTAATTGGATGTTGACAGAAGGCTTATTTCCTTAGTTTCTACCACATGGACCACTCCTAACAGTGGCACAGCTGGCCTTCACAAGAGATGAGGGGGAGAGAGAGAGGAATGGCATTCTCTTCAATAATGATAAATAAATGAGGATGACTTTATTCCTATAATACTTTATTTAAAAAAAACACATCCAGCTAGGTTTGCCCTGTGGGGCATAGTTTGTGACCTCTTCTCTGCTTGTATCCCAGTTCTTTGACTTGCTGATCTAGAGCTCTCTCAAAGAAGGAACTAAAGCAAAATGTACACAGTTTGTACTAAGTGACCACAAGCTGGGGCCTGGTGACCTTGGTTTATTTTCCTGAACATTTACACACTCCGCCTCCAGTAATGAGTCGAGCATTTTGCACATTGTTGATGCTGAGCTCACTGGTGGACAGAATCCATCTTTGCCTCTGTTTGGACAATAGACATAATTCCTGCTCATATTCCCCTTTGGGGCATCTATACTGTTTTCAGGAATTGTTGTCAGCAATATGGTATTTCATTTTAAATTCTTGTGGCACCCTAAAATATGGTATCCCTGAGGAGTTGAAGTCATTTATAGATGCTGCATTCTCTCTTATAATCTCGTTTCTCATCATGAACTTCAATTCATTTTTTTTTTCAGTATTCCCTTTCCTCAGCTTCTCCCTGTCAAATTTATATTCAAAGATGTGTTGGCTGAAGCTCTGTGTTCTGTTGATCATCCATCAGTATTCCACTCTTCTCAGCAGCACCAACAAGACTCAGGTAACACATCCCCCACCAGTTACTGGCCCTTTCCTCTGCTCTCCTTAATAGCCCAGTTTCCTTCCTTCCTTCCTTCCTTCCTTCCTTCCTTCCTTCCTTCCTTCCTTCCTTCCTTCCTTCCTTCCTATTTTCCCTTCCTTCCTATATTTTCCCTTCCTTCCTATATTTTCCCTTCCTTCCTATATTTTCCCTTCCTTCCTATATTTTCCCTTCCTTCCTATTTTCCCTTCCTTCCTATTTTCCCTTCCTTCCTATTTTCCCTTCCTTCCTATTTTCCCTTCCTTCCTATTTTCCCTTCCTTCCTTCCTTTCTTTTTTTCTTTCTTTTTAAATTAAATTTTATTCAGGTCACAATTTTGAGTAAAGTCACATAGATTTCAGGTGTATAATTCTGTAATACTTTATATATATCTAACATTGTGTGTTCACGACCCAGAGTAAGTTCTCTTTCCATCACCATATATTAGGCCCCGTTTACCCTCTCCTAGAGCCCCTCTGCCCGCTCACTCTCTGGTAACCCCTGAACTATTGTCTATGTCTTTGAGTTTTGTTTTTTTGTTTGTCTTGTTCTTTTGCTGTTTTCAATTTTATATACCACATATCAGTGAAATCATATGGTTCTCTACTTTTTCTGTCTGACTTATTTCACTTAACGTTATAATCTCAACATCCTTCCATGTTGTCACAAATGGTACCATTTCATCTTTTCTTACTACAGAATAGTATTCCATTGTGTATATATACCACAACTTCTTTATCCATTCATCTATCGAAGGACATTTTGGTTGTTGCCATGTCTTGGCCATCGTAAATAAAGCTGCAATGAACATTGGAGCACACATGTCTTTATGTATAAATGATTTCAGATTTTTTGGGTAGATACCCAGGAGAGGAATTGCTGGGTCATATAGTAATTCTATTCATAATTTTTTGAGGAACCTCCACACTGCCTTCCATAATGGCTACACCAGTCTGCATTCCCACCAACAGTGTATGAGGGTTCCTTTTTCTCCACAGCCTCTCCAACACTTGTTACTATTTGTCTTGTTGATGATAGCCGTTCTACCTGGGGTGAGGTGATATCTCAGTGTGGTTTTGATTTGCATTTCTCTGATGATTGGTGATGTTGAGCATTTTTTCATATGTATGTTTGCCATTTGTATGTCCTCCTTAGAGAAATGTCTCTTCAGGTCCTCTGCCCATTTTTCAATTGGTTTGTTTGTGGATTGTTTGCTTTTTTGTTGTTGAGTTGTATGAGTTCCTTATATATTTTGCATATTAGCCCCTTCTTGGAGGCACTGTTTACACAATCTTTTCCATTCTGTTGGTTGCCTCTCTATTTTGTCGATGGTTTTTTTTTGCTGTGCAGAAGCTTTTAAGTTTGATATAGTCCCATTCATTTATTTTAGCTTGCATTTCCCTTGCCTTTGGCGTCAAATTCATGAAATGCTCTTTGAACCCAAGGTCCGTAAGTTTAGTACCTATGTTTTCTTCTATGCAGTTTATTTTTTCATGTCTTGTGTATACGTCTTTGATCTACTTTGAATTAAGTTTGGTACATAGTGATAGATAGCAGCCCAGTTTCATCCTTTTGCATGTACGTGGCTTTCCAATTATGCCAGCATCATTTATTGAAGAGGCTGGCTTTTCTCCATTGTATGTTTTTTGCTTCTTTGTCAAAATTATCTGTCCATATTTATGTGGGTTTATTTCTGGGTTCTCTATTCTTTTCCATTGACCAATGTTTGTTTTTCCGCCAATTCCATGCTGTTTTGATTATTGTTGCCCTGTTAGTACAAGCTAAAATCCGGGAGTGTCATGGTTCCAGCATTGTTCTTTTCTCTTAACATTGCTTTGGCTATTCAGGGTCTTTTCTGGCTCCATACAAATCTGATGATCTTTTTGGTTCTATTTCTTTAAAAAATGCTATTGAGATTTAGATGGGGATGGCATTAAATCTGTATACTGCTTTGGGTAATATGGACATTTTAACTAGGTTGGTGCTTCCTATCCATGAGCACAGAAAGTCTTTCCATTTCTTCATGTCTTCTTCAATTACTTTTATTTATTTATTTATTTATTTATTTATTTATTTATTTATTTTTAAAGTTTATTGGGGTGACAGTTGTTAGTAAAATTACATAGATTTCAGGTATACAATTCTTTATTACGTCATCTATAAATCACATTGTGTGTTCACCATTGAGACAGTTCTCCTTCCATCACCATATATTTTATCCCCTTTACCCTCATCTATCACCCCCCGCCCCCCTCACCCTTTGGTAACTACTAAATTGTTGTGTATGTCTATGTGGTTTTTTTTCTCATTTGTTTGTCTTCTTTTGCTGTTTTAGGTTTATATACCACATGTCAGTGAAATCATATGGTTCTCTACTTTTTCGGTCTGACTTATTTTGCTTAGCATTATGAACTCAAGATCCATCCATGTTGTCACAAATGCTCCTATTTCATCTTTTCTTACCGCTGAATAGTATTCCATTGTGTATATATACCACGACTTCTTTATCCATTCATCTATCGAAGGACATTTTGGTTGTTTCCATGTCTTGGCAACCATAAGTAAAGCTGCAAAGAACATTGGAGCACACTTGTCTTTATGGAGAAATGTTTTCAGATTTTTGGGATAGATATCCAGGAGAGGGATTGCTTAGTCAAATGGTAATTCTATTCAAAAATTTTTGAGGAACCTCCACACTGCCTTCCATAGCGGCTGCACCAGTCTGCATTCCCACCAAGAGTGTATGAGGGTTCCTTTTTCTCCACAGCCTCTCCAACACTTGTTACCATTTGTCTTGTTGATGATAGTCATTCTAACTGGGGTGAGGTGATATCTCAGTGGTTTTGATTTGCATTTCTCTGATGATTAGTGATGTTGAGCATTTTTTCATATGCCTGTTTGTCATTTGTATGTCCTCCTTGGAGAAATGTCTCTTCAGATCCTCTGCCCATTATTCAATTGGGTTGTTTGTTTTTTTGTTGTTGAGTTGCATGAGTTCCTTGTATATTTTGTTATTAGCCCCTTATCAGAGGTGCTGTTTGCAAAAACTCTTCTCCCATTTAGCTGGTGCCTCTTTATTTTGTCAATGGTTTCTTTTGCTGTGCAGAAGCTTTTAAGTTTCATATAGTCCCATTCATTTATTATAGCTTTACTTCCTTTGCATTTGGAGTCAAATTCATAAAATGCTCTTTCAACCTAAGGTCTATAAGATTAGTACCTATGTTTTCTTCTATGCAGTTTATTGTTTCAGGTCTTATGCTTAAGTCTTTGAGGCATTTTGAATTAATTTTGGTACATTATGACAGATAGCAATCCAGTTTCATTCTTTTACAAGTGGGTTTCTAATTCTGCCAGCACCATTTATTGAAGAGGCTTTCTTTTCTCCATTGTATGTTTTTGGCATCTTTGTCAAAAATTATCTGTCTGTATTTATGTGGTTTCATTTCTTGGATCTCAAGTCTATTCCTTTGTTTATGTGTCTGTTTTTCTGTCAATACCATGCTGTTTTGATTATTGTTGCCCTGCAGTACAAGCTAAAGTCAGGGAGTGTGATACCTCCAGCATTATTCTTTTTTCTTAAGATTGCTTTGGCTGCTCGGGATCTTTTCTGGTTCCAAACAAATCTGATGATTTTTTGTTCTATTTCTTTTTAAAATGTCTTTGGGATTTTGATGGGGATTGCATTAAATCTGTGTATTGCATTGGGTAATATGGCCATTTTAACTATGTTGATTCTTTCTATCCATGCGCATGGAATGTCTTTCCATTTCTTTGTATCTTGTTCAATTTCTTTTAAAAATGTCTTATAGTTTTTGGGACATAGGTCTTTCACATCCATGGTTACATATATTCCTAGGTATTTTATTTTTTATGTTTCAATTGCAAAAGGAATTGTTTTTTTGTTTTTTTCGTTTGTTTGTTACTTTTTCTGAGATCATTGTTGGTATATAGGAATGCAATGGAGTATTGTACTTTCATTTTGTAGCCGGCAACTATACTGTATTTGTTGTTTGTTTCTAATATTTTTGGTGACCTGGGCGACGTTCTGTGAAAGGGTTTGAAAGTGGTGTCAGGAGACTCATAGCCCTGCTCTTCTTGTTGATGTCCCCACAGAGATGTTCAGTGACACTGAGTTGAAAAAGGGAAACGGGCCTTTGTTTGCATTTGAGAGTGTATGTGTGGCAGGAGAGATAGATTATTGGGGGTTATCTGAATATCTGGAGAAAGTAAAAAAAGGGTGTATGTGCCTGTTCATTTGGTGTTCAGGCAGGTGTATGAGGAAGATGATGAATTAGGTAAAGTGTCTGGAGGAGATGAGGGGTAATTCTAGGGAAAAGTTCAGAAGAGGGAAGAGGAATACTATGAAGAAAACCATAAGGGCTTATGTCTTCTCTGGGGTTGAGAATACAGGTGATGGAATCAAGAAAAGCTCTAAAATGAACCTGTGGAAGTTAAGGGCAAATGTAGAGATAACTGAGATAAATTGGGGGGAGTGTAGGAGCCAGGAGTGAGGTTAGAGTTGTTTGTTTCATGAAGCAAGGACAGGGGCAGGGGGAGGGATCACCATTCGTGAGTCTCGCTTTTTCTCCATGGGGATCTTGTAAGTCGAAGCAAGATGGGGCTCAGGACTGAGGTGCCATGTCATGGAGCATGGGTGGTCATGTGGAGTGGCAGGACAGATTGTTCAGCTGTTTTAACAGCCAGGACAAGTGAAACTAGGATGGGTGACCCAGCAGTTGGCTGCATTGGGGGAGGTAAGAAGGTGCTTGCAGGGCCATTTCCACATTTGTTCTAAGTCTGAGAGGTGGAGGCATTTGAGATGGACCCAGTCTCCTGGGGTTTAGGGAATGTGAGAGAAACTGAGGAAGTCTGGTGCGGTCTGGGAAGAATGCAGTGGGAATACTCCCTATGGATCCGTAGAATGAGGCTGAGGGCTAGGAGGTAGTCTCTCATTGGTGAGCTATTCGGAGGGAGGTGGTCTGGAAGGAAGGGTCTGACATACGTGAGCTCGAAAGGACTAAGGAAGGTGGAGGCCCAACGTGTGATATTGAGATAATTTTGAAGATAACAATGGCCAAGATGGACATATGGATGGAAGTAAGATGGACACCATGGTAGACAACTGAGGGGGTAGAGAGTTGTGCCTTGTGTGGGGATAGCAGTTAGCCATTGTTACTGTGGGACGCAAGAAGGGTAGCGATACAGCAGAGAGAGAAAGTGAGACAGACTGCATAAATGGAGATTATGTACATCATGTAGGGGAAAATTGGGAGAGAGGCTAGGTCAGCCGCTAAGTCCTGGATGAAAACGAGGGCTGTACCTATTCCCTTGGGAAAGACTGCTGTCTTTGAGGTCTAGGACAGTGAAGTGAGCAGGTTCGGGGGTGGGGACTGAGGACATGAGAAAGAAGGATATAGGTGTTGGTTTGGAAATGAGGATGGATTGCAGAACTAGATCTCGACAGGACAGAAGTGTGTAGCCATAGAAGGGGTAGAGGTGGTCCAAACAACTGGATCAACAAGGTATGGCTGTAAGAGGAACTCTATCAGAGTGTCAGAGGAGGAGAGTGAAGGAGAAGGATGGGTCCTGGGTTGGGCAGACAAAAATGAAAGAAGACTCTGAATCGGAGAGTGGGACACTAGGGGATACAGGAAATGAGTGGTAATGCCGAGTTATGAAGTGAGCCATTTAGGGCTGGTATAGTTAGACATTGTGAGATAAGGCCATCAATCACATCAATGGAGATATGGGAGAAATGAGTAGCCCCAGAAAATTCACGGAGTAAACAGAAGGTAGCCTGCGCATATATATTAAGAAAGAGATTGGCTCTCTCGCCATGTGAGGTGTAAACTTGGGCTCCACCGTTGTGATGCATGATGGCATTGGGGTCCTGGGCTCTGTCTGTCCTCTGTGTCAAAGCTACGATGGCAAGGGAGGTAGGATGAGGTCAGATCCTCTCGAAGAATGGGGGATGCTGAAACGCTGGGTCCCAAAAATGTGAGTGGCCTCATCTATGGACTGAACTAAGTTAGTGGCCTTGAGCGGGAACTTAAATTCTGACCCCAGGGGGAGAAAATGGTTATGGACACCATAACAGGGATGGGCTGGAAGGCTTGCACAAGAGTCATCTGTAGCTTCAATAGACTCAATTTTGGAAGAGATAAACTTGACCAGAATGTTAAAAGGGCAAGGTCCAAATAGGATTAGACCAAGGATAATGAGAAGCGGAACGAGTAAAGGTGAGAGAAGGGACTAAACTAGGGTCCCTAAGAGTGAGAAGGGCATCTCAGGTGGTTGTAAGTAAGAGGAAACCTGGAGCTCTTATGATAAATGTATTAAGAGGAGCTGCAGGAGCCTGGGGTTAGTTATGAGCAGTTATCAGTCCTGGCAGAGTGACATGTCTGTCCATTCGAAAAGAAGCTTAAGGTCTAAAATCGACTCACAGGAACAGAAGCAATAGTGTTTGTTTTGTTTTTTTCTTTTCTGGGGAGTGCTGTGGAGACTTTTAATCAAACAGGGAGGGTTGAGCTCAAAGAGTAAAGAAGGCCTGGACATAGGGAATTTGTGGCCATTTTCCCTTGTGGTGACAGACGTCAGACAGGGGTCAGGCAGTGTTGTAGTAAAAGATGAGTCACGTGGTTCGGATCTCCTGTAAGTTGAGCCTGAGGGCGTGTAAGTTGTGGAGGAGACAACCAAGGGATGTAGATTTCACATGGACCGAATGTGAGGTCCCATGGTCCCAATAGATGGAGTAAGAAAGGTGAGGAGGGAGCCTCCTGTTAAGGGGAGAATAAGAGGTTGAGGGGTCCCAAATCCAGGTGTGCAACCCCCATGAACACGAGTATGAGACATCACTCTCATTTGGGCGTCCACAAAACTGGGAGCATCTGGGCACCTGAGGCAAGAGGAACCTTCTGGCCTAGCACCAGGATCTTCGTGGAACCCTAGAACAATGAGAGACAGAAGGTCCGAGACACAAATAGGAGGTTTCACTCACCCTTGCTGACATCCCAGAAAACAGCAGGCAGGAATTTGGCCTGCTGTTGTCTGGGAGGTCAGCAAGGGAAGGGAGAAAGTCCTGAATGCGTTCTTACGGCAGGTCCGGAGGGAAGCCGGAGAATGGATCAAGCCTGGGGGAAGGGAGAAGACAAAGAGCAGGGGTGATCTTGCATTCTCTGGCCTAAACCCTCCCCGGGTTTTGGCACCAAATGATAGGTCGGCCAGTAAAGGAACAGGCATGGTCTCTCAAGTTAAGAAATTTTCATTGCAAGAGAGCAATTGTTTATCGGGATGAGTAAAAGATGGCTTGCCCCCGGGCGGCATGTCTAAAGGATAGATGCAGGCCCAGAGGAGGGAGAGAGGAGGGTTTTATAGGGGCCGTGCTGACAGGGTAGCCTAGTTTGACAAAAATATTGATTGACTTCAAGCCAGTAGCTGTTTTGTGGCATTTTGTGATATTGCAAGTTTGGCTCTGTCTGCAAGTGCAGGGCAGTGGACATGGCTCTGTCTTTAAGTCAAGGTCTCTGAGACCAAACATGGTTCAGAGACCTAACATGAAGTCAAGGTCTGTAACATTCGGAGACCTACCATTCCTGCCTTGTTTGTTATTAAAAATGAGAGGGGCTGTCGTTTCTCTCTTCCTTAGCTGCTTCAAGCAGAACGGGGGTGGCCCAAGGTGGGGGGCATTATGGGATGGGATGGTAATGTTGTAGGTGAAGCATTTCATGGGCAGCTCCATTTGTGAACACCTGGAGTCGTCTCTGGAGGAATTGGGAGAAAAGGCGGAGGAGGCGGGGACCAAATCTAGGACCCAAAATGATGATTAGAGGCCCTGAGAGGGTGGGAGCATGGACCTCATTTTCTTATACACTAGGAGCTCCACTGGTTCTTGTGGCAGTCTCTGTGTTCCTCAGCCTGAGCGAGGTCCTGTGACAGGGTTTGAAAGCAGTGTAAGGAGACTCTTAGCCCTGCTCTTCCTGTTGCTGTCCCCACAGAGATGTTCAGTGACACTAAGAGCGGAATAAGAGAGACGGGCCTTTGTTGGAGTTTGAGAGTGTATGTGGTATGGTAGAGATTGATTATTTGGGGGTGATCTGAATATCTGGAGAAAGGAAAAACGAGATTGTCTGTGCCTGTCCATTTGATGGGGAGGCAGGTGTATGTGAAAGATGATGAATGAGGTAGAGTATCTGGAGGAGATGAGGGGTCATTCTAGGGAAAATTTCATGAGAGGGAGGAGTAATACTATGAAGAAAACCATGAGGGCTTATGTCTTCTCTGGGGTACATTTATAAAAACACAAAGTAGAATAATGGTAGCCAGGGGATAGGGGAAGGAATGGAGTTACTGTGAATGGCAACAGGGTTTCATTTCGGAGTGATGATAATGTTCTGGAATTTCACAGTGGTGGTATTTGCACAACTGTGTGAATCCTGGAGTCCCCTTTATCCATGTTTTCTCACTTTCCATGGTCAACTTTGGTCCAAAATTATTGCATGGAAAATTCCATTAAATAAATTGTAAGTTTTAAAATGCACAATGTTCTGAGAAGCATGATGACATCCTGTGACATTACATACTTTTCTATCCAGGACATAAATCATGCCTTTCTCCAATGTACACACACTATATATTATCCCTGCATATTAGTGGTAATGAAGAATAACATAGCTACTAATTAATCAACTCTAGTACCATTTCCTTGATGCATAACGAGCGGCAATAGTTTTACTATTGCTTTTGCAAATCTAGTGCAATAATGCAAATAATAGGTGAAATCCAGCAGATGTCTTAAATTTCAGATTATCAGTGATGACTGTAAAATTCTTTCAACCTTTCTGTATGGGTGAAATTTTTCATAATAACTTATTGGAGGGGGATATAGTAGGCAGCAGGACAGATGTGGACTATGCTCTATTGTTTGCCAACTCCTGGTGAATTACGCTAGGCCAATACATCACTGTCTTGTTCTTACAGCATTACGGTGAACCTTGACAAGTAGTAGGTCAAAACACTTTTTATTGTTCTTCAAAGTGGTCTCGGTTATTTTCATTCCTTTGGTCTTGCATGCACGTTTTAGACTCTGATTACCCACTTCCACATATACCACCCTTTATGTATATTGTGGTTTGTCTGTTAGGAGGTATCTCCGTGTGCCAAGCAAGCACGGTGTCTTCATTATCCAATAACTACCCTCTCCCCTTCCTCTTTGCTAAAAGATGACTATGTCTTTACTTATTGGTTGGTGATAAATTTATGACACCTGCCCATTTGTGATTCACTGGATAAATGTTGATTTCTTCATTGATTCATTCAACACTTGAGAAATATTTCTTTTTTTTTAATATAAAACTATTTATTGACCACTGTTTACCAGTATTTACAATAAAGTAAACAATATACAGCTGGATACCATTCTGATTACTACAGTTATTGTTTTTCCTGGCTTCTGCTGCACCAGTAATCCAAATACTTAGATTACGCCTACAAGTAAGGAATGAGCTGCGATAAAGAAAAAACATGCAGGTCAAAAAGAGTTTAGATCATAAAAGTTTGTTCACCCATTTATTCCAGCAGGTCCTAAACTGCCAATTCTCTAACCTTCATTCCATGAACGAAGTCTTACACATTCCATGAATACTGACCCTTTAGTCAATACAGCAGAAGGATTTCAACTTCTTGTAAAGGAGTAAGTCTTGTTCGCCTAATTAAAACACACCAGGATTTGCCTAGTTTTCTCATTTGGGTGGGATGGTTGTTGGTAGTTACAAAATTTTCCTTTAAGGGGTTTTGCAAATAAACTTGCGTTTATATGACTGTAGATATGAAGTCTGATATGGCTGCTTTTAAATTGTCTAATTTTAACTGCTTACATTTTATTTGAATTGCCCAATTAGTTACAAATTATCTATGTAATTTCAAAGGTTAAAGCTTCAGGAAAAATTTCAATTTCACTTGAAGTGTTTCTAAGGTTGCTGAAAATAATGGCGTCCCAGAAACATGGGCTCATCCATGGTTGTGAAATGCTTTTTATTGCAGTAAATGTTAAAAAAAAGAAAGAAAACCATTTCTATGTATACACACCCCCAATCCCCTAAATAAACAAAAAAACCCAGAATGATCCTTAGGCATATATTAGTTAAACACAAATTCTGACTGAGTAATGACAGTGGAGATTTCCCCCAACATTTAGAAAAGCTGTTATTTAACGCAGAGGAAAAAATATACCATGGCATCAAATGTGTTTTTCTGATAAAGGAAGCAACTACAGAAAGCTTCTGTTCAAAGTAATCAGTGCTATAGATGCAAAATGACCCCCCCATGAGTTCCCCAATACTACTTCAAAACAAACATATCAAATTTGATTTTCATTAGAATGTTATTTCTTCATGCTAATAAATAAAAAAAACCAAGACTGAGATTTTATATATATATATGTGTGTGTGTGTATATATATATATATATATATATACACACACACACATACACACACACACATAAATATATATATAAAGCAATGCAAATAATTATTGGGCTTCGTCTTCTGGACAAGAATGCCAAGTTAGTCTCTCTTCATAAAAAGCAATTACAATTTGAGGACACTTCATATTTGCCTCTTTTGCCAGCACCAAATCTCCCTCATATGAATCTTTTCATTTCATGAGAAACATTAATTCTCCACTGCTATCTGTGGCACGAATTATTTGTTCAGGATCAAGACCTCTGGCAAAGCCTCTTGGTTTATCAGCAGCATCTCTTTTCTTCTTTGATTTGCTGTCTTCAGATTCACTGTCAGATAAAGACTTTCTTTTTGTACCATCTTTTTCTTTACCAGCTTTTTGAGAATTAAGAAATGCTTCAATTAACTCTGGACAACCTAATTTTTTTCAGGTTCCCAAGTATTATCAGCATCTGTGAATCCCTTCCACTTCAGGAAATACTCCACCTTCCCATTCACCACGCGTCGGTCCAGTACTTTTTCCACCACAAATTCTTCACGCTCTGCCTCTTCAACTTTTTTACTTTTCCCATTCTGTTTCTTTCCCATTTTTTGCAGTGTAGTTTTATTGGAGGCCATTTTTTATTGCAGACTTGAAGAGCTATTCACCGCCTCAGAGGTGCTCTGGGTCTCGCATCTGCAGCGTCTCCGGCCCTGCACACCTTCAGCTCGAGCCACATCCCAAGAAATATTTATTGAATGCCAAGTATGAGCTTGCCACGATTATTAGGCACAGAAGATACATCAGTAACTAATGTTCCTTGTGATAAATTCATTGAGGCAGGAGAACACATAATAAATGATGTAAATATTGATTTTTTTAAAGGTAACAAGTACTATGGAAAAAAATAGAAAAAACCAACTAGAGGGGATTGGCAGTGCCAGTGGTGTAGCTGCAATTTTAAATAAAGCAGTGCCTTAGTTTCCTAGGCCTGCTGTAACAACTACCAGAGTGTGGGCTTAAAAAACAAATGTATTGTTTCACAGTTCTGGAGGCTATATGCCCAAAATCAGGGTGTTGGTAGCATTGGTTCCTTCTGAGGGCTGTGAGTGAAGGATGTGTTATAGGCCTGTCTCCTTCACTTGTAGACCTGTCTTCTATCTGTGTCTTCACATCATCTTTACTCTATGTGTGTCTGTGTCCACATTTCCCCTTTTTAAAAAAAAATAAGGACAACAGAGGTATCGGACTGGTGATCTAATGACCTCACTTTAACTTCATGACTTCTGTAAAGACCCTTTCTCCAAAAAAGGCCGCATTCTGGTCCTGAGGGATATCACTTCAAAGCATGAGTTTTGGGAGGACACAATTCAATGCTTAACAGACAGTCAGGGTAGAATTCATTTATTTATAAGGTGATACACCTTAAATCAAATCTTTTTCCATAGGGCTGTGTGATGGGGGAAATTTGCCAAAAAATATCTAAAATGTAATTGTTAGTGGACGTAAAAGCAGTTGGTCTTTCAAACTGTTTGAAGCCCAGAATCTGTGGAATCTCTATTCCCTTGCCATCCATCTCTTAAATTCATCTCATTCTTGGAGTAACGTGCCAACTGCAACCAATAGCTGTTTTTATACATCATTACTTTGTTTTTATCTGATTCCTGTACAGCTGCTGAGACACTAGCAACATAGTTAGTTTGGAACTCAGCTAAGGACAAAGTTAACTAAATCAATTTTTTTCACTTCCTGCCGTGTAACAGGAAAGCCAATGCCATGGGTTTCATCAGCGTGTGCTTAATGAAGGAATGAATGTTAAGAAGGTACTTTGACCCCCCCCCCCCCATGTGCCTATAGTTTTGGACACTGTGATGCTGGGGTTTTTCAATTCCTCAGGCCTGCTCCATTCCTCTTAGTAAACTGCCAAGATCCTTAGCCAGACGTGGAGGCAGCAAGGAATTTCAGAAAATAGTGCAGCCTCTGGATTATGGAGCCAAAGTGATCGGGTTTGTACCCTGGCCCCGCTATTTCTTATTGTGCAACCTGGGACAGGTCATTTTGAGCTCATGAAGTGGAAGTTAATACATATGAACACATTTACCATGAAATTTAAATGAGATGGTGCGTGTAACTCACATGCCACATGACGTTTTAAACATAATTACTTTCTTCCCTTCAAATTCTAATTTCATCTTAGTAACCATTGCATTTTAAGTCATTACATCATTAACACAATGACAGAGGGAGACAGGATAGTATTCGAGGTAGCTCTGAGTGATTTTTGTCTCTGGAAAGAATAACGATGGTAGGGCATATTTACTTTTTCAATTAGAATAACTGATTTTATAAGACTCTATGCCATGTGCCAGGCATTATAGTATTGAGACCAGCCACACACACTAGCTAGTTATTTTTTAATTGAAGGTCCACCATTCCTAGCTATGTGAATTTGGGCAAATTACTTAAAAATTCCAAACTCTAGTTCCCTTAACTAGAGGGGGGAGAATACTGTGTTCCTCGTAGGGTTATAGATAGAAATAACCTAATGCAGTAAAGGACTCAGCAGATGGGGTACCTCATAGTCAACTGTCTGCAGTTTTTAAAACCAGCAATGATGAGTATAACTTGTTAGCATTCACTTGGAGCTGAAGATTTGTTTCCCCAAAATCCCTGGTTTTCTGAGTATTTCTTAAAATCAGCTTTACTGAGGTACAATTTACAGAGAGCAAACTGGGTCCATTTAAAGTGTTTAGCAAATGAATATTCACATAACCACCACCATCAACAGACAGATCGCTCCCAGTGGTTCCATGGTGGTCCTGTTTGCAGTCCATTGCTCTCCCATCCCCAGCCTCAGACAACCACGGACTTATCTGCTGTCATGATACATCGTGTTTTAGAATGGTATATCCGGGAGTCACAGAGTGTGTACTCTTGTGTGTCTGACTTCTTTGACTTAGAATGCTTTTGAGATTTAACCATGCAGTCGAGTAATCTTAGTTTGTTACATTTTATTGCTGAGTAGAATTCCATTGTATGGCGATATCCCAATTGTTTATCCAGTCATATGTTGTGAGTTATTATACATGACATCTGTTCTTTACACGGACATAGGTTTTCAATTCAAGAAATGGACTTGATGAATCATATGATAACTGTAGGTTTAACATTTTTAAAGACATGCCAAACTGTTTTCCATAGAGGCTGCACTATTTCATAATCCCATCAGCCGTGGATGAGGTTTCTCCCGTAGTCATCAATTATTACATTTTTTATATTAGTTGTGCTACTGGCTGTGAATGAAGTACTATCTACTTGGGGTTTTCATTTGCATTTCCCTAGTGACTAATGAATGCTGAGCCTCTTTACATGGCTTTCATGGACAGTCAGTCCTATATATTCTTTTCAGTGAAGCGTGTGGTAAAATATTTTGCGTGTTTTTTTCTTTTTATTGGTTTGTCTTACTACCTAACTTATGAGTTATAAGGGCGACATTTTATACTTCTCACTGTACAGACCATCCTCGTTTCATTACATTTATCTAAGTTTCTTACTCAGAAATCCAGCTTATGGTGGAAGTAAGGTTCGGTGGATTAGGAAAAGGCCTGACCTGAAGCCCAGAATGACTGCTGCTTTTACTGTAACCAAAGCACCTGGGAAACCAGGGGCTCACAAGCAGGTGGATCAGCCCAGGAATGTTAACAGTGTAAGGGGAAGTATTTCCAAAATTCCAGTATTTCCAAAAGCCACACATGACTTGTGCTAAGTAAGGCCAACTCTGAGACATGCTGACATCTCAAAGTTGGGTCTCACTGCTACTCCTGAGAACCCAACACAGCAGCCCAGGGGGGCCCAGCAGGAGGCTGCCTTAGGTCTGGGTCAGATTTTGCTTCCAGAATAGCATCTTGGGTGCCAGTGGGCCCAAAGTGGCTGGTGGTGAGTCTGCACAAGCAGCGGCTGAATGAACTCAACCAAGGTTTGGCACATACACAAGCTACCACCAAACACTGATGACCACAGAACAGCAGCAGGGTTGTGCCACATGGGTTTTGAGACCTTAGTCTCTGTGAGTTAAATCCCATAGTCAGGAAGAGGTGTACAAGAATCCAGGCCTTCTGAGAACCAGACTAGGTTGATCTGATTGTTTCCCATGAGAGGATACTACTGGGTGGGAGGTGCCTGGTTGGGCCCAAAGTCCAACCTTTCCTCTGATCACCAGCCTACTCTCTTGTCATTCAAGGGGGGGAGAATCTTTTATGTTACTTAGCCCAGAGTGGCTCCTTTTCTAATTGTCACTTCTTCATGTGAGACTGCAGGAGTTCTGAGAGAGGGAACTCCAGCATTAGGCCTCTGGAACAGGTGTCATTCATTGTTCTGATGATGACACTTAGAACTTACATGAGTGAACATATTAAAAATAATGGCGAAACTTCTTTAAATAAAGTTGTACTTGAGACTTACTGCTATTAGACAAAACTAATATTTATGCTCATATTTTTCAACCTATTGAGCAGATAATTCACTGCAAGGTGGAATTAGAATAGAAAGACACTGACAAAATTGTCTGCATACATTGTTCTCATTGCTCGACTGGTTAACTTAAACTTTGAGCCTAATCTCCTTCCTGTCATCCTCTCAGAAAAACGTGGTCAGAGCAGGAAAAAATGCTTATAGACCCAGTTATACAGAAACTCTACAGCTAGGAGTTTATCCTGAGGAACTAATAATAAATGTGTGGACAGTATGAGACTATTCATTGCAGAAAAATAATTAAAGTCAACCTAGATTTAACAGGAGGAAGGCTAGATACATACGACATATACATGAGATGGCATATACGCAACCATTTACAATCATGTTTACACAGAATATGTACGCAGTGGGAAATAATCTTGATGTATGTGGAATTTCTTAAAAACCACAAGCGTAGTAACGGTCTTGGATAAATTTCGAGGAACACAACACCTACCAACACTAAATCACAAACAAATAGAAAATCTGAATAGACCTGTAACAAATAAGGAGATTGAATCCATAATAAAAAAATCAAATAGAGTAGTATATACTCTACTCTAGAAAGGGCTTTGGGAAATGGGGAGAGGCCTACAAACATAAACTTTTATTGCAGAACACTTAGCAGAATTGTGTGTATAGGTTTACCCAAATTACTTAATGTCTGAACGACTAAACAAGTCTTTTCAACATATGATTGGTAGAAAAGGGAATGGTAAAGATGCTGAGGAGTCACCCTCCCAATGTCACAGGGGCTCCTGGGCCAGTTCATGCTCTTCTAACTAAGTTTACTGCACTTCAGTGTGTGAGCAATTTGGCAAAATATGAATTTATTTATTATGGTATTTTGTTTTCTGTTAGGTTGAATTATAGGGTGTCTCTGACTTATCAACACCTACTTTAAAAATCATCAGCTCATTCTATTCTAAGAATAAGTGGAGAGAACAGGGAAAGCATAACCTTTCCACTTTAGAGAAACGTTTGCTCAGACACATTACTTGAAATCACACTATTTCACAGTAGTTCCAGTGTTATTAATATACAGCATCAAGCAGAAAGGCTTTAGACTGGAACTAGCGCATCATCTCTTCTTGGGTCTTCTGTCTGCCAACTCACCCTGACGATTTTGGACTTCTCAACCTACGTAGTCTCATAAGCCAACTCCTTAAAATAAATCTTTCTCTATATCTTCATATCTTATTTGTTCTGCAAAACCACGATAGATTGATATGGCCAAGTCTGCAGAGGCTGGCAATGATTAGGATGTGGAAGGAAGGAAGGAAGGAAGGAAGGAAGGAAGGAAGGAAGGAAGGAAGGAAGGAAGGAAGGAAGAAAGGAAGGAAGGGAGAAAGGAAGGAAAGAAAAGGAAGGAAGGAAGGAAAGGGGAAATGAACTTTGTAAGTTCTAGTCTGAGTGACTGGGAGAATGGAACTGCCTCTAATTAGAAAGTCAACATGAAGTGGTAGATATTTGGGGAGAGGAGAGTTAATTCAGGTTGGGACATTTTAGTTTAGGTTGTAATGGTCCATGTAAATGAAAACAGCCAAGAAACCAGGGATAATTATGGAGATAAAGTTTAATGAAGATGTCTGAGAAGGTGATAGAGTATGGAAGCCAGTGGAATAGACGTAACATCTGAAACCATGGCAAAGGAAGATAGATCAAGCAGCCAAAACAAAGTTTCTTAAAACGGAGAGAGAGATAGAGAGTCAAATCAAGACCTGCTGTGTGTGTGTTGGTTTTGAGCAGGGGGTGCCTGGAACCAGAAGAGTAGCCTAAGGAAGGGGACAGACAGATCAGGAGAATTTAGTTGGTGCGGCATCCAGGAAGGAGAGAATTTCAGGGAGAAGCAGGAATCAACCATGATGACCACTACATATATGAGGACAAGTAACTGCTGGAGATTCCACCTCGGTGTGGTTTTTATTTGAGTGACAGGTTTAGACGATGGCAGACACTGAATTAATAAGAAAATAGCTATTAAATAAGTGAAAGATTGTAAGACTAGGGTCATTTCCAAAGACGGAAATTTGGTGGTGGGAAAAAACTGCAGGACAATAAGTTGAACAGAGAGCCAAAACAAAACGCTACATTGGTCAGTGAGAGGGGAACATACTGTAGCACAATGGTAAGAACCGGAACTGAATATACATGTGAAGAGAAGATAACTCGTGGGCTGAAGTACTTATGGAGGGAAAGACAGTAAGAGCCTGGCCTGCAACCCGACCGTTCCCCCCAAGCAGAAAGTAGTGGGATAAAGTATAAGTTTGGTTTCTCTTCTTACAAAAGAAAACAAACCATAAAACAACCCTCTCCCCCACCATCATGCAGTCCGTCCTATCAGGTACTGTTAACAGACTCCAGAGGAACAAATTCGGGGTAGGGTGCTTCAAAAGAAAAAAAAGACACTAATTCCCATTCAAAAGAAAAATGCCTGATAATACTCTAAATAAAAACATTTAATTAAGTTCAGTGTAAAGTACATTTTGCTGCATAATATTGAATCCTGTTGTGTTATAAATGTAGTAATTAAATCAATGTAGCATAAAAAAGATAAACCCTCAAAAACTTAGTTGAAATCCAACTACTGAAACTTCACTAGTGTAAGTTACAACAAACCCACAGACAAAATCGGTGGCATTTGACTTACGTTCTAATTTTGTAATAATAATTCTGGCCAGTGATTTAGGAAATTCTTACATGCAAACAATCAAATTTCCAGGAGGTATCCTTGTCTTTCTTATTCTTTCTTTCTCTGTAATTTAAGAAGAATGAACCTTGACTTTAACACATGTGAGTATCATTTACAAAGTTTTTGTCCCTTTTTAATTGAAGTTGGTATTGGTGATGATATGGGCACTTCAGGTGTCTATAGAAAGAATCTGGCACTTAACTGTTGTAAAGCTGCCCACAAACAGAGCAAATAATAGCATGTACAGGTGGCACACGAATGGGTGTCATTCCCACATTACACACAAGACGGCAGCAGAGAGCGTGTCCCTGCCCACCCTCCTTCAATTGAGAATCCAGGCCCCTGGGACTGAGCTCACTCTGAGATACATCCTGTTTCAGGCCCTTCACAGGCCTCAACTCACTTACTGCTCCCATTTTCCAGAAAAGGCAGAAACAATTTTTATCTCCATGCACAGGTAGTGAAACGGGAGAGTGATTGTAAAAAAATTCTGAGTCCAGAACCGGGACTGACATGGGCTCACATGGGCCAACAGCGCTTGCACACACTGGATACAAACAGTCCTGGCAGCGTTGGGGTGCATTATGGTCATTCCATTTGAAGAAAATCTGCACATGACCTAATGGTCCAGCTTGCCTTGCACTCACCCAAGCAGGTTGTGGGGTGGGACAAGGGCAGGCAGTGGGGAGTGAGGTGGTGGCCTGGCCCTTCACAGGAGCACAAGCCGCACCAGATCCTATGACAATGACTCCCCATCAGCTATGCGATGGGGGAGTCCTGTGCTCGGGCCTTTGAAAATCTCTTCCTCCTCAGCCCCGAGCACGGGTCTGCTTCTCCCCATCTTCCCTTCCTCTGAGGTCACAACTGACAAGAGCTTCCTGGCTGCTCAGAATGGAGTCTGGGGTGACACTTTCCTTATGGAGGGGTGCCTGAGCCTCAGACAGGCGCAGAGCTGGCTTCTGTCTCCTCCAAGTACTAGCTGTGTGACTTCAGACAAAGACATGGAAAGTCCGTCTCCTCACCTGTCAGGTGGGGATAACCGCTCCCTCTCAGGTGGCTGTGAGATCAGTGCGGTGAGGCAGGTCGGCTCCTGCCCCACACGTGATGGGCCCTCACTCCCCCTCCCTCTTCCCTTCCCAGTCCTTTCTCTACCTCTATGGGCTGGAAGGATCAAGAGTTTAGCAAACAGTCTCCTGGTGGCAGAATGAGCTCTCCTGTTGGTGTCCACACAGCCACAGTCCCCTGAGTGCTGACTCTGGCTGTGTGCCAGCTTCATCCTCAGGGCGGAGCTCACCACTGCCCCTCCCTGGTCTTCAAACCCTGCTAATCTCCAAATTCAAGGCCCTTGTCTCAGCTCAGGCCAGAGCGCCTGTCACCACACTTCTCACTGATCTCTCTGCTACCATCCTTCTCTCGTCCAGTGCAACCTCCACATTGTGACCAGCTAGATCTTTCTAACTAAGTTAGGGATCTAATCCTGTCACTTCCTGTGCCTACAACTACCAACAGCTTCACTTGGGCTAGAGAATAAAGTCTCTATCATCATCATAGTGTTGAGACTTTATCAAGCCTCGTGTTCTCCTAGTCTCATTTCCTATCATAACACCCCAATTCACTCACCAGGTACCCCAGCTGTCAGCATTAAGCTGTCTTGTGTCAGCTTTAACAGATAGATGTAACAGCACTGAGACTGAGCCTGAATGCAGGAATCTGAATAAAATACAGACTTTAGTGAATAATAATGCATCGACATTTTGTACATTGATTGTAACAATTCTGGAAAGAGAGGAGAAAGTAAAACTAAAGTAAGATACACCTATTGCGTCAAAATGGATGATTTCCATTAACAAAATGGACCCTAAAATAAGGAAAATACTAACCAATGAGACATCCAGGACCTCTTCCTCCCGCTTATTCTCATCACTTTACTCTGGAGTTCCCTCTCCTGGGACAGGGAAGGAAAATGTACAAAGCAGTTTGGAAGTTCCCCAGAGATCGGTCCCCACCAAGTGTCCTCATCTCCCGCACCCAGGAAGTCTCGATTCTGATATGTCAGGTAGGACCGGAAGCAACTGAGGGGCTTTCCCTGGAAGCTGAGGTGCTGGACTGGGGCCAGAGAACAGATGCTGGGTCAGGAAAGCAATGGATTCCACATCACTGAGCTCTAACCCTAACCCCAAACCTAAAACCTAACCTTTAAAACCTAAACACTAAACCCTTAGCCCTAAGCCTAAATCTAAACCTTAACATAAACTGTAAAACCTTACAACCATAAACCATAACCAACAGCATAAACCAACCTAAACCCTCAACATAATACTAAACCATCACCAGAAACCACAAACTATGAAACATATCCATAAACCATAACTATAACCATAAACTATAACCAAAAACACATAGCCATAAACCATAAACGTAATCCATAATCAATCCCATAAACCATATAACATACATGTAGCCATAAACAATAAACATAAACCATAACCAAACTGTAACCCATAATCTTAACCTTAACCCCTAACTCAGCACCACACTCCACCTCAGCCCCAACCCTAGCCCCGTAGGGCACTAATAGCCCCTAACCAGTCAAATCAGAAGTAGGTCACAAAAACAGAATACACAGATCTATATCCCTTATAGAGTTGTAATAATGTTCCATAAAACAGGACTATGAAACCAACTGCACATTGAAATAATGATGCACCGTAAGCAACTGTGTTTACACCAGAAACTCAAAGGTTGTTCAACGAACTGAAATCAACCCTGGAATACCCAACAACAGTATGAAGGAAAAACACACGATCACAAAAAGCTTTTCACAAAACCCAATCCTATTTCATGATCGAAACATTCAAGAAAGTATGAATAAAAGGAAGTTTCTTCAATGTGATCAAGAACATTAGGCAATACTTAAGCAAGCTTCATGGCTCATGTTTTAAGATGACAGGTTTATTCCTGAAATCAGGAACAAGGCCAGGATGCTGGCTTTCACCACTGTCATTCAATAATGTACCTCAATCCAGAGCAATTAGGAAACAAATGAGAGGCATCCCTGTGAAAGGAAAAACTGAAACTGTCGATTCACAGATGATACGTCACATCTTATATACATAACTTCCAAAAGAATCAACAACAAAAATTATTATTACTAGTAAAGTAATTCAAAGTTAAATGACAAAAAATACACAGAAATCTGTTTTATTTGTATACATTAGCAAGGAATAATCTAAAAAAGAATTTAAGAAAACAATTCCACTTCAAATAACATCAATGTTGGTAAAATACTTAGGAATAATTTTAATAAAAGTGCAAGGTTTCTACACTGAAAATTACAAAACATAATGTCTTTCTTTGCTGCAAGAAATTAAAGAAACCTACCTAAATAAACGTGAGGCCATCCCATGGTGATGGAAATTGTTAGGGTGGCAACAGAACAGATGCGATGTAAGGATTCAGTGTCATTCCCATGAAAAGGCCCCCAGGCCTTTGTGGAAAAACGCACAAGCTGATCCTAATATTCACAGCAAATTTCCAGGGAAGAAAAGAGCCATTAAGGATCTTCAAACACCAAATCAAGTTGTAGGCTCACCCTTCCCAAACGTAATTCGTAATTAGTACAAAGCCAAAGTAAGGAAAACATGGTGACACTGGCATAGAACTATACACAGAGATCAATGGAATTGTATTGAGGACCCAGAAATAAACCCGTCAGTCTAAGTCAGTAGATTTTTTTTTAACATACACATTTAACTTATTTATCATTGTCATTTACAGCTTTATTTTATAAAACACAGAAAGACACTTTTTTTCTATATTTCCTTTTCCTTTTTTTTTTTTTTTTTTTTTTGGTAAGGAGGGCACAGCTCACAGTGGCCCATGTGGGGATTGAACCTGCAACCTCGTTGTTAGCAGCACCACGCTCTAACCAAGTGAGCTAACAGGCCACCCCCAGAAAGACATTTTTAAAAGTGCTATATCACCAGAATTTAAACACTAGAAATATTAGTTTTCTAAGTGTGACATAAATTACAATCCAATAATTGGAGATTTTTTTCAGTACAGTTACTATACAAATGAAATAAATGGCAAAAGGACTTAACAGCAATATTTTGTTACCTATGTATTATCAGATACTTTAGGACCTAAACAAAGATTCTGAGTATTCAGACTTCTTTTGTTGTGTTTTATATTTAAATAACTCTCTACCTGTATTCTGAGTCAAGTTACTTGATCAAAAGATGTGATTTGGGATGGCATTTCATTTGATACCAGAAGTTTTCCTATCTACAGTTACCACCTTCAAGGAATTGACATTACAAGGCCGAAGTAATCTGCTGGGTCCCTTTTTTGAACACTGTGCAAAAAATTGTGGCAACACCCTGGAAAGTCAAACAGATACCCCAAAATGGGACAATCATGCACGGTCCTGTAAAGTATGTTAAATTTTCCGCCATCTAAAAGTTAAGCAATAAAATATATGAACTACCGTTGACTTGGTTTTAGGAGAAGCATATTTGAGGATTTACGTTAGTGTTCTCATCTTCAGTCATTACCAGGGATTCTGTAGGCCACCATGCTATTTACTCTGTGGTAGTGGTAGTGAGGCAGGAAGGCAGACTTGCTCACAATTGGTAATCAACTGTAGTCCTGACTCTTCCCATTTTTCAGGCACAACCTAATATTTGTATAAATCAGTAGATCAAATGAACAAGAAACTTCCAACAGTGGTAGGAATGTCATTGTAGCTGTGATCTGTCTGAACACAGAATGAATTTCATTTTGGAGAGCTTTCTGAGCCTTTTCTCTGAGTGTACTGTCATTTTGGCAGTCTTGTCACAATCAATATCAAATTATCATCTTTTAAGGACCTCAGCCCTTTCAATATTTGAGAGGATTGCCACCAGTTTCTAAACTGAACTCTTCTATAATAAAATTTTCAGTTGTTCCACCACATTATTTAGGTATTTCATGAGTTCAGGATGAGTAGTTACAGGCAAGGGTGAGCCCACATTTCTGCATTGGAGTAAAGGTTTCAGGTGGATACATGCCACGCATGTTATATCCTAACATGTTGTTGATGTCAAATGAGAACTCAGCCACAGTTTTACGGCTCCCATGCAGGGTGCTGGGTTACTGTGGGGAGAGCTGCAGGGCCATGTCCAGACCCACAGACGGGGCATGCCCACTCACAGAGGGTGACCGCAGGGTTCACAGCAGCTCCCCGCCATGTATGCCCATTGATTTTTGATAAAGGGCAGACAACATGACATTGGGTAAAGAAAGGTATTCCAACAAATGGTGCTGGGCAAATGGCCATCCAAATGAAGAGAAATGAAATTGGACCCCAACTTCACACCACACACAAAACTTAAAATACATGAAGGGCTTAAATATAGGCAGTAAATGTATAAACTCTCAAACAAAATATGGAGATACATTTTCATGACCTTGGATTGGCGATGGTTTCTTAGATATGACACCACATACAAGCTACAACAACAAAAAAAGATAAATTGGACTTCCTCAAAATTAAAAACATACATGCATCAAAATAAGCAATCCAGAAAGTGAAAAGACACCCCATAAAATGAAATCAAATAGGTACATATTATATATCTGATAATAGTCTGTTATCCAGGAGACAAAGAACTTTTACAACTCATGAACAAAAAAAAGACAAACGAATAAAATTTTAAAATAGACTTGAACAGAACCTTCTCCAGATGAGACATGCAAATAGTCAACAAGCACAGTAAGATGTTAAACATCATTAGTCGTGATGCAAATGCAAATTAAAACCACAATGTGATACCCCTTCACATGTACCAGAAGGGCTATAATCCAGAAACTAAAACTAACAAATGGCAGCAACAATGTAGAGAAATTAGAACCCTTAAACATTGAACATGAAAAATTACAATGGTGTGGCCTCTGCATACAACACTTTGAAATTTCCACCCCACAAAAAAAAATGCCCATGTGGCTCAACAGATCCACTTCTAGAAATATACCCCTCAAATTGAAAACCACGCATCGGTCCAGTACTTTTTCCACCACAAATTCTTCAGGCTCTGCCTCTTCAACTTTTTTACTTTTCCCATTCTGTTTCTTTCCCATTTTTTGCAGTGTAGTTTTATTGGAGGCCATTTTTTATTGCAGACTTGAAGAGCTATTCACCGCCTCAGAGGTGAATATTAAAGGCTGATACATGAATCCACAGAAGCATTGTTCACAATAGCAGAGACATAAACAATTCAAATGTCCATCTTAATCAGCAGTGAAAATAAGTGACCAATTGTGCAGCTACACCAGGATTCTTAGCTTGATACAATTATGAATATATTTCTTAATTTCTAGAAATACATTTCCTCTTAGCACAAAAATTTTAATGTGGCAGAAGACATGTTTATTAATACACCCAAATATATTTAGTTCATCTACAATAAATAGCAAAAAGTTGATAAATCAATGTTCAGTAACTAGTGTTTCATTATTCTATTTGGAAATGCTCTAGACATTCAATAACTATGCATCATTTAATTTATATGATAAAACCTTAAAATTTCCAATTACCAAAGACACCTAGAAAATCTTTTCAATGTATATATACAATGTAATTATCACTTAAAAGTTTACCTAAATATCTTTTATTTTAATTGTACCTATTTTATATAGTAGTTAAAACTTTGTGATTTCAAAGTCAGTAATTACCAAAGCTATTTTCTTGACATATATTTTAACAGATAACTAATTTTTATAAACACAGTTAGAAAAAATTGTATTTTATGCTAATAATTTTCAAACGCATGACTGTGTAATCAAACCAAACTAAAACCAGCTTTATTTTCAAATATTTCACCAGATCATAAAGTCCTTGGGTTAGTTTGTATTTTATTTCTTACTTTATATAAGTGTAGGGACAGAGTCCCAGAGAGCAGTTTCCAGGCTCTCGGCCTCACGTGGAAAGGCGCTGGCTCGGGTAGTAGATGGACGTCAGCTGTGGCTAATTGACCCTCCCCTGTAACCAGTTAGCCAATTAGCCACTGATACAACTGCCACAGCTGTGCTGATTGGTGAGTCGAGTCGAGTCAGGAGTTGAGAGTGAGTCGGTCGGTTGGCAGGCAGAGAAGCGTACAGCAGGTTGCAGGTCGTGTGACTCCAGCCTCCAGTGGGACTATTGTGCCACCAGTGAGAGTATAGTGATATGACTCCTCTACCTATGGCTCCGTGGGTGTTCCTTTTTGGCCTAGCCATATCCTGTGTTCTTATGCAGGGAGCGGGACCAGAGACCCCACAGGACACCTCGCATGACAAATGGCGCAGCGAGCAGGGTGTGGTGTCCGCCGAAACTCTCTGGAAGGTACTGGAGCAGTTTATACATATGAAACCTCAGTTTAACGAGCAGGGTATGGCGCCGGCCAAAACTCTCCGAAGGATGGTGGAGCAGTTTGTGCCTATGAAAACACAGTCTCAGGAAGCTCATGAGGAGCACCACCAGAGATGGGGAGCGCAGTCTGCCTGGGAGAGACGTGACCCCTCGGTGAATTGGTGGTCCTCTCGAGCCTCCGAATGGTATGCTGCCCTGTTGGTCATAGCAGGACTTACCGGCTTTTTGGTAGGCTGCTGCTGTAGGCTCCAAGGGTTGCAGACATCTTATACCGAGGCCTCCACCCACTCAGACACCTGGCACGGTGAGCAAGATTCCGACAAGGTGCCAGACCAGGTGTTTCGGTTGGAGGCGCCGGAAGCTCGGGTCCGCCTGTTAGAAGAGGGGCCCCACAGTGGAGACTCTGAGGCAGAGGCAGAGGAAGCAAGTGGAGACAATGTAGCTCCCAACCCCCAAGCCCGGCCAATCTTGAAGCAAAAGATTTAGAGCAAGCAGCTCCCTCTCTTCTCTGCCACCTGAAGTCACGTGGCTGGGCGGTGAATGAGGAAAAGGTCCAAGGCCCTGATTATCCATCAAGTTTTTGGGTGTTGTGTGGTCGGGTAAGACAAAGGTTATACCTGAAGCGATTATTTACAAAATACAAGCCTTTCCCCGGCCGACCAAGGTCTCCCAACTGCAGACGTATTTGGGTGTGCTAGGATATTCGTGGGCGTTTGTACCCCATTTAGCACAAATGGTGAGGCCCTTGTATAACATGATAAAAAAGGGGACCTCATGGGATTGGACAGAGGCTATAAAGCAAGTCTTTGTTGCCACAAAACGGGCAGTACAGCAGGCACAGGCTCTTCAAGTAGTAGACCCCAGACGCCCATTTGAACTTGATGTTCACGTAACCCAAGAGGGGTATGGATGGTGCTTCTGGCAACGGCAGGAGCATCTCCAGTTGCCAGTGGGATTTTGGTCCCAATTGTGGAAAGGAGCGGAGGTCCGCTACTCTCTAATAGAGAAACAGCTGGCTGCTGTGTATGCAGCCCTAGTGGACACAGAAGCCATCCCTGGAATAGCATGGGTGTTGGTTCGAACAACTTATCGCGTCCAGGAGTGGGCCCATACGTGGACCCAGGGACCCAAAACAGGGGTGGCACAGACCACCACCCTCGCCAAGTGGGGTGCCTACTTGGAGCAACATAGAACCCTTAGTTCAAGCCCTTTGAGCACAGAGCTACAACAGGTCCTGAGGCCTTGGAGCTTGTGGCCCAGGCTGAGCCAAGCACTCTGCCTAGAAGGGATGACTTGGAGCCCTCGCCCTACAAAGAAGGACAGCCCCCAGTACCTGAGGATGCCTGGTATACTGATGGTTCTAGCTGAGGGGCTGCAGCCATTTGGATGGCTATTGGTGTGCAGCCCAAAACAGACACCATTTGGTTTGATACTGGGACGGGCCAGAGTAGCCAGTGGGCTGAGCTATGGGCTGTGTGGATGGTAATCAGCCACGAGCCTGGGCCCTAGTTATTTGTACTGACAGCTGGGCGGTGTTCCGGGGCTTAACGTTGTGGCTCCCTACGTGGAAACACCAAAACTTGTTGGTAGGACACCGTCCACTGTGGGGTCAAACCATGTGGCAGGACCTCTGGGACCTAGGGCAGGGAAAGGAGGTGACCTTAATGCATGTCACAGATCACTCCCCCTTAGTGTCCCCAGGTAATGATGAAGCAGATGCCCTAGCACGGGTCCGATGGTTAGAACGGGCTCCCACCCCTGATGTGGCCCATTGGCTGCATAGGAAATTGCAGCACGCCAGAATCTGAACCATGTTGCAGGTGAGCAGACTCTGGGCTCTGCCTTTGAAATGGCAGGAGAGAGCAGATGCCTGTTATGATTGAGCTGTCTGTGCCCAGGACAGCCTCCAAAGGCAGAGTTTCCCCTGAGACACAGCAGATAACGCGAGGGAGGGTGCCCCTCACTCGCTGGCAAGTGGATTACATTGGACCCCTGCCTAAGGCCCACAATGTGATATACGCATTTACAGCAGTGGACACTGCTACGGGGTTGATGTTTTCTTGGCCGTCTCTGGCTGAGGATCAGTGGCATACAGTGGTCGCTCTTACACGGCTGTGCGCCCTCTATGGGCGCCCCCAAGTCATTGAAAGTGACAATGGTACCCATTTTACGGGGCAAGAAGTGCAGCGCTGGGCTGCCAGGATGGACATACAATCGTTGTTTCATACCCCGTATAACCCACAAGCAGCTGGCATGATTGAACTCTACAATAGCCTTTTGAAGCAAGGCCTCACGGTGTCAAAACACCCTCCCACGATGCGTGACTGGGCCTCACGTCTGTGGGACGTCCTGAGAGTCCTCAATGAGACACCACAGAAGGGAGGGCCCGCACCAGTAGAAGCTCTGCTACATCGAACGGCCGCTCCCATTCAATTACAAGTTACCACCAGGGAGACTCTGTTAAAGCCAGGCTACGGCAGAAATGGGAACATTTTGCTGCCAGCACCCACATGCTTGAAAGCAGGGGAATGGCAGCAATGGAATTGGCCCTGGCAGGTCAAAAGCCCCCACTGTCGATGGTTGGGCCTGATAGCCCCATGGGGGGCCGGTTTGACTCATGATTTGCAAGTGACGCCAGGGGTGGTGGCTGAGTGGCCACCGCAAGTTACTGTAGTATACGGAGGTCCCGATACCGGGATGATTTTGCGAGGAACCTATGCGCTCTCACTATGGCCTATTATGGGGTCCCCTGTTCTGTTACATGTTGAAACTATGCAAGGGACCCCAAGTACTGCCATAAAGGTCTGGTACCACAAACTGGGAAAGGTGCCAGCGACCCTCCTTTTCCAGGACAAAAAGCTAGCATGTATACTCCCAAAATGGAAGGGATTTGCCATTGTTGGTTCCTAAGACTACTGTTTCTTTTCGTCCGTAGGTGCCTGTAGACTAATATGGCACAGGGACCGTCGCGGAAGATGCTCGTCACGTAAATTGAGAGGCAAGACTCTGTAGGGGTGTAGTGTGGGGACAGAGTCCCAGAAAGCAGTTTCCAGGCTCTCGGCCTCATGTGGAAAGGTGCTGGCTTGGGTAGTAGATGGCCATCAGCTGTGGCTAATTGACCATCCGCTGTAACCAGTTAGCCATTTAGCCACTGATATAACTGCCGCGGCTGCGCTGGTTGGTGAGTCGAGTCGAGTCAGGAGTAGAGAGTGAGTCGATCGGTTGGCAGGCAGAGAAGCAGACAACAGGTTGCAGTTCGTGTGACTCCAGCCTCCAGTGAGACTATTGTGCCACCAGTGAGATTATAGTGCTATGACTTCCCTACCTATGGCTCCATGGGTGTTCCTGTTTGGCCTAGCCACATCCTGTTTTCTTATGCAGGGAGCAGGACCAGAGACCCTGCAGGCACCCTGCACAACAAATGGCAGAGTGAGCAGTGTCCTCCACATGACAATAAGCATTTAATTTGTTCAAGCCAATCAAATATCACAAACTGGTAACACCGTCCGGAGCTACAAAACATCTTACCACACACCAACACAAACTGGTTTCACACAGAGATCACAAATTAACAGAATTAGTAATAACTATAGAGAACACAATAAGATATTTCACCAAGAAAACAGCTGGTTGTCACAAGAGCTCTGTAACACATTTTAGAAGCTTTTCCCCATTCCAAGGACCCATCGTCTATACATGGACAGTGAGGTCTAAATAGTGAGACACACCAACCAGCCTCTTTACAGCTCAGGCCAGGAAGCCAGAGGCCCCTCCACACCGAGTACAGAGAAAGCAGCCCTCCCACAGCCAAAGGGTCACCCCCAAAGACAATCAGAGAAAGCACAGACCTTCGTCACTGTGGGGACAGAGCCCCAGAAAGTAGTTTACAGGCTCTCGGCCTCACGTGGAGGGGTGCTGGCTTGGGTAGTAGATGGCCGTCAGCTGTGGCTGATTGGCCGTCAGCTGAAGCCAGTTGGCCAATTGGCCGCTAATATAACTGCTGCAGCTATGGAGGAGAGCCGAGGAGAGTGGAGGAGAGTCGTCGGTCGGTTAGCAGAAAACCGGACAGCATGTCGCACATCCAGTGAACCCAGCCTCCAGTGAGACCACAGTGGTATGACTCCCTTACCTATGGCTCCGTGGGTGTTCCTTTTTGGCCTCACCATATCCTGCGTTCTTGTGTGGGGAGCGGGAGCAGAGACCCCGCAGGCTGCTCCACACGACAAATGGCGCAGCGAGCAGGGTATGGTACCGGCCGAAACTCACTGAAGGATGGTCAGCAGTTTATGCATTCAAAAGTTCAGCTTCGGGAGGCCTGCGAGGAGCTACGGCGGGAGCACGGTCTGCCTGGGAGACTCGAGCCTCCAGATGGCACACCTCCCTCTTGGCCATGGAGGGCGTTGTCCTCCTTTTCTTGATCTGCTTCTGCTGTAGGCTCCGAGGATTGTGGACATTATACACCAAGGCCACCACCCACTTCGACACCTGGCACGGTGAGCAAGATTCCGACCAGGTAGGAATGGAGTCTGACTCTGGGCAGGAGGACGTGTGGCCCCCACACAGTATATGGTGTTCAGTGGCCACTGTTCTCAGGAGTTGGACCCCCAAGGAGAGGTGGGAGGACATGGACGACTCTCCAGCCAGTGTAGAGAGGGCCCTGCAGGCTCTGGCTGAGCGGTTGCCGGAGGAGGAGGAGAAGGCTACAGCCGGACACGTGGGCTGGAAGTTCCTCACGGCCTTGAGTCTCAACACGGAAAATGCACTTAATGAAATGGCCCAGGTGCCGGACCAGGTTTCCCGGTTGGAAGCGCTGGAAGCTCGGGTCCGCCTGTTAGAACAGGGGCCCCAAGGTGGAGACTCTGAGGCAGAGGTGGAGGAAGCAAGTGGAGACAATGTAGCTCCCAACCCCGAAGCCCGGAGAATCTTGAAGCAAAGGGTAAAACGTGAGCAACCTTTGGGCCCCGGGGGCGTTGCTGCCGGCAACCCAGCTGTGACTGAGTTCATGACCCACACCCCATACACTCCCACTGAATTGCAGGAGCTGGGGAGGCGGTACAGACAACGCCCTGGAGAGCCAGTCTTGGCTTAGCTATTACGTTTATGGGATGAGGGAGCAGACAGCATTCTCTGCTCCCCAGGCGAGATGGAAAAGCTAGGCTTCATGACAGTGCATCCGTCCCTGCGACAAAGGTTACAAAACTGCCATAGGTTGGCCAACAACCAGGGCAACCATTCTCTAATGCAGTGGCTCACTGCTGCGGTACGCACAGTATGGGGACAGGCTGGCGAGCTGCCAGACACTGTGAGTCAATGGCAGTCATATACAGAACTTACGCAAATAATCTGTGAAATGGGTATGAGACATGCTATTTTTAACCTCAACATGCAGGGCCCAGATGACAAGCTTTTTACTGCCAGCATGAGAGATCTGGTTTTGGATACTGCACCTGCGAGTGCTTTTGGATCCTTGGTTGCTATTCTTACACCGCATGTAGGGCGACGGATCCATGAAGTTACAACTGCCATGGCCACCCTAGGGGATGTTGAAAGCCGGAGGCGAAGGAAGTTAAGACAGGAGGTCCGCACAGTTGAGACCTGGAAGCCCAAACCAAAGGTAAAGTGGCGAGGTTGCGGGCCTCAGAGAGTAACACGCGCACAGATGTGGCGTGATCTCGTGGCAGCAGGGGTCGATAGGAAGAAAATAGACCGACAACCCAATGCACTCCTGCTTGAACTTTGGAAACAGTTGCATCCGGAACAACAATTCCGGAGAAGCATAAAGGAGGAGTCTGGCAAAGCACGACCTGTGTCCCTCCAAGACCATGCAGCCGCTTGAGGCCGACTCCTTTCAGCTTGATTAGGGTTGGGGCCAAGGTACCCAGTCAGAGGGGACGAGCAGGGACCAGAGGCCCCACGTGGAACTGTCCATACATTGGTCCCCTTCGAATGTACGAGGGTTTTGGCTCTAGTTGACACTGGCGCCAACTGCAGTCTCGTTTATGGGAACCCAGAACTGTTCCCTGGACCAGCAATCTGCATTGATGGCTACGGGGGAAAAACTGTGACTGTGAAAGCCCTTTCCTTACCACTGGGTATAGGAAGGCTTCCTCCTCGTACCTACAAGGTTTATGTCTTCCCCGTTCCAGAGTATATTCTAGGGGTGGATGTGCTACATGGCCTCAGCTTACAGACGTTGGTAGGAGAGTTCCGTCTCCGGATCCGGGTGGTGAAAGCGGTGACACGCGGGCATGCTCACCACCCTCGTCAGGTGTTGCCACAGCCCTGGTGGGTGGTTACAGTGCGACAGTACCGCCTGCCAGGAGGACAGGAGGAGATCGGTCGTACAATATTGGAATTGGAGAAGGCACATATTGTGAGGCCAACGCACAATCCCTTTAACTCCCCAGTATGGCCTGTCAAGAAGCCAGATGGGACCTGGCGAATGACTGTGGACTATAGTGAGTTAAATAAGGTGACGCCACCCTTACACGCTGCAGTGCCTTCAATTAATGATTTAATGGATCGTCTGACTGTCCGCCTGGGGACATATCACTATGTAGTGGACTTGGCCAATGCTTTTTTCTCCATTGACATTGCACCCGAGTGTCAAGAGCAGTTTGCTTTTACTTGGGATGGTCGGCAGTGGACTTTTCAAGTCCTTCTGCAAGGATACTTGCACAGCCCCACTATCTGCCACGGGCTCGTGGCCCAGGATTTGGCACAGTGGGATCGCCCATCCTCTGTGGCCTTGTTTCATTATGTTTATGACATTCTGTTAACCTCAGATTCTCTTTCTGATTTAGAGCAAGCAGCTCCCTCTCTTCTCCGCCACCTGAAGACACGCGGCTGTGTGGTGAATGAGGAAAAGGTCCAAGGCCCTGGCTTATCCGTCAAGTTTTTGGGTGTTGTGTGGTCGGATAAGACAAAGGTTATACCTGAGGCAATCATTGATAAGATACAAGCCTTTTCCCGGCCGACCAAGGTCTCTCAAATGCAGACGTATTTGGGTCTGCTAGGATATTGGCAGACGTCTGTACCCATTTAGCACAAATGGCAAGCCCTTGTACAATATGATAAAAAAAAAGGGGGGCCGGCCCGGTGGCTCAGGCGGTTAGAGCTCCGTGCTCCTAACTCCGAAGGCTGCCGGTTCGATTCCCACATGGGCCAGTGGGCTCTCAACCACAAGGTTGCCAGTTCAATTCCTCGAGTCCCGCAAGGGATGGTGGGCTCTGCCCCCTGCAACTAAGATTGAACACGGCACCTTGAGCTGAGCTGCCTCCCGGATGGCTCAGTTGTTGGTTGGAGCACGGGCTCTCAACCACAAGGTTGCCAGTTCAATTCCTCGAGTCCCGCAAGGGATGGTGGGCATTGCCCCCTGCAACTAAAATTGAACACGGCACCTTGAGCTGAGCTGCCGCTGAGCTCCCGGATGGCTCAGTTGGTTGGAGCCTGTCCTCTCAACCACAAGGTTGCCGGTTCGACCCCCGCAAGGGATGGTGGGCTGTGCCCCCTGCAACTAGCAACAGCAACTGGACCTGGAGCTGAGCTGCGCCCTCCACAACTAAGACTGAAAGAACAACAACTTGAAGCTGAACAGAACCCCGCACAACTAAGATTGAAAGGACAACAATTTGACCATTGTTCCCCAATAAAGTCCTGTTCCCCTTCCCCAATAAAATCTTAAAAAAAAAAAAAAAAAAAAAAAGGGGGCCTCATAGGTATGGACAGAGGCTATAGAGCAAGGCTTCGTTGCCACGAAATGGGCAGTGCAGCAGGCACAGGCTCTGCAAGTAGTGGACCCCGGCCTCCCATTTGAACTTGATGTTCACGTAACCCAAGAGGGGTACGGATGGGGCCTCTGGCAACGGCAGGAGCGTCTCCAGTTGCCAGTGGGATTTTGGTCCCAATTATGGAAAGGAGCGGAGGTCCGCTACTGTCTAATAGAGAAACAGCTGGCTGCTGTGTATGCAGCCCTAGTGGCCACAGAAGCCATCACAGGAACGGCACGCGTGTTGGTTCGAACAACCTATCCTGTCCAGGGGTGGGTCCGTACATGGACCCAGGGACCCAAAACAGGGGTGGCACAGACCACCACCCTTGCCAAGTGGGGTGCCTACTTGGAGCAACATAGAACCCTTAGTTCAAGCCCTTTGAGCACAGAGCTACAACAGGTCCTGGGGCCTTGGAGCTTGTGGCCCAGGCTGAGCCAAGCACTCTGCCTAGAAGGGAGGACTTGGAGCCCTGGCCCTACAAAGAAGGACAGCCCCCAGTACCTGAGGATGCCTGGTTTACCGATGGTTCTAGCCGAGGGGCTGCAGCTTTGGACGGCTATTGGTGTGCAGCCCAAAACCGACACCATTTGGTTTGATACTGGCACGGGCCAGAGTAGCCAGTGGGCTGAGCTATGGGCTGTGTGGATGGTAATCAGCCCCGAGCCTGGACCCTAGTTATTTGCACTGACAGCTGGGCGGTGTTCCGGGGCCTAACGTTGTGGCTCCCTATGTGGAAACACCAAAACTTGTTGGTGGGACACCGTCCACTGTGGGGTCAAGCCATGTGGCAGGACCTCTGGGACCTAGGGCAGAGAAAGGAGGTGACCTTAATGCATGTCACAGATCACTCACCCTTAGTGTCCCCAGGTAATGATGAAGCAGATGCCCTAGCACGGGTACGATGGTTAGAGAGGGCTCCTGCCACTGATGTGGCCCACTGGCTGCATAGGAAATTGCAGCACGCTAGAAGCCAAACCATGTGGCAGGTGAGCTGACGCTGGGGCCCAGGACAGCTCTCAAAGGCGGAGGCTCCCCTGGGAGACACAGCAGATAACGCGAGGGAGGGTGCCCCTCACTCGCTGGCAAGTGGAGTACATTGGACCCCTGCCTAAGGCCCGCAATGCGATATACAGATTTACAGCAGTGGACACTGCTACGGGGTTGATGTTTGCTTGGCCCTGTCCGGCTGCGGATCAGTGGCATACAGTGGTCGCCCTTACACGGCTGTGCGCCCTCTATGGGCACCCCCAAGTCATTGAAAGTGACAGGGGTACCCATTTTACGGGGCAAGAAGTGCAGCGCTGGGCTGCCAGGATGGACATGCAATGGTTGTTTCACACCCCGTACAATCCACAAGCAGTTGGCATGATTGAACGCTATAATGGCCTTTTGAAGCAATGTCTCCGGGTGTCGAAACACCCTCCCACGATGCGTGACTGGGCCTCACGTCTGTGGGACGTCCTGAGAGTCCTCAATGAAAGACCACAGAAGGGAGGGCCCGCACCAGTAGAAGCTCTGCTACATCGATCGGCCGCTCCCATCCAATTACAAGTTACCACCAGTGAGACTCTGTTAAAGCCAGGCTACGGCAGAAATGGGAACATTTTGCTGCCAGCACCCACATGCTTGAAAGCAGGGGAATGGCAGCAATGGACTTGGCCCTGGCAGGTCAAAAGCCCCCACTGTCGATGGTTGGGCCTGATAGCCCCATGGGGGGCCGGTTTGACTCATGATTTGCAAGTGACGCCAGGGGTGGTGGCTGAGTGGCCACCGCAAGTTACTGTAGTATACAGAGGTCCCGATACCAGGATGATTTTGCGAGGAAACTATGTGCTCTCACTATGGCCTGTTATGGGGTCCCCTGTTCTGTTACATGTTGAAACTATGCAAGGGACCCCAAGTACTGCCATAAAGGTCTGGTACCACAAACCGGGAAAGGTGCCAGTGGCAGCGACCCTCCTTTCCCAGGACAAAAAGCTAGCATGTATCCTCCCAGATGGAAGGGATTTGCCATTGTTGGTTCCTAAGACTACCATTTCTTTTCGTCTGTAGGTGTCAGTAGGCTAATATGGCACAGGGACCCTCGCGGAGGACGCTTTTCGTGTAGATTGTGAGGCGAGACCCTGTAGGGGTGGAGTGTGGGGACAGAGCCCCAGAAAGTAGTTTACAGGCTCTCGGCCTCATGTGGAGGGGTGCTGGCTCAGGTGGTGGATGGCCGTCGGCTGTGGCTGATTGGCCGTCGGCTGTAGCCAGTTGGCCAATTGGCCGCTAATGTAACTGCTGCGGCTACGGAGGAGAGTGGAGGAGAGTGGAGGAGAGTCGTCGGTTGGTTGGCAGAAAAACGGACAGCAGGTCGCACGTCCAGTGAACCCAGCCTCCAGTGAGACCATAGTGGTATGACTCCCCTACCTATGGCTCCGTGGGTGTTCCTTTTTGGCCTTACCATATCCTGCGTTCTTGTGTGGGGAGCGGGAGCAGAGACCCCGCAGGCCGCTCCTCACGACAAATGGCGCAGCGAGCAGGGTCTCCCGCACGACAGTCACACAGGCAGTAGGGATGGTGGGGAGGACAGGGTGTCTCAGGTCTCCCACAAAATTGGAGGCACCCCCAGCCCCAAACCCACTAATCTGTGGCCCCAGCAGGTGCTACTGGACCGGGATCTGTCTAGCACTAACGGGTAAGGAAGGCAGGGGGGACAGATGCCCTTATGGGCAGAGGCCCCTCAGGACACACTCCCCTGGGAGCTGGCACAGCCAGGCATAGGCGCACTGGGAACCCCAGCTTATCTCACTGGCCACCAGGCGCAATGGAGTAAGTGCACCTGGCTGATGGTGGCGACCGGAGAGGATTAGCTTCCTGGGTCACAAAGCCAAGCTCCCGGGACACAGAACGAGAAGGAAAGAAATACCTAAAGAGATTTTTACAGAGGCACCCACAGCAAAGTTTGTCTCCGCAGATGCCAGTCTGGAGAGAACCACTTAACTCCCAGCCTGTGGGGCTGGCTCCAAAGACAGGCTTACGAGAGCCTGTGCCTGTGTTCTGTCCCCGTGGGAGTTCCTTCTTAGGGCAAAGGACACACAAAATACACACACAGGAAAAAAGGAACATCTCTGGGAGGAAAGAATAAAGAAAACTCTAGATTCTCTAGGTGCAAGAAGTTAGCTTCACAAATATTTTTCTGTCAATGTAAATTCAGAAAGGCGACAAGGCCTGTCGTGCGGGAGACCCTGCTCGCTGCGCCATTTGTCGTGCGGGGAGGCCTGCAGGGTCTCTGGTCCCACTCCCCACATAACGCAGGATATGGTGAGGCCAAAAAGGTACACCCACGGAGCCATAGGTAGGGGAGTCATACCACTACGGTCTCACTGGAGGCTGGGTTCACTGGACGTGCGACCTGCTGTCCCTTTTGTCTGCAACCCACCGACGACTCTCTTTCACTCTCCTCCACTCTCCTCCATAGCAGCAGCAGTTATATTAGCGGCTAATTGGCTAACTGGCTACAGCTGACGGCCAATCAGCCACAGCTGACGGCCATCTACTACCCGAGCCAGCACTCCTCCACGTGAGGCCGAGAGCCTGTAAACTACTCTCTGGGGCTCTGTCCCCACAAGGCCTCACACCCTTTCTAACTTCTACCCAACTGCAGAGACCAGGAATTGTAATACACGTGCACGTAGAATTCACATAAGCATGGCATTTCCAAAGACAGTGAGAAGAAATCAGGTAAATATGACATTTTAGACAAGGGTGGGGGTGGGCTCTTAGGCTTTAGATGAAGAATGGGAGATTTACAGGTAATTTAGGAAAAGCAGAACACATGTGGCAGGTAAAGTTTTGTGAGGCTCCTGCATGGAGTCGTCCTGTCTACAGCTAAGGGGATTGTGCTCAGGGTTTTATTTGTGCTTCACAGCCTTTAAGGAGGCAGGAAAAAGGGAGCCGGGCTGGACTAGGGAGGCTTGTATGGTTAAAACTGCCCCTTTTGAAATTTTTATGTTGTTTAGCTCAGCGGGCCTGGGGCAGTTGTGGGCTGTGTTTACATTTCAGATCTACTCTGCAGAGGGCCCCTGGGTGATGGTGAGACTTTCTCACTTCTATCTGACAGAAAAATCAGCTTCATTTTTCTCAAGTTTCTGATAGGTTATTAAATCCTTTAAAGCTGGTTTCAACATACCAATTCTCATCTTATATATCCAAAGTTTTTTAATGTTTGCACTTCTCTTGATTTTCCCTTCTGCCTTTTTCAAACCTAATATTGATATTAGCTTCTGTAAGACCCAGGAAGCTGAATAACTAAATCAAAATCTTAAGAATAGTTAAATTTCCTTGTATCCCTTTGCATTAAACATGTGGTCTTTCTCTAGGGTCCAATAAAACAGCTGTTTCTCATGAACGTTCTTCAATACATTTTCAGAGTTTGAAGTTTTTCGAATTCTAAGGATCCATAGTCTGGCCACTGATGGTAGGATTTTAATAGCTACTCAAACCAAAAAGCCTTTTTACAGCTTAACCAAGGAAGCCAAAGGTTTTCTTTCTGTCTCTGTGGTATTTCCTTGTCAGGAAAAATGACACAAGAGACGTAGACACACAAAAAATTGATCACCTCTGGGAGGAAAGATTCAATAAGAAAACCTGTGAGTCGCTACTCCCAAGAAGCTAGCTTCACAAAAATTTTTTCCTGACAGTCCACATGTAGAAGAGAGGGAAAGGACACACAGCACTTTTAAATTCTCCACAACCCTGCAGAAATAGACCAGGAAGGCTGGCAGGCTGAACAAAAACACCGCTTACCTCTACGTGCAGAGGTCCTTGAGTTCTCCGATACAGCAGTTTCCAGGAGCTAGCAGTGCTCCAGCCAGTAATTCTCCTCGCTGACTCCCCAATCCTGTGGGGGCTTAAAACATTCATTATTTTGCTCTCACCTTTTAAGTGTGTTGTCGGAGAGTGGGTAGGCATTCCAGGATGTAGGAACAAAGCCTCCTGAACAAAGCCAAGCAGGCCAAGCATTTATTAAAAGAAAATATAGTCCCAAAATGCAGTACATAAGTGCAGGAAGAAAGGGACTGCACCTGAGCAAAGAAAATTTAGGATTATATTTGAATGAGGGCGCCAAATATTCAAGGGTGGAGTTACAGATCACATCTGGGCATTTCCAGGGTGTTCCCAGGGTGTGTCTTTGTTGACAACTCCCTCCCATTGGAGGAGGGATTCCCTAGTGGGAACTGTCACCAGGACACAAGGGGTGGAGATTTTTCCCTGACTGCAATGCTAATAGGATTATAACCCATTACAATTAGCTGTATCTGTAGCGTTTCTTAGGAATTTTTCCCTGCCTATAATGCTAATAGTTTTGTAATCCATTACAATTAACTATGGCTGCACCTTTTCTTAGGAATGATCTCTCTTTTCTTTGTTTCATCTCACATTCCTTTCCTCCCCCCTCTCCCAGTGGCCCTGTTCTCTTGCCTAAGGTAACAACTTCTTATGGCTGAACTAATCATCAAATTAACAGAATCAGATTAATAGATAAAATAGAATTTTAACATATGCACATGGGGAATTCACTTACACGTGAAAATTCCAAAGACAGTGAGGTAAGTAAGATTGGGTGCTTTGCAGGTAATTGAGGAAGAGTGGCACACTCGCGGGTGAGGGGGGAGGGTAAATTGTTAGGCAATCCAGAACATAAAGGGACATGGGGGAAGGGTGGTCAGCAAGCTCCACTGGGCGTCTTCCCTGCCTCATGCTAAGGAGTTTATGCCAAGGTTCCCTTCCTAAAGTAGGTCTTTCTGTATGAATCTCTTTGGGAGGAAAGGGGGAGGATCAAAGGCTGTTTCTGAGTCTTTTGTTTCCTGACTAACAGCTTAAAGTCAGTTTGCCCAAGGCAAAATTTTTGGTCCTATTCATTCCCACCTTTGAAACTAATGAAAGTTTCACATCCAGCAGTTACATTGGTAGATTGCTCCATATTTCATTGATCTAATCATTCAGTCCTGAGAATATATACTCCCAAATCTCACCTTTTATTAAATATCCGATTACTTGTTTATATGGGGGAGGAAGAATCATTCCTCTACCCTCCAGGTTCTTCTGGCTGCTCTAATAATCAAACAGACATGACACAGATTAGAAGAGAATATAAGCAGATTTCATATATACATATGGAAACCCCACACACAGGAGAGAGTCAGAGACCCAAGATGCAGGAGAGGCAGAGAGATAGAAAGGGAACGTGGGTAGATAACACATCCTGAGCTAGAGATGAAGGAAGCTGCCTAGTCAGACAAAGACGGGTGTTGACAGAGACTGGAGGTCAGACAAGGACAGAAATAGATGGAGAATGTGGGGTGTGAGGTGTGGGGTGCTGAGCTGCTGCCAGCTCATGGTTGCTGACTGTGCATGCCTATGGGTTTGGGATCTCTTGGGGTGTCCTTGGCTGACTCTGCACTGTGTTCCCAGGTCTTCTGTATAAGCCTTTAGGCCCCCCAGGACTGAAGTTCCCACACCAGGCCAGTCCTGTGGTCCTGAGTGGCCTCAGCCTTGGACAAGACACCTTATGCCAGGGAAAAGCTGAGGGACTCTACTCCAAACCACCGGACAGGTCCAGCTACCACAACTGTGCTGGGGGGAGGCTCTTCCAGCAAAGCTGCTGGAGGAGCCTGCTGTTCAGTCCCCCTGCAAATGCTGCACCTGGAGTGGAAGCCCCAAGGCCCCTTCAGCAACAGCGCCCAGGCCAGAGCCTGGATCCCACCACAGCCTGCCTCCCCTGCTCTCCCTGCGGGCTACAGTCTCTTGTCCCTGCAGGCCTCCTTGTGGCCTTTCCATACCCATGATTTCGGGTCTCAGACCTGGGTTCCTTTGGAGTGGTCCTCCTGGGCTGCCTCTCTTACATGAAAATAAATCTTTGGTTTGCACCCCACTACCCTCAGTTATGGTGACTTACAGAGGCTCTCTAAGCACACTGGGAGTTAAAAAACGGCTCTGGGGAAGGTCAGGAGCCAGAAGAGGAGGGTGGCATAAAGCAGCATAGGTAAGAGCCAGGTAAGAGCTAGGTAAGGGAAGGTAGTTAATTCAGGTATGCAAAGCCCAGTGCCAGAGTTCACCTCTAGGACTCTACATTCCTGCAGGCAGCTGCCAGGGCACAGATGACTGCACCTGGGGCACAGCCCTGGGTTTGACACCTTGGCTCAGAAGACTGAAATGTAGAGCCTTTCCTGACCTCCAGTCAGGTGTTATTCCATAGATGCACACAAGATGGCAGCAGACAATAACTTTTCCAGGTGACAAACAGGTATTCTTAAAACTCACAGGAGATGGCAGCAGAAAAGAGCGTTTCCTTGTTCATTGTGAGAATACAGGCCCCTGGGACTCAGCTCACTGAGAAATAGTTCCAGCCCCTTCACAGGCCTCATCTCACACACTGCTCCCATTTTCCAGATGGGGCAGAGACCATCACTAACTCCATTTCACAGATCGTTGACATGAAGACAGATCCTAACACAGTTCTGAGCCCAGAACCGAGGCCCAAATGGGCCAACATGGGCCAGTAAGCTTGCACACATGGGGTTCTGGACAAACAGAGTAATCCAAACAGTTCTTGCAGTGTTGGGTAGAATCTTGGTGATTTTATTGAGGAAAATCTGCAGCACCCGGGCGCAAAATAAGTCCCACCCAGCACCCAGGCGAGAAATAAGTCCCACTGGCCGCACCAGCTGGAAATATGTCCCACCCACCACACTGGCACAAAAAGTCACACCCACCATCGCCCATGGGCCAAGAAATGTGTCTTTGTTGTCCAATAACTACCGTCTCACCTTCCTTTTTGCTGAAAGCTCACTATGTGTTTACTTATTGCTTATCCATAAATTTATGACACCTCGCCGTGACATAGTCATTGGATGAATGTTGATTTCTTCATCGATTTCTTCGACACTTGAGAAATAGTTATCGAACGCCAAGTATGAGCCAGCCACGATTATTAGGCACAGAGAATAATCAGTAACTGAGATTCCTTGTGATGAAGTCACTGAGGCAGGGGAACACATAATAAACGACATAGATACTGATTTTTTTTAAAGGTGACAAGTACTGATGAAAAAAAAAAAATAACAAGGTTAAGGGGATTGGCAGTGCCAGTGGAATAGCTCCCACTTTAAATAGAGCAGTGTCTTAGTTTCTTAAACCGGCTGTAACAACTACAGTGTGTTTGCACTTTAAGTGTGGGCTTGAAAAACAAATGTATTGTCTCACAGTTCTAGAAGCTACACGCCCAAAATCCAAGTACTGGTACCATTGGTTCCTTCTGAGGGCTGTGAGAGAAGGATGTGCTATGGGCCTGTCTCCTGACTTGTATGCCTGTCTTCCATCTGTGTCTTCACATCATCTTTATGTGTGTCTGTGTCCACATTTCCCCTATAAAGAAAAAATAAGGATCACAGCGATATTGGATTGGTGATCTGTCTAATGACCTCACTTTAACTTGATGACCTCTGTAAAGACCCTTTCTCCAAAAAATTCCACATTCTGGTCCTGGGGGACATAACTTCAAAGATGAGTTTTGGGAGGGCACAGTTGAATACACAACAGGCAGTCAGGGTAGAATTCCTTTATGTGTAAGGTGATACACCCTAAATCTAATCCTTTTCCATGGGGCTGTGTGATGAGGGAACTTTCTCACTATAACTATCTAAAATGTAATTCCTAACGGATGGAGCCAAAAGCAGTTGGCTTTTCAAACCGATTGAAGCCCCAAATCTGTGGAATTTCTATTCCCTTGCCATCCATCTCTTAAATTCATCTCATTTTTGGAGAAACTTGCCAACCGCAACCAATAGCTACTTATACACACCATTACTTTGTTTTTACCTGATTCCTGTACAGCTGCTGAGACACTAGCAACATAGTCTACAACTTAGCTAAGAACAAAGTTAACTAAATCAGTGTGTGCTTAATGAATGGGTGAATGTTAAGAAGATACTTTGACTCCCCATGAGCCTCTAGCTTTGGAGACTGTGATGCTGGGGTCTTTAACTCCTCAGGGCTTTCCCATTCCTCTGAGGAAACTGCCAAGATCCTCAGCCAGATGTGGAGGAAGCAAGCAGTTGCAGAAAACAGTGCAGCCTCTGGATTCTGGAGCCAAACTGATCTGGGTTTGAACCCTGGCTCCTCTACTTCTCATTGTGCAACCTGGGACAGATCACTCTGAGCTCATGAAGTGGAAGGAAGTTAATACATATGAACAGATTTACTGTGAAATGTAAACGAGATGGTGCATGTAACAGGCAAGCCACATGACTTTCTTAACATAATTACTGTCTTCCATTGAAATTCTCATTTCAATTTAGTAGCTGTGTCATTTTAAGTTATTACATCAACACAATGACGGAGGGAAACAGAAGGCAATATTCAAAGGAGGTCTGAGTGATTTTGTCTCTGGAGAGAATAACAATGTTCGGGCATATTTACTTTTTAGATTAGAAGAGCTAATTTCATAAGATGTCTGCCATGTGTCAGGCATTATTGTGTAGAGATCAGCGACCCACTTGCTAGTTATTTTATAATTGAAGCTCCACCATTACTAGCTATGTGAAATTGGGCAAATTACTTAATAATTCCAAACTCTAGTTCCATTAACTATAGGGGGCAGAATACTACATTCCAAATAGGGTCATAGATAGAAATAATCTAGCGCATTACAGGCTCAGCAGATTGGGTCCCTCATAGTCAGCTGTCTGTAGTTGATATCAAATAGGAACTTGATCACAATTTTGCCGCTCCTGTGCAGGGCGGTGCCTCACTCCCAGGAGAGCTGTAGGGCCATGGCCAGGGCCAGACAGGGCGCGCCCATTCATAGAGGGTGGTGGCAGGGCTCACAGCAGCTCCCCACCATCTAAGTTCATTGATTTCTGATATATGACAGACAACATGACATTGGGTAAAGAAGGGTCTTTCCAACAAATGGTGCTGGGCAACTGGCCATCCACATGAAGAGAAATACAATTGGACCCTAGCCTCTCACCACATACAAAAATTAATTAAAAATAGATGAAGGGCTTCATATAGGAGGTAAAAGTATAAACTATCGAACAAAACATGGAGATACATTTTTATGACCTTGGATTAGCAATGGTTTCTTAGAATTCACACACGACATACAAGCAGCAACAAAAACATAGACCAATTGGCTGTCCTCAAAATTAAAAACATAAGTGCATCAAAAGGCGCTACCCAGAAAGTGAAAAATTAGCCCATAAAATGGAAGAAAATAGGTACACATATATCTGTCAAGAGTCTGTTATCCACAGTAGATAAAGTCTATTTTACACGACATACAACTAAATTGTAACTAAAATTATAAAACTAAAGCAACTAAATTTGTAAAATAGACTTGAATAGAACTTCTCCAGGTGAGACGTACAAGTGGTCAACAAGCACAGTAAGATGTTCCACATCCTCAGTTCTGATGCAAATGCAAATGAAAACCACAGTGTGATCCCCCCTCACACACACTACTGTCGCTATAAATCCAGAAAACTAAAACTAACAAGGCGCAGCAACAATGTAGAGAGATTAGAACCCTAAAGCATTGCTTGAAAAAAATTAAAATGGTGTGGCCTCTGCATACAGTACTTTGAAATTTCCACAGCGCCAAAGAAAAAGCACCCAATGTGGTTCAATAAATCCACTTCTAGGAATATACCCCCCAGACACAGATTGAAAACAGGGGTGAAAAGCTAATACCTGAATCCGCAGCAGCACTGTCCACAGCAGCAAAGACACGGAAACAATCCAAATGTCCATCTTAATCTGTAGTGAAAACTAAGCAAGCAATTGTGCGGTTTCACCAGGATTCTTTACATTGATATAATTATGACCATATTTAATAATTTCTAGAAATATATTTCCCCATAACACAAAAAATTGAAATGTGGCAGAAGACATGTTTACTAATACGCCCAAATATATTTAGTTCCCCTACAATAGCAAAAAGTTGATAAATTTATGTTCAGCAATTAGTGTTTCATTATTCTCCTATTTGAAAATGGTCTAGACATGCAATAAGTATCCATCACTGAATTTTGATAACAAAACTTTAAAGCTTCAAATTATCAAAGATACCTAGAAAATCTTTTCAATGTATATATACAATATAATTATCACTGAAAAGTTTACCTAAATATTTTTTTTAATTGTATCTATTTTACATATTAGTTAAAACTTAGAAATTTCAAAGTCAATTATTACTGAAGCTATTTTCTTGACACAGTTTATAACATGGATAACAAACTTATTTTTATAAACCCAGTTAAAAAATGTATTTTAGGTTAATAATTTTCAAAGACATGACTGTGTAATCAAACCACGCTAAAACCAGCTTTAATATCAAATATTTCACCAGATCATCTGATCCTGAAAAGCGTTTGGGTTAGTTTGTATTTTATTTCTTAGTTTATATAAGCATTTAATTTGTTAAAGCCAATCAAATATCACAAATTGGTAACACCATCCGGAGCTAGAAAACATCTCACCACAATCAAACACCATTTCAGACAGAGATCACAAATTAACAGAATTAGTAATAACTAATAACTATAGAGAACATAATAAGATGTTTTACCAAGAAAACAGCTGGTTGTCACAAGAGCTCTATAACACATTTTAGAAGCTTTTCCCCATTCCAAGGACCCATCGTCTATACATGGACAGTGAGGTCTAAATAGTGACACACCACCAACCAGCCTCTTTACAGCTCAGGCCAGGAAGCCAGAGGCCTCTCTACACAGAGTGCAGAAGAAGCAGCCCTCCCAGAACCAAAGGGTCACCCCCAAAGACAGTCAGAGAAAGCACAGACCTTCGTCACACAGGCAGTAGGGATAGTGGGGTGGACAGGGTGTCTCAGGTCTCCCACAAAACGGGAGGCACCTCCAGCCCCAAACCCAGTAATTTGTGGCCCCAAGCAGGTGCTAATGGACTGGGATCTGTCCAGTACTAACAGGTAAGGAAGGTTAGGGGGACAGAAGCCCTTTATGGGCAGAGACCCCTCAGCACACACTCCCCTGGGAGCTGGCACAGCCAGGCAGAGGTGCACTGGGAACCCCAGCTTATCTCACTGGCCACCAGGCGCAATGGAGTAAGTGCACCTGGACGATGGTGGGGACCGGAGAGGATTACCTTCCTGGGTCACAAAGCCAAGCTCTCGGGACACAGAACAAGAAGGAAAGAAAAACCTGAAGAGATTTTTAGAGAGGGACCCACAGCAAACTTGGTCTCCGCAGACGCCGGTCTGGACAAAACCGCTTAACTCCCCAGCCTGTGGGGCCGGCTCCAAGGACAGGCTTACGGGAGCCTGTTCCTGTGTTCTGTCCCCGTGGGAGTTCCTTCTTAGGGCAAAAGACACGCAAGACACAGACACAGGAAACAAAGAACATCTCTGGGACGAAAGAATAAAGAAAACCCTAGAGTCTCTAGGTGCAAGAAGTTGCTGCACAGATATTTTTTTCTGCTGATCTAAATTCAGAAAGCAGACAAAGGCCTCGCACCCCTGCTAACTTCTGCCCAACTGCTGACAGAGCCCAGGAATTGTAATACATGACCACCTAGAATTCACACACAAAATTAATTTCCAAAGACAACAAGGAGAAATCAGGTAAATATGACATTTTAGACAAGGGTAGCAGTGGGCTCTTAGGCTTTAGATGTAAAAATGGAAGATTTACAGGTAATTCAGGAAAAGCTAAACACATGGCAGGTAAAGTTTTGTGAGGCTCTTGCATGGAGTCTTCCTGTCTACAGCTAAGGGGATTGTGCTCAGGGTTTTATTTATGCTTCACAGTCTTTAAAGAAGCAGGAAAAGGGGAGCCAGGCTGGATGAGGGAGGCTTGTATTGTTAAAACTGCCCCTTTTGAAATTTTTATTTTGTTTACCTCAGTGGGCCTGGGGCAGTTGTGGGCTGTGTTTACATTTCAGATCTACTCTGCAGAGGGCCCCTGGGTGATGGTGAGACTTTCTCACTTCTATCAGACAGAAAAATCAGCTTCCATTTTTCTCAAGTTTCTGATTGGTTATTAAATCCTTTAAAGCCGTTGAACTGGTTTCAACATACTGTTGCAAAAACGACGTGGACGGAGAGACACAAGCGGCACCCAGAGGGCAAGGAGAACTCAGCTTTATTACACTAGTGGGCCCAGTGGGATATTTTCCAAAGAACTGAGCACTGACAGGGGTCAGGGGCTTTAACTTTTATATGCTTAGGCCTCCGGGTTGAGGGGGGGAAGTCTGGCCGGGGTGCCAGGGAGATCCGTCCCTAGCAGCTGTGATCCCTCAACTTTGTTTTGACAGGGAGGCCTCTAACTATGGCACCGTGGGAGACAGCTCCGATAAGGTATGGGAGGAGGAGGGGGCAGAGCTCTTAGGGGGAGCTTGCCGGGGACATCTCCAATAAGGGGGAGATTGAGCTCTTGGGGGGCGGGGCTGCAGGAAAAACCTCAACAATACCAGTTCTCAAAATCTTAAATCTCCATAAAGATTTTTAACATTTGCACATCTCTTGATTTTCTCTTCTGCCTTTTTTAAATCAAATGTTGATATTAGCATCTATTAAGACCCAAGAAGCTGAAGAACTAATTAAAAGCTTAAGAATAGTTAAATTTCCTTATATCTGTTTGTATTAAACATGTGGTCTTTCTTTAGGTTCCAAAAAACCAGCTTTGTTATGAGAGTTCTCTAACACATTTTCCAATTCAGAAGTTTTTCCAATTCAAAGGATCCATACTCTGGCCACCGATGGTAGGATTTTAATAGCTACTCAAACCAAAAAGTCTTTTTGCAGCTTAACCAAGGAAGCCAAAGGCTTTCTGTCATTGTGGTATTTACTTGTCAGGACAAATGACACAAGAGACATAGAAACACAAAAAATGACCACCTCTGGGAGGGAAGATTTAATAAAGAAAACCTGTGAGTCGCTATTCCCGAGAAGCTAGATTCACAATTATATTTTCCTGCCAGTCTACATGTAGAGGAGGGGAAAAGGACACACAGCACTTTTAAATTCTCTCAAGCCCTGCAGAAATACACCAGAAAGTCTCACAGGGTAAACAAAAACACCGCTTACCTCTGCTGGCAGACATCCTTGCCAGCTGCAGCGGTTGCCAGGAGCTAGCAGTGCCCTGGTATAGTCACACAACAGCCTAGCCAACTGTCCCCCCATGTTTTTCCTTAAGGAAAGAAGAGTCTGTGAGACTGCCTTTCTGGGATTCTGTTCCATCCTTGTGTTTACACCTTATGTCTCTCTGTCTGGTCCCCAAAAGATGGTTTGCAGCCAAAGACGGGTAAGATATCTCACGGGAGATACAACCTAAGCCAGGTGGAACCGAGTGGGGACCCCAATGAGCTGCCTTAGAAGGATATGGGAAGGGGCCTTTCCTCCTGTTCCCCCTGCCTGGGAAAAGCTATTGCCGGCTCTGCCTTTTCCCTCTCACCTAATTGGGAGAAAAGTCTTGAGAGTGATGATTAAACTCTCTCTGCTCAGCTCTGTGAAACAATTTCAAAATGTGATATATGTCCCTTAAAAGAGTTGCACACCTCACCTCAAGGACTTTCTGCTTTGGCTGTTTGAAGATCAACATAATTGGTTTGGGTTGTTTCTATAACGTGATGAGTCTCACAGACTGTGCCAAAAACACTGCTACCCCCTTGTATACTTATCAATAAAAACCTCGAGTCGGCTCAAATCTGGGCTCCAGTCCTCTGAGACTGAGAGACCCCTGGCCTTCGGGGAGAGATTTAACTGCATTAAGTCTCTGTTTGTTTCTTTCTTAAAAACTTAACCCAAACCGCCCCTTCTCGCACCCTCACTGCCCGTGTTGCGCTAGACCCGACACCCCGGCCAGTAATTCTCCTCGCAGTCTCCCCCAATACTGTGAGGGCTTAAAAATTATTTCTTTTGCTCTAGTAAGTGTGTTATCGGAGAGTAGGTCAGAGGTATCACAGGAAAGCATTCCAGGATGTAGGAACAACTCGTTGTGAACAAAAGCAAACAGGACGAGGATTTATTTTTAAAAAGAAAATATATTCCCAAAATGCAGGAGTGCACAGGCTCAGGAGGAGAGCGACTGTGCTGAAACAAAGAAAAATTTAGGTGGAGTCACAGGTGAGCCCAGGACATTTCCGGGGCGTTCCCAGGGTGGGTCTCTGCTGACCACTCCCTCCCTTCAGGAAGAGGGATTTCCTTGTAGGAATTGTCCTGAGGACACAGGGGTGGAGATTTTTCCCAGCCTGCAATGCTAATAGTGTTATAACCCATTACAATTAGCTGTAGCTGTAGCATTTCTTAGGAGTGATCTCATCTCTCTTTTCTTTGTTTCACCTCGCATCTTCCTTCCTTTCCTCCCGTCTCTCCCTGAGGCACTGTTCTCTCTGCCTATAATAACAACTTCTTCTAGCTGAGCTAATCATCAAATTAAGAATCAGATTAATAAGATAAAATCGAATTTTAACCTACACGCCTGGGGAATTCACGTATGCCAGTCGTCTAAAAGTACAACAGCCGCAATTATATACTGTTCATAATACTTGACAGGAATAAATGATCGGGTTCATGGTTAATGTATTGATTTCAACTTTATCCTTATTTTTATGCTAGATGGGCCTTTATGCACCTTACTTTAGTAAACGTGTACTTGCTTGAAAGGACCTATAAATTGAATGAACACCCACTAATGCGAGATATAAGTCATCCCACTCAGCAAGGTAATTTTTTTTTTTTTAAAGATTTTATTGGGGAAGGGGAACAGGACTTTATTGGGGAACAGTGTGTACTTCCAGGCCTTTTTTTCCAAGTCAAGTTGTTGTCCTTTCAATCTCAGTTGTGGAGGGTGCTGTTCAGCTTCAAGTTGTTCTTTCAGTCTTAGCTGTGGAGGGTGCAGCTCAGCTCCAGGTCCAGTTGCCGTTGTTAGTTGCAGGGGGCACAGCCCACCATCCCTCAGCAAGGTAATTTTTTCAGGGGATATTGTTACAGAAATCTTTTTCATCGCACTGTAGTTCCATGAATATCAGATGTAATGACACGTACAACCTAAATAAGACAGGAGAACTGAGAATGTACATGTTGTAAAAATACACATATTTCCAAAGTTAGCCATGTGGACAGATAGGTGTTGTGGTGTGGAATTTACAAAAGGTGAAAACATTCACAGACTCCACAAAGGAAGTTTTTATGACAGTTAGGGCAGAGAGAGAATGCCCAGGGCAGTGTCCAACAATGACAGTTGCCTCTGGTAGGAAGGAGAGAAACACGGGTGGGGAGGGGGAGTCGCCGGGGCAGAGTCCAGTGTCTGAGGGTGGACAGCTGCACCTAACTTCAGGTTAGCTTTTTCTTACGTAGGAAAGGAGGAGTCGGTCAGGAAGGTTTGAGGGCTGACATCCTTCCTGGGGTCTGGTCTGTTTGAAGACGATGTCGTGTCCGGACTCCAAACTAGGACTTAGCCATAGCGGCCTGGGACTCGAATGCATCACCAGTAAAAAACTGCAAGAAGTTGTAAATTGGATTCCAGTGTCCGGGTGCCTGAGGATTAAAAAATTGCTCTTTCCCAGGTTAGGATGTTAGTTAATGAGGTATGGGTTTACTTGAGAAAGGAAACAAACAGTTAATCATTGAGGGGAGAAACAAAGAGAAAACAGCTGAGTATCAGGATGGATCAGTAACTAGGTTTAATTACAGGTGGCTAGATAGCGACCTGTGCTATGAATCACACTGCAAAGTAGCTAGGTCTACCTGTGGTATTGATTCCCTGAATCTCACCCTTAAAACAGAGGCATGCAGTGGGAGGAGTGGGTGATGGGATGTTTGCAGACCCGGGCCCCATATGCAGTAACACTGCCTCGTCCTTTCATTATAGTAAATTAGTTCCAGTCACTGCTGCCAGTATCCCACACACAACTCAATGCACAGGGGGCAAATAGGACCAAATGCATGTGCATTGTAAAATGCTCTGTGGTCTTTCTGTGACTCCCATGGAAACTGTCACTGATGAACCCCATGCAGGGAGCAGGGAGCATGGGTTGTTTATTCTTTTTGGACTTGGAAAATGTTAAACTTTTAATGTTAATATCTGTGAACAGAATGTCTGCTTTTACTATGTTTTCTTGGCAACTGATGTGTACTTAGTGTGGCCATTGAAATGGTGGTTTCACCTCTCAGTGATAACTGAGATACTCTTAAGAAAGGGGAAAGTTTTTCATAACATTTTAGTTACACATTTAACATAAAATATGGCTCATCTACAGCTTTAAGTCAACAGGTAGAGAAAGGGCATCTGAATTTTAATGCTTTTAGTTTCAGAATTCTGTAGTTTCGACCGCTGTCCAACAGCATAAAACTGACACAACCGCTTGTGTATTTCACAGAGCAGACACCAGTTTGAGCTCTCATCTCAGAGAATATCCAGACCAGAAGAAACGTCACTCTTTTTCTCTGGGCCTTTGGAGAACCTAGACCAAAATGATAACTCATTCAAGGTTCCTGCTGAGCAGTGGAGTTTTTCTGTTACTGTCTAGAGAATAGCACTGTAAGAACTTCCTAACACTGTAACATACTGGGTTACACCAGCAGCAGCCTCGTTCATCTAACATCTACCCTGTCTCTTGATAGTATCCTTTTCTCTTCCGAAGCATTTGATTTCATGGTGATTTTCATAGTAATAGTTCATGTTCAGGGATGTTAAATGTTTAAGGGTTCAGAAGTTTACAGCTGTACGGTTGGAGGCAGGGTGTTAGAAGTCAGGGTCAGGGTTGGATACTAGGGTCCAGGGTCCCTGGTAAGGGGTCCTGCTCAGGCCCTGGTGTCTGGCTATGTGGGGCAATGGTCCATTTAGAGGTCTGGATCTGAGGTCCATAGTCCAGCTCTGGTGTCTTCTCTCATCTGAACACAGGTGAGTACACATGTGAGTACTTTCTCCAAACCGGTTTCCCACGCACGTTTCCTCTGGGCCCAACTGAAGTGATCACTTCCTGTGGTACCACTTTTTCAGAGAACTAAGTGAGCATGGGGTATGACTCTGGCATGAGAGCCAGGGCCAGCCTCGTGAGACAGAGGGCAGCCAGTCTTCATGAGAGCCAGGGTCCCGAGTCTCGCGCGGGAGCTGGGGCGAGAGCCGCCGTGATGTCTCTCGCATCCTGTGGTGGCGTCTGTTGTGAGGGAACTTAGTGTATCCTGGAGGAGCTGCTGCTTCGGGGACAACAAGGGACGTCCTTCTGTGCATGCTTCACCTCAGTGTCTCCCCGGGAGGCGTGGACAAAGGAGGGGAGGTAGGGAGAATCTTCCCGTGGGAGAACTCTGCTGACGGGTGGGGGAGGGGAGGCGTGTCGGCCACAAGAGGACCCGCAGAGGAAGGACATAGTGGGGGAAGTCGCTGGTTTTTCTCTGTGGTGTCAGACAGTGTTCAGTGCTGTTGTTTTGCGCACAGCTGTCCAATGTTCCCAGCGTCATTTATGTGGGTTCAACTTTAAGCTCCATTCTGCTCTGTTGATTTATGTGTTTGGTTTTATGCCAATACCACCCTGCTTTGGTCGCTACAGACTTTTGGGGTCGAGTGATGTGGAAAACTGAAATTAAAAAGCCCGCTGTGTCTTCCACGTCCCAGGTCACGTACCCAAGGCACAGTGGCTACTAATATATTCTCCCTCGTTGCTTCTAGTTAACAAGGGCGATTAGCTTCACCACCTTGGGTGAACTGGGTCTGTGTAGGTCTCAGCGTCTGTAATGAGCTTGGATGCGTTCTGTTTCTCTGGTGTGGTCCTGACATGGTTGTTTCAAGTAGTTTACTTTCCAGTAATTTCAAAAGTCTGGAAAACTTTCAGTAGCACTATGGATACTCTTTCTCTGCACTCAGATTCTGCAGCTGTCATCGCTTTCCGACATTTCACACACAGTTCTCCAGTGAGTTTCATCCAAAACAGGTGTGCTTTCCCCGGGACTCACCACATGACCCACAAGTGTGGAAATGATTATGGCTTCCACATTACAATCCAATCCATGGCCCCACTTCGACTTTCACCACCCGTCCCAACTGTGTGAAAATGTCTCTTTCCATTCTGATGTGACTCTATTGTTCTGGAACCATTACTGAGGCTTTCCCTGATTTTCATAAATTTGTATTTAAACTTCAGAAATGAATCCTATCTTGGATGCCTTTCATGCCCAGCTTCTTTCACTTAAGATGTTTTCAATGTCCATCCGTGTTCTCACAGGTACCAGTACTTCACTTATTTTTTATTGTGATTATATGCAGCACAACATTTACCGTTTAAACCATTTGAAGTACACGTTTCTATAGCATTAACTGCATTTACGTCATTGTACAAATACCACCAACACCATCCACCTTCAGAATTTCATTTTCCTCAATTAAAACTGTATCCATAAACTCCACATTCCCATTTCCCCACAACCCCTGGCAACCACATTCTACTTTCTGTCTCTGAATTAGATTTTGGTACATAGCTTATATGAGTGGAATCAAATAATGTTTGTCCATCTGTAGCTGTCTTTTCTCACTTAGCATAATGACTTCCACATTCAGCCATGTGGTAACCCACGCCAGAATTTCCTTAGATATTAAGACTGAATACTAGTCCCCTCGTATATAGCACATTTTGTCCATTCGTTCATCTATAAACACTTGGGTGGCTTCCACCTTTCGGCTAGTGTGAATCCACTATGAATACGGGTGTACACATAATCTGTTTGTGTCCCTAATTTCAAATCTTTTGGGTATAGACCCTGAAGTGGAATTGCTGGATTATACATTAATTCTATCTTTAAGTTTTGAGGAACTGCCATACCATTTTCCACAGTGGCTGTACCATTTAATTTATTCCTTTATCTGGCAAAATAATATTGCAGTTTATGGGTTTACCACAATTTCTTGCTCCTTTCATTGATGCACATTTGAATTGTTTCTACCTTTGGGCTATTGTGAAGATGCTGCTATGGATATTTGTGTACAAGTTTCCGTTTGAATACCTATTTTCAGTTCCTTGGAATATGTATCTAGGAGTAGTTGTTTAGCCATGTGATAATTTTTTTTCTTTTTGAAGAAATGCTGAACTGTTATATAGATAGGCTGCATCATTTGACATTTCCACAAGAGATGTTTAAGCGTTCCGGTTTCTCTACATTGTTGCCGAGGTTTGTTATTTTTATTTATTTATTTTTTATTATAGCCTTTCTAGTGTGTGTGAAGGATTATTGCGTTGTGATACCTCAGAGATATTACAGTTTGGCTCCAGACCACTGCAATACACTGAATAAAGCGAGTCACATGAATTTTTTGGTTTCCCAGTGCATTAAGTTATATTTATACTATACTGTAGTCTTCTAAGTGTGCAATAGCAGTATGTCAAAAAACGCACAACATTAATTAAAGAATACTGTATTGCTGAAAAATGCGAATCACCACCTGAGCCTGTTGGAAAAATGGCACAGGATTGCCACAAACCTTCAGTTTGTAAAGACATGATGTCTGTGCAGCTCAGCAAAACGAGGTGTGCCTGTATTGGACTGTCCAGCCCTTTGTGGCAGGAGGAGATAGGGTAGGGGGACGCCTGGGGTCGCTTCAGTACCGCGGACAGCTCCCACTCCTGTGACACACAGCTAAGCCGCTGTGTTCTGCAGGCGGGATCCCCTTAGAGATCACGTCTGGGTTCAGATGCCGAGCTCTTCATTCCGTCTCCATGCCAGGGGCCCATCTGTGTGTGCTGAAAACACCCGCAGGTCATGGATGTGAGGCCAGCCCGGGGTCGATCACCACGTGGCAAGAGATGTGACACGAGCCATGGGAGGGGGGGTTTACAAGAGGGTCACGGCTATAAGCCATCAGGCTTTGAGTAGCTGCTCCATAGCTATGGCTCATTTTCTGAAAATCTGTTTGTGGGGGCAGCCTTCAATGTCAACTCAGATTTTCAAAGATGCCTAATTTGATTTGATGTCATCTCATGTCATCTGATCAGATCTAATTTGATCTTATGAATGCTGGTGAGGCTGAATTAGCCAACATCATGCGGTTTCCACTACGAACAAATGTTGCCCATGAGGAGACACCGTTAGGTCAGGTAGGACCGTGTTAGAAGGCCTGGTTGCCGGTGTCACCCCCTCGCAAACTGTGAGGAGCTGGTGTGTAGATTTCAAGGATTGCCTGTGCCTCGCTCCTGGGAGGGTGACAAGGGCACCAGCTGAGTCGTGGCTGCCAAGCACATGGACAAGAGACCTGGGAAGTCCCTGGTCCCACAGGGGCCATGGGCTGTATGTCCGTTTTCTGTGTTCCAACCATCCTGCGGCAGAACTTTTCAGAACAGAGTGCAGAAGAGAACAGGTAGCAGTGAACCCGTGCCTGGTGGGTGCACTGGTGTGCAAAGCTGTGCCCACACTCTGGTGGTCTGGCTCCTTAGGCTCCCTGGATGTCTGGCTGAGTTGCATGGGTGTCACCTGGTCATGCGCATATACCTGAGTGCCTGGCTGTGCCTAACTCTTGTTAGCCAAAATGTTTGACTTCAGGGATGCCACAACCGTACGCACCAGGTGACATTTAATCTCCCAAGGTCGGTGCCCATGAGGGGCAGGTCCTCTCTGGGCCTGGAAGATCTTGTGTCTGAGTCAGAGGGAGGAGAATGCCTGTTTGCTGGAGCCAGACACCTCCATAATTACACATTCCCTGAAAGGCAGGCAGGAGGGCTATCTTCCACGTCTGGAATGTGTGTACTTTCAGAATGAGAACAGCCCAACAACTGACCCTCTGTTTAGAAAAGAGAAACAAAATCAGGAGAAGGAATTTGATATCTGCTAGGATGTCATCTTCCTCCTGAACACTCCTGAGTGTGTTTTTAGGAATGTTACTGTTATTTGGAATAGCTTTACAGACTAAGTATCCAGCAGCATGGCACTGACCACAGAAATAATGGAACACCCTGTAACCTTTGCAAGCCACGTGTCAGCACCCAAACATGGTTATGTGATGATGTTTACTGAAATGAGAATGAAAATCCACTGAGCACTTTCCTGTCAGTATACGATACTTCGGTGGAAAGTTTTCACGGCACTAAAAATGTTCTGTTCTCCTGCGTTCACCCCTCCCCCTCCCACCCTACAACCCAAGATCTTGTACTGTCCACTCAGTTTTGCCTTTTGCAGAACGTCATGTACTTGGATTCACACAGTATGTAGCCTTCTCAGATGGGCGTCTTTCACTTAGTAATATGCATTTAAGTTTACTCTGTGTCTTTTCACTGAATTTGTCTTTATCACTTATAATATTCCATCGTCTAGCTGGACCAGTTTGCTTATCCATCACCCACTGAAAACATCTCAGTAGTTTCCAAGTTTTGGCAGTTACGAAAAATAAACATCCATGTGCGGGTTTTGTGTGAACATGTGTTTTCAGCTCCTTTGGGCAAATTATGATTGAGCATGACTGCTGGGTCGTATGATAAGAGTGTTTCAGTTTTGGAAGAAACCACCACACTGTCACCCAAAGTGGCTGTGCCATTTGTGTCCCCACCAGCAGTGACTGAGAGTCCCTGCTGCCACACATCCTGCCAGCACTTGGTGACGTCAGTGTGCTGGGGTGTGGCCGGGCTGGGAGGCATGTGGAGGTGTCGTCGTTTCAGTTTGCATCTCCCTGGTGACGTGCCGTGGGGCACCTTCTCGTGTGCTTACTACCATCTGTGTGTGTGTTCTTTGGTCTCTTCAGGTCTTTGCTCATTTGCTTATGGGTGTACTGTCTGTCTCGACTGGAGTGCAAGCTCCTGAGGGCTGGGGTTTGTCCTCGGGCCACTGTGTCCCCAGGGCCTAGAACAGTGTCTGGCTTAGAGTAGGTGCTCATAGACAACCAGGAGACAAATAAGTGAGCTCAGCAGTGCACAGCAGCCGTGTGGCTCTGCTGGGGGTCACCCAGCTCTGCAGCTACGTGTCCACTCACCTGAAGGATGTCGAGATCCAACGACACCACGTGTTCAATCCCAGAGGAAAGTTCTGGAAGTCAGAATTAGGCCCTGGCTAGGACTCAGAACGGGACATCTCTGTTGCTTTGTCTGTCCTTGGTGAGACTGTGCACAGCTCAGCACTGGGTAAATGCCTGCTAGATGCACAAACAATTGGGTGAACCCTGGATGATCTCTGCTGGGGGGGGGGGAAGCCCCACTCCCCAGGGATGGATGCCTCTGTCTCATCGTGGCCTCAGGGCAAATGCCTGCTAGATGTACAAACAATTGGGCGAACCCTGGATTATCTCTGCTGGAGGGGGGGGAAGCCCCACTCCCCAGGGATGGGTGCCTCTGCTTCATAGTGGCCTTGGGGTAAATGCCTGCTAGATGAACAAACAATTGGGCGAACCCTGGATGATCTCTGCTGGGTGGGGGGGAAGCCCCACTCCCCAGGGATGGATGCCTCTGCCTCATAGCAGCCTCGGGGACACTTCGTGACCTCACTTTCTTTGCTTCTTGTCTCACTTCCCTGCTCTCTCCTTCCTGCTTCCTGGGATCACCTCTCAAATGATTACTGCACAAAAACCCTTGAGTCCATATCTGTTTTTAGGGCAATTGAAAATGAGCATCACCCCTTAACATAAATGTGGGGAAACTGAGTCCTGCCCAAGACCATGGAGAGCATCAGCCAGACCCTTGGCTTTTCCAGGACGGCCCGACTCTGGAGCTGAGCCTTGGGCCACTGCCCACAAGCCGCTCTGTGACATGTGAAGCATGGGGACAGATAGGGTGAGCCAGGCCTGGCACACGGCTGCACGGAGAAGCCCAGTGAAGCTGAAGCATGGCTCTTCTGTGAGGATCAGTGCCGGGTGCCATTCCCATGGTTCCTGGTCTTCCTAGCCCAGACACCGGCCGGCCCAGGGAGCTTGGCCAGGGCCGGCCAGGCCCTGAGATGCTACTGGGGGTCAAGCCAGGTACCTGCCCCCAGACCGTGCTGCTGGGAGAAGCCAGACATTTGGAGAGTCACGTACACTCTGGGAAAGGCCACAGGGGCTTTCCAGACATTTTCTCCTTTTTAAAATATTGTTCCTCCCTCCCGTCTCTGGAGGGGTGTGAAGTAGTGAAGTAGGGTTTTCTCTCCATAAGAGCTGCTGGTGAGAGCTGCCTACTGGGTTTTGGCAAAGCAACAACATAGTTTGTGGCAGTGAGTTGTGTTTTGAGCGCCTCCAGAAAGGTACCTGTTCTGTAAAAGTGACCCAGCCGGGACACGTAAGCCCTTAGCTGTCCACAAGGGGGCAGTCTTGGCTTCCCAGTCTCCTCGGGCAGCTGGAGAAGCTGTGCCTGCCTGTCATCCAGGCACAGTGAGGGGAGGGCCTGCTGTGCAGGGGCAGGGCCTGCGAGCTGGTCAGGACAGGGCAGATGGACACTGTGTCTCTGTCCCGGTGAGGTGACAGAGCTGCAGCACAGCAAGCGGTGCCTTCCTTGCCCCTCTGTCCCCGCCAACCCCCACGGTCCCTGATGGAGAGCCTGAGGCCTGCTTGGACCCTGTCTTCTGGGGGCAGTGAGCAGGGGAGCCCGGGGTCATCCCCGCTGGGGTCTGAAACAGGCAGTGTCCCAGGGTTCCGATAGTGAGGGCCTTGGCCTTACATGGCCCACATTAAAGCGTGCCGGTGACTTTTTGTGCCTGTGTGACCCACGTGCACTCGCGTGTTTCTGAGGTCACATGTGCAGAGCCGGCCCAGCTCCTGCAGTGTGTGCTGCAGCCCCTGAGGGGTAGGTCTGGGCCCCGGGCTCCTCGAGGCTCCAAGCCAGGCGTGCTGATGCTCCCCATGTGAAAAGCAGCAGATGGAACCCCTTTAAAATGCAGCCAGGGGGCTGCCTGGCACGTCTGACACCTGGTGCCTTTGGGTGTTAAAACAGGACAAAGTGACCTTTGGACAGGGCCTGGGCAGCCTCGTGTCCCATGGAATGTTCAGCCATAAAGAGGAAGGAAACCCTGCCACTCACTGCAAGGTGGACGGACCCAGCGGTGCTGCTGGGTTCCGTGGCGTAAGTCAGACAGACAAGGGCAGATGGGGCATGACGTGGCTTACGTGTGTCATCTTAAAACACTCGAATTCATAGAGGCAGAGAGATGGTGGCTGGGGGCAGGCTGAGGCCTTGTTGCATGAAGGCTACAACGTCGCAATCTTGTGGGCCCAGAAGTCTCGCAGCTGATATGCAGCGTCCTGACTGCAGTGAACGGCTCTGCTGTGTCCTGTGAAGTGCCTCAGAGTGAATGTCAGGTGTTCTCATCACAGAAAATGGTGTCAACGCGTGAGGAGATGATGTGTCGCTTAGCGGGACTGCCTCCTCCTCTCACGTGTGTGCATCCACCCTCGTGTGCACCCTAAACACATACAGCTTTCACTGAAAAGTGTGTAAACCCAGTCCCAGAGGAGCTGGCGGAACACATAGACTTTCAGCCGAGTTCTGGAGACCGCTACTTGACGGGCAGTTTAAAGCTACCTTCCCACTGAGTCTTCCTATGACAACTCTGTGCGTGAAGAACCCAGACCCTCATTAAGTCTGGCTGTTCAGGAGAGCTGGCTGAGGTGCCTAACTTTTCAAAAAGAAAAGTGCCCGCAGCCATGCGAGGGGCAGGGCTCATTCTGCGTTTCCATCACACACAGCACCCATCCAGCTCCCTGCTGCCTGGTCGGGCACTCGGCCTGTCCCTCACGTGACTAGGTAAATGCCCCGGGGCCGGCTCCTTTGTGGCTCGTCATGTGTAGCAGGGCAGAACTTCCAAGTGCCAACTCCCCGATTGCAGAGTGTCAAGCCTGTCCCAAAGTTGGGCAGTGAAGCGGCAGTCTCCCCGGCAGGAAGGGGCAACAAGCAGGGTCTTGGGTGACAGCTATAGAAAGCCTCTTGCTTCCTGACCCCTTGGGGTTAGGGCTGGGCTGCAGCCACATTGGCCACTGCGTAAATACACTCATGAAAAGGTCTGTCTCAAGAGTGGGAGCCAGTCTCTTTTGGGGACATCGGGAGAGGGACTGCTGCAGGCTCTTTGACATTGGGCTCTTTTCCTCATTTCTAGGTTTCTAGGATCTCTTTATTTATAGGGGGTGTTAGGCCTTAGCCTGATATATGAGTAGCAAATATTTGCTCCGAGCTTATCATTTCTTCCTTTTTAAAATATGGTACCTTTTCCCTTGGTGTAGTGTTAAAATATCAGTTCTGTCCAATTTGATTTATAGATTCAATACAGTCCCCATAAAATGCTTCAACAGGTATCTCTTTGTGGAAATGGTGACCTAATTTCGAAATTTATATAGAAATACTTATAGAAGTACTTAATACCCCTGAATTGCACAATTTAAAATGATTAAAAGGTTACATTTTACTGAATCTAAATTTTAACACATAAAATATTTATCAAAAATTAAAAAAATATAAAAGAGAAAAATAAAAAACAAAACATGCTACCAGCAGTGAAGGCCAGCTCTGGTGCTGGGTGCTTAGGAGAGGGTGCTGAGGGAGGCGCCAGGTGCAGCCCCAGCTCCACAGGTGCCTCACCTGGCTCTAGCGCCCCTTCCAGCCCAGCAGAAGCCAGCTCTAGTGCCACAGTTGCTGCTAGAAGTGGTGTGCATGTGGCTGTGGCTCTGGCTATGCCCCCGGAGGTGGCATCAGAACTAATGACACAAATGCCTCCAGCTCTAGAGTGGCTTTGCTTCTGTAGCCATGCAGCTGGATCTGGCTTTTGAGATGGCACAGGAGCCAGTGTTGGGGACAAGGCCATTGTGGACATCACCCACAGGCCTTCTTCCCCAGGGGCCAAACATGGAACACATCCCAGAGCTTTCCACATAAGAACATCTTCCCAGACTGAGTTCACCTGACGGGTGGTATGAGGACAGTGGCTCCCGACCCTGCTCTAGTCTCTGGCAGTTCCTCCCTGAGTAGCCCCAGCACTGACCCCTCCCCATACGTTCACTCTAGGGTTCTGCCTCCGGGGGTTCCTGGTCAGCCAGCTGGGTCAAAAGTGGGGCATGGTGCTCCAGGTGTGGGCCGGGCATGCTGAGCTGCGTGTAAGCCACAAACTGCTTCAGGGTTACAAAGCCGCATCCTCCAGATGCTGGTCCCCGGCCTCAACCCCCAGAAATCCGCCACCACAGAGACAGGAGCCCTCTCTCTTAACCCAAAGCCCACACACTCTTAGTTGTTCCTGGAGTCTGTCACCCTGACAACGAGGGCAGAGGATTCCATATCCAGACGAGGTCAGGAGGGCATTGCCTTGAATGTCCTGTGCCCTCCCTGCTGTGTTGTCTCATGGGACTGGCCAAGTCCCCAGCTGGAATGGAAGCCTGGGGCGGTAGGGACTTCAGTCTGCTCCATTCAGTGAGCTACACCAAGTGCCTAGAAAAGGGCCTGCACACAGTAGGCACTTAATATTATATTCTTGACTGAATGAACCTCAGATACCTCAGTCAGCCCTCAGAAGTTCCTGCTCTGGCTACACCCAGGATAGGGGACTCTTCCCCCCCCCCCCCCTCCAATAGAACATGAAGCCTTTACAGATGGAAAACAGCTCTTCCCAAAGCCACAGAATTAGTGAGGCTTGAGGCAGGAAGCTCCTTCATGGGAGAGAGAAAATCATAAGTAGGAACGACCACGGCCCTTGGCAGCCCTTTCCATGGGACCAGGCACGGGGTCAGCACTCTCCATGGCTTATCTCATTTAATCCTGACAAGATCCCTACAAGGGTGTTTGGTCCCCATAGCTCCCCTGTTTTCATACAAGCAAACAGGCTCAGAGGTGAGGTGACATTCCCAACATGCACAGCTAGGAGGTGGCAGAGTAACCACTGTGCTGTACAGGGGAGAGGCACCCACCTTTTCCGCAGCAGGCATGTGACCTGTTGGGTGCTGGAGAAGTTTCAGTGGATAGATGGGAAGATGGGGACACGGAGTCTGCTCTGGGGGGCAGATATTACATATTCTAGCAGCTTCTCTGGCGTGCCTGTGCTCACGGTCCCCATCCAGGTCCAGGAACGATTACTTTTACACTGGGGTGGGACAGAAGAGGAACGGGTCAAACAATACGAATAGTATCAGACTGCAAAAATACTTATGGCCATAATGTGAAGTAAAAGCAGTATTTAAAGAATTTTCTGATATCCCGGCAAAAGTAATTGTTTTCACAGTAGCTGAGTCAATGAGAGTGTCTCGGAACCCCCTCCCGCCTCTGAGCAGCTCACACTGTGGAATTGGAGTCTAATAATAAAAGGTGCAAGTTGAGTTGGAGGCAGGGGCACGCCCAGAATGACCCCTGGGTGTCCCCATCCCTCTCCAGCGCTCCATTGAGCAGTGGGCACGGCCCGCCCCCTGTTGGTCATCCTCAGCACTGCAGCCGCAGGCAGAAAACCAGGGGAAAAAAAAATACACCTTTGGGGTCTTCAAAGCAGTGGAGCTGGCTCCAGGAGAGATGAGAGGAACCTCGGATGTTCGATGTCCCCGGTTTATGCTCACTGTCCTGGGGTGCCCAGTTTCCCCCGGAGGCTCCAGCATGGGTGTTCCGGCCCCTGATCCCCGAGAAGCCGTCTAGTACCCTGCCCCTGGCTCCCAGGCCACCCCGTCCCAGGGACCTCGGGGTAGAAAGCATTTACTGGACTCAGCGCAGTGGGTCATCGATGGAGAACAGTGATAGCACACAGTCTCCTACGAGCCTGTGAGATCCTCGGGGTCCCCGCCCCAAGCATATTCCAGTCGCAGTGAAGGAATCAGGTCTTCCTTCTGTATCCTGGAGGACCCTCCCCATGGGGGCTTGTCCTGGTCGCAGGCGCCCAGAGCAGTGGACACAGCACTCCAGACCCCGTCCTCTCTAGGCTGACCGACTGGGACCCTCGGGACCCCAGCCCATCAGCCTGGAATAGCTCCCCTCGGGATGCGGTGAGCCGCGGGAGTTTTGCTGGGAGACGGGCCGGGCCTCAACGCGTGGCGCGTCCTCCCCCTTTCCCAAAGTAACCACCTTCAGAGATGTGGGCGTGCCCGCTGGCCGCTCTGGCCGGGTCAGCTAACCGGCCTCCTCTGAGCCTCTAGCCAACCGGGGCCTCCCGACGCTGGCGCCGCCAGCCAATCGAGATGTCAACGGCCGGGGCCGCCCTCCTGTGACGCCGCCAGCCAATCAGCGTCCACTGTGGCTTCCCTCGAGAGTCGCTCATCAGCTGCGGAGGTCCCCCTGAAGTGGAGAAGATGCCGATTATATTTGGGGGCTGGGCACCTGGAAGTGAGGCAGCATCGCAGGGGGCCGTCGGAGGCGGGAAGGTGGGGGGTGGCGGGGGGAGGGGCGGGGAGGGGGGAAGGGCGGCGCCTCTCCTTCCCGCGATTAGCCTGAATGTGGAGAGGCTACCGAGGGGACACGTGCAGCTGCATTGGCCTGCCCGGCCGGTCTCCTGTACCTCCCTGCGAGGCTTCCTGTGTTTGAGAAATGGATGGAATTTTAGAGCACAGATTTTCTGAAAATGGGGATTGCCCCTATGGTATTTCATATTGAGGCCAAATCATAATCATTCAGAAATAATGTTTGGGAAAGCCCAGAAGAAAATGTTGTGGAGCTTGGCTAAGGGCAAAAATTGTGGCAGTCACCTAACTAGATCAAACAGCAGCCAACTGTTACTGGAACACGTTATGTGTATCAAAAAGATAAGGAAACGGTGTTGTTGCCAACTTGGTTTTAAACTGAAGCTTCACGTTACCTGTGTAAAAACCTGACGGTGGAAGCACTTTGAACTTTGGAACTTTCCCCTTGGACTTCTAATTCTTGTCAGTGCTTTGCAACAAGGCACTAACTAAAAAGCCTTTCTTCTTTTTTTCTTTTTAAACTTAGTCTTTGGTAAAAAGATGTTGCTTCCAGAAATCACATAGGAAGTTATTAGATGACTCGGAATTAGAAGGACAATCCCTTCTCATCCAAATATGTAGATTATTCTAAGACATATGAACTCTTAGAGGCCACGGGTGTTGTTCTCAGCATCTAGCCAAGGACAAGCATATTTGGCAGCCATTCAGTGGCTTTAACTGTCTTGACTTTATTGCCTGACTTCAATTCTGTCTTTTATGTCCTGTGTCTTCTGCACACAGCTGGGTGTAGGAGTCCAGACATTCCTGTACACAGCACAAGGAAAAGCTGTGAAAACCGTGCTTATGGGCCAACACATTCCCTTTTTATTGTTGTTGGACTTCAGGGGCATAGAGTTGGATTAATCACAATCGCCCTGCCCCCATCCATGCAAAGGCTTGTTTTGATTTCGTTCTTTTTGATAGTGTAACACCACAGCCTGTTGCCCCAGAAATGCTGTGTAACAGCCAACCACAAAAGCTGGGTGGCTTACAAGCACGTGGTTTATTACTGCTGCGCGCAGGGTGGGCAGCTCTGGGGGTCATGGTCCTCACTCACACATCCAGGGATTGGTGGGTCTCCCTTGGGACCATCAGGGCTACTCTGCTTGGCTCCACTTAACTCTCATCCTCAAGCAGGCAAGTCTGGGAGTATTCTCAGGATGATGGCAGAGGCGGAGACCTGCCAGGCGTCCTGAACCCTTTGGTTGGAACTGGCATCTCTGTTGCATTTTGTTGCCCAAAGTAAAACACAGACAGCTCAGATGCAAGAGGAGGGGGCATTGGTCTGTCAGGGCCTGTGGAATCAGATGAAATCTATAGATCAATCTGGGCAGAATTGACATCTTTATCATATGAAATCTGGCTTTCAAATATGGCATATTTCTCTGTTAATATATTTCCTCTCTAAGTACCTCTTTATGCGGTTGTATGGTTCTCCCTGTAGAGAACACATACTTCGTTTGTTGGAATTATTCCTGGGTACTTGAGTGTCTGTGACACTCTTGGAAATGTTGCTTTGCTGAAATTGTGTTCTCAATTTGTTTGCTGTCAGTGCAGAGAAAAACGGTTATCGTTGGTAGTTGGTAGGTTCATCACATTTCCAGACACATTGCTGTACTGTATTATTATTTCCGTTAATTTGCCTGCAGACTGTTGGGTTTTCTACATAAATGATCTGCCATTTGCAAATAATGATAGTTTCCTGTGCTTTTTTTCTAATCCTTGAGTTTCAGATTGCTATTTCTGAGCTGCCTATTCTGGCCAGGACCTCCAGTCCAGTGGCCATTCAGTCTTGTCCCTGATTTTAAACGCAGTGCTTCCATTATTTCCACGACTAGGGTGATGTTTGCCTAGGTTTTTTTGATTGGTGTGTTTTCATCCTTGATTTTTTTTGTTGTTGTTTTAAATATGGATATTCTTTATCAGGTTAAAGAATTTTCTTTTCTCCTAATTTACTAAGAGTTTAAATCATGAATGGGTGTTGAGTCTTCGATTGGGATGATTTTCTTGTTGTTTCTCTTTTAATGTGTGGGTTATTATGGATTTTCTATTGTCAAGCCATCCTTGGATGTCTAAGATAATCCCACTATGGGTGTGCTATATTATTTTTCCCTGTATCATTATATCCAATTTGCTATTATTTTACTGAGGATTTTTGCAACTATTTTCATAAGTGAGATAAATATGTAACTTTTGATATTTTTGTGTGCTTTTGATTTCAGGGTTATGCTGGTTAGGTAGAATGAGTTGGGAGTGATTCCTTCTTTTTCACTTGTCTGAAAGATTTTGTGTTAAATTGGGATGATTTCTTCTTTGAAACTTTTGTAGAATTCTGTGTGTGTATGTGTATGTTTTTAACTAATTGCTTTATTTTTTGAATAATCATAGGACAATTCAGTCTTTATTTTTTGTTTTTATAGGAATTTTTTCATTTCATTTCATTTTTCCAAATTGTCAGCTTATAGTCATTGATAATATTTTCTTTTTTTTAAATTTATTTTTTAAATTTATTGGGGTGACAATTGTCAGTAAAATTACATAGATTTCAGGTGTACAATTCTGTATTACATCATATATAAATCCCATTGTGTGTTCACCACCCAGAGTCAGTTCTCCTTCCATCACCATATATTTGATCCCCCTTACCCTCATCTCCCACCCCCCACCCCCCTTACCCTCTGGTCTGTGTCTATGAGTTTCTGTTTCTCATTTGTTTGTCTTGTTCTTTTGTTGTTTGTGGTTTATATACCACATATCAGTAAAATCACATGGTTCTCTGCTTTTTCTGTCTGACTTATTTTGCTCAGCATTACACTCTCAAGATCCATCCATGTTGTCACAAATGTTCCTATATCATCTTTTCTTACCGCCGAATAGTATTCCATTGTGTATAATATACCACAACTTCTTTATCCATTCATCTATCGAAGGACATTTTGGTTGTTTCCATGTCTTGGCCACCGTAAACAAAGCTGCAATGAACATTGGCGCACACGTGTCTTTATGGATAAATGTTTTCAGATTTTTTGGGTAGATACCCAGGAGAGGGATTGCTGGGTCATATGGCAATTCTATTCGTAATTTTTTAGGAACCTCCACACTGCATTCCATAACGGCTGCACCAGTCTGCATTCCCACCAACAGTGTATGAGGGTTCCTTTTTCTCCACAGCCTCTCCAACACTTGTTACTATTTGTCTTGTTGATGATAGCCATTCTGACTGGGGTGAGGTGATATCTCATTGTGGTTTTGATTTGCATTTCTCTGATGATTAGTGATGTTGAGCATTTTTTCATGTCTATTTG